>NC_053141.1:17104255-17796755 GCF_016808335.1 Panicum virgatum | reverse complement strand
GGCGCGACACCTGCAGTCGAGGACTCGAGGGGCACGGCGACGAAGCCTAGTTTTTTTTTTCTATTTTTTACCATTTTTCCATTTTCTCTTTTTTATTAACCTGATCTGAAAGATGTTGTCGTGAAAAAATTTATATATATATATATATATATATATATATATATAACTTATAGATGGTTTTGTCTTTCTCGGAAAACTTTTGCATATAACCTTTTCTACACAAGTTTTTCATCTTTTTGCATAAGTTATATTAATAATTTTGTTCATCATTGCATCCATTTTCTTCCTCAATTTTATTTGTTATACTTGTTCGTGGAAATGTTAATTATACATATTTTTTTGGAAAACTTATGTATATAAGCTTGCTATATGAATACATTTCAGCATTCTTATTTACATAACTTTGTTGTATAAATACTTTTTTTCTATAATACTTGTACGTAACATTTTTATGCGAATAGTGCATAACTTTTTTGTTAATAAATTATGCATATATATGGGAGTCAAGCGCACAGAGATCACGGTTTGGAGAGGCACGGTGGTCGGTGGGCCGGTGTCCGGTGGAACCACGCGAGCACAAGAAATGACACGTAGTCACGTAGTACGTGCGGGTGACTAAAAGCGGAAACTATACTTTATCGGAAATCGATTGCTACCTTCTCTCCTGGTGCGCGCTCGCGCGTTAGGTCTCGCCGGCGTATGGGAATGGACTCTACGGAGGAGGCGGCATTGCCTCCTGATGACTGCTCTCCCGCACCGCCCAAGGCGGTGGCGCCGTCGCTCAGGAGGCATTGGTCTGCGGCACTGCAAAGGAGAGGAAGTAGGGCCGGGCCGGGATGCGGTCCCGACGCTGTGGGGAAAGGGAGGAGGGCCGCTCCGGGAAGCCGGTGTTAAAGGATCTCAATTCATGGTTGCAAGCGTTTGATTCTGACAGCAGCAGTTTGATTTTGGCGATTCGCAACACCACACAGTAAAAACTCCATTCTGACGAATGAATTGCTCACGCGGGGGCGGGGAGTGAATCGCTCGCGCGGCTAAAACTTTTTAACACTAATGGATCAACTAGCAGTAGATCTAGCGGGTACAACTTGAATAAATCGAGTACAAAGAGAGAGCTTTGGTCCCAGTGTACAAGAACTAGGGGGAGAGGGGAGAGATGCGCAGACCAGAAGCTTCGGCGTTGTTGGCCATGGAGTCGGTGTAGTGGACGAAGTCGACGGCGAGGTTGGTGTAGTGGTGCAAGGCGCGGCGCAGGGGGCGTCGACGTCGCTGCACAAGGACGGCGTCGAGGTGGTCGGCCAGAGTCGTGGACGAGGGATGCCGGGGTGGTGATGCGAGGCGGCAGGACGGCGAGGTTGACGACGCTTCCCGTCGCTTCAGCGCCCTCGCAGATCGGATCGCGAAATATTGGTGGGTTTAGAGGACACGGTGAATCTTTGCATACATGCCTCCGGCCCCCACCCTTACTTTTATTTGGCGCTGCGCGACGGGGCCCGTCAATCACGAGTTGATTGAGCGCCCCCGATCAGGGCACGAGATTTTGGGGATTAACCAATCGTTGGGCGGGTCAGAGATCAATACTAACATTCTCCCCCCTTGATCTCAACTTACTTTCTTACTACTCACATTCCATCCCATCATAGATAAATGCATAGGGCATGCCTCGTCACAATGGTCAATACCATTGGATTAACAGCCACAACGCACATTTCTACTTGGAACAGAAACTTAACTTTTGGGCCCTTACTGTCCAGGAATCATAGGCCTTCCCTTAAACCCATGCCGGCTAAGTGTTATCTGAACATATTGGGTGGGAGGCCTTTTGTGAGCAGATCCGCTAACATTCTCTTTGTGCTTATATACTCAAGACTAATGGTATGATCCTAGATTTGCTCTTTAACAACATAAAACTTAATGTCAATGTGTTTGACAGCACCACTTGACTTGTTGTTATGAGCGTAAAATACCGCGGGCTCATTGTTGCAGTACATCTTTAATGGTCTCTCTATACTGTCGACCACTTTCAAACCGGGTATAAATTTCTTTAGCCATTTAACCTGCCCCGAGGCCTCATAACATGCCACAAATTCTGCATACATCGTAGACGATGCAGTAACCGACTATTTGGAGCTTTCCACGATATGGCTCCTCCTGTGAGAGTAAATACATAACCTGACATGGATTTTCTATCATCTATATCTCCCGCAAAGTCTGAGTCTGAATAACCCTCTACTTGCAGGGAATCAGATCTCCTATATGACAACATGAGGCCTTTTGTGTCTTTCAAATACTGCAAGGCTTTCTTAACCATTTTCCAGTGTTCTATCCCTAGATTACTTTGGAATCTGCCAAGTACCCTGGTAACAAAAACTAAGTCAGGGCGAGTACAAACTTGAGCATACTGTAGGCTTTCTACAGCAGAAGCATATGGTACTGCTTTCATCTGAT
The DNA here is from genome assembly GCF_016808335.1 of Panicum virgatum. Lineage (NCBI taxonomy): Eukaryota > Viridiplantae > Streptophyta > Magnoliopsida > Poales > Poaceae > Panicum > Panicum virgatum. The sequence continues at coordinate 17,794,307 of NC_053141.1, read as the reverse complement.
CTATCTCATACTGATTTTTGGGACACTGAAATTTCCCAAAACTATCGCCCTTGGCTATAGTAGCAGGTGTTGGCTTACTTGCACGCATACCATATTTCTTTAGTACTTTTTCTATGTATGCTTTCTGCGATAATCCTAGAACCCTCTTTCTTCTATCTCGGTGAATCTCAATTCCTAGAACGAATGATGCTTCACCAAGATCTTTCATATCGAACTTGGAGGACAAGAATTTTATTGTCTCCTATAGTAGATTAATATCACTACTAGCAAGCAGGATATCGTCAACACACATAATAAGAAAAATATATTTTCCGTTCTTAAACTTTGCATAAATGCAATTGTCCTCCTCATTTTCTTTGAACCCAAACTTTCTTATAGTTTCATCAAATTTTAAATACCACTGTCTGTCTGGAGGCTTTCTTTAATCCATAAATGGATTTCTTTAGGTGACATCCCATTCTTTCTTTTCCTTCCACGACAAAACCTTTGGGTTGTGCCATGTAAACATTCTCATAAAGATCCCCGTTTAGCAACGCCGTTTTCACATCCATTTGATGCAACTCTAAGTCATAGTGTGCCACTAGCGCCATTATGATTCTGAAGGAATCTTTACATGAGACAGGAGAAAATGTCTCATTATAATCTATTTCTTCTCTGTATGTGAAGCTTTTTGCCACAAGTCGCGCTTTATATCTTTCTACATTTCCTTTGGAGTCACATTTCGTCTTATAGATCCACTTGCAGCCTACTGTTTTGGCTCCTTTAGGAATTTCTTCTAAATCCCAAACACCATTGGTGCTCATTGATCTCATCTCATCTTTCATAGTCTCCAACCATTCAGATGAGTGAGTGCTTCTCATGGCTTCTTCAAATGAAATGGGATCACCCTCCATTTGAACTTCCTCGCTATTATAGACTTCATAATCGTTTGAAATAGCATGCTTTCTTACTCGTTGAGGCCTTCTAGGGGCCTCGACTACTTGCACTTCCTCTACTTGCACTTGGGGCTGCTGTTCCTCCCTCTCATTTGCGGCAACTGGTTCTAATGGATCCTGAAGGACAAGTTCCTCGTTCTCATTTATTGCCACAACTGGAGAACTAACAACAGGTGCTGGCACCACAGTATCATGTACTGTTGGTGCAGCAACGACAGGTACAGAGAAAAAGGGTTCCTGAATCATCGGAGTGGGCGCATAGACCCGCTTCTCCTCAAGATCAATTTCTCGTGGTACCATGCTCCCCCTGACCATCTGTTCCTCCAAAAAGATAGCATGTCTTGTTTCTACAAACTTTGTGTGTCTATCTAGACAGTAGAAACGATAACCTTTCGACTTTTCTGGATAGCCAATGAAATGGCAACTAACTGTCTTAGGATCTAGCTTCCCAATGTTTGGGTTAAATACTTTCGCTTCAGCTGGACAGCCCCACACATGTAAATAATTTAATGCGGGTTTTCTCCCTGTCAATAACTCATACGGCGTTTTAGGCACCGACTTGCTTGGTACACGATTAAGGATATGAATGGCGGGTTTTAATGCCTCCATCCACAAATTAATCGGTAAAGTGGAGTAACTCATCATGCTTCTCACTATATCCATTAAGGTACGGTTATGTCTTTGAGCTACTCCATTCTGCTGAGGTTCGTTCGGTGTATAATACTGGGCTACGATTCCATTTTCCTATAGAAACCTTGCAAAAGGTCCAAGAACTTGGCCATATGGGGTATGTCGACCGTAGTACTCACCTCCACGGTCGGATCTTACTATCTTTATCTTTAAGCTGTGCTGATTTTCTACTTCAGCCTTGAATATTTTGAATTTATCCAATGCCTCTGATCTTTCTTTGATTGGATAAATGTAGCCATAATGTGAATAATTATCTGTAAATATTATGAATGAATCATAACCGTCCACAGACTTTATGGGAAATGGACCACAGATGTCTGTGTGTACTATCTCCAAAACCCCTGCACTGCGTTTGGCTCCTTTCTTTATTTTCTTAACATATTTTCCCTTAATGCAATCGATGCAATATTCTACATCTGAAAAATCTAATGGATGGAGGATATTTTCTTTAATCAAACGCTCAATTCTCCCCCACGAAATATGGCCTAAACGACAGTGCCATAATTTCACTGACATCTCGCTATCACATCGTTTGCACTTATTCTTTCCATTCATAGACGAGGAAGACTCACTATTGCATACAATATCTCTATCATTGCATACAACATTCACATTCTCATGCATGGACAACATATAAAGTTTGTCTCATCGGAAAGAAAGACCAACACACTTATTATTAAACTGAATTTCACATAGTTCTTTGCCAAAATGGCAATCATAACCATCATCCGCCAAACATGAGACTGAAATTAAGTTTCTAGACAAAGAGAGTACATAAAGAATATTATTCAAAATGAGTTTAGAGCCATTGCTTAAATCTAATGTGAGAACTCCAATTGCTTCAGCATCGGCTCTAACTCCATTGGCCACCTTAAGCCATCTTTCTCCTCTTTGTAGGGTCCTCCTCGTACTTATACCCTGTAAAGAATTGGCAACATGAATAGTTGCACCTGAGTCAATCCACCAAGTAGATTTTTCATAACTAAAATACAGAGTTTCATCTATGAATGTAGCTAAATCTTCCTCGCCTTTCTTGATGCAGTGTTTCAAGAATCCTGGGCAGTCTTTCTTCTGATGTTCCTTTGAGCGGCACCAATAGCACTCATCCTTTTCTGCTGGTGGCTGATCTTTCTTTGGAGCCTTGCTGGGTGCATGAGAAGAAGAGCCTTTCTCCCACCGAGGTTTCCCTTGTGGTTTAGCGACCTTATCATGAAAGTCCTTTTTCTTGTTGTTGTGCTTCACAAAGCTGAGAGAATCACCATGTGAAGCCTTAAGCCTCTCCTCTTCTTGCACACACATAGCAATGAGCTTCTCCAAGTCCCACTGCTCTAGACTGATGTTGTAGTTAACAACAAAAGTCTCAAACTCTCCTGGCAAGGAATCTAGAACCAAGTGGACAATGAAAGGAGCTGGAAGCTTCATTTCCACAGGAAGCATAGATGCCATGTTATTCATCTTCAGAATATGCTCTCTTATGCCCCCACCAATGTACTTGCTAACAACCAACCTCTGAATCAGAGTCTGAGCATAAACTTTTGAAGAGCCAACAAATCGACTCTCCACTTTCTTCAAGTACTCAACTGCAGTGGGAGCATCTGGGATTGTTCTCCTTATGGTGTCCACTATGGAGACCTTGATTACCATCAAGCACTTGCGGTTGGATGAGGTCCATTTAGCTTTTTCTAGATCATACTTCATTTGCACAACAGCATGTGCCCTTTCTCTTTCCTGCCATTCACCAGCAGTCTCTCTATCACCCCTCACCAGTGCCACAGGAGCTGTGGGACATAGTGTGGTAACAGCTAAGTCAATGTCTCCCAGTGCAAGTGCCATCTCAACTTGCTCTGCCCACTTGCTATAGTTTCCTCCATTGAGAGGCTCAATGTTTGAGATGAGGTTCATGGGGTTGGAGCCCGAAACAAAATCAGAAAAGTGAGAACTTCAATGTAATAACAATTGCATATCTTAATTTAACGTTGGCCAAAATTAAGACATACAATTAACTTGCTACATTAATTCTAAGTCACCGGTGGGCAGAAATAGAATAAATGCATGAAAAACTCAACTGAATAACATTACAACATTGCTATAATCAACTTTGGTAAGAAAATAACAATATCATAATTAACATAATCATGGAAACACTTACTCCTCTAATTAAAATGTCATGTTGGTTCTAAATTAATTAGAGGATAAACTTAAACATAGCAGCGGAACACTTGAAAATAATCTTATTCTTATTCAGAAGCATCTAACTGAACTTATATACTCTCAAAAAAATTAATCATGTTGGTGCAGAATTAATTAGAGACACAAAAACTAAACTTAAGCATCAAACAAAGCTTCTGAAAAATAAACTAAATAAACTTGCGGGCCAAATCTTCTCGGCTCGGCGGCCCAAAACCGCCGGCCTGCTCGCACGAGCGGCGCACCCCACGCCCCAGGCCACAACCTGGGCCTGGGCCGGGATTCCACTCCCTGCCTAGGCCCCTCTTGGGCCGAAAGCAGGTCCGGCCGCCGTGGACCGTCCGATCGCATCCGACGGCCATGCATTGATCCCGGCGGATCAAAACCGCCGGCCGGCCGGTGCCGACCCTAACCCTAATGCATTTTCCACTCCCTCCCCTTGTTTCTCGGCGCACGGCGCGGCAGCAAGACCGGCGGCGGCCGGAGGAGGTGGCGGCGCCGCCGCGGGCCCCCTCGCCGGCGAGTGCATCCACCGGAGGGTGGGTGCGCCGCCGTTGAGTGGCCCCGGGTCGGCGCCCTAGGCCCTGATCACGCACACAGAGAGGTGGCGGCTGCTCGGGTTCGCTTGCCCGCGCAGAGGCGGTGGCGCGCCGGTGAGCCGGCACCTCGGGTTCTTTCCCGTGTGGCGAGAAACCAGCGGCGGTGGGGCGGCCGGCGAGTTCCAGGTAGGACCCGCGGCTCCTTACTGCTTGCTAGGGTTTGGTTTCTTGCATTTCTTGCTTTGATTCGATTCGAATCAAAATTGTTTCTATCTCATTCTGTGATTCTAACCCCAAACTAGATCTACGCACTAGATCTAGGCGACTGATACCAATGTTAACACTAATGGATCGACTAGCAGTAGATCTAGCGGGTGCAACTTGAATAAATCGAGTACAAAGAGAGAGCTTTGGTCCTAGTGTACAAGAACTAGAGGGAAAGGGGAGAGATGCACAGACCAGAGGCTTTGGCGTTGTTGGCCATGGAGTTAGTGTAGTGGACGAAGTCGACGGCGAGGTTGGTGTAGTGGTGCAAGGCGCAGCGCATGGGGCGTCGACGTCGCTGGACAGGGACGGCATCGAGGTGATCGGCCGGAGTCGTGGACAAGGGATGCTAGGGTAGTGATGCAGAGGTGGCGGGACGGCGAGGCTGACGACGCTTCCCGTCGCTTCAGCGCCCTCGCAGATCGGATCGCGAAATGTTGGTGGGTTTAGAGGACACGGAGAACCTTGGCGTATGTGCCTCCGGCCCCCACCCTTGCTTTTATTTGGCGCTGCGCGACGGGGGCCCGTCAATCACGAGTTGATTGAGTGCCCCCGATCTGGGCGCGAGATTTTGGGGATTGACCAACCATTGGATGAGGGCGAGCTCCGCCTAACATGGAAGGGCAGCGGCAGAAGTTTTCACGCATAGGGAGAAGGGATGGTGAGAAATCCGATTTGTGACGGGTACAGTGGCGGGTACGAGGGAGGTCGCAGTGACAAAAAGATTATAGTTCTAGCAGAAACATCTCCTAACCTTCAATTTCTATAGATCTACCGTCCCTCCCACCTCCCTCAACCCCGACGCATGAGTCTGGCATGAGGAGTAAGGCGGACCCAATTTGGGTGAGAAAATTTTTCAATTGTTTTTGATCTTTGTTGACGCAAAAATCAGCACACTGGAATCCGAGGAAAGTGTTCGCAAGCTCCGGAAAGTCAACCAAGCATGCCAGTCAATTTAACCTGTAATTGACAAGGGATAAAGCAAAGTCAAATTCGAGAGCGTATCGGCTAGGATTCTGAATATCTCGCACAAACACATCGGCAACCACTGCCGATATGGAAGACGACAAAAGAATATTAAATGCGAGTGCGTAATAAACAAGCGCGTCGGCAGGATCAGCCGATGCGGAAAACAACAAAATCAGCCTTGGGTAGCCGATTGCACGTGTAAAACAAAATCTAAGCTACGAATGTGTAACTCAGATGATGCAAGCTCGAAACAGATCTAAACCGGCTTTTAAGATAATAAAGTATTGTTTCAAAACCTAAAGCCGATCTAATATGCTTCTAGCGGATAAATGTGATAATGGCAGAAAAGCATAGGAAAAACCTACAAATCTAGCCGATATCGATAAATTGTGAATAAATATAGGCGAGAAAACAGCGATGCGCCCGAGATCAAAATCTAGATAATACTCGATAACTTTTGAATAGATTTGAACGAAGCCACAGTGATACGCTCGGTAGCTAAACCTCAAATATACTCGGTAAAACAAAAACTCACCAGCAAATCAAGTCGCTCGAATGTGAGACGTCCTTGATCAACTTGAATGAACTCGTCGAAAAGAAAAGAAAAGGCGAAGTCGCCGAAAAAGTGCAAAGGAATTGTAAAGTGTTTGTTGTATTGGATGTGTATCAAGTTTCTCCGGTCCCGTACAACTGGTATTTATAGCCTAGCGCTACCAAGTCCTAGCCGATTACGGCAAATATTACTTCACTAAAAATTAAAAGACTTCCTAACTTAAACTATACTAAAATATTACAACCAAATCATCAGAATCTTCGTAGAATTTTGGACTTCCTTTCCCCTTCTTGATTCAATGGCAACTCTCATCGGCCGACCACCCAAACGCACGGATCAGCATCTCCATGTAATATTCTTCTGGCCCATCGGCTGTATCCCATCGGCCGACTCTGACCCTGTGCATCTTTTGATTTCTTTCAAATCGGTAACCTTCCCTTTACAACATCACCTTCCTTGACACGTGTCAAAAAACGGTGTCAACACATGCCCCCAGTTTCGGAGTAACTTATTTGTTGCTCCAAAATTAATCTCAATCATGATTGCCAACGTTCGGAAAGATCTCTGTTCTTTAAATTGATGGCGTGTCAATTCTCCATTTTGCCCTGCGAACACAAGGCTATAAATATCTCCGCCAGCACTTTTCCTATAGCACCTCCCTGCCTCTTTTCTTGCTAAAGAACACACCGGTTCCGCCGCCATCTGCGCAACCAAAACGCCCCGTAGGGTTTGAGGATTCAAGCCCGAGAATCACCCACTCCGGCAATGGCGTCCATCTCCGAGATCCCAGAGGTACGTTCATCCCCTTCACCTCCGCCTTTTGTTTTCAACCTCTCCCTCGATTTCCGTTTGCATTCTTATTTCTGTTTTTCCTCTTCAGAATCTTAGGAGTAATGTAGTCATTCCCCTGGAAAATCAACCTAGCATGATTTGCTTTGGTCCCATGGGTAACCCAGATCCCACTATGATAATCAATCTAGAGACTAGTAGAACTCCCCTCAAGTCATCCATTATGAATCTAGATTGGTCTCAGGCCTTCAGATCTTGGCCGAGCGTCACCCCTGAATGGAGGAACTGGTTCCGCAGGAAAGCTACTGCTCAAAGAACCATCTGGGAGCAATATGACATCAGCCAGTGCTTAGATTTATCTTTATCTGAAATGGTTAGGAACGAGCCGATGCTCATATCGACTTCCTTCTTTTGGTCCGATGCTCTTAATGCATTTATGTTTGGCCATGGACCAATGCCACCCACTCTGATGGATGTTGTAATGCTCACTGGTCTGAACATCCAAGCCTCCAATAGACCTTTCCATCTTCTCAAAAAAGCTTCTTTCAAGATTGAAACAAAGAGCAACGGCGGATGGAAAGGGTACATCGGCAAGAACATGAACACTGGATCAGTATCTGTCCGAGAACACACTGCCTTTCTCAACATGTGGCTTGAGAAATTTATCTTCTGTGGCAAAGCAGTCGGCCCAACAAATAATAGACTTAAGCTGGCAGAAACTTTAGCCAATGGAAATTTAGTCCCCCTTGGCAAACACCTCTTGGGATCAGTCTATCACCTGCTTCACCAAGTGTCATTCAGGCTCAGAAATAATCAGCCGATCACCAATCTTGGAGGCCCTTAGTGGTTCATTCAGCTATGGCTACACATGTACATGCACAAGACCATGGTAGTCGACTTATCAGAGATGAAATTCCCATCAGAAGAATTCTCTGAAGAAGAAGAAACAATCACCCGCCGATGCACATCATTTGGCGAAGCAGCCATAATGATCGCCAATGATCTCAGAACTTTAGGCATCATTGATTTCTTCAAATGCTTCTATCAAGGATTTGCTGAAGATTCTATCATCTGGTTTGCATACCACGATGAAAATACCAGTTACTAGAACCCCTTCAAATTCCAGCTTGAGTCTTGGAAGACTGACGAAGATGCTACAAAAATCATGAAGGAAATGATTTCCCCAAGAATCTTGCCAACCAATTTCACATCTGGCAAAGAAACTCCCAGTTATGAATTCTACAACCCTTCAGTAGCAGCCAGATAATTGGGATTTGGCCAAGTGCCACCCCTCCCCTTCTTTGCAGGCAAAGTTCAGTTTAGGGGAACTATCGGCAATGCCGTCTCGTACGATCGGCTGAAGGATTTGGAGCCCAATGTTGACATGGCACTCCTAGCCAATTGGCAAGTTGCCTCCTTTGTCACCACCCCTTTTACCCAATGGTGGTCAGAATGGCAAGAGCACCTCTTCTACAAATCTATCAATCTATACTGCACTGCTTTGTATGACAACTACCAAGCAGAAAACGAGGTACAAACCAAATCAATCTTCATAACATTTCTCAACAACTTCTGTCTGCATCTTTTAACCATTACTCCTTGCAGGATGATGATCGAGACCCTCCAACAATCAGTAGAAGTGGCCAGCCGATCAACTACGCTCTGCCGGCCGACAAGCCCAACATCGGCCATAATGCTCCATCTCTTACGGATGTGGCCACTGGGAGAAAACGTAAGTTACCCATTACCAAGGTAACAAGCTACAAGAAGAAGAAATCTCTAGGCCAATCTTCAGTAGCAGCAATACTCCAAATAGATGATCTAACAAATCTTCCTTCTTCTTCCTTAGAAGGTAACTTTCTGGATTCTCTTTATGCCTGCATTTATCTTGATACTAATCATATTATCCATTCCAATCATCAAGATATACCCAAAGATCAATCTGAAGGAGAAGAAGAAAATCTCCAAAGCACACCTCCTCCATCATCATCTACCATTCAGGTACAAATCTGCTCACTTAGCAAATATTTAAATTTCCCCATGATTATGATTTTGGCATTCTCTTTGATTCCATCAGGTACAACATTCACCTTCGGCTCCTAGGAAACCCAGGGCAGATTCTCCAATGATCCAGGTATGATTTTAGAATTCATTCATAAAAGCATTTTGCGCATTATTGACAATTACCTTTCAACTTGCCGATCATACATTGACTGAATCATCTGGTCAGCCGAATATCATAATGGCCTCTACATATCTGCCTCTTGTTCCTGCTGGCTCTAATTTTAACGAGATAAGCATCTTCCTTCTCAGCCGATTTCACAACATCTCTTGCCTTCATTAGCCATCCTAACTCTTGTTCTCCTTTTAGACACAAGAGTCTCTAGACAACAGCCTGTTTTCCTTTCAGATCGGAGCCATCTCCCAAGAGGAACGAGAGGAAGCAGCATCGGCCGAATCAGCTGCATTATCTGATGAAGTCAAGGCCAAACTTCAGAAGACACTCCAGTTTCTGAATCAAGACATCGGCCAACTAGTCAAAGATGCCAGGCCGATTCGTGCTATCTTAGAAGATCTGGAAGGCAAGCTCCCAGAATCAATTGAAGAAGCGCTGACTCCTGTTGCCTTCATCGAGAGCCACCGTGTGCAAGTCCTCAAGGCCCAAAAGTAACTTGTCGTTTGTCTTCAGCAAGGGGAGATCATCGGCCAAAGAGACAAATCCAAGGCCCTCATGGTCTCAGTCTGTCATGAAATCAAGTCCCTGAACAATACTCAGGCAGCCATCCAAAGGAACAAAGCCGAGTTGGAAGCCAAGCGCGATCGCCTTCTACAGGAGCTCAACAAAGTGAACTAGGCAATAGACCTCGCAGATAACGATCTTTCACAGATCCCATCGGCCATCACCAGACTCGAAGGCGAAAGACAGAAGCACGCTCGCCAAGCGTATCAGTTCCACAAGAGTCTACAGCCGATTCCCGGCTCAACAGAGGATGACAATCATGTGATCGAGAACGTTGATCAGATTTGCCTGCGCGCGATAAAAGTAATCCAAGAAGCCCTGGGATCACTGTAAAAACTATTTCTACCATCATGTACTGTAATCTTTAGAAGTCGTAAACAATCTGACCAAATTTCAGAAACATGTTCTTCTTTATATTTTATTGCCCTAACGGCGACTCATATCGTGTCGGCCATGTCACAACCGATGTGCCCAACATACAAATCGGCTTTACATATTTTTTGCGCTAAAGGCAATACTCTTTAGTATTGGCTATAACTAAAACTCTGGCCAATGTCATAATCGGCCATGTCCCTCACCGATCAAGACTCGTCGGAAGAATCTCCAGCCTTCATTGATGCGATCTCATAATCAGCCATCCAAAAGAAATCCTTCTCCCACGCTTGACCAGAAAGACAATTCATATGATCATAACTTACTATATGAGCTTCAGTAGATGCCACACTGAACGACGAATTGGCTGACACTATTTCGACAGTATCATTAACCCATTGAATCAAACATTGATGCATAGTAGATGGAATGCAACAATTGGCATGAATCCAGTCCCGACCCAGCAGTAAACTGTAAGAACCCTTGCCATTAATAACAAAGAAGGTGGTAGGAAGAGTATTACTGCCAATGGTTAGATCAACGCATAATGCCCCCAAAGCAGGAGGTACGACCCCTTCGAAATCTTTGAGCATCATATCAGTCTTTGTCAAATCATCCTGACTCTTCCCCAACTTGCGTAGCAACATGTAGGGCATTATATTGACAGCTGCACCTCCATCAACTAGCATCTTCGTGACTGGTTTGCCATCAACAAACCCATTTAAGAACAATGCCTTAAGATGTTGCCTTTTATCATCTTCTAGTTTTTCAAATGTTGCCGGTAATGGCTCCAAATTTAACTGTGCCATGGCTTCTTCCAGCTCTGGCTCGTGATCTTCATCATCTGGTGCCATGAACTCCTTTAGCATTATGAAAACCATGTTAATCGGCGCAGACGATGATCCAGAATCTTGACCATCATCGGCTTTTGGCTTAGCATGCCAAACTTGTGTCTTGACTCCCTTCTTGCTTAGAGTCTGCTCTTGTTCTTTCTCTATGATCTTCAGTTGGCGTAGTCTCTGAACATGCCTCTTCTGTGATCTGCTCAAACCTCCCGGACACCATTGAGGTTGACTCGTGCGATCTGAATCAGGCTCGCGTTCTGGATCCCTTCGCATTGGCTGATCGTCTTGGACCCTATCATCGGCCATCTGTTCCAGCCGATAGTGTGCACCCTACTCTTCTTCCAGCAGGATCACGTAGCATGGTCCTGCCCCCCAGTCGATCATGCACCGATACCTTTTTTCCTAGCCGATCATGCACAGGAGTGCGTTCACGTCGATAAGATTCATCAACATGACGTGGCCTTTTATATGATCGGCTGTCTTGACCATTGCACTCGGGACAATCATATGCCGATGGCAAGGTCAACCCTTCTTCCCAGCAATAGACAAAGAAAGGACATCTCCAATGCTCTTTCTCACGTCGTGCTTCCTCTTCTTTGCGCTGCTGCCTCTTGCGGTCACGCTGGAATTTGTTCAACAACATTTGAGACGTGACATGTGTACGTGGCGCCAAAGAACGTTCGGCCTCTTCTTGCAGACCCTTTCCTTTGACCTCATCAGCCACTATCTGTGCCTTGGGATCAACAGCCCCAGATTTTCTAGCTGATGATGACGTCAAGATCTTGGCTTGAGGAAGACTCTTGTCTCTGGCCACGTCTACCTTGTTAGTGGCTAACGGATGCTGGTCGATCTTCATTGTCCTCTTAGGAGTTTCAAACTTCAGCTTCTCTTGCTCAAAAGCCAACTGAATTTGCTGCCGGAAGACTTTGCACTCATTTGTATCATGCGACGTGGCATTGTGCCATTTGCAGTACTTCATGTTCTTGAGCTCTTCTTCCGACAGGATCTTATGATACGGCTTTAACTTAATCAACCCTTCTGACAATAACAAGTCAAAGATCTTGTCGGCTTTGGTGATGTCAAACCCGTACAACTCAGGCTCTTTCTTCCCAAACAGACACATCACCGGCTTCTTGTTGTTTTGAATCCACTCAGCCGATGCGACCGTTTCTTGCTCCTCATCAGAATCATGATCAGTGGAACACTCCACATAATTTATTTTCTTTTGAAAAGGCTTTTTAGCCTCATAGGATCGAGTCTCTCCTGTCATCCTAGCTGCAATCTGACTGATGCTCTCAAACTCTTGTGATGCATATTTGTCTTTGATGTGTGGCAGGAGTCCATTAAATGCAGCATCGGCCAACTGTTGATTGGATAGAACTAAACTGTAGCATCAGTTCTTGACATCTCTGAACCTTTGAATAAAAACAGCAACCGATTCATCATTCCTCTGTCTTAAGCTAGTCAAATCGGTCAACTTCAATTAAGTAATTCCAGAGTAGAAGAACTGATGGAATTGCCTTTCTAGATTGGCACAATATAATATGGAGTTTGCTGGTAAAGTGGTGAACCAAGCAAAGGCCGATCCAGATAGAGACAAGGAGAAAAGCTGAACTCTGAGTGCATCTTGGTTGCCTGCTTCTCCCAACTGTAGAAGGAATCTGTTAACATGTTCCATTGTAGAAACTTCTCCCTGCCCTGAGAACTTGGTAAAGTTAGGCATCTTGTACTTGTGTGGGAGAGGAATCTGACTATAAGACGAAGGATAAGGAGTCTTGTACATAACAGACTGCTGCTTTGGCCTTAAGCCAAACTGCTCCCTCATCACTTCAGCTATTTTAGTGTTCCAATCAACCTGCTGATCAATTTTTGGCATCTGCTGAGGAGAAACCATATTTGCTGAGTTAAGCATCATTGCAGGCTGTGGTGACATAGGGGTCATCGGCTGTCCAGCCGATGGCATCTGATTCGCTTGCTGAGCCACTGTAACACCCGGTTTATAAAAGAACATAAACCGAGCAATCATATACGTGCCAGGATCAAGTCACACGTATATACAACAGAATGAACAGTATATCATAGCACATATCACGTGAAAAGACATAATGAAGCGAATACGAAAGTTATTTATTACAATAATGACAAAAATGTCTGATACAGCGGAAGCGAAGTACAAAATACGATAAAAGCTCTCCGAAGCTGAAGCAGGGCGCCACAGGGACGTCGACTGGGAGACGAACGCCTAGAAGTCCTCGTAGTCCTGGTAGCGCTGGACGAACTCCCTCGTGTCGGCAGGAACTGAGCAGCAGTAGCGTAGCCAAGAGGAAAAAGTAGAGAAGAGGCAAGAGTGAGTACACAACTTGTACTCAACAAGTATAACACAAACTATGAGGCTCTAGGCTGGCTGACTCAACTGCATTAGCTTTTAAGTGTTGGCATAATTTTATTAAAGCTATTTACTACGAGTTGATGAATTACCATTAACCCAGTTACATAGAAATTAATCAGATTTAATTATGATACTACTGAGAACCAAACCGAAACCAAGCCACCAAGGTAAAACCCCGAGAAGCACCTCCCTCGTCGGAAGGAGATAACTTCACTAATCAAAAGGAGGATCTGGGCCGCTCATAACCGTGAGCACGGCTAGTATACCAGTTTTACACTCTGCAGAGGTTGCACATCTTTACCCACAAGTCATGAGCTACGCCAGTTGTTCATCACACTTCCTTAGGTGAGATGGCCAGCGACTCACTACGAGGCCTTTAAAAAGAATCTCGTTGGTAAGGCGTAACCGCGAGAGTTAGGTCGGCGACGATGGGGCCCACCTCCGGGGGTACAAGCACAGGAGCGCAATCCAAGCACAGACCAAGCCGGAGGAGCAGGGACCATTGAAGCTTACTACTCTTGCCCCGCAGGTAAGTTACTCCAAACCAAAAAGATCTAATTATTACGCCAAGTCTATCCCATTCTAGCCTTGTGGTAGCGATGTTGTCCCAGGTTGTCGCTATATGAACCGGTCCTTATGGAGAGTGGCCAACCAAGCACTAAGCACCGTGCTGGCCCCCTAAACCATGTTTCTAAAAAAAACATCTTTTAACGAGAAGTGAGCCACTCAAGCCACACAGAGTGCCACTCTCAGAATTAAGTTCAAGTAAACCATTAATCAAATTAATTAAAAAGGACCAGAGTGTGTTATAGCGCAGCAACCTAGCACAACTAACCAAAATGCAACCCAAAGGTATATATAAAGGATATAAAGTGGCTAGGAAATCCTTAAAGGCATACAGTATTAAAATGCAGTATGAAAATGTATTTAAAAGTGATGGGTTGTTCATGTTATACTTGCCTTCCTCGTACTGCTCCTGCTGCTGCTCAAACTGATCCGAAAACGGCTGCTCCGGGTACTGGTACTGGGGCTCCTCAGATGGATCAGCGTCTACTCACGAACACATGGCCAAGACAATGCACGAAAATAAGCATACAAGCAAACACTAACAAAAACTAAGAAACAAAACAACAATACATGAAAACAGCGCACAAAACTACTCTAGAACTATTCTACGCGTTACAACGATCGCGTGGATATAAAGAACGCTAAAAACGGAGCTAAAACGCATTTTCTAGGCCAAAAACAAGTCCTAGGGGCTTATTTGTAATAAAAAACAGGGTTCCAGGGGGTTTTCTGCAAAAACCGAGGGCTAAAACGTAAGTAACCATTAAATCTAAGGGCTAGCGTGCAAAAAGACCTAATCTGGACTGCGGATACTAATATTAGGAAGGTCAGGGGGGGGTTTGGGTAAAAACCGGGACCTAACCGTAATTATTTTTTGACTAAGGCTGGATTGCGGGTTGATATCAAGAAAACCGAGGGGCTCTTTAGCAAAAGACGCAGGCCGAAGGGGTATGTTTAGATCTAGATCGCCGGATCTGGATCCGATGGCTCAGGATAGACTGGATCCCGATCTAATCTCAGGCGTTGAGACGAGATCTGACGGCTGGGATTGATTTGGGCGCGGGGCGGCGGCGGGACGTCGCCGGCGGCTCTGTTTCGCGGCGGCGCGGCGGAAAACTCGCCGGACTTGGCCAAATCTGGCCGTCCGGGGTCAAATCGACCCGTTCTTGGGTCTGTGGTGACCTACAGGGCATGTGTAGTCTACCTGGGCTCTAAACGGAGCTCGGGGAGGCTCGGCTGAGGCTCGCCACGGCGCGGGGCGGACTGCACGGCGGCGCATCGCCGGAGCGAGCTCGCACGGCCTCTGGGGTGCGCTACAGGCTAAAGCAGCTAGTGCAAAAGTACGGCGGGGCCTTGGGGGCGCTCACCGTGCTTTGGATTGAAGGGAAGGCCGGCGCGGTGTGCTCGGCGACGAGGATCGGCGGCGGGGAGACGGAGCTCGCGTCCTGGGTCGAGGGAGGGGGTGCGCCGGGCTCCTGGACGCCTCAGATCGACGCGGGGTGCTCCTGCGGCGAGGCCAGGGGTTCAGGGTGGCCCAGAACTCAACGGCGGTGAGCAATTGCTCAAGTCAGAGAGCTCACCGGCGTGGCGGAGTGCGGCGGAGCGGGATGGAGGCGGCGCTAGGGTTTATGGCGGCGATTGCGAGGCGAGGTGGGGGCGCAGAGGGTCTCGGGCGGTGTTTAAAGGAGGGGGGGCCGAGGATCCTGGGCGTGCGTGCCCAGCGTGATCCCGGCGGGGATTGCGGGCGGGGCGAGCTGCGCGAGCGGCGGTTGCGGGAGGAAGGGGAAGGGCCGACAGGTGGGGTCCCGGCGCTGCGAGACGGGGCGAGCGCGACGCTGGCAGGTGGGACCGGGGCTCAGCGGGGGCGACGCGCGCGCGGACGGGGTAGCTGGCGTGCGGGACCAGGCCGTCAGCGCCGCGGAGAGGGGAGAGCGAGTGCGGGTGGGTTGGGCCGGCGTTTGCGTGTGAGCAAGCGGCGTGGCGCGGGCCGAGCCGGGGAGGAAAGGAGCTGGGCCCAGGAGAGAGGGGGTGGCTGGGCCGCGGGGCAGGCCGGTCGGGTGGATCGGGCCCGAGAGAGAGAGAGAGGAGTGAGCTGGGCCGCAGGGGAGGGAAAAGGGTTTGCGGGCTGGGCTGGTGTGGGTTTTGGGTTGCTATGGGTTTGGGTTTGGGTTTTGTTTTGGGTTTTCTTTCTATTTCTCCTTTTCTATTTCTAATTCAAACAAAGTTTGAATTCAAACCACACTCAAATAAAATTATGCACCAGCATGAATGCAACAAAAATTTAAACCTATGATAAATTTTAATTAATTAAGGAACAAAAATTAGATTAAAAGCCAACTAAACACAATAAACCTTAGAAAATTTAACTAAAGCCAATTAATTTATTAATAAATACTGAAATTTAAAATTAGGGTGTTACATACCCTACCCCCTTAAAGAAATCTCGTCCCCGAGATTTAGCTGGGCTGGCTAGCAAAGAGATCTGGATATGTCTTCTTCAACTCATCTTCTCGCTCCCATGTAGCCTCAGCTTCACTGTGATGACTCCACTGAACTCTGCACATCTTGATGCGCTTGTTCCGAGTAACCCTCTCTGATGTCTCCAGAATCTTCACCGGATGCTCAGTATAAGTCAGATCCTCCTGGACATCGACTCCATCCAGGGGTGCCTGCTCCTCGGGTACTCGCAAACACCTCTTCAGCTGAGATATATGGAAGACATCATGAACTCCTGAGAGGCTGAGAGGTAACTCCAGGCGATAAGCAACTTCGCCTTTCCGCTCTAGCACCTTGAATGGCCCCACATAACGAGGTGCTAACTTCCCTTTGACATTAAATCTGCGGATTCCTCTCATCGGAGACACCTTCAGGTACACATAATCACCGACACTGAAAGTCAGGTCTCTCCGTTTGCCATCAGCATAGCTCTTCTGCCTGCTCTGTGCAATCCTCAGATTTTCTCGCACAGCCTGAACCATCTGCTCTGCATCATCTATGATCTCAGGGCCAAAGAGCTGCTTCTCACCGATCTGATCCCAATAGAGAGGAGTCCTGCACTTTCTGCCATACAATGCCTCGAAGGGGGACTTCTTCAGACTGGCCTGATAGCTGTTGTTATATGAGAACTCAGCATATGAAAGGCACTTATCCCAACTAGTGCCGTACTGAATGGCACAAGCTCTCAGCATATCCTCCAACACTTGGTTGGTTCTCTCTGTCTGCCCATCTGTCTGAGGGTGATAAGCCGTACTGAAACGCAGCTTCGTATCCAAAGAATCATGAAGCTGCTCCCAGAACCGAGAAGTGAACTGAGACCCTCTGTCAGATATAATCTTCTTGGGCACACCATGCAAGCAGACAATCCGAGAGATGTACAACTCTGCAAGTCTAGCACCGGAGTAAGTAGTGTTCACTGGAATGAAGTGAGCAACCTTCGTCAATCGATCCACTACTACCCAAATGGAGTTGTACCCTTTCTGAGTACGAGGCAATCCAACTATGAAATCCATCGTGATCTCCTCCCATTTCCACTCTGGAATCTTCAAAGGCTGTAACAGACCTGCTGGCCTCTGGTGCTCAGCCTTGACACGCTGACAGGTGTCACAAATAGCCACGTACTCTGCCACTGAACGCTTCATCCCATACCACCAGAAACGTTCCTTCAGATCATAATACATCTTCGTGCTGCCCGGATGAATAGAATAAGCTGTATCATGGGCCTCACTCAGAATCAACTTCCGTAGATCCTTCACATCAGGCACACAGATCCGGTTCTTGTACCACAAGGTACCCTGATCATCCTCTCTGAAATGAGGAGCCTTGCCCTTCTTGAGCAACTCACGAATCTCCTGCAGCTTCTCATCATCTTTCTGATGCTGCCTGATCTCTGACTCTAGAGTCGGTACTGCCTCAAATGCTGCACTGGAGGTATGATGCAAGAAGACCAGACTCAACTGCTCGAACTCCTCGCATAACTCTGGAGGCATCTGGAAAGCCACGGCCATGTTGACATAACTTCTTCTGCTCAGAGCATCTGCTACAACATTGGCCTTGCCCGGATGATAGTGAATCTCCAGATCATAATCCTTGACCAACTCTAGCCATCTTCTCTGCCGCATATTCAGCTCATTCTGTGTGAAAATGTACTTGAGGCTCTTGTGATCAGTGTAGATATCACACCGCTGCCCATACAAGTAATGCCTCCAAATCTTCAGAGCATGCACAACTGCGGCTAACTCAAGATCATGAGTAGGATAGTTCAGCTCATGGCGACGTAACTGCCGTGAAGCATAAGCAATCACTCTGCCCTCCTGCATCAGAACACACCCAAGACCATCCTTCGAAGCATCACAATATACCGTGAACCTCTTCGTCTGGTATGGCAGAGTCAGGACTGGCGCCGTAGTCAACCTTTTCTTCAGCTCATCAAAGGCCATCTGACGCTCATCAGTCCATACAAAAGCCACATTCTTCTCTAGCAAAGAAGTCAAAGGCTTCGCGATCTTGGAGAAATTCTCAATGAACCTCCGATAATATCCTGCTAAGCCCAAGAATGATCTGACTTCCTTCACTGTCTGCGGTGTCTCCCACTCAAGCACATCCTTCACCTTGCTCGGATCAACAGCAATGCCTCCCTGAGATATAACATGACCGAGGAATGGAACCTCGTCAATCCAGAACTCACACTTGCTGAACTTGGCATACAACTGATGCTCTCTCAGTCTCTGCAATACGAGTCTCAGATGCTCCTCATGCTCTTCTTCTGTCTTGGAGAAGATCAGAATATCATCAATGAAAATCACCACGAAGACATCCAGATAATCCATGAAGACCATGTTCATCAGATGCATGAAGTAAGCCGGGGCATTAGTCAGGCCGAAAGACATGACTGTATACTCATATAGCCCGTACTTGCAGGTGAATGCCGTCTTCGGAATATCCCCAGGACGGATCCTCAGCTGAAAATAACCCGAACGAAGATCAATCTTCGAGAATATACGAGCACCTCGAAGCAAATCGAAGAGATCCTCAATACGGGGCAGTGGATGCTTGTTCTTGATAGTAACTGCATTCAGCTCCCGATAATCGACACACATCCTCTTCGAGCCATCCTTCTTATCTACCAGCAACAACGGAAAAGCCCAAGGAGAGAAGCTGCGACGGATATAACCCTTGGCTAGCAACTCATCAATAGTCTTCTTAACTTCTTCATGCTCTATAGGTGCCATACGGTAGGGCCTCTTTTGCAATAGGGGCTGTGCCAGGCAAGAGATCAATACAAAACTCAATGGCGCGTTCAGGCGGCATACTTGGCAGATCATCCGGAAAGACATCCGGGAATTCAGACACCACGCGAATACCGTCCGTGGGTCTAGCCTCCATCTGATGAAGAAATCCAGAAGGCTCTACTGCACTGATAACAACCTCTTGGCCACTGGAAGCTGATAACAAGACTGTCCTCTGAGCACAATCTATACGAACTCCCCATTTGGCCAGAGTCTCCATTCCCAGAATGACATCAATGCCCTTGGTGTCTAGCACCATCAGATCAGTACAGAACTCTACTCCCCTCAAAGAAACACTGACTCTCGGGCAGTAAGTGTGAGACCTCAACTGTCCTCCCGGTGAAGATACTAACAGGCACCTCTTTAATGTGCTAGTATGAATACCATGATGCTCGACAAAAGACTGAGTAATGAAGGAATGCGTAGCACCAGTATCAAAAAGCACTGTAGCTGGATATGAATTAACCATGAACGTACCAATAACCACGTTGGGAGCCTCGGCCGCTAACTCGGCCGTCACGTGGTTCACCCTGCCCTGTGCTGGCGCCCTGGGCTGAGCTGGGCGTCCCTGCTGTCCCGCCTGCGCCTTCCGGGGGCAAGCGTTGGCGTAGTGCCCCGGCTGGCCGCAGTGAAAGCAGGTGCGAGGAGGTCCCTGAGCCTGCTGTCCGGTAGGAGCTGCCGGACGTGGAGCCTGTGGTGCCGGTGGAGCTGGTGGAGCAGCACGAGCCGGAGGTGCCGGTAACCTCGGGCCCTGACCTGCCTGCTGCTGTCGAGGCGGGTACTGCTGCGATGGCCTCTGCTGGTACTGCTGAGGAGGCCGGTACTGAGGCTGGTACTGCTGGGGCTGCTGGAGTCGAGGACGAGTGTTGCTGCCGGAAGCAACGGGGACAACCTTCCTCTTCTTGTCCTCCATCTCCAGGTGCTTACGCTCAGTGTTGAGCGCACTGTCAACCAGATGGTTGAAGTCGTCGAAGCGGAGGTTGAGCAGCGTGTACTGGAGGTAGTCCTCAAGACCCTCCATGAAGTGCTCCTGCTTCTTGCGGTCATCCGCAACCTCGGCAGGGGCGTAGCGTGCCAGCTGAAGAAAGCGATCACGATACTCCGTGACCGACATAGTCCCCTGAATTGACAAAGACAGATAGATATCGGAAGATTAACTCAAGATTCATAAGGATAGAACAAGGGGGCATTAGCTCAAAAGAAACCGCTGAATGATTATATTTAAGATTACCTGCTTCAGTGCAAGGAACTCCTTCTGCTTCATCTTCATAACGCCCGCGGGGACGTTGTGGCTACGGAAACGCTCCCTGAACTGGAGCCAAGTGAGAGACTCGCGGTCATGGACCGGGTGGGACTCCCACCAGTCCAAAGCTGCCCCTCGCAGCTGTCCTGCTGCGTACAGAACTCGCTCACGATCATCGCACTGGGCGATGTCCAGCTGACGCTCCACTGCACGGAGCCAGTCGTCAACTTGAAGAGGGTCGGACGTGTGAGAGAACGTCGGCGGGTGACCCCTCAGGAACTCAGCACGCCTGTCGCGAGGCTGCGGCGGTGGAGGAGGCGGAGGCTGAGTGTGAGCGTGCTGAAGAGCCTGAACGGTGTTGTTCAGGGTAGCCATCATCTGCATCTGGAGCTGGAAGTACTGCTCCGGAGTCAAGGGCGGAGGCATCGGGATCCCAGTACCCTGGTTGTTCTGACCCTGCTGCTGGCCAGAACCGGAACCGGTGCTCCTGGTGTTCACCATCTGATTTGAACAAAAGATTTCACGAGTAAGGATATTGCAGGAATAAATTCAGATGGATATGATAACTCTTTGCGGAAAAAGACTCAGCCATGATAAAGTAGACATGATAGAGTGGACTATTTTACCCCCAACGATCTAACTCATTTTTATTAATTAGTTAACTTTAACATCTGAGTGATTTTCTTTAAACAAATTTAAACTACTAAGCTATGCAATCAGTCAAAAATCCAAATCAACCATGTAGCATAATAACAAGCAGACAATTTTCACAACTTAGCCGAGTTTAGCAATAGACTCGACTAACACAACGCGTCGCAGAACGTGCTATCGTATTATTATAAAAAGGTCACCTAGCTAACTCATGGTGGTCAGATGACTGATTCAGGCCAAAATCTACGAAAACTATTCTTCAGAGAGAGAAATCAAGGCAAGAAAGGTAAAAGTCATAGAAGTCAAGGGGTATAATAGTAAAATAGTTTCAGCAGTCAAGGATTGGTGAGAAGAAGTCCTAAAACTCGACCAGTTCTATCTAGGCTTCGTCCTACAGTCGATATGGCTCTGATACCACTCTGTAACACCCGGTTTATAAAAGAACATAAACCGAGCAATCATATACGTGCCAGGATCAAGTCACACGTATATACAACAGAATGAACAGTATATCATAGCACATATCACGTGAAAAGACATAATGAAGCGAATACGAAAGTTATTTATTACAATAATGACAAAAATGTCTGATACAGCGGAAGCGAAGTACAAAATACGATAAAAGCTCTCCGAAGCTGAAGCAGGGCGCCACAGGGACGTCGACTGGGAGACGAACGCCTAGAAGTCCTCGTAGTCCTGGTAGCGCTGGACGAACTCCCTCGTGTCGGCAGGAACTGAGCAGCAGTAGCGTAGCCAAGAGGAAAAAGTAGAGAAGAGGCAAGAGTGAGTACACAACTTGTACTCAACAAGTATAACACAAACTATGAGGCTCTAGGCTGGCTGACTCAACTGCATTAGCTTTTAAGTGTTGGCATAATTTTATTAAAGCTATTTACTACGAGTTGATGAATTACCATTAACCCAGTTACATAGAAATTAATCAGATTTAATTATGATACTACTGAGAACCAAACCGAAACCAAGCCACCAAGGTAAAACCCCGAGAAGCACCTCCCTCGTCGGAAGGAGATAACTTCACTAATCAAAAGGAGGATCTGGGCCGCTCATAACCGTGAGCACGGCTAGTATACCAGTTTTACACTCTGCAGAGGTTGCACATCTTTACCCACAAGTCATGAGCTACGCCAGTTGTTCATCACACTTCCTTAGGTGAGATGGCCAGCGACTCACTACGAGGCCTTTAAAAAGAATCTCGTTGGTAAGGCGTAACCGCGAGAGTTAGGTCGGCGACGATGGGGCCCACCTCTGGGGGTACAAGCACAGGAGCGCAATCCAAGCACAGACCAAGCCGGAGGAGCAGGGACCATTGAAGCTTACTACTCTTGCCCCGCAGGTAAGTTACTCCAAACCAAAAAGATCTAATTATTACGCCAAGTCTATCCCATTCTAGCCTTGTGGTAGCGCTGTTGTCCCAGGTTGTCGCTCTATGAACCGGTCCTTATGGAGAGTGGCCAACCAAGCACTAAGCACCGTGCTGGCCCCCTAAACCATGTTTCTAAAAAAAACATCTTTTAACGAGAAGTGAGCCACTCAAGCCACACAGAGTGCCACTCTCAGAATTAAGTTCAAGTAAACCATTAATCAAATTAATTAAAAAGGACCAGAGTGTGTTATAGCGCAGCAACCTAGCACAACTAACCAAAATACAACCCAAAGGTATATATAAAGGATATAAAGTGGCTAGGAAATCCTTAAAGGCATACAGTATTAAAATGCAGTATGAAAATGTATTTAAAAGTGATGGGTTGTTCATGTTATACTTGCCTTCCTCGTACTGCTCCTGCTGCTGCTCAAACTGATCCGAAAACGGCTGCTCCGGGTACTGGTACTGGGGCTCCTCAGATGGATCAGCGTCTACTCACGAACACATGGCCAAGACAATGCACGAAAATAAGCATACAAGCAAACACTAACAAAAACTAAGAAACAAAACAACAATACATGAAAACAGCACACAAAACTACTCTAGAACTATTCTACGCGTTACAACGATCGCGTGGATATAAAGAACGCTAAAAACGGAGCTAAAACGCATTTTCTAGGCCAAAAACAAGTCCTAGGGGCTTATTTGTAATAAAAAACAGGGTTCCAGGGGGTTTTCTGCAAAAACCGAGGGCTAAAACGTAAGTAACCATTAAATCTAAGGGCTAGCGTGCAAAAAGACCTAATCTGGACTGCGGGTACTAATATTAGGAAGGTCAGGGGGGGTTTGGGTAAAAACCGGGACCTAACCGTAATTATTTTTTGACTAAGGCTGGATTGCGGGTTGATATCAAGAAAACCGAGGGGCTCTTTAGCAAAAGACGCAGGCCGAAGGGGTATGTTTAGATCTAGATCGCCGGATCTGGATCCGATGGCTCAGGATAGACTGGATCCCGATCTAATCTCAGGCGTTGAGACGAGATCTGACGGCTGGGATTGATTTGGGCGCGGGGCGGCGGCGGGACGTCGCCGGCGGCTCTGTTTCGCGGCGGCGCGGCGGAAAACTCGCCGGACTTGGCCAAATCTGGCCGTCCGGGGTCAAATCGACCCGTTCTTGGGTCTGGGGTGACCTACAGGGCATGTGTAGTCTACCTGGGCTCTAAACGGAGCTCGGGGAGGCTCGGCTGAGGCTCGCCACGGCGCGGGGCGGACTGCACGGCGGCGCATCGCCGGAGCGAGCTCGCACGGCCTCTGGGGTGCGCTACAGGCTAAAGCAGCTAGCGCAAAAGTACGGCGGGGCCTTGGGGGCGCTCACCGTGCTTTGGATTGAAGGGAAGGCCGGCGCGGTGTGCTCGGCGACGAGGATCGGCGGCGGGGAGACGGAGCTCGCGTCCTGGGTCGAGGGAGGGGGTGCGCCGGGCTCCTGGACGCCTCAGATCGACATGGGGTGCTCCTGCGGCGAGGCCAGGGGTTCAGGGTGGCCCAGAACTCAACGGCGGTGAGCAATTGCTCAAGTCAGAGAGCTCACCGGCGTGGCGGAGTGCGGCGGAGCGGGATGGAGGCGGCGCTAGGGTTTATGGCGGCGATTGCGAGGCGAGGTGGGGGCGCAGAGGGTCTCGGGCGGTGTTTAAAGGAGGGGGGGCCGAGGATCCTGGGCGTGCATGCCCAGCGTGATCCCGGCGGGGATTGCGGGCGGGGCGAGCTGCGCGAGCGGCGGTTGCGGGAGGAAGGGGAAGGGCCGGCAGGTGGGGTCCCGGCGCAGCGAGACGGGGCGAGCGCGACGCTGGCAGGTGGGACCGGGGCTCAGCGGGGGCGACGCGCGCGCGGACGGGGTAGCTGGCGTGCGGGACCAGGCCGTCAGCGCCGCGGAGAGGGGAGAGCGAGTGCGGGCGGGTTGGGCCGGCGTTTGCATGTGAGCAAGCGGCGTGGCGCGGGCCGAGCCGGGGAGGAAAGGAGCTGGGCCCAGGAGAGAGGGGGTGGCTGGGCCGCGGGGCAGGCCGGTCGGGTGGATCGGGCCCGAGAGAGAGAGAGAGGAGTGAGCTGGGCCGCAGGGGAGGGAAAAGGGTTTGCGGGCTGGGCTGGTGTGGGTTTTGGGTTGCTATGGGTTTGGGTTTGGGTTTTGTTTTGGGTTTTCTTTCTATTTCTCCTTTTCTATTTCTAATTCAAACAAAGTTTGAATTCAAATTTGAATTTGAATTCAAACCACACTCAAATAAAATTATGCACCGGCATGAATGCAACAAAAATTTAAACCTATGATAAATTTTAATTAATTAAGGAACAAAAATTAGATTAAAAGCCAACTAAACACAATAAACCTTAGAAAATTTAACTAAAGCCAATTAATTTATTAATAAATACTGAAATTTAAAATTAGGGTGTTACAGCCACCCGATTAGGTGTCTGCTGAGTCATTGCTGGCTATTGGGCTGATGGACTAGCTGACTACTAACCAGTAGAATCCATATACGGCACATTGATGTACCACAACAGTCCAATCGCCTGATCATGAAAAACCCAATTGACTCCATTCTGGTGAGGAGACTGTGAAATCAGAACTTCTGAAGGAGACTTGGGCTGGAGCAGGATTGCGAGACGCTGCTGTGGGGTCATCGGCGGTGGCGCCGATGCATTGACTTGTCCAGCCATCTGCGAACTCCATGTACCGTGTGCATTCAGCTGTGTTGCCGATGCATCTTGCTGGGAACCCATCGGCTGTGTAGCCGATGGATCGAACTGAGGAGCCATCGACTGTTTGACCGATGGGCTAAACTGTGCATTGGACTGTGAAGTAAAGAAGTCCGGCGGCATACCATATCCAGTGGCCGAATTCCATCCTTTTGGAAATCCAGATGCAGATCCTCCCTGCACAACTGTAGGTGCAGCCTTGGGAGTCGAAAAGATTGGAGCAGCTGGAGTTGTCGACGTTGCAACAGTAGTCTGTGGTGGCGCTTGACTGTTACTCGCTTCTGCCTGGCTATTTTGAGCTGACAAAGCTGCTGCCATAGACACCTTGTTGACGCCTACCAACGTCACCACTGGAAACCAGCGATGGCGTCCGCAGACGTCAATGGGGTGGCAGGTATTTCATGGGCCACGAATAAATCCGCAAGCGCACGGAGTACCGACGTAGCATTTTACCCGAGAGTACCCCGGGGTGTCATTTATATTTCCGCAGAGAAGGCAGCGGTGTATAGAATTTAGTTAAGTTAGGAGGAACCACTAAATTAGGAGGAACCACTATGGATTAATGTCAATGATCCGAATAGGGGAATAATATTCATGGTAAAGGGGGTAGTGAACACAAAAGCACAACTAGATAATATGCCTAGGACATCGGAGAGGAAAGAGCAAGATCAAGGGTAACTAGAGTCATAATCTATTGTACTCTTGTGAGCAAACTAAACTGAGTCGTTCAAAAGCAAATGAAAAGCCTGATCAATGTACTAGGGAGACCGCATCCAGATGAATAGAAGGAACCTGAATATCCGACGGCTTTATGTACCTCCTACCCCTCTATCCGAATGTGGAGGATTACTAGGGGTCAATTAGGACTGTCACCACCTGCCGGCTACCTCTACAAACCGTGGGATAGAGCTGCATTCAAATGTGGTCATCAACCCAGACACCACGCCTGCGCTAACGAGCACCACTCTAGCCTTGCGCAAGGACACCCTTGTCTATCCGGGGCCTTAGTTCTAGAGCGCCCAATTAAGGAAGATGAAACAAAGCCATGATACACGAACTAGTCTATGCATATGAATCACTCAAGACAATCATAACTCACAAGAAAGATCACATACACAACAAAGCATATGAACCAAAGTACTAAATAGAATGAATAAGCATCTAGTACAAACTCAGAGAATTACATAAAGAGAAGGTAAAAGACATACCGGACTCTCCATGAAGACTCTAAGACCTCAAACTATGACTCGAACCCGAACTCCTCTAGTCCTAAGACCTCTACAAGAGAAGCTAACTACATCTCTTCTTGGTTTGAAATGAGATTGTTGGATTGTGAGATGCTTGAAATGGAGTCCCTCCCATCATATATATAGAGGGGAGCTACCCTTTGCTCGTCCGGGAAATCAGTAGGAAATCCATTGAACCGACTTAAGGAACCAATCAGGGAGTGACACATCGAAGACTGAAGGCGGTGGGGCCTATGGGCAGGTCGGCCGACCTCCCAGTGAGCCCACCGACCTTCCTCTATGTTATGTGGGCTGCTCTCGGGGCCCACATGTCAGTGGTATGTGTCTTGACTCAGTTTCTGTTGGTTTTCTTCTCTGGTGGGCCATCCGATCCATGTGAAGTTCGTGTGATGATGTTTGATAGGAAGATGTTTGCTCCTTGGCTTAAAAGGGTATGATTGCCCTTCAATTTCAGCTAAAACCTGGACTCATAGAAATTTAGAGGGACATGTGGAATTCGATGATTTATTAGTGGCATGAGTGTAAGAAATACAAGTTTATCCATTTATTATGGCAATATTGACGCTCAGAAATAGTCGTTAGTGAGCGTCAACAAGACCCCCCAAGCTGAACTTTGCTCGTCCCTGAGCAAAGCCAAACATTAGATTGTTGATCAGGAGTTGCTGCAATGCTTCAATTCTTCATCATGCACAAGTTACAACGAAACATTCTATCTTGAATTGAATAAGTTGGGCTTTTGGCCTTCTCCTTGTCTTGGGCGGTTGAGAGATAGAACGATTCATAAAGCACCACTTATGCATTCCTTGCTCAAGATTACGTACGGAGGTTTTCAAAAAGTTTTTGAAAATAAAAACAAGTTCCTCGAATGACACTCTTATTCGCTCAAATGTGTTTGTATCCTCACCAAGGCCTTTTGTGTGCCTTCTTTCTCCTACTTCTAAAGGCTTTTGTGGAGCTCAAGGTAGGGAGAAAAACTAAGGCATACTTGTTTCAAATATTTTGCAAAGTCAAAGTTCGGACCCAAAGAGTAAGCAAGTCATACAACCATGATCGAGAAGTGCATGTGTGTGGATATGTGGTGGATGGAGTGGAAAGCAAGAGAATAAAGTGCTCCATGATTTGGTCTCTCCCTTCTAATGTTTTGGGCATGGCTAATTTTCTTATTTTTGCATGGACCTTCATGTGCCATTTTTTTTCATGGGCCTTCATGTGCCCCCCCTTTTTTCAATACATAGCTCATTCCCTTATTGGAGAGAATTTTGGGAGAGATTTTGTGGAGTATGGAACATAAAAGAGGATATGAATGAGTGGATGGTATGGAAATGCTATCCTTCCGGTGTGGAAGTTCTAGCATATGGAGGTGGTGTGTGCGTGATTCTCAATCATGTAGAAACTCACAAAGGTCACAAAATTTGACAAAGCTCAAGAAGATACAAGCAGCATGTAAAAAAAAAGATTGTGTCTTTGTAGGCTTCATGCATATGGCTCTGGTAGGTATTTCTCATCATCGAGGAACTTTTTATTTTGTAGTTTTCAAAGATAAAAGTTCCGAACATAAAATTTTGCTCAGAATAAGGTAAAATGCTGTAGCGGTATTCCGTGCGCTTGCGGATTTATTCGTGGTTCATGAAATACTGCCACCTCAAAATTGGCGTCTGTGGGCATTATCGTTGTTTTCCAGTTGGTCACGTTGGTAGGCGCCAACAAGCATTTTTGTCACCATTGCCGGAGAAGGCACAGATTGAAGTATACCGACAAAGTTATGAAAAAAATCGAAATTGGTATTCGCTTGCTAAACAGGCTAACTTGGCTTTGTTTTCTTGTCTTTGTTGATATGAAAACAGGGTAGTGTATGACCGGTTTCGACTTGCCGCAAAACTTTCATTCCGATCCAGAGTCACTTTTGAGGAGGATGCGAGCTCGTCTCGTATCACCTCGGAGACCACTCTCGGCAGCCGAACCAGTCATCGCATCATCATCAGCTTCTCAAGTTATGGCCCAGAAGACACTCCATGATTACTCTGCTCCGTCTGCTAACCAGGTCCCTTCTGGGCCCGAGGTTAACACCGGAGGGGAAAATTTCGAGATCAAGACGTGTCTTATTACGATGGTGCAGGCCAGCCCTTTCTGTGGCAAGGCCAATGAGGATGTCAGTACTCATCTCCAGCAGTTCCTAGAGCTATGCAGTACTTTTGTTATCAAGGGTGTATCACAAGATGCAATACGGCTCCGTCTGTTTCTGTTCTCTCTCTTGGGGAGAGCGAAACAATGGTTTTATGCTAACAAGGCTGCTGTGGACACTTGGGAGAAATGTGCCAAGGCATTCCTCTCGAAGTTCTTCCCGACGGGCAAAACTAATACTCTTCGTGGTCGGATTTTGAATTTTTAGCAGGCATCAAATGAGTCAATTCCTAAAGCTTGGGAGAGACTTTAGGAGTACATTATGGTGTGTCCGCACCACAGAATGGACAATTGGCTCATTCTACAGAACTTCAACAACGGGTTGACACAATCATCCCGTGATCATGTAGATGCCGCCGCGGGTGGAGCTTTCTTCTCGCTGACAATTGAAAGAGCTACATCATTAATCGAGAAGGTGGTGTCCAACAAAGGTTGGAGCGATGATCGCCTCCAACCATGCCAGCGAGGCATACACTCCATAAAGGAGGCCGACATGCTCGCTATGAAGATTGATCTCCTCCTCAAGAAATTTGAGGATTATGCCTAAGATAAGGCTCAAATGCAAAAACTTCAAGCCTTGGAAACTCGCATGACGTGCGAGGTCTGCGGGAATGTTGGACATTCGGGCGACAATTGCCCAGAAACCCAAGAAGAAGCATTATTCCTCAATGGCAACAATAATGGATTTCGTCCAAAAGGGGGTCAGGGGTGGAATCAACCACGCCCATACTATCAAGGAGATAATGACAATTTCAATTCTTTCAATCCTAACCAATCTACCTTGAGAAATCTTGTCTACAGCCAAGCGAAGATCAATGAGTCCCTTCAGAAGAAGTTGGTTGCTACAGACAAATCAATGGAGACCATTCGTGCCAAGATGGACAGATTCTCCACCGCTATGAAGAACCAGCTGAGTTTCAACAAGACGCTAGAAACTCAATTGGCTTAGCTAGTTGCTGCTACACCTGCTGCTGAACTAGGGAAGATTCCGGGGCAACCCGAATCAACTCTAGAGAGCATCAATGTCATAAATGCTATGTGGAAAGAACCACTTAGCAGGACACCCCTCAGCTATGCAGAGAAGCTCACACGCCTAAGAAGAGGTGCTTGGGGCGAGTTAGCAGCTACAATAAGAGAAGATCCTGAAACTCCAGTGATCAGTTGCTCAATCTTCGATTGTGAATTTGATCACGCCCTTTGTGACCTTGGAGCCAGCGTCAACATCATGCCCAAGATAACATTCGAAAAGCTAGGCTATCCATTAATTTCCCCTACTACTATATGTGTTTAGCTAGCGGATTCCACGATAAGATATCCTGATGGAGTCGTGGAAAGGCTTATGGTAAAAGTCAAGAATACCTACATATTAGTAGACTTTGTAGTCTTTGATATGGAAGGAGATATTGGGATGCCGCTCATACTTGGGCGACCATTTCTCAAGGATACAAACACCAGAATTGATGTAGGGACAGGAAGAATCAGCCTCTGCATCATGGAAAAGACCATAAAGTTCAAGTTTCAAAACAAGAGGGAAGTATTCCTGATTTATGAGGATAGTGAGAAACAGGGGTTATGGGCAGAACCCGGTTGGGATGATCAAGATTATCACTCCCCTTCCAAGCCAGCTTGGGAGGATTGGGAAATTCGTACTCCACCAACCGAGCCAGTGGAAGACGACCAGAGGATCCCCGATTTCATCACCAATACAGTATGGGAAGATCTAGAAATCGTCTATCCTACATCCGAGGATCTTGTTCTTGCGTCGCCTACGACATCAAAGAAGAACAAGAAGTAATGGCGCAAGAAGAACAAGACGTCATCGACCGCTACTACTTCTCTAGGTACGAACGAAACGACCTCAACCTGATCAGGTATGGAGAAAGGACCTGCTTTTTGGACCCTAAACCAAGAGCTAGCTTGGGGGAGGTTCCCTCCCCTAAGTCAACTGTATCCCTTTACTTGCATTTGAATAAATTATGATAAAAAAACTCTCAAAAACAAAATAAATATTTACTGCTTTATTTCCCTTTTCATCATGCGTGGTAAGAATGTTTTAACTCTTTATGACAAGTTGAAAGGATAAGTTTTGCTTTGCTCTACCATGTTTGTTGTGCCTAGTTTGAAAATGAGAGTTCTCTTGAGTTTAAATCTGTTAGTTATGTAAATATCTTGCCAAAGAACCTGAAAGTTCCATGGGTTGCATATGCTTGATCCAAGTCTAAATATGCTTGATCCATATGTTATATTTCATGAAAAACCTTACACATATGTTGCTTGATGTTCTGTTGAGTTTTGTCAAATTGTGTGACCCTAGTGAGATACTTTTCATGCTTTCTCGATCATAAGCACGTACACGTCCCATCCATTTGCTACATTCCTACACTAGAAATTAGCACCACCATCCATCCATTCCACATTAATAAATGCTCCATGTCTTGGTGATCTCTCTCGTAGAATATCCCTGAAATAAAATAAAGTTAGATTATGGTTGCCCCAAAAAGAGAAAAGATGGCATGCCAAAAAAGCATGACCCAAAAAAATGAGAGAGAAAGGGGCAACCATGTCTCAAAAAAAAGAGATAGGGATGATTCGAGAGAGAAAACCATTGCCTCAAGGAGTAAGCCACATCCATCCACCCATCCATCCATTCACTCATACACTTGCACCTTTAGATCGAGATTGCATGACTTGTTTCTCCATGGATCATCTCTTTGACTTTACAATATATGAAATGCAAGTATGCCCTGTTCTTATCCTACCTTGAGCTCCACAAAAGCTTTGTAGTAGTAAAAAGGATCAAAGGTAAATATTGCCCTGGTAAGGAAAATACAAGTTGAGTGCCTCGAGAGAGTTATCCTAGGAACTTTGCCATGTTTCCAAAAATCTTTCAAAAAGTATCTCCAGATGGATTGCAGATCTATGAGCAAGTAAGTATTACTCTATGCACCGTTCTAACTCTCAACAGCTCAAGGTGAGGAGACAGCTAAAAATCCCCATGAAGGAGTAAGGTGATTGTGCAAAGGTATGATTAGCCAACTTATTCAAGCTTATAGATGAATCTCTCTACTTCAGACTATGACATGACAAGCAAGGTATGAGTCAAAGTGATTTTCTGATCAACAACCTAATTTGTTCTACTTTGCTCGGGACGAGCAAAGGACGGCTTGGGGGATCTTGTTGACGCTCACTAACGATCATTTCCAGACGTCAACTTGATCAGAAAATCATGAGAGTTTGCATTTCTTACACGCATCTTTATTTAATAAAGTCCCTAAACCACACTTAACCTTCTAGAAAATGCAAGTTGTGTTTTTGAGCTAATATGCAGGTTATAAGCACACTTTGGCCAGACATAAAATCACAGAAATTGTCAGAGCGCCGATTCAGGCTCAGACGGACCAAAAGTGATGCAAGAACCCGGTTCAGACAAGCCAAGACAGGCCAAAACCAACATGGACCAGACAAGGAGGCCCATGATAGCCTGCTGGAAGAAGATGGGGGCGGTTGGCACCACTGGCAGGCCGGCCGACCTGCCTGGTCGGCCGACCTGGCTCGTGGAGCCACCGCCTTAGCCAAGCCATGTGTCGTCTCCTAGTTGGTCCCTTAGGTCGGTTTGGAGAGTTTCACCCCATGGCTCCCTGCTATAAATACAAGGGGGGGTGGAGAATAGGACACACACACCACACTTACCTCTCCTCTCTTGTTCACATCTTGCATAGTCTTTAGGCTTAGTGGAGTTTAGGAGAAGTCTAGGAGTCTTCGAGTGGCCGGAGTTGCTCGAGAGTTCTGGTATGGGTTCATCTCTAGCTCTCTATTATAATATTTGGTTGTTTGTAATAGAATTAGACTATGGTTACCGATATCTGCTCGAAGTATGTTCTGAGTTATCGGATATATACTTCTTGATATGGTTGCGATATTGTTCAATGCTTGCATTGCATGATCGCCCTGTGCTTGAGATGGTTAACACATAGTGCTTAGAACTCTATCAACTGCTCCAGTATTCGTATGTTTGCTCTAGTGTGATGTCTGTCCATCCGGAGGGTGGGGGCTCTGCGCGGGACACTAGAGTATCCCTTACTAGTGTAGACATGGTGTCTAGATTAGCTAAGAGTTGCTGGATGTCAACTATACCCATGGTTTGTAGAGGTAGCTGACAGGTGGTGACAGCCCTGTTCGAGCTCTAGTAATCCTCCACGTTCGGATAGAGGGGAAGGAGGTTCATAAAGCCGTCGGATGTTCAGGTTCTTTCTGTTCATCTGGATGCGGTCTCCCTAGTCCATTGATCAGGCTTTTCCCTTGCTTATGAACGACTCAGTCCAGTTTACTCATGAGAGTACGATAGAATATGGCTCTAGTTACCCTTGATCTTGCTCTTCCCTCTCCGATGTCCTAGACATATTATCTAGTTGTGCTTGTATGTTCACTACCCCCCTTTACTATGAATATTATTCCCCTGTTCAGATCATCGACATTAATCCATAGTGGTTCCTCCTGACTTAACTAAATTCTATACACCGCCGCCTTCCCTGCGGAAATATAAATGACACCCCGGGTTACTCTCAGGTAAAATGCTACGGCGGTACTCCGTGCGCTTGCGGATTTATTCGTGGCTCATGAAATACCTGCCACACCATTGACGTTTGTGGATGCCATCGCTGATCTCCAGTGGTGACGTTGGTAGGCGTCAACAAGCATTTTTGGCGCCGTTGCTAGGGAAGACATAGGTTAAAGAATTTATTTAAGGAAAATCTCTATGGTTAGTGGCTAGTGGTCTGGCAGGACAACCATGCTGTCTTCTTTTTGTGTGAAGACAGGGGTAGTCTCCGATCAGTTTCAATTCGCCAATGAATTTCACGACGAATCCGAGTCGACTTCAAGACAAGCGTGACTTGGCACTCTTGACTTCGAGAAGTCAATACTTCAGCAATTGAGTTGATCATGATTGCATCTACCCTTGGAAAAGGCTCGAATTCTCCGTTTGAAGAAGTGCTCTATTATCGTTGCCTGATCACCAACGGCAATGAACACTGCATCAACCGAGAAAGCGACCACATCATAGTGCAATCCAGGTAAGTAATTTCTACTTAACACTTCAGGGGCAGTACCACGGGATGATATGTATCATGAGAAGTTCAAACCGATCAAAAGATGATCAAATGATAATCTCGAGCACTAGGGATGAAAACGGATCGGATACGGACGGATATCACTGATATCATATTTGTTTTCGTATTTGTGTTCGAATACGGAGTCGGATACGAATAGTGTTAATTTTTGTCGGATAAGATTGTAATGGATATCGACATCATAAAAATGTAACTTTTGAGCACTCGGATGCGGATCGGTTACGAATAGTGGATACTCGGAATTGGATACAGACGGATAAAAACCATTACAGACCGGATCGAATTCGAATACGGTCGGGAAATATCCGTACCATTTACATCCCTACCGATTACCCCAGACACCACATCAAGGTACAAATTTTTCCGATAATTTTTACGAAGTGGTGTCACATTTTGGAATTATTTCGTGAAGCCAATCAAGGTTGACGGAATAAAATGTCTCGTTCAAAAGACTCTAAATTTTGAGCCCTTGCCGATAGGTAAATCGGTAGTTATCTCATATTTGATTCCAACCATTGCATGTTTGAATTTCCCTCATTTCCATTTGATTTCTTGCATGAACATTGCATCTTTTGCATGAAAACCCTTGCATATTTTGTTTTCCCATCTCTTGCATCGTAAACCCCCATGAATCTTGGAATTAGACAAGTGCCCAAGGGGCAATTTTGGAAGAAAATGGCAGCCATAACAATTTGGAGTGTAGTGCACGCATGAACTTGGATCATTTTCATGTCGAAGTGCATTTGGGGCCACTCCTAGGCCTGCACCGGCCTACCCCTATGCTCATTCATGCATTTTTTGACCATATGGTAGTCATTAAGCATCACTGAAAAAGTGGGAGAAAAATTGGGCCAGCCACAGGCCGGCCGACCCCTTGGTCGGCCGACTCAGGGGTGACACCCCTCTATTTAACCCGGTGCACAGGGAGCCCATGGCACTCCCTTGTTCCAATAGTTCCATTTCATGCTCTTCCCTCCTCTGCTCTCTTTGCTCTTGTTTCACTCCAAGTTCACAAGAAAAAGAAAAAAAATATTTCCCTCTTTTGCATTCTCATTTGCATTTCGTGTCTACCTTCTTCTTCTCCTTGCAAGAAAGTGTTTGTGGTGGTACTACTACCCCGCAAGATCGGTTTTGTGGTGCGTAATCGCCCACAAGAATGATTTTTGTGGAGTGTTATCACCCACAAGAATGATTTTTGTGAGAGGCAACCATGCCCCACAAAGACTACTAACTCTCGGACGGCTGACCTTGATTTTCACTAACTCTCACATAATCCTTACGAGTGTTTGGTTCGTTTGCTGCAATGTCTTTCAGGAACATCGGAAGGAAGGTATCGGGAGCACTCAAGAAGGTGACCGGGTCAAGCTCAAGCCGATCAAGCTCGCGTCGCTCGTCCACCCCCACGCCAAGATACACTCATCAAGATGAGCAGGCCGAATCCCAGGCGCCAGAAGAGCAGCCATCACAACAAGAAGAGGAGGAGGCGCCGGATGATTCCCACCTCGACATTCGAGGGGAGCGAGAACTCCAAGCTTACAACATCCTGAAGGCTCGAACCTTTGGTCATACATGGGAGTTCGATGAGGACCTGCTGGAAAAGACATGTATGAATGCTGAATTTGTGAGTATTTGGAAAGCCGTGGGTTGGTCTTCATTTGCTGAAATTTCTGAGTTGGGTTCGCGAGATTTGACCATTCAGTTTCTTTGCACTCTTGTGGAAACAAACGACGGGATTTCATTTTGATTCTTCAGGGAGGAATTTTCTTTGTCTTGGAAAGAATTGAGTATTGTTTTGGGTTTTCACCATAAGTGTAGCAATTGATCATGATTGCATCAAACCTTGGAAAAGGCTCAAATTCTCCGTTTGAAGAAGTGCTCTATTGCCGTTGCCTGATCACCAACAGCAATGAACACTGCATCAACCGAGAAAGCGACCACATCACAATGCAATCCAGGTAAGTAATTTCTACATATCACTTCAGGGGCAATACCACGGGATGATATGTATCATGAGAAGTTCAACCCGATCAAAAGAGTACCAGATGATAATCCCAAGCACCCCGGACACCACATCAAGGTACGAATTTTTTCGATAACTTTAGCGAAGCGGTGTCATTCTTTGGAACTCTTTCGTCTAGCTAATCCAAGTTGACGGAACAAAATGTCTCGTTCAAAAGACTCTAAATTTTGAACTCTTGCCAACAGGTAAATTGGTAGTTATATCATATTTGATTTCGACCTTTGCATGTTTGAATTTCACTCATCTCCATTTGATTCTTGCATGAGCATTGCATCTTTCACATAAAAACCCTTGCATGTTTTGATTCCTCATCTTTTGCATCATAAACCCTCATGAATCTTGGAATTAGACAAGTGCCCAAGGGGCAATTTTGGAACAAAATGGCAGTCACAAAAATTTGAAGTATAGTGCATGTATGAACTTGGATGATTTTCATGTCCAAGTGCATTTGGGGCCACTCCTAGGCCTGCAGCGGCCTACCCATGCACTCATTCATGTATTTTTGGAGCATATGGCAGTGACAATGTAGCTCTGAAAAAAAGGACATGTTTTGGGGCCACCACATGGCCGGCCGAGCATGGGGCAGCTCCCCTCTATAAGAGGTGGTGCATCAGCGTCATGGGTACTCTCCTCTTCCTAGTTGCATTAGTCCCACGCCAAGTTCTTCTTTCCTTTGCTCTCTTTGCTCTTGTTTCTCTCCAAGTTCATAAGAAAAAGAAGAAAAACATTTCCTTCCTTTGCATTCTCATTTGCATCTCATATGCATTTCGTGTTTACCTTCTTCTCTTTGCAAGAACGTGTTTGTGGTGGTACTACTACCCCGCAAGAACGGTTTTGTGGTACGTCATCACCCACAAGAACGATTTTGTGGAGTGTTATCACCCACAAGAACGATTTTTGTGAGAGGTAACCATGCCCCGCAAGGACTACTCACTCTCGGACGGCTAACTTTGATTTTCACTAACTACTCACGTAATCCTTCCAAGTGTTTGGTTTTGTCTGTTTGCTGCAATATCTATCAGGAATATCGGGAGGAAGTTTACGGGATCACTCAAGAAAGTGACCGGGTCGAGCTCAAGTCGAGCAAGCTCGCATCGCTCGTCCACCCCTACGCCGAGCTTCATTCATCATGATATGCAGGCCGAGTCCCAGGCGCAGGAGGAGCAGGCGGCACAACAAGAAGAGGAGGCGCCAGATGACATATCCGACTTGCATGCTTGTCCAGGTGTACGAACTTGCGGCTGTACGCTAGTGCCACCACTACTAGAAAACGGCCATCGGTCCAGCCCAAAGATACCAGCTGCTGTTGCAGCCGGTACCGATGGTACCCATCGGTACCGGCTGCAACAGCAGCTGGTACCTTTGGGCTTGGACCAACCTAGTGGAGGACAATTGGCACCGGGTGGTGGTTCCAACCGGTTCCAATGCGTCGGCATAGGCACCGGTTTGAACCACCACCCGGTACCAAATGATGGCGACGCTATAGGCACCAGTTGATGGTAATAACCGGTTCCTATGGTGATGAAATGTGGCAGCTGCCAGGAGCTCGGGCCTAAGGCACTGGTTGGTGCCTTGACCCGGTGCTATTGAACAAAATTTAGCACTGGGTCAAGACACCAACCGGTGCCTTTGGCCCGAGCCTATAAATACCCCAGCCCCTCCCCCCTCAAGTTGTCGTGAACTCACTGTTCATGGCAGCGGAGTGAGGTGAGGGGAATTTTTGCTTTTTTTGAAAAAAAGGTTATTTATTTTTCTTTATAACTTAGCAATTAATTTTTAGAAACAGTTATTACTTGATTTAGTTTATACATGTGATAATTATTTTTATTTGTAGCATCTTATTGTAGTTATATGCGTTATCAATTTATTTGATATTTGAATACTATCAAATTATTGTATTTATATGTTTTATCCATTTATTTGATAAGTGAATAGTATCTATTTATTATAGTTATATGCATTATCAATTATATAAATGTATTGTTATAAATTGGTAGTATGAATGTACTATTTGTACAGTAAAATGATGTATATAAATGTATTGTGGACCCAAATGAGTCGGCAATGGATGTACATGGCCGACCGGCGTTCAAAGGAGTTCATGGATGGCGTGCATGAATTCATAGAAGCGGCCGAGAAACACAAGTATGGCGGTTTCGTTCGTTGTCCATGCAAATTCTGTAAGAATGAGAAGGGTTACTCATCATCAAAAACCATCCATAGTCACTTGTTCAATAGTGGTTTCATGCCGAACTACTATGCTTGGACCAAGCATGGCGAAAGAGGAATTGTGCTGGATAATAATGTAGAAGAAGAGGACAGGATTCCTGACTTTGCAGCCAATTATAATTCCTTTTTCAATGACACTGCAATGGGTGAGCATGAAGGAGATACTGAAGGATACGTTGTAGAAGATGATCTTGGTCAGATGCTGCGCGAAGCTGAGGAAGGTTGCGAAACAGAAAAGGAATCGAGAGATCTGAAGCGTATGTTGGAGGACTACAGAACATTGTTGTACCCTGATTGCAAACAAGACCAAAAGAAGTTGGGTATCACATTGGAATTATTGCAATGGAAGGCATCAAATGGTTTGTCTGACAAGGGATTCGAGGAGTTGCTGAAACTTATAAAAAACTTACTCCCTGAGGGTAACACCTTGCCGGAGACAACATACGAGGCAAAAAAGTTGTTTGTCCTTTAGGATTAGAGGCACAGAAGATACATGCTTGTCCTAATGACTGCATCCTATATCGAGGTGAGTATGAAAATTTGGATTCATGCCCTGTATGCAACGCATGCCGGTATAAGATCCCTCGAGATGATCTAGGCGACGTTGAGGGGATGCGTGTCAAGAAGAGGGTGCTTGCCAAGGTGATGTGGTATTTTCCTCTAATACCACGTCTGAAACGTTTGTTCATGAACAAAACGAATGCTAAATTGATGTGATGTCACAAAGAAGAACGTAAGCAAGATAATATGTTGAGACACCCTGCTGATGGGTCGCAGTGGAGAAAAGTGGACAGAACATTCCCAACATTTGCAAATGATGCGAGGAATATAAGATTCGGCTTAAGTACGGATGGCATGAATCCTTTCGGTGAGCAGAGCAGTGGCCATAGTACTTGGCCTGTGACACTCTGTATATACAACCTTCCTCCCTGGTTGTGTATGAAGCGGAAATTCATTATGATGCCGGTGCTTATCCCCGGCCCGAAGCAACCCGGTAACGATATAGATGTGTATCTGAAACCACTGATTGAGGATCTTCTATTGTTGTGGAAAGAGGAGGGTGTTCGTATGTGGGATGCGCACGCAGAGGATCATTTTAACCTTCGTGCATTGCTTTTCGTAACCACCAACGATTGGCCAGCACTAAGTAACCTCTCTGGACAATCCAATAAGGGTTATAGGGCATGCACCCATTGTTTAGAAGAAACCGATAGCATGTACCTCAAGCACTGTAGGAAGATCGTGTATATGGGTCATCGTCGATTTCTTCCGATCAAGCACCCATTAAGGAGGAGGCATGCTCACTACGATAGAAAGGCAGATCATCGTACCAAGCCTAGGCACCGTTGTGGGAAAATGGTGTTTGAAATGGTCAAAGATATAAAAGTAGTGTTCGGAAAAGGACCCAACAGCAAATCAGTGCAGAGTGATGACGGGCGTGCACCTATGTGGAAGAAGAAGAGTATTTTTTGGGAGTTACCTTATTGAGAAGTCTTAGACGTCCGCCACGCAATTGATGTGATGCACCTAACAAAAAATCTTTGTGTGAACCTTCTAGGTTTCCTTGGTGTCTACGGTAAGGCAAAGGATACATTGGAAGGGCGGCAAGATCTTCAACGTATAAAACAACGGGCCGCCCTACATCCAGAAAAAAAGGGATAAAGGACGTCATTATCTAGGTCCTGCGTGCTACACTCTTAGTAAGGAAGAGAAGCAAAGTATGTTTGACTATTTGAACAGTATCAAGGTCCCATCAGGCTACTCTTCGAATATAAAGAGGCTACTGAACTTGAAAGAGAAGAAATTCGCACACGTAAAGTTCCATGACTATCACGTGTTGATGACGCAATTGATTCCAGTTGCACTTAGAGGTATTCTACCAGCTAATGTTCGAGCAACAATCATAAAGCTATGCGCCTTTCTCAACACAATTTCTCAGAAGGCAATCGATCCATCGAGTTTAAGCAGGCTACAAGAGGATGTTGTCCAAAGTTTAGTCAGTCTTGAAATGATATTTCCTCCATCATTCTTCAATATTATGACGCATCTTCTAGTTCACCTGGTCAAAGAGATTGGTATTCTCGGTCATGTTTTCCTTCATAATATGTTCCCTTTTGAACGATACTTTGCAGTCCTAAAGAAATACGTTCGTAATCGGGCTCATCCGGAAGGAAGCATTGCGAAGGGTTACGTCACAAAGGAGGTCATTGAGTTTTGTGTTGACTATGTGGAAGAACTCTGCCCAATTGGGATTCCAGTATCACGTCATGAGGGACGGCTGATTGCACTACAAAAAATCTATTAATCCATGACGATTAAATTTCGTCACAGATCACTAAAAAACCGTCATAAAACAGTATCCATGACGATCTCAAATTACGTCATGTATTGAGCGTCATAGATCACACCTCGTGACGTTCCTTAAAATTTCGTCATGGATTACTTGATCCATGACGTTTTGAAACCGTCATAGAATGTCCCCGGACCCCCAAAGCCCAACCCAAACCCGTTTTTCATGACGAAAATAAACGTCACAAACAGTATAATTTTCGTCACAAACAGTATAATTTTCGTCACAGATTCAATTGCCATGTCACACATTGATGACATGGAAGATGACGTGGCTGATGATATGGTGATGACGTAGATGGCAATGATGACATGGTGACGTGGCGAGTGACGTCAGCCTCACAACCCATTTTTGAATGGGCCCAATTGAGATGTGATTGATTTCAACCCAACATTTATTATTAGCTAACCAGATTTAACTTATACACAGCTCATTTACCAAAACAAAAGTTCCTGCCCAAAAGTCACAATAAGCAATTACAGTCCAAATTATAACCTCATATCAATAATATTTCCATCAAGCATCATGACACCAGAATAATGGATCACATACAGTGTTTTCCATGAATCAGAACTAGCAATCTAACATTGCGGGACCAAAGACAACAAAATGGACCAGAAAAAAACAAAAGATAGGTTTCACCAAGAGTATGAACCAGCAGCAGCAACCAAGCAAAGAATTCTTTTTCACCACTCAGTTTTGATGACTGTTGTGGCAGCACATTTGGCTACAATGATTTCTTCTCTGGGAGGCTTCTCTTCTATTCTAACCGCCAGTTCTTTAGCCCTTTAAATAACCTGCAGAAATTAATGTTAATACGCAGTTAACTTTTGAGAATTGTAGGGAATCAAAATGCAGGAAACATAATCAAATAAAAATGCAGGACATATGAACTCAAAGAGACAAAGCTGAGATATCAAACAGGCACACACATAGCTGAGACATAGCTGTACATTTATCCACAATTTTGATGGCGTTGAAAAGAATAACTAGAACTACAGTGCTATATTAGGAAAGATTTGAATTGTGGCAAACAGTGCAATCTTAATGGTGATCTGACATAATACATTAAAAAATCAGTGCACTAGATGGTCATAGAAATCAATCTTACAGTGCCTTTATTGGTGATCTCACCTTACAGCCACCTCTGCCATTCTTCCGGTCTAAATGACCTTAGTAGTGAAACCAAATACTGAGCACCTGTGTCTCCAGATAATGAAAAAGAGATCTATCGCGCAAATGACATGTGCAGGCAAGTAAAATACAGAGTACCTAGGATTCATGTGGTTAGTGTCAACCAACACGGTAACCAAGTAGAAGACTCAAACACAATAACCAAGTAAAAGGATTCAGTTAACTTTCCGAACATAATGTGTGCATAATGTGGCGATCTCACAGTTAAGAGCACC
The DNA here is from genome assembly GCF_016808335.1 of Panicum virgatum. NCBI lineage: Eukaryota > Viridiplantae > Streptophyta > Magnoliopsida > Poales > Poaceae > Panicum > Panicum virgatum. The sequence goes on along the minus strand of NC_053141.1, from coordinate 17,752,593 downwards.
ACAGGATCCTAATTCTCAAAGAATTTTACCATCCTCACTGGTGAGCAGGGCCTGTTCAAATTCAGATTTCATTTCGTTCCCAACTGAAAAGTATTGCCTGCAGTAATCTCGCAAGCATGGATCTTTGCAAACTAGCACTCTTAACATCTCATTCACACTGATGCTGCTGTGAGTTATGACATGAACAGCGGTAATTTACATTTAAGTTGGTTATCCCCAGCCGAATATGGCACAATGGTGATCTACAAGATCATCAGAGTAGTTAAACTTGCACTAACAGAAACAAATTCCAGGAGATAAGGTACCTTAGCAGCTTGGCAAAAATAGAAAATGATAACAGAAAACCAGAACAACGCTAATTTCAAGTTTCCCTTCGATTTATATTCACCACCCACTGAAATCAAACAGCAGATGTTATACCCCCAACCATATCACACTTCCTGTAACACACGCAAGATCAATACTGAAATATCTTGCACAATCATGAAGGCTGAAGTAATGCTATTGGATTATCTTTTGCATATTGTTCCATAAAAGCTATGTTACTAGAATTGCACTGTAACACATTACAGCATCTCACCTGTACCACGGTTCAGCATCCCCGAGGCTGGCATCGGCAGAGCAGAGCACCAAATCAAGAGCAAGAAGTGAAGCCAACCAAACAATCCAGCCACTCCCACCCATCGCAGCGGACGCGCCCTGGATCCTGCGAGGTTGAGGAGAGGGGCGCAGATCAGAGGGGAGAGAGAGAGAGGAGCATCGCTTTGGCTGTCGAGCTGTGTGTGCCTGAGTAGAACTGCCGCTGCCATGTCGTTCGCCGCCGCGTCCGCGTTGTCGGCGTTCGCGGAGGGGCTCCTCGCGCTAGCGGACGAGGCCGAGCGCCGCCGTGATTTTGTGGCCGCGGCCGCCTACCTCCCGCCGCCGCAAGCAACAGGCCTGGAGCCACTGGATCCCTTCCCGCCGCTGGATTGGAGAAGGAGCAGCGGCAGGTGCGGGTGGTGAAGCGGCCATGTGCAGCGGTGGCCCGCCCGATGAGGCCTTGCCCGGTAGCAACTCGGATCCATCGACCGCACCCCCGAATTTGTCGACCGCAGCAGCAGCTCGTCGCGGCATGGTGTTGCTCCGAGTGGCACCAGCGCGCCGCCTCCATGCTGGGCTCGGGGCTTCGCGAGGCCTGTGTCATGCGCCCCTTCACCATGGGCCAGCCGGGGTAGGAGTGGGGGACGCGTGGAGCTGGGGTAGGAGGCGGGGACGCGAGGAGCAGTGGAGGGGGGCGCCGCCGGTGGCGGGGGCTAGCCACGAAGAGGAAGGGAGGTGCGGCGACTATGAGAGGAGGCGCGGCGGATCTGAGGGAGGGAGGGTTAAAGAGTTAGGGTTTCCAACAGAGGAGAGCCGGGAATGATCCGATATTTATTTGATATCGGATGCATCTGAGCTGTTCATTTTCATCCGACGGTTTAGACCAAGGCAATGTCAAGTTGGGCCTTTAATTTCATAAATTGGACCGATTTGAGGTTGTCGTGGCCCATTACATTTTAATATTTTTCAATTTTCAACTAATTAAGGTTGTCTTATGAGTTTTGTTACATATAATATATTCTTATATACCCAAATAGATTTTTTACATGTAATAGACAATATATAAATTGTTATATAGGAGTTTCAAGAATTTTTTAACAGATTTGGTATATATTGTCAATTAAATGAATTTCTGTGTGCTTTTCAAAAGTAATTTCAAGGTGAACTATGTGCACCACCAAAAAGATCAAAACATTTGTACATAAATTATATTTAGGCTCATATATTCTATTCTAGTCCATATCTTAGAGATAGATGACAAATTCAATTATCTTCTATGGACAATTCAAACTTTTTTCTCCAAATTACCACATAAAAATTGCAATAATATCTAAATTTGGTCAAAAAATTCTAAAAATTGACATGATAACATATTTTTGGTCCATAATCTTTACATAAAATTTTTAAATAGTTTTAGTAAAGTTGGACCATACATTGTTCATAAAAAGATAAATCTCTCATATAGTTTCTTATAACTCAAGTGAAACTTTGAGATTTGAGTAACTCATTATATTTTTGAACTCGTACATACCTCAATTTTGGACACAACCTTATTTTCACCATAGTACTATGAAATATGAAGTTACATTACAAATTGTTCTGCAAAAAATATATTTTTCTATTCTCTACTAGGGTGGAAGAAAACAAATCACATGTAAAAGTACAGTATATAGTAATGAAAATTCAAATAAATACATAAAGTGAAATAAAGTGATTTTAGAAAAATTTGGGAAAAAGAAATATCAAATTTGGAGTTTTAATCAAGTAGAAAAACCGATTACAGATTTTAATTCTGGATTAAAAAGAAAAGACGAACTATGCAACTGTGCTTCATCCACGTGGACTACTATTGGACAAATAAATCTTAATGCCAATATGTACCACAACCGAACCGATACACCAGTGGTAACTAGTGCTCAGCCTGTTGCTGAGGGCTTGATTTCGAACTCTCGGTGTTTTCCAATTTAGGATTGGTTTGTATAAAACATATTTTGGTGCTAATTAAACACATACAAATGCCTAGCGCAGTGGTTGGATTGCTTTGTCGTAGACAGAGGTAATGAGTTCGATTCCTATGTGCGCCAAGGTTTTTTTATTTTTATCCTATTTTTTCTGCTGTGGACCAAGTCAAGAAAGGCCGGAGTTGGGCCTATGCTGTTTCTGCTGTGGACCAAGTCAAGAAAGGCCGGAGTTGGGCCTAGGCTGCGGTGGCACAAGAATGAAGGGAATAAATGGGCCTGCGGTGGCACAAGAATGATGAGAATAAATGGGCCTTTAGCAAAACAATAAGGATGATAGAAAAATGATGATTTGAGTGGGCTAAAAGAATAAAGAAAAGACATATATCAATTAACATACAAACAAATGCCACTAAATAAAATATCATAGTTTTATAAAAAAATTAGAAAAAAACAATCAAATTTGGAGTTCTTATGAGAGAGTAATACTAATTACAAAATTTAATTCTGAATTAAAAAGAAAAAAACGAATTGCATATTTGCTCTTCATTGTAGAACCATGTTAACATGATATAATAATCCATCGTTATCAATAGAAGCACAAACAAGAGTTCACCGTAGTGGTAGGGCGCTTGATACCCAACTCCAAGACCCAGGTTCGATTCTCTACTTTGCCTCTTTTTATTTTTAACTCCAAAACATGAGGAGCTGCACATCAGCTGGGCTTGGCGCATGCCAACATGGAGAGATGAGGCCCAAAGGGAAAAACATGGAGAGATGAGGCCCAAAGGGAAGAAACAAGCTAGAGACAAGGGAAAAATGAGCTGAGCCTTTTTTTATTTTTACTACCAGCTGGCCCAAAAAAATATTGAGATGGGTTAGAATGATTTTTTCATGAAAAAAATAAAGATGGATTTTCCTACGCTATAGAAATTCATAAAAAACTAAAGAAATATGAATTTAAGCTTGTAGAAAACATTATGTAGCAACTTGGATGCATATATGAATTTAGTCTTACGCTAATTCGTGCGTGCATGTTAAACTATAACGTATTTTCTTTATCACCATTATGGTTTGAGCACCAGATCAAATCCGTGACAATTTCTATTTTCATTCTATGACGTTTTCAGAGGTTTGTCATGGAAACTAAGCCCAAATTAGAACCCATATGGGCTTTTTACAAATCTGTGACGAAAATTCATAAATCGTCATAGATCCTGCCTGTTTATGACGGTGTTCATAAACATCACAAAAAATTCATCATGGATCAATGGATTTCTTGTAGTGTTGGAAAGGGCACACTTGGAAGAAAATCAGTAAATGCCACAGATCATGCCACGTTGAGCAAAGCACATCTCACAGTTCTGCAACAATCAGCATTGGTGGCTCCATACATGGAGGAGCACATGCAAATTGTGCGAAGCATATACCCTTTGAAGTCTGAGACATGGATTACAAAACATCATAACGATACATTCGCCACCTGGTTGCAGAAGGAAGTAATGGCTAACGATCAAATTCATGAGCAGCTAGCTTGGCTGGCCAGGGGTTCGGCAAATTCAATCTTGATGTACTAAAGATATGAAATTAATGGTTACACATTTTATACAAGAGTCCAAGATAACAAGAGCACCAATCAAAATAGTGGTGTCCATATAGATGCCACCGACTCTAGTGGCCAAACGAACTCATATTTTCGTTACATTGAAGAGATCTGGGAACTCGATAATGGGCCGTTGAAAATACCTCTATTTCGTTGTCAATGGGTTAAACTCACAGGAAAAGGTGTCGATATCGACGAGTACGGAATGACAACGGTAGACCTCAAAGAGCTTGGCTATCGAGACGAACCATTCGTCCTAGCTAAAGATGTCACTCAAGTTTTCTATGTGCAGGACATGTCTAGCAAACCGAGAAAGGACAAGTCCAGGAATAAATCAAGTTTTGTAGGTGCCGGAGATGAGCCAAAGCGCCATATTGTTCTGGCAGGAAAAAGGAAAATTGTGGGAGTCGACGATGTCCTAGATGAAGAAGAATACAATAAGGTTGAAGATATGACTCCGTTCACAGTGGAGGTTGACACAAGTATTCTTTTAGCCGAAGAGGAGGCTCTGTACGCACGTCATGATCATAATGAAGGGACGATTGTAAAGCGAACCATCGTTAATATTCCCTTAGTTGAATGATTATGTCTTGTAATATTTTCTGTGAACATTATTAGATTTTTTGGGCAATTAAATGAGTTTCTAGGCATTTATCAGATTTATTATTCAATTAAATGATTTATTAGATGATCAAATGATAAATTTGATAAATAATATAATTATTGCGAAATTAAATGATTTTCTAGCCGTATCAGATTTATTAGGCAATTAAATGATTTATTAGGTAGTTAATAGATTTATTAAGCAATTAACAAATTTATTAGGCATTAATCAGATGTATTATTGAATTAACTAATTTATTAGATCATTAAATGATTTTTCTAGGCAATTATCAGATTTATTATGCAATTATTAGATTTATTATGAATTATCAGCCAATTAACTGATTTATAGGAAAAAAATACAAGATTAAGATCCCGGGTTGATTATCCAACCAATACCAAAAGGCAACCTTTGGTACCGGTTGGAAAGTCCACCCGGTGCCTTAAGGTAATTTGGTTTAAAAAAACGTGGGGCGTCGCGCAGGAGTCGAACCGTGGCCGCGGCACCCAAAGAACTGCGCGTTACCACTGAGCTAATGAGGAATTCAGTTCAAAGAGGGAAAAGAAAGCAAGAATAGCAAAGTTTAAAAAGCCTTAGGTACCGGTTTCCCTAAACCACCCGGTACCTTAGGGGCTTTTCATTTCCCGCCCGTTGCGACCTAAGGCACCGGGTGGGATGCGACCCGGTACCTTTGGCTGGCGAAGGGTACCAGGTGGATCAGGAACCGATACCTTTGGTTGGCCTTAGGTACCGGCTTTGTTTTTCACCCGGTACCTTAGGCCCTTCCTATATAACTAGAACCCCTGTTCTTCTTCCTCCACTTCCTCCCCTCCTCGCGATTGCTGGCGCCACTCCACCGCCTCTCCTATCATCCGCCGACCCGGCCTGCACCCACCCCGCTGCGCGCCGGCACCAACTCCTTCACGAGGCCCGCGCCGCCAGTCTCCTTCGTCCAGTGGCCCACGCCCGTGCCTGCGCCCCCTCCTCCGTGGCCGCCCCGCCCCCTCCGTCGTCGTCGTCGACTGCGGCCCCCGGTGCGCCACGTCGACGTCCCACGCCGACTCCAGCACACCGTGATCGTCCCCACGCCAACTCCAGCGCCCCCGGCCGCCGCCGACTCCAGCGCCCCCGTCCAACGCCGACTCCAGCGGCCCACGTCGCCGCCGCCGCCGTTTCATCTCTAGGCCGCACCGTGCGTCGCCCACACTCCACATTCCTTGCAGTACGTCGCCGCATGCCAGCGCCGCCCCCTACTCTGGCCGCTGGCCGGCCTTGCATTGGCCCTGCTTTGCCCGGCCGGCGGCGCCGAGATGATTTTTTTTCTTTAATTTTTTAAGTAATTTACCATTTAGTTTACAAATTTAGTTTTTTTCTCATGTGAATTAGATTTTTAGGTAATTTAGCATTTAGTTTACAAATTTCAATTTTTTCTCATGAGAATTAGATATTTAGATAATTTAACATTTAGTTTAAAATTTTAGTTAACAAATTTAGATTTTTTATGTAATTGCCCAATAACTTTTAGATTGCAATTATGGAATACATTACCAAGAATATAAATTCTCATCTCTAGGGTTTAGAAAATTTAATATAAATTACCAATTTTGATATTTAAACTTTATATTTAGTTTGTTTTTTCTAGTTGAGTTAATTATTCCTAAGTAGTATTTCTTATCATTTATGTACATGTATAAATTCCAAAGTAGTATTTCTTATCATTTTGTGGGAAAGTAGTATAATTTCTTATCATTTACCATTTATGTACATGTATAAATTCCAAAGTAGTATTTCTTATTATTTTGTAAGTGTATTATAATTTTTCTCAAGAATTACATGTACATGTATTATGTTGAAATACTTTGTACTATTAAATTTCATAAAATTTTAAATGTACATGTTACACACACTCACACACACACTAACACACTAACACTTTTACTCACACACACACTAACACACTAACACTCACACACACACACACACACATTTATTGTATTCAAAGACTTCAATTTATTGTAAATATTATGTAGGTACATAACTAATTATTTAATTTATTATGCAATTAAAATGATTAGTTATGCACCTAAATGATTTATCATGTAGTACTTGTATCGCATGTTAATATATACTATATACATTAGTTAGAGAAGGAAATGGAGAGAATTTAGTTAGAGAGAATGTAGTCATTATTTTTTTGCCATTATTTGATATTATCTAGAATTTAGTTATTTCATATATAGAAGGAAATGAAGAGAATTTAGAGAGAATTTCTATTATTATGTCTTATGTAGTGTATAATTTTGTCATTCAAAGATTTTATTTAATCATGTATTTAATGGTTAGACGACGACATGTATTTCACTGTATAATGTAATGACAACGACGAGTAATGACGACGACAATGAGTAATGACGAGTAATGACGACGAGTAATAATTTTATGTACAATTCTTGATTACATGTATTGTATTTGTAATTTTGATTAATTTAAATTAATTCTCGAGCTCGGACCCGTTCGTATTCGCTCTCTAACTCACTCACGCATTCGCCGTCCCTCGACTCTCGACCTCGACCCTCGACCCCGACTCTCAACCCTCGACCCCGACTCTCCACCCCATCCCTCGACTCTCGACCTCGACCCTCAACCCCGTTCCTCGACCCCGTTCCACGACACACACACACACACTCCCACTAACACACACAGACACACTCCCACTAACACACCCACACACACACTGACTCACACACACACTCACTAACACTCTCTCTCTTTCTATGTCCCTCTAACATACACACACTCTCTCTTTCAAACACACATATTCGTTCAAAGAATTGAATTCTCCTGCTTCATTTAAGGATGGACACATACACTAACACAGTTTTACGGTTTCAGTTAAGGATGGACCTCCTTGGTGATGACGAGGCCGCCAGGCAATACATGTTGGACGCAATAAATGAAGATACGAGGGCCAACACCACCCAGCCAATCGGTGAAGAAGATGCTCGGACAGCTGATTTGTTCCTGAATATGTCTGGAGATGCCGATGAAGAAGATGATGACTTTGCGCCGCCGCCCAATCAACAGAAGCATGTTCCAGTATGAATCTTAAAACTATATGCATGGTGACTTCGGTAGATTAGTTTTGCGATTAACATATCTTTTCTATAATTTAGTCGACCTCCGCATCGACTTCGTTGAGCCAGTCAAAAGGGAGACGCCGGCCAACCAAGAAAATGGAGGGAAGACAGGTCGTCACAGAAGTGGACGCAGAGGGTTGTCCAAGTGCTCTAGAGGCTGCTAGCACAAAATTTGTCAACCAATGTGGGGTTATTGTTCGGGCAAGAATTCCGATCACCACAAGACTATGGAAAACGAGCAAACCCTAAGAACAGCAACACGCCATGCCTGCACATCAAAAGGAAATGCTATGGGCAGAACTCAAGGATATGTTCACTCTTCCTGAAGGAGTTGACCAAGAATTTGTGAAGAAATGTGCCTTGAAAAAGATGGCCCTTGCCTTTGCAACTTTCAAGAAGAAGTTGTACATCAATTACATCAAGAAGGATAAGGAGTCGAACTAGGACGATCTTCCTCAGGTTAAACCATACTGGGAGGAGTTCAAAGAATACAAACTATCAGAGGAAGCCCAAGAAAAAAACGAACAGGCCAAGGTGAATGCAGCAAATAAGAAGTACAGCCACCACCTTGGGACTGCCAGGTACAAGAAGTCATTAAAAAAATGGCAGAAGATGGAGCAGGACCTTATGGATAGAGGCATCAGGCTGACGACTTGGGATTGGCCGGATAGATCCAAGTGGTGGTTATTTGCTAATGGCGTGACACTAAACCAGTTGGATGGAAATTTGGTCGTGCCCGAGCATATGCAAGAAGTGTCCCGCGATCTAGTCGCTGCAATAGATGAGACCCAACAAGGAACATTCCATCCTCAAAGGGAGAATGATGAGCTGACAAGGGCATTAAAGAATCCGGAACACCCTGGACGAGCCCACGGCATCGGTGTGGTCCCATGGAAAGTTGCTTGGGCCGGAGATTCCTCTTACAAGACTCACCGAAAGAGCAAAGCCGAACAGGAAGAGAAACTTCGTGCCATGCAAGAAGATATGACAAGGAAGGTTGCGTCCTTGGAATCTCAGATGGACGCCAGGGTCAATAAGGCAGTGCAGCTAACTCTGAGCCAAAGAGGCACTGCTGGGTTGCACCCGGATGTTGTGATAAGCCCGGTCTCTCAGCGACGCAGCAGCTGTGCATCCACAGCGGCGCCCGACGTACAAGCGGAACAGCAACCCCATATTGAGCCAACGGCGGTAGATGACCAGAGGTATCCAGTGGACGATGTCACCATGCCGACACCGTGCGAGCTTCATGTGCGAGAAAGAAATATATCCATTCATGTCGCATACGGGTCAGCCCTGCCCCTGAATCCTTCTACTACAATTCATGGAAGGCCGATACCCCCTGGCTACACCTCCGTCACAGTCGAGCAGATAGTTGGAAACAATGAGGATCTTGAGCTCGACTTTGTTGGAGCGGGTACTACGTATGCGACTACTTGCACATCATGACTCCATGCGGGAAGGTTACTGATGAAGACACGAGAGTACGTCCAAACCGTTCACTAGTATATTTTCATAATTGTACTAACGCACATGATGTTAATCCTTTTTTTCTAAATGATAGATGTCTCAAATAGGGGATGAATGTTACTCTACTGATCGGATCAACGCCGTGTGCGAGCAGCTCGCCGGATTCATTTTGAACGAGATCTTGGATCCTAGAGGCGAGTTCTACCACGACGGTCACATCAATAGAGGACTTCCATCTACCTCCTGAGGGCCGGGGACCAGTAGTTGGACAACAAACATGACTTGTACATTTGTAAATATTTTTAAACATTATGTCTTGATGTTTGTAAATTTATAAATATATTAGTTCATCTAATTAGCTTAATTATATGTTCGCATTTCACTTTTAGTTAGTTTCAAATATTCTCTGAAAACGAACACGAACGACCAATGAACGTATAGTACTGTAGAGCTTGAGTGCGTTTAACAATTATAAAAGAATAAACAGTAATAAATATAACAAACAAAACTGGATTTGAGAAAAAAAGGGAAAAGGTCATTGGTACCGGTTGGAAAGACCAACCGGTACCAAAGGGGATGCCACCTTGCTACAAAACTGGATTTGAGAAAAAAAGGGAAAAGGTCATTGGTACCGGTTGGAAAGACCAACCGGTACCAAAGGGGATGCCACCTTGCGTCAGCGTGGCAGCCTCTTTGGTACCGGGTGCCTAAGGTACCGGGTTAAATACCCGGTGTCCTAAGGCGAGGCCATTAGTCTCGGTTGGCGGGAACTGGTTGGAAAACCGGTGCCTAAAGCCATTTCCAACCGGTTTCCATGGCCCGTTTTCTACTAGTGTCTTCGTTCTGCAACAAAATATTCGCTGCCGCAAGACGCCATGCATGATGAGGATAGCGATATCGATGTACGGCAACGCGCCGCAAGGATTTTGCAGTGACGAAAAAAAAAGGAGTAATAAGGCGGCCGGCCTGCTGTCAATCTGATTTAAATAAAAATAGCTTCAACCAGTGTCGTAAAACAGCTATTTAACATTAATTGATGCATGCATGCGGCATGACAATAACATATTAACATCTTCCACACGAATTATGCAAAAAAATTTGTTTCAAAAGAGGAAGGGATTATGCAAAATTTTCAACTTACAGATCGAACAAATCAGAAAAGAAAACAGCTCTGTAGGCCTGTCCGATCCTGCAATAACGTCGTTCTATCCAAAGCCTTGCTGGAGCACATTCATTATATTCCTTCTAGATATACGCCAAATGCAATGGTTCTGCATGACCAACCGGACGACGACGACAGATTATTCAGCTCCGGCCTCCTCCATATCTCCCTTTGTTCACGTGAACATCACGTGATAGGACGCTCACCGGCTGTGCCATCTCAGATCTGCTGCCTCCTCTATGCCTGTCTTCATTCCTCGCTCTCTCTAGCACGTTTAGGGTGAATGCGGACGGATCGGACAGCGTCAATGCGTCATCGATCACGAGAGCTGCAGACCTGCAGTGGTTGATGCAATGCAACCTTAACACTTTCAAGGAAAACTCCCAGCCTCCAAGCTAAGTTCCATACGGGCGCCGCCATCGATCAGGACAGGTCGAGAAGATCTAAAGTATACCCATCCCAAAAGATAATAAAAGTTAGTATTGCTGGTTTAATTACGTGTGTACATGAATGTAGTTCACTAAATCATCAGAAATTCAGAACTAACATTTTTTCTAAATAGCAGGACTACTGAGATCGGTCTTGAGCATGACGCCATGCATGTACTCCTGCTCCCAGGAAGATCTAGCTGCTATTTGGTCTCATCCATGTTACACTAGCTAGATAGATGCATGATATATAGATTTGATGCCAATGCAAACTGGCGACTGGGACAACTAAACAACTTGCTTACGTACATTGCGCGCCCCTTTGTACTAACCGAAACTGAGTGAAATTTCCGCGACTTATTTGCTGAAACATCAATGTATGCGCAAAGCCGAATAATACCATCTGTTGTCCTTGAATATTTTGAAGTAGTTTCCCGCGCCAGGTCGCTTGCATCTAGGGCTGTGTTTAGATTTGTAAAATGATGGTAAAAAGGGTCGCATCGACTGTAGCACACTGTAGCACTTTTCGTTTATTTGTGGTAATTGTTGTCCTATCATGACCTAACTAGGCTCAAAAGATTCGTCTCGTCATGTATATTAAAACTATGTAATTAGTTTTTTTATTTATCTACATTTAATGCTCCATGCATGAGGCAAAAGATTTGATGTGATAGATGAATAGTCTAGTTTGGAGAGAGAAATTTTGAATCTAAACACAGCCTAGCTAGAAAATGACCAATACATGACCAAGACACAAACATGACATTTCTATTGATTAATAGCTCCAGCCATGCATTCATCGATCAGCTAGTTTCTTTTTCTTGACGATACCAGCTAAATCGGTCCAATAATAGCTACAGATTTATGCCAAGCAGCAAAGTTAAAGCATACAATCACGAGGGAAGAAGCTATATGAAAGACCAAAGAGCCTAGCTATTTGGGCCGACAACCCCGGCCTGTTTGACAATCCAAACACACGTACGTGTCCTTCGTTCCGTGAAATAAATTGTGAAGTACTCCGTAGGAACTAGCCAGTGTTGTGTGAGTGTAGTGAGCAGCCGGCCAGTACGTCTCAAATGATGAGACGACGCACAAACACATCTCAAATGATGAGAAAAGTATATGTCAGTAACAGATTCTTAACATCCAAGAACATAGCAGTAGAGCAAGTACGTCCCGCAGTGCTTGAGAGAGGGTGCATCGGACGCACACAGCGTGGCACGACCAGCCCCCTGCTGGAAAACGAGAGAGCACGGACGGCCGGCCGGGTGTGCCACGCCATGCGCGTCTAACATCAACCCTCTCTCCGTTCCTCGTCCATGAGCGATCCTGCTAAGCAGCTCCACTGTATTTCAACAACCTCTCAAACCATCGGTTCATCAATTCCTAGCACAACGCACCATTGTGAAAACGCCATGGTCGATCACATGTCCAAAACCCTAAAGCTTGCTCAAGGGAAGCTTAGCCTTGACCGTGTATGCTCTCTCCTACATTAATTGCAGCGCCCTATCGAAGCGGTACACACGCAATGCAACGCAGGGCACGGAGGCTATAAATACCAGGGCCTTGACGACGGAAATGACCATCCAGCCCCCCGCGTACCTATCGCTAGTTGGTTGTTTGTGGGTGTGAAAGGCCAATCATTTTGGCGCCTAAGCGATCAGAGGTGACGTGGGCACGCATGGCTGCCTCATGGGCTCGATCGCCGTGCCGGTGTACCTGCGGAGCTCGCGCCCATTGGCCCCGGCGCTGTTTCCCCTGCCGGTGTGGATGTGGACGCAGGCAGGGATGGATCTAAACATCCGAATTCTTAGAACAAATTTGATATTTTAAAATAGATATACTTAAAATTTTATGCTAATCTTTTTTTTATATTATCAAGCATATTATTACACATAAGAATAAAATTTTGTATAAATTTTTTTATGTATTATTTGCTCCCTACAATTAAAAAGGTGAAAAAAGATTCGTATCCGTATCCGATCCGTATTCGAATTTTTATATCTATTATTTGAGAATATATATGATAAATTTGATGTTTAGTTTTTATGAATCTTTACAAGATCAATGTTAAATACAAGGCTATGAATTTACATAGTAAATTCTATATTTTATTTGTCCATAATCGAAGAAAAATGACCAAAAATCTGAGATTCGAATAGACATCCGAATCCATCGTTAGACGCAGGTCAGTGGTGGGATAGCGGACGTGGGATCGCTCAGGCCACACGACGTGGAACCACGCCATAGGCGCGCAAAGGAAACCGGTGCGGGTGTTTTTTTTTTTTTGAAACGTCGGTGCGGGTGTTGGATGGGGAACGGGTGTTGGCGAGCTGTGCTTGAGACACTACCGGAAAAATGCATTACCCGAAAGTGGTAACAAAGGCTCGAGCTTTGGGTACCGGGTAAGCCTTGAGTACCGGGTAAATTAGCCTTGGGTACCTAAGACTTCCAAAATTCACGAAAAATATTCTCTTTGGCTGGGATTTGAACTCACGACCTCTAGCCTTGCGCGTTGCTCATTTACCATCTCAGCTACACAGTTCTTCTGATTAAGAAGGAGATGCTTTCTTTTTGAAGTAACCCATGGATGAGTCTAAGGTACCGGTTGGTAACACCAACCGGTACCTAAGGCTCGTATAAAGGTACCGGTTGGCGGTACCACCCGGTACTAATATAAAAGTTACCACCCGGTACATAAGTCTCATTCAAAGATTTCATCCACCCCAAAAGTACCGGTATGGAGATGAACCGGTACCTATGCTAGCATAGGTACCGGTTCATCTGCATACTGGTATTTTTAGGGTGAACCTAAGACTTGTTTTCTAGTAGTGAGATTCCACCGATCCGTCCAAGTCTCCTCCCCAAACTAGAACAGGGATTTGCGTTGACATTCTGAAGGAGGGCGCCACGGCGTCGCCGTCGCTCAAGCCCAGGAACCCAGGATACGCTCGCGCTCCCGCTCCGCGGACGCCGCCTTCGAGCCCGAAGGTGCGGCCTCCGACAGCAAACCAGCTACCGGCAATGGTGCCGACTACACCGACGACGGCAACGCCTCGCCGCTCTGTAACACCCAAGGTGATTAAGTTCCTAAGATGGTCATTAAGTTGTTAAGCAAGACATCTCGAGATGAACGAGTCATTATGTGCTAAATGTCATTTTTGGGATCAAAGTTGACCAAGTCAACATTTAAGGTTCCAAAAGTTGGAAAAGTCAATAAAAATATATGATGGAAAGTTTGAAGTATTTAAAACTTAATGGAAGCAATGTTGGAATCGAATCCAAGTTGTAAGTGCCTCAAAAGAAAAAGCAAAAGAGGAGAACTTATGTGTGATGTTTGTGGTCTGAAAACAGCAGTGATTAACCAAGTTTGGATCCACTTTCTGAATAAATTCATATGCAACTTTGAGATGTGGTGGACTTAAATATAGTTTAAGTACCAAGGATTATTATAGTCAATTAGTTCAGTGGAAAATATGGATAATAATATTTTTAATCAAAGCTCCAAGTTGCAATGTTGGGCTGTTTCTGAATTCAAGTGCTAGCTGAAATTGGCTAAGTCTGAATTGCTGAAAGACAGTGATAAATGGCTGAGTTTGGGAGTGAATAAAATGATATTTTACATAGCAACTTTGTGTAAAAAGTACCAAACTGGAAACTTGAATGTTCAGGCTTCACAGTGGTACTATTTGTTTTTATGGAGAAGTGCATAAAAGTGTTTAAACTGGAATACAAAAACTGTTAAAAGAAATGAACTTGCTGAATTTCTGAAACCCGTCTGAACCAGCCATGTTCAGAGCAAATTTTGTCTATCTTAGAGGCCGAATTCGAAGACGTGCCTGAAAGAAAAGTTTTAGAAAAATGTCACGGATACAACTTTTATTTTGGACGATTTCCATGTTTTGTAGTGGAATTTAGAGAAATAGAGGCTCAAAATCTGGAGTTTTCACTGAATAACAACATATTCAGACTTAGCAACAGAGAAAATGGCATAGCAAAGCTGTGCCACGCAGCTGCTTGCTGCTGATGTAAGGCGGTAAACTTTTAACCCATCCACGCGTCGATTCGAGCTCGAGCCAGCGTGGGATAAATCAGCATGAGGTGGCGAGTGTTGGGCGGTGAAATTTTAAAGATATACTGCCCAGACATATCCAATTGCTCTCTTTCCCGTCATTCTGTTCCCTCACACTGAGCTCTCTGTTCTTGTCAAATTCATCATCCTCGCCCAATCTCTGTCCAATTCCTCGCACATACCACCTCCCAGGATCACTACTAATCCGTCCGAACCCTTCCCGAGCCAAATCCTTCACCGCAGCTTAGGGTCCGAAATCATCTTCTTCCTCGAGTTGTCGTGCTATGACGTGAGAAGCACCGATGAGCTCCATGATCTGGTTATTTTTAGTTCGATTCAATGGGTCAAGAAGAATATGGAGTGTATGTGGAAGGTGTATGAGCAGTTGGTAGGTTCGTTCCGTACTCAGGACGGCCAGAACGTGCGCATGACCTTAGTGCCTATGAGCTTGGCAACATCTTGAACAGTTGGCTTGATTCTTGTGTAAGAAACAGGTGCATCGTCTTGGCATTTAATTTCGAGATGTTTTATCTGTGCAGCCTTTTATTCGATTTTTAGTTAATTTCTTTTGTGGTTTGTAAAGAATGTGCTTCTAAATATTTGAGACAATAGTCTGCTTACACAAGAATACATGGAGCCTTGTACCTTTGGTTAATTCATATTAGTTGTTTATGAACAATGAGCATCAGCACATATTTCCGTGTGCATCAAAAGTCTGCTCAATCTAGTTTATTACTCTATTGCTTGATTTGTCTCATGATTTATAAACAAATGTGCTATTTTTTATATACACAAATTTGTGAATCTCGCATGTTCAATATTTTTTATATTTTCTACTCGCACCAAATAATGTGCATATTATGTACCGAGATAATTAAAATTTTTAGCATCCTAAAATATATGTGCATCTTAAACAATAAACAACTTAAAATGTTGTTGTGAGATTTTTTGTGCATCTCGATTATTGCACAAATTTGAGATTTTTTTGTGCGTAGAAATATACGTGTACCAGTTTGATTTCAAATTTTTCCTATGCACAATAACAAGTGCATTGTGAATGATGAACATAATTTAGTGCTTACAAGGAAAAATAAATGTGTATTTTAGGCCCTTTTACTTATTAATTTTTACAAAAAGTGATTGCAAGAAAAAATATATGTGCACTTTCTTTGCTACTTACAAAAAAGTGCATCGTCAGACAACTTTGTTAAATATGTACTCCTTTTTTCTCGGCTCTATATATACTCTGTTCGAAATATGCACAAAAAAATTGCATCTTATTGGTTTAACGATTTCATTAGTTGATCTTGATTATTACAAATGTTTAATGGTGATTACTGATTATCTACAGTTTCTCAAGCTATAGCAACCGCACGTCTGTCCTGGGCTTTAACATACCCGAGGCAAACTGTGCTCTTTAGTACTTTTTTTTTAATTTTCCTTCCCACTGTACTGTTGAAGATTATCTCTGGCGAAGGCTCCGAGGTTCTCCACTTGCGCCTGTCAAATGAGCTGTGCACCTGACCATTTCGATGCAGCTGCCTTATTAAAAATACCACTTAATTCAAATACAATATCAACTGTTCACAAATACATCTTACTGTACCAACACATTACTAATCTTAGCACCAACTCCAGCGTCCAGATATCCGGGCGGCACAAAATTCGCTCTCCTGCACATCATCATCGATTACGAGGAGCTGATTAACTATCTGCATGAGTCCAATTGTATTTTGAAGCGAACCGGTTTCCGAAAGAAAAATCTGACTCTCTCTATTGTCGTGATAGTCTTTGGATCAGTAGTTATCACATATAGAAATCATTTTAATTACATATCATATATACACATCGCGATAAAACATTACATGAATTTATTTATTACATAATCCAAAGAAAAACAAACATGAAGCGAAAACGATAATTAGTCTTCTGGGCAGACTCCATCTCTGGACTCTTCTCCACAAGCAGCTCAGAGTGTAGCTCGGGCCGTCCTTAACTTCATCTTTCGTCATCTTGGTTGATCCTCCGCTCGGATCCTGCGTCTATCAGGCTATCCCGAAGGACGGAATGTGTTCACGTCACCATCCATATGCAGCGTATATGTGGATGCTTAACGGAATAAATATTGCCAAAGGAAAGGCTAGGTCTTCCTATGCAAGCAACAAGCAATACATATGTTATCCATAACTCCTCAACGCGGGCCATTCCGGCATCCCAGACTCTCGGTCATACATATCTTGAGCTAATAAGAGATCAATCCATCCCTGATTCGGTGCGAGAACTCCCTCTTCTCGCACCTCAACTGCTATCCGAGCAGGAAAAGTACACTAGAGGGAGGAGGTAAAGATATAGCAAGTGGAACTACTATAAGAAGTGAAGCCAGATTTAGAGTTGTACATGATCGAGTACGCGGCTATACGTATAGTTTTCACCTTGCAAGGGTTGTGCACCTGTACCCACTCGCCCCAACGCTAGCCGACCCGTAAGGCGAATGACCCCGAGTCACCGGTCTACTATCACAAAACTAACGGCTACAGCTACCATCCTGCCTTCCTGGTCTGGGGTGCATCCTCCCGCGTGAAGACGCCCGGGACTGTGAGGCCTTCCTACTTGGATCTCATCGGATCCTGCTAATCAGGAGCAATAGGGTCAAGCTCTCTCCCCCTAACATTGATACCCTATCCGCCTACAGGCATGGGACCGCGCATAGCTAGCTCAGACCGGGTCCACCCTCATATGGATAAGTGGTGTGCACGTTTGACATTGTTCTGTTTCCGAATCTATGATCTTAAGTCCTTAATCTTGCCGAGGCGAGCATCTTCGTCAAAGTGCGTCTCCGTCAACACGGTCCGCGTCCGGCACCCATTACAGGTGTTGCCCGCCAAGCTCCGTCGAAGTTCCCGAAGGAACAATCTTCCCAAAGGAAACTCGCACCCGCCACATGTGCTCCGTAGGATTATGCCCAATAGACAATCCCCAGCCCCAAATCCAAAGATCGGGCATGGTTCGCTTGCCCCCGCAAAAACCCCTAATCACTGACTCCTTATATAGGAGAATCTTCACACGCAAAGACTACCATAGTAGCTAAAGCATTTAATAATAATTCAAGGTAGTCTTGGGAAATTCAAGTAATACAGTAATTAAATAGGCCATGCAGGTATATCTCGTCATAACAGGAAAGTAAAGCCTACCATATCAAGCAAGCAATGCCTAATAGGCATTCAATCGTAGATGGGCGTGAACCTGATAGTTCTTCGTAGTCTTCCCAGGTGTCCGGGGTCTTTTGGTCATCCGATACGTCCTCCTGGATCTTTCGAGTGTCGCGGTATCCTCTGGTCGTCCGGGACGTCGATCAGCTTCTCCCGGTAGGGACCTAATCATAATTATATATAAACACAGGGACAAAAGTGCAAGAATGCACAAAACTACTCAAATAAGATCCAACTCACAACAAAACCTACTCTGATGGGTAGATCATGATTTTAGCAGGATTATGAAATTGATTTCGCATTTTTCAGAGGTCCGGTTGATTTATTATGAATTTTCTAAGATTAAACTATTTTTTAAAATTAATAAATAATTTCCAATAAAGAAAAACATGGTTAGTGACACGCGGCAGCCTCTGGGCGTGCCACGTGGCAGCCTCTGGGCGTGCCACGTGGCATGCTGACATCAGCATGACGTCATCTATGGGGGTCTTGCTGACGTCACCGTTGGCCGGTCAATGTTGACACCGGTCAACGGGTCCACGGCTTAGGGGTCCACGTGTCAGCTGAAACGAACCGAGTTCCCAAAAGGAGAACCCGACTCCCTGTATTGTCGTGATAGTCTCTGGATCAGTAGCTATCACATACAGAACTCATTTCACATATCGCAGTCATACTTTGCGATCAAACACAGCAGAGGTTTAATAACTATATAATCCGACAGATTGTAGTACGAAATTCTGGTACAAGCCCATTGGGCTAAAAGGAAACAACTAGAACACGGAAGCGATAGCTAGACTTCTGGGCATCCTCCATCTTGATGTCCTTTCTCCACAAGCAAACTTGAGCGAAGCACGAGTCGTCCTTAGTCCTTCCTTCTTCATCATCGTTGTCAATCTTCGAGTCTGACCTGCATGTACCAAACTATCTCCAAGGACGGGATAGGTTCACGTCACCATCCGTATGCAAGCTTTAAGTAGATGCAATATAGTATAGAGAATAGCCAACAGTTAAGGCTAGGGTTTCCTATGCAAGCAGCCAGCAATATATATAAGTCATCCATATCACCTGGACGCGGGCCATTCCGGCATCCTGGACTCCCGGTCAAATCTCCTGGCTATATAGCATCTGCCAGATCTCCTGACGCGGGCCATTCCATCATCCCGGACTCCCGGTCATATCGATCTTCCACTACGTAACAATCCATCCCAGGTTCGGTGCAAGAACTCCCTCTTCCCGCACCTCAGCTGCTATCCGAGCAGAAAAAGTGGTACTAGAGGGAGGTAGAAACATCAAGGCACACTAAACTAGATGAAGTAACATAAGAGTAGGGATGTATATGACCGAGTACATGGCTATACGTATAGTTTTTTCCTACAGGGGTTGTACACCTGTACCCACTCGCCACGAAGCCAACTGGCAGCAACACCGTCTGACTCCGAGGCACCGGTCTACTGAGAACAAGAACTAGCAGCCATGGTACCATCTTGCTTTCTCGGCTTGGGACGCAACCTCTCGCTAGAGGTCACCCCGGGACTGTGAAGCCATCTAGAATAGGATTCCTACGAATCCTGCGAATCGGGGAACGCTAGGTCAACACTTGCTTTCCCTGCACTGATACTACATCTACCAAATGGCTTGGCACCGTACTTACTAGTCTCAGACCGGATCCACCCGCATAGTGGATAAGTGGTGTGCACGCTCACAAAGTCCCACTAGTCATAGTTACCACATAGTTACCGCAAGTGGCCGCGACGTGTGATGTTGGTGCACGGTAGTGCTAGGGCCAGAAAAGGCAGAGGCATCAAGGCGGAGGTGGAAAGCGATGGTGGCATGGCGAGCAAGCCTGACACGTCGTGTTAGATACACGTGCAGGCTATGCCGGTGTGCGCGCCATGAGTGCTCGATGAAATGCCCGAAAGGCTTGCCATGTTGCGAACGCGATGGTGTGGCTATGTTCATGACCAGAAGGTCATCTCGAGGCTCGGATTCAACGTGTGCCATGGTGCCAGAAAAGGTGCGACCTTTCGGCCAGGACGATGCACGTGCATGTGCTTGTAGACGGCCATTATTTCATATTTTGACCGTCAACTTCTCAGAATAAATTGAGCTTTACACTATGTTACATTCATATTTTACTTAATTGTAATGAGTTCCACAATTTTTGGATGAGTTTTGATTTCAAGTGAACATGTTCCAAAAATGGACGAAAATGGGTGCAAACCCAGGCCAACCGGCCTCTCCTAGGCCGGCCAGCCTGGCAACCCTGAAGACGAGGTCATGTCTTCGATCCAGAGGCAAAGTAACACTCCCACAATGCCTCTGAGTCATGGATTGAACATCAGTTTGATCTAACGGACCAAAAAGCTTGCATAAGGATCAAAGGACCCACAACTCAGTGAGAACTCGTGTCCAAGTCATCAATCCACCACCCAGGAAAGATCACAAGCATACAAGTGCAACTTCGGCGCAATGGAGGGCTAAGGCGAGCTAGAGGGAGGCCGTCCAGCCTATCACGTGCCTGCGTACAATTCAAGCAATTTACACCGACATTAGGGAGGAATTAGAGACGTCCAGGAGAAGGTTGGAGCCACGTGGTGACACCGCTAGGCCGGCCGGCCTACGGGAGGCCGGCCGGCCCCACATGGTAGCCTCTCTCATCCCGGCTTCGCGTGGAAGACAAGCACACCGACCTTACTTGCTTATAACTGACGCCACGTGCTTCACCTGCTCGGAGCTGACCTAGGAAGGCTATAAATTGCACTCCCATCCCTCACTTGTAACACACACCATTGGAGCTCAATCTCTCTTTACTTTCTAGAGTAGGTTAGTAGTTTGGGAGTTAGAGTCGAGTCAAGCCTGCTCGGGATTCTGGAGTCTTCGGAAGTCTGGTATAGCTCTTGTATCCTTCTTTTGACTTTATAAATATAAGTTATCTTCTCTACTTTTCTGAGTCAGCTTTATTTTCCGCATTCTTTTGTCTCCTCAAGTTTGAGTATTCAGCTCGAGCGCAAAACTTTTACCTTTAGCTTAGGCTAAGTTATCTCTCTAGTTTTAGGGATCTTACCTTACGGGTTTTCTTGCCCGGACTAAAGAACTCAAGTTAGTTCTCTACGTTGAGGGGGATTTCTCTCGAAGGCGTTGGTAGTGCAGGTTACAGACGTGGTGTTCGAGTTTGGTGTTAGCTAGAAAGTGTGTTCCACCCATTATGGACGTGGTGTTCGAGTTTGGTGTTAGCTAGAAAGTGTGTTCCACTCCACAGAACCGTTGTGGTAGGCGGCAAGTGGTGACAATCCTGTTTGTCCCTTGTAGTCCACCACGTTCGGGTATTTTCATAGCAGTAGTGCAGGTTGCCATCGGACTCCCCTCTCATCTCTTTCTGAAGTCCTTCTTTTCCAGCGCCGAAGTAAGCTCTGAGTCCCCAAAGATTAGTTAGGTGTTTAGTCTGATCTAGAGAGGCTAGTTCAATAGTTAAGAAGTGTATCAGGTGTATTATCTCGCTCGTTGTCCTCCCAGCTGCTACCTCTCTAAGGAGTTGAGCCCCGTGTGTCACTCGATCATTAACTGGCCATTTATCCTATCTACCTATCTGGCTTACCCCCATCTAGTTAGTCAGTTGATTAAGATAGTACGATTATCATTCGATTTACGATACTCTTTACCATAATGCTTCCCTATGGAAAATTACGATACCCTAGAACACTCCAAGGTGAAGTGCTACAGTGGTGATTCTGTGCGCTTGCGGAATATATATTCTATTGGGCATAAGAAACGACAACAAGCATTTCTGGCGCCGTTGCTGGGGAAGCAATTGGATGAAGATATCGTAAATAGTTTGATATACTTCACTATATTATCACCGCTAATCTTTGTGGGCTTATCATTGCTCTCTCTATCTTTTTGATTGATGCAGTGCAGTGCATGACCAATTTTGACCTACCAAGTAACTTCAATCTGAATACAAAAAGAGTTGGGAGAATTGTGAGACGCCACGCCACGTCGTCCTACCTCAGAAAAGATTTACTTGGCATTTAGGTTCCCCATCCATATCAGCTTCATCACCCATGGCTCAGAAGATTCTTCGTCAGTTCTCAGCCCTGTCCAGCAGCCACATTCCTACTGGACTGCACCAAGACAAAGCCGGCAATGATGGTTTTGAGCCGAAAACTGCACTGGTGAACATGGTCCAGGCAAGTCCGTTCTGCGGTAAGGCATCTGAGCATGCCAATGCTCATCTCCAGAATTTTCTGGAAGTGAGCAATACCATCAACCACAAGGGAACTACATTGGATATCATCCGCCTTCGGCTATTCCCATTCTCACTGCTCAGGAAATCCAAGACGTGGTTCTACTCCAACAAGAAAGCTTTCACAATATGGGAAGCTTGTTCCAATGCATTCCTGACCAAGTACTTTCTAGTGGGCACCCAGAACAGGATCTCCAGAATTCAGCAATTGTCGGATGAGACCATCCCAGAAGTCTGGGAACGTCTCCAGGAGTACATTCAAGCATGCCCACAACACGGCATAGAGGAATGGCTGATCATTCAGAACTTCTTCCGTGGCCTGAATCAGCAAGCTCATGACCACGTCGATGCAGCAGCAGGTGGTTCCTTCCTCTCTCTCGACGTTGCAAGCGCAAAGATGCTGATTGACAAGATAGCTTCCAACTAGAGTTGGAAA
Source organism: Panicum virgatum (assembly GCF_016808335.1). NCBI lineage: Eukaryota > Viridiplantae > Streptophyta > Magnoliopsida > Poales > Poaceae > Panicum > Panicum virgatum. The sequence goes on along the minus strand of NC_053141.1, from coordinate 17,729,695 downwards.
GTTGAAAGGCAGCCAGCCCATCCCAAGGGCGTGCACTGTTGGCGCCTACCAACGTCACCTAGCGATGACGCCCGCAGACGCCAATTTGGGATGGCAGTATTTCATGAACCACGAATAGATCCGCAAGCGCACGGAATCCCGTTGTAGCATTTTACCCGGGAGTATACCGGGGTGTCATTTATATTTCCGCAGGGAATGCGATGAGTGAGAGAATATATAGATCAGTTGGTGAGCTCTATCTAGATTGGATATTCTCATGCATAAACAGGGGTAAGATAATAACATGGTAGGAGGTAGTGTGACACACACACACAAACTACCCTCTTGGATAAAAGAATAAAGGTTACTTTAGGCCGGGAGCAAGGTAAAAGTCAGAGCTCGAGTCAGCTATGCTAGGCTAGCTATATCTACACTTTCTCATTAGTTACTCGTCAGAGATTAAACTACACAACAGGGAGATCGCTATCAAAATAACGGGAGAAGCCCGTACACCCCGGCGACTTTATGTACCTTCTACCCCCATACCGAATGTGAAGGATTACTAAAAGGCACGGACATGGCTGTCACCACCTGCCGGCTACCTCTACAAACCGTGGGTATAGTTGACATCCAGCAACTCTTAGCTAATCTAGACACCATGTCTACACTAGTAAGGGATACTCTAGTGTCCCGCGCGGAGCCCCCACCCTCCGGATGGACAGACATCACACTAGAGCAATCATATGAATACTGGAGTAGTTGATAGAGTTCTAAGAACAAAAGACTAACCATCTCCAGCACAGGGCGATCATGCAATGCAAGCATTGAATAATAACACAACCATGACAAGAAGCTTATACTCGATAACTCAGAATATACTTCAAGCAGATATCGGTAACCATAGTCTAATTCTATTACAAACGACCAAATATTACAAGAGAGAGCTAGAGATGAACCCATACCAGACTCTCAAGCAACTCCGGCGACTCGATGACTCCTAGACTTCTCCTAAACTCCACTAAGCCTAAAGACTATGCAAGGAATGCAAGAGAGAAAGAGGTGTGTGGTGTGTGTGTGTGTGTTCTATTCTCTACCCCCCTTCTATTTATAGCAGGGAGCCACCAGCCGCAGCACCCCAAACCGACGTTGTGGGCCAACAGGGAAGCGCCACGTGCCTTGGTTGAGGTGGTGGGGCCCACAGGCCTGGCCGGCCGACCAGGTAAGTCGGTTGGCCTGCCCGGGCAGCCAACCGCCCCCAACTTCCTGGAGTGGGCTTGTCTTGGTCTCCCTTTGTCCTAAAGTTGAGGCACGGCCCGCCCAGCTGGGTTTGCTTCAGTTCTTAGGCTTCCTTGGTCCATTTGAGCCTGAATCGGTACTCTGATATTTTCTATGATTTTGTGTCGGGCCAAAATGTGCTTGTAACCTGCATATTAGCTTGAAAACACAACTTGCATATTCTAAAAGGTAAAGTGTGATTTAGGAACTTTATTGGATAAGGATGCGTGTAAGAAATGCAAACTCCCATGATTTTCTGATCAAGTTGACGCCTGAAAATGGTCATTAGTGAGTGTCAACAAGATTCCCCAAGCTGTCCTTTGCTCGTCCCGAGCAAAGTAGGACAAATCAGGTTGTTGATCAGAAAATCATTTTGATTCGTACCTTACATGTTATGTCATAGTCTGAAGCAAGGAGATTCATCTATAAGCTTAAATAAGTTGGTTAGCATATCTTTGCTCAATTGCCTTACTCCCTCATGGGGCTTTTTAGCAGTCTCCTTGTCTTAGACTGTTGAGAGTTAGAATGGTGCATAAAGCAGTACTTGTTCATAGATCCTCAATCCATCTGGAGACACTTTTTTTGAAAGATTTTTGAAAACATGGCAAAGCTCCAGGATATATAACTCTCTCGAGGCACTCATCTTGTATTTCCTTACCAGGGCAGTGTTTGCCTTTGATCTTCCCTACTACTACAAGTCTTTGTGGAGCTCAAGGTAGGATAAGAACAGAGCACATTTATTGTAAAGTCAAAGAGAGGATCCATAGAGAAACAAGTCATGCAATCTCGATTAAAAGGTGCAAGTGTATGAATGGATGGATAGATGGATGAATATGGCTTACTCCTTGAGGTAATGGCTTTTATCTCTCGAATCATCCCTGTCTCTCTCTCTTTTTCTTTTTCTTTTCTTTTTTTTTTGAGACATGGTTACCCCTTTTTCTCTCCTTTTTTTTGGGTCATGCTTCTTTGGCATGCCATCTTTTCTCTTCTTTTTAGGGCAACCATAATCTGACTTTATTTTATTTCAGGAATGTTCTACGAGAGAGATCACCAAGACATGGAGCATTTATTGATGTAGAATGGATGGTGGTGCTAATTCCTAGTGTAGAAATATAACAAATGGATGAGACGTGTACGTGCTTATGATCGAGAAAGCATGAGGAGCATCTTACTAGGGTCACCCAATTTGACAAAACCCAACAGAATATCAAGCAGCATATGTATAAGGGTTTTTCATGGAATATGACATATGGCTCTGGTAGGACATTGCATATCTCTGGGAAACTTGCCTTTTAATTTTTTTAAAATTTTCTTTTTTTTGAAAACAACTCCAGACTTCAAGCATCACTAGAACAAGCTTGCATAACCTTATTTACCATATCTAAACTCACAACAACTTAGACTCAGATCAAGCATATGCAACCCATGGAACTTTCAGGTTTATTAGCAACATATTTGTATAACCAACGAATATAAACTCAAGAGAACTCTTATTTTCAAACTAGGCACAACAGACATGATAGAGCAAAGCAAAACTCATCCTTTCAACTTATCAAAAGGGAGTTAAAACATTCTTACCGCGCATCATGGAAAAGGGGAATAAAGCAGTAAATTTTTATTTTGTTTTTGAAAGTTTTTATCAATTTTTATTGAAAGCAAATAAAGGGATACAGTTGACTTAGGGGAGGGAGCCTCCCCCAAGCTAGCTCTTTGTTTAGGGTCAAAAAGCAGGACCTTTCTCCATACCTGATCAGGTTGATGTCATTTTGTCCGTACCTAGAGAAGTAGTAGCGGTCAATGACATCTTGTTCTTCTTGCGCCACACCTTCTTGGTCTTCTTTGGTGCCGTAGGCGGCACAGGAACAGGATCCTCGGATGTTGGATAGACGATTTCCAGATCTTCCCATACTGTATTGGTGATGAAATCAGGGATCTTCTGATCATCTTCCACTGGCTCGGTTGGTGGAGTATGAATTTCCCAATCCTCCCAAGCTGGCTTGAAAGAGGGGTGATAGTCTTGATCATCCCAACCGGGCTCTGCCCATAGCCCTTGTTTCTTACTATCCTCATGAATCAGAAATACCTCTTTCTGGTTTTGGAATTTAAATTTCATGGTCCTTCCCCTGATACAGAGGCTGATTCTTCCTCTCCCCACATCAATTCTGGCATGTGCATCCTTGAGGAATGGTCGCCCAAGTATGAACGGAATTCCAAAATCTCCTTCCATATCAAGGACTACGAAGTCCACCAATATGTAGGTATTCTTGACTTTTACCAATAACTTTTCCACAACTCCTTCTGGATATCTTATCGTGGAATCTGCTAGCTGAACACACATAGTGGTAGGGGAAATTGATGGATAGCCTAGCTTCTCGAAAGTTACCTTGGTCATGATGTTGACGCTGAATCCAAGGACACAAAAGGCGTGATCAAATTCATAATCAAAGATTGAGCAGTTGATCACTAGGGTTCCGGGATCTTCTCTTATTGTGGCTGCCAACTCACCCCACGCACCTCTTCTTGGGTGTGTGAGCTTCTCTGCATAGCTAAGGGATGTCCTGCTAAGGGGATCTTTCCACATAGCATTGATGACATTCACGCTTTTCTAGAGTTGATTCGGGTTGCCCCAGAATCTTCCCTAGTTCAGCAGCAGGTGTAGCAGCAGCTAGTTGAGCCAATTGAGTTTCTAGCGCCTTATTGAAACTCAGCTGATTCTTCATAGCAGTGGAGAATCCGTCCATTTTGGCATGGTTGGTCTCCATAGATTTGTCTGTAGCGGCTAACTTCTTCTGAAGGGACTCATTGATCTTCACTTGGCCGTAGACAAGATCTCTCAAGGTAGGCTGGTTAGGACCGAAAGAATTTGAATTCCCATTATCTCCTTGGTAATATGGGCGTGGTTGATTCCACCCCTGACCTCCTTGTGGACGAAACCCATTGCTGCCATTGAGGAATAGAGCTTCTTGTTGGGTTTCTGGGCAATTGTTGCTCGAATGTCTAACATTCCCGCAGACCTCGCACGTCATGCGAGTTTCCAAGGCTTGAAGTGTTTGCATCTGAGCCTTATCTTGGGAATAATCCTCAAATTTCTTGAGGAGGAGATCAATCTTCATAGCGAGCATGTCGGCCTCCTTGACGGAGTGCATACCTCGCTGCGCAGTTGGAGGCGATCATCGCTCCAACCTTGGTTGGAAACCATCTTCTCGATCAATGATGTAGCTCTTTCAATGGTCAGCGAGAAGAAAGCTCCACCCGCAGCGGCATCCACATGATCACGGGATGAATGTGTCAACCCGTTGTAGAAGTTCTGTAGAATGAGCCAATTATCCATTCAATGGTGCGGACACGGCAGAATATACTCCTCAAGCCTCTCCCAAGCTTCCAGAATTGACTCATTTGATGCAAGCTGGAAGTTCGAAATCCGACCACGAAGAGCATTGGTTTTGCCCGTCGGGAAGAACATCGAGAGGAACGCCTTGGCACATTTGTCCCAAGTATCCACAGCAGCCTTGTTAGCATAAAACCATTGCTTCACTCTCCCCGAGAGAGAAAACAGAAACAGACAGAGCCGGATTGCATCTTGCGAAACACCCTTGATAACAAAAGTACTGCAAAGCTCCAGGAACTATTGGAGATGAGCGCTGGCATCCTCATTGGCCCTGCCACAAAATGGGCTGGCCTGCACCATCGTAATGAGACCCGTCTTGATCTCGAAATTTTCTCCTCCGGTGTTAACCTTGGGTCCGGTCGGGACCTGGCTAGCAGATGGAGCAGAGTAATCACGGAGTGTCTTCTCGGCCATAGCTCTAGGAGCTGACGATGATGCGATGACTGGATCAACTGCCGAGAGTGATCTCCGAGGTGATACGAGATGAGCTCGCGTCCTCCTCAAAAGTGACTCTGGATCGGAATGAAAGTTTTGCGGCAAGTCGAAACCGGTCATACACTACCCTGTTTTCATATCAGCAAAAACAAGAAAACAAAGCCAAGTTAGCCTGTTTAGCAAGCGAATACCAATTTCGATTTTGTTCACAACTCTGTCTATATATTTCACTCTGTGCCTTCCCCGGCAATGGTGCCAAAAATGCTTGTTGGCGTCTACCACGTCACCTAGCGATGACACCCGCAGACGCCAATTTGGGACAGCAGTATTTCATGAACCACGAAGAGATCCGCAAGCGCACGGAATACAAGAGAGAGCTAGAGATGAACCCATACTAGACTCTCAAGCAACTCTGGCGACTCGATGACTCCTAGACTTCTCCTAAACTCCACGAAGCCTAAAGACTATGCAAGGAATGCAAGAGAGGAAGAGGTGGTGTGTGTGTGTGTGTTTTATTGTCTACCCCCCTTCTATTTATAGCAGGGTGCCACCAGCCGCAGCACTCCAAATCGACGTTGTGAGCCAATAGGGAAGCGCCACGGCCGACCAGGTATGTCGGTCGGCCTGCCCGGGCCGCCAACCACCCCCAACTTCCTGGAGTGGGCTTGTCTTGGCCTCCCCTTGTCCTAAAGTTGAGGCACGGCCTGCCTCAGCTGGGTTTGCTTCAGTTCTTGGGCTTCACTTGGTCCATTTGAGCCTGAATCGGTACTCTGATATTTTCTGTGATTTTGTGTCGGGCCAAAGTGTGCTTGTAACCTGCATATTAGCTTGAAAACACAACTTGCATATTGTAAATATTAAAGTGTGATTTAGGAACTTTATTGGATAAGGACGCGTGTAAGAAATGCAAACTCCCATGATTTTCTGATCAAGTTGACGCCTGGAAATGGTCGTTAGTGAGCGTCAACATGCATCAAATCGACAGTGTCGACATGTTGGCCGCCAAGATGGATCTTCTCATGAAGAAGCTGGAATCTCCGCACCAGGAGGTTAACCAGGTTATGGAGTCTCGGATGACATGTGAAACATGTGACGAGACTGGGCACTCGGGTAGCTCATGCCCATTTACACAAGAGGACGCGAACTTCATTGGAACCAATGTTGACGCCTACCAACGTCATCACTGGAAATCAGCGATGGCGTCTGCAGACGTCAATGGAGTGGCAGGTATTTCATGAGCCACGAATAAATCCGCAAGTGCACGGAGTACTGCCGTAGCATTTTACCCGAGAGTAAACCGGGGTGTCATTTATATTTCTGTAGGGAAGGCGGCGGTGTGTAGAATTTAATTAAGTTAGGAAGAACCACTATGGATTAATGTCAATGATCCAAACAGGGGAATAATATTCATGGTAAAGGAGATAGTGACACACAAGCACAACTACATAATATGCCTAGAACATCGGAGAGGAAAGAGCAAGATCAAGAGTAACTAGAGCCATGGTCTACCGTACTCTCATGAGCAAACCGAACTGAGTCGTTCATAAGCAAAGGAAAAGCCAGATCAATAGACTAGGGAGACCGCATCTAGATGAACAGGAGGAGTGAACATCCGACGGCTTTATGTACCTCCTACCCCTCTATCCGAACGTGGAGAATTACTAGGGCTCGAACAGGGCTGTCACCACCTGTCGGCTACCTCTAAAAACCGTGGGATAGAGTTGCACTCAAATGTGGTCATCAACCCAGGCACCACGCCTGCGCTAACGAGCACCACTCTAGCCTTGCACAAGGACACCCTTGTCTATACGGGGCCTTAGTTCTAGAGCGCCCATTTAAGGAAGATGAAATAAAGTCATGATACATGAACTAGTCTAAGCATATGAATCACTCAAGACAATCATAACTCATAAGAAGGATCACATACACACAAAGAGCATATGAACCAAAGTACTGAATAGAATAAATAAGCATCTAGTACAAACTTAGTGAATTACATAAAGAGAAGGTAAAAGACATACCAGACTCTCCACGAAAACTCTAAGACCTCGAACTATGACTCAAACCCGAACTCCTCTAGTCCTAAGACCTCTACAAGAGATGCTAACTACATCTCTTCTTGGATTGAGATGAGATTGTGTTGGATGATGAGAGAGATTGGATGCTTGAAATGGAGCCCCTCCCCTCATATATATAGAGGGGAGCCACCCTCTCCTCGGCCTGGAATTGTGTACGAAACACCTTGAACCGACATTGTGAGCCAATCAGAGGTTGCCACGTCACTGACTTAAGGCGGTGGGGCCCATGGGCAGGTCGGCCGACCGGCCGGCCTCCCAGTGGGCCCACCGACCTTCTCCTTCATTTGGGCTGCTTCTGGTGCCCACTTGTTAATAGTTGTGGTTTGGGCCCTTGTTCTGCATTTCTTCTCTGGTGGCCTTTTGATCCATGTGTGGAGATGTCTGATTGGTTAGTGTTTGCTCCTTGCCCAAAAGGGTATGATTGCTCTCCATTTTCAGCTAAATCCTGCACTCATAGAAATGCAAGTTCACCCATTTATTATGGCAGTATTGATGCTAAAAAATGGTCGTTAGTGAGCGTCAACAAGACCCCCCAAGCTGAACTTTGCTCGTCCCTGAGCAAAGCTAAACTTTAGGTTGTTGATCAGGAGTTGCTGCAATGCTTCATTTCTTCATCATGCACAAGTTACAACAAAACATTCTATCTCGAACTGATTAGGTTGGTCAAACTTTGCTCACCCGTTTTTCGTCAATCTCCATGGGGCTTTTGGCCTTCACCTTGTCTTGGGCGGTTGAGATATAGAACGATCCATAAAGCACCACTTACCCATTCTTTGCTCAAGATTACGTCCGGAGGTTTTCAAAAGTTTTCAAAAATAAAAACAAGTTCCTCAAATGATACTCTCATTCACTCAAAAGTGTTTGTATCCTCACCAAGGCCTTTTGTGTGCCTTCTTTCTCCTACTTCTAAAGAGTTTTGTGGAGCTCAAGGTAGGAAGAAAAACTAAGGCATACTTGTTTCAAATATTTTGCAAAGTCAAAGATCGGACCCAAAGAGTAAGCAAGTCATACAACCATGATCGAGAAGTGCATGTGTGTGGGTATGTGGTGGACGGAGTGAAAAGCGAGAGAATAAGATGCTCCAAAATTTTGTCTCTCCCTTCTAATATTTTGGGCATGGCTACTTTCCTTATTATTTTCTTTTTGCATGGACCTTCATGTGTCCATTTTTTTCATGGGGCCTTCATGTGCCCCCTTTTTTCTCAATACATAGCTCATGCCCTTTTTGGAGAGAATTTGGGAGAGACTTTATGGAGTATGGAACATAAAAGAGGATATGAATGAGTGGATGGTATGGAAATGCTATCCTTCCGGTATGGAAGTTCTAGCATATGGAGGTGGTGTGTACGTGATTCTCGATTATGAGAGTATGAAAAGAAACTCACAAAGGTCACAACATTTGACAAAGCTCAAAGTGATACAAGTAGCATGTAAGAAGGTTGTTTCTTTGTAGGCTTCATGCATATGGCTCTGGTAGGTATTTCTCATCATCGAGGGACTTTTTATTTTGTGGTTTTCAAAAATAAATGTTCCGGACGTAAAATTTTGCTCAGAACAGGTTTGTAGCAACTCTAATTCATCATATCATATTTCTCAACAGCTTAGACTCAGATCATGCACTCGCAACCCACAAAATTTCAGGTTCATGGTAAACTTTTTGAGACTAACAAACTCAGTTCTTGGAGGATATGAGTTGTAAACCATGCATGACAAGCAAATTAAACAGAGCAACTGTTTATCATTTCAACTGGAGAACTTAGGCATTCTTACCGCTCATGAGAAAACAAAGCAAATGACACTTAAAGGAAAATAAAGATAAATGACTTGAATTTTTTTAGCATGCAATGCAAGATGATGAAAAGGGAAATATGCAAATGCAATATACATGTTACCTTCGGGGACTTCTTCCCCCCAAGCTGACTTACTGACCGGGTGGAGGGTAGTACCCATGATACCGGTAGAAAGCTAGAGCTTCTTCACTTTGCTTTCGCAGCATCTCCATGGCGGCTTCGTGGTTTGTTTGTTGCTACGCGTGATATCTTGCGGTGTCTTGAACATGTTGGGTGAGAGCTCCGTGGGTCTACTGTGTCCTATCATCGATGTCGCCGACTCGGATATTGAGGTCATTTATCCTCTAAGAGAGGTCGTGATAACCTTGGGCTGAAAATGAGCGTCGGGCAGCAAAGAGTGGAGGTTCTCCGCCCGAACTAGAACCACTGGCGTATGCCCAGTTTGTTCGTGCGGGTTGATCCCACTCAGAGCTGCCACCGCTCTGCCAGGATGCACCTCCAGCTTCAGGTTGCGGGACATATTGGTCCCAACTGGACTGCTGTCCGGATGAGGGTCCGGCGGCTCCAGCAGTGGGTGCATATCCTGCATAACCATGAAAAGCTTGTGGTTGTGGTGGCGGCATATCCATCGCAGCATTCCGAGACCTACTTCTGGTCATCCTTCCCGACACACTACTCCTGGGAGGTGCTTCGCTGGGCTGCAACTCAAAGGTATAACCACGGCTTTTGTATAAACGAAGTCCCGAGTTAGGAAGCGGGATCTCGTTTACATAGCCGGGAAAGAAGAATATAATTGAGCCATCTGGAGCACTTTTTAGAGTGTGTCCTTGAACCAAATAAGCCAAATCAATCGATGGCCGTGGTGTAGTGATATAAGAAAATCGAGCCCAGTTTAACACACCCAAACTTGTGGCAATTCTAGTGACCAAAGAAGTGCACTCGACTGGTCCGGTCATTCGAAAATTTCCAAGCCATTGGCGAACCATTTCTTGCATAGGGGCAATTTTTATTTTGTTCACCATGACATAAAGAATATGAAGTTCGTCCATACGAATGGTCCGGACATCATCTCTGGGAAAACACATGAGAGCAACCCATTTATGCATCAAACGTAAAGTCGGATGCTGAATATCATTGCTACAGGGATGCGTGTACGCGTTTAGCCCAGAGATGGTGTGCCAAAAACTTTCTCAGTGGTAGCCCTTAGTTGCTTGCTCAAGGTCAAGACTACACTTGTGGCGAAAACCCAAAACAGTACTCAATTCTTTCCAAGACAACGAAAACTCCTCTCCGAAGAATCGAAATGAAATCCCGTTGTTTGTTTCCACAAGGGTGCAAAGAAACTGAATGGTAAAATCTCGCGAACCCAACTCAGAAATTTCAGCAAATGAAGACCAACCCACGGCTTTCCAAACACTCACAAATTCAGCATTAATACCTGTCTTTTCTAGCAGGTCCTCGTCGAACTCCCATGTATGACCGAAAGTCCGAGCCTTTAGGATGTTGTAAGCTTGGAGTTCTCACTCCCCTCGAATGTCGAGGTGGGAGTCATCTGGCGCCTCCTCTTCTTCTTGTTGTGCTAGTTGCTCTTCTGGCACCTGGGATTCGGCCTGCTCATCTTGATGAGTGTAGCTTGGCGTGGGGGTGGACGAGCGATGCGAGCTTGATCGGCTTGAGCTCGACCTGGTCACCTTCTTGAGTGCTCCCGACATCTTCATTCCGATGTTCCTGAAAGACATTGCAACAGACAAACAAGCCAAACACTTCGGAAGGATTATGCGAGAGTTAGTGAAAATCAAGTTAGCTGTCCAAGAGTAGGTAGTCCTTGTGGGGCATGGTTGCCTCTCACAAAAATCGTTCTTGTGGGTGATAACACTCCACAAAATCATTCTTGTGGGCGATGATGCACTACAAAACCGTTCTTGCGGGATAGTAGTACCACCACAAACACGTTCTTGCAAAGAGAAGAAGGTAAACACGAAATGAAAATGAGATTCAAATGAGATTGCAAAAGGGGAAAATCTTTTTCTTCTTTTTCTTATGAACTTGGAGAGAAACAAGAGCAAAGAGAGTAGAGGAAGGAAGAGCACGAAGTGGAGCTAGTAGAACTCAGGCAAGGGGAGTGCCTTGGGCTCCCTGTGCACCACTTCAGATAGAGGGGCGTCACCCCTGGTTCGGCCGACCAAGGGGGTCGGCCGACCTGTGGGTGGCCCAACTTTCTTCCCCCCTTTTCAATGATGCTTAATGACTGTCACATGGCCCACAAATGAGTGAATGGGTGTAGGGGTAGGCTGGTGCAGGCCTAGGAGTGGCCCCAAATGCACTTGGACATGTAAATCAGCCAAGTTCATGCATGCATTACACTCCAAATTTTTGTGGCTGCCATTTTGTTCAAAAATTGCCCCTTGAGCACTTGTCTAATTCCAAGATTCATGGGGGTTTATGATGCAAAAGATGAGAAAACAAAATATGCAAGGGTTTTCATGCAAAAGGTGTAATGTTCAAGCAAGAATCAAATGGAAATGAGGGAAATTCAAGCATGCAATGGTTGAAATCAAATATGAGATAACTACCGATTTACCTGTCGGCAAGGGCTCAAAATTTAGAGTCTTTTGAATGAGACATTTTATTCCATCAACCTTGATTATCTTGACGAAATAATTCCAAAGTGTGACACCGCTTCATAGAAATTGTCGGAAAAATTCGTACCTTGATGTGGTGTCTGGGGTGCTCGGGATTATCATTTGGTTCGCTTTTGATCGGGTTGAACTTCTCATGATAAATATCGTCCTGTGGTACTGCCCCTGAAGTGTTAGAAATTACTTACCTAGATTGCATCGTGATGTGGTCGCTTTCTTGGTTGATGTAGTGTTCATTGCTGTTGGTGATCAGGCAACGACAATAGAGCACTTCATTCAAATGGAGAATTCGAGCCTTTTCCAAGATTGGATGCAATCATGATCAATTCAATTGCCAAAGTGTTGACTTCTCGAAATCAAGAGTTCTAAATCACGCTTGTCTTGAAGTCGACTCAGATTCGTTGTGAAATTTATTGGTGAATTGAAATTAATCGGAGACTACCCCTGTCTTCACACAAAAAGAAGAAAGCATGGTTGTCCTGCCAGATCACTGGCCACTAACCATAGAGATTTTCCTTAAATAAATTCCTTATCCTATGCCTTCCCCGGCAACGGCGCCAAAAATTCTTGTTGACGCCTACCAAGATCACCACGAATAAATTCTTGTCCGCAGACGTCAATGGAGTGGCAGGTATTTTATGAGCCACGAATAAATCCGCAAGCACACGGAGTACCGCCGTAGCATTTTACCCGAGAGTAACCCATGGTGCCATTTATATTTCCACAGGGAAGGCGGCAGTGTGTAGAATTTAATTAAGTTAGAAAAAACCACTATGGATTAATGTCAATAATCCAAACAGGGGAATAATATTCATGGTAAAGGGGGTAGTGACACACAAGCACAACTAGATAATATGCCTAGGACATCAGAGAGGAAAGAGCAAGATCAAGGGTAACTAGAGCCATGGTCTACTATACTCTCATGAGCAAACCGAACTGAGTCGTTCATAAGCAAAGAAAAAGCCTGATCAATGGACTAGGGAGACCGCATCCAGATGAACAGGGGAGCCTGAACACCCGACGGCTTTATGTACCTCCTACCTCTCTATCCGAACATGGAAGATTACTAGGGCTCGAACAGGGTTGTCACCACCTGCCGGCTACCTCTACAAACCGTGGGATAGAGTTGCATTCAAACGTGGTCATCAACCCAGGCACCACGCCTGCGCTAACGAGCACCACTCTAGCCTTGCACAAGGACACCCTTGTCTATCTGGGGCCTTAGTTCTAGAGCGCCCATTTAAGGAAGATGAAGCAAAGCCATGATACACGAACTAGTCTAAGCATATGAATCAATCAAGACAATCATAACTCACAAGAAGGATCACATACACACAAAGAGCATATGAACCAAAGTACTGAATAGAATAAATAAGCATCTAGTACAGACTTAGAGAATTACATAAAGAGAAGGTAAAAGACATACCGGACTCTCCACAAAGACTCTAAGACCTCTACAAGAGAAGCTAACTATATCTATTCTTGGATTGAGATGAGATTGTGTTGGATGATGAGAGAGATTGGATGCTTGAAATGGAGCCCCTCCCCTCATATATATAGAGGGGAGCCTCCCTCTCCTCGGCCTGGATTTGTGCATGAAACACCTTGAACCGACATTGTGAGCCAATCAGAGGTTGCCACATCACTAAATGAAGGCGGTGGGGCCCATGCGCAGGTCGGCCGACCGGCCGGCCTCCCAGTGGACCCACCGACCTTCTCCTTCTTCATTTGGGTTGCTTCTGGTGTCCACTTGTTAATAGTTGTGGTTTGGGCCCTTGTTCTGCTGAATTTCTTCTCTGGTGGCCTTTTGATCCATGTGTGGCGATGTCTGATAGGTCGGTGTTTGCTTCTTGGCCAAAAGGATATGATTGCCCTCCATTTTCAGCAAAATCCTGCACTCATAGAAATCTAGAGGGACATGTGGAATTCGGTGATTTATTAGTAGTATGAGTGTAAGAAATGCAAGTTCACCCATTTGTTATGGCAATATTGACGCTCAGAAATGGTCGTTAGTGAGCGTCAACAACCAACTACAATCCCAACTCGGGATTCCGTCCTCAGCAAGGTTGGAATTCAAAGCCCAACCTCCCCTTCGGTCAACGAAAAGGTATGAATTTTAATAACAATTTTCAACCCACCTTAAAAGACCTAGTGTACGGATAGCAGCAAATAAATGACAACATTAGCAAGAAATTCCTTGCTAATGACAAGATTTTGGAGTTAATGACCGCACAGCTAGAGGGCTTTAACTCTGTTGTTGAAAACCAGTTGAACTTAACAAGATGATAGAAACACAAGTAGCTCAACTAGCCTCTTCTTGTCCTAACACCAACACGGGGAAATTGCCCGGGCAACCGGGAGTTACCCCGAAGGAAAGCGTTAGTGCGGTGACTACACGTGGTGGTAAGTCAACGCGAGAGCCACCTTTCCCAGAAGATGTAGGAACTCGGCGGAAGATCATAACTGCCAGCCATACGACGCTGATGATGAGGTGCAGGAGGTGGCCATCAAATCCAACACTTCTGCAACCCAGGAAGACCCCGTGGAAGCCCTTAGAACTTCACGGGATTACCATGATACAACTGCCTTACCGTTTCCGGAGCGGATAAGGAAGCATGTGGCCGACGAATAATTCGACAAGTTTGCCGGGGTAATAAAGAAGCTCTATGTCAACATACCGCTTCTTGACGCTATGTAGGTGTTGACGGCTGATAAGTACCAAATTTAGGCCGTCAACTCCTACATAGATACATAAAATATGAACATCAACCCAGTGGTAGGGGTTTAATACTGATCATTTCCGCGACTGTTGGTAAATATTTGTATGCATGTGAAAAAAGGTGAAAACACACTCCACAGTTCAAGGCAAAAGGCGCAAACCAATCGGAATGCGTCATTCAGGCTCGAATGGATCAAAAGAGGCCCATGTACCCAAGCAAACCAGCTTAGGACAGGATATGACCCATGGGATTAGGACAAGGGACACCAGGACAACCCAAATACCAAAGTTGGGGGCGATTGGAGTTGGTGGGTGTTGACGCTTCTTAAAGCGCCAATTTACGTACCGCAAGCGCACGGATCGTATAGCTTTTCCCTTAGAGTATTCCCCCAAGGTTTATCAATCCACAGAACAAGTGTATTACTATGCTTAACTAAGCACTAATGATATTGGTAAAAGATCTATATTGAGTGTTTGAGTGTGAAATAGATCTAATCTAACCAATCTAATCTAATCTAGACTAATGAGCAATGATAGATGTGTGCACAAGATATGAAGAGCATTTGTCCATAGGGTCTAGGATCACTAGAGATGTTATCGCCAAGCAACGAAGAACAGATCTAATCTACCAAAGGTGTGTTCCAAGATCAAAACCTTTCCCTACCGCATACTGTCACTACACGAGGATAATCGGTAACGAATCAACAAGAACACGATAGTTGATGTAATCTAAGTAAACCATGCAAGAGCAAAGCAAACCCAAAGCCAAGTCGCGAACTATTAAGCATCAAAGCATCATCAACAAGAATCGTGATAGATCAATCTCATAAAGGATTCGGCAATTACAACTCAAGATCTCCTTACAACCCCATGAACAAATGAGGACTTTACCCCATGAAGCTAAGTGAAGCGTAGTCGATCATGGTGACGAAATCTCCGGCAAGGGATGGATCCCTTGCTATCCTCCAACTTGCAGTGACGCCGAGGGACGATGAGGCCCCCGGTGTCGCCTTTCTCTTGTGTCTAACTCGAATGTATCTCTGGATGCTCTTCTCTAGATCCTCTCGATCTTTTATGATGCCCTTCTGCGATCCCTCCGCGATCCTCTTCTTTGACGGCGGCTTTGGGGTATTTATAGGCAGATATGGTCGGTGGTTTTGGTAAAACATAGATTAGGGTTGACGCATACTTCGTGCTGAAGAAAACTGAGACCGATTGGGCTCCGAAATGGGCTAGGCCGGCCGGCTCAAGGACTCCAGGCCGGCCGGCCTAGGCCCTTTCTGGCCCCTTTCGGTCCCATCTTTCGCGTGTTGAATCTTCCTCTTATTCCTCATCTTAGCCCAGTTGTAACCATGCGTCAAAACATCTCTGAAAATGTCCAATTTCCTGTCAAAATGCAACATGCTCCAAAATCCAGGACAAAATCGAAAAGGGTCAAGTTCGGGTGCCAAGTGGCGGGTTAGTACATGAATCATCCCGAAGAATTTACCAAAACAACTCCTAATCATATAGTAAAATGGGTACTTAAGGAGCGCCAACATTCCCCCCATGCTTAGCTTTTGCTCGTCCTCGAGCAAATCAAATCATCAAATCCTTCCATGGGTTGCTCAAGAGTTCTCGAACTGCAAAATTTACTTATGCAAACAAGTCTAACAATATTTCTTCAAACAAAGGTCAGAGGAGCAGCGAGGATAATCATATCATGGGCGTTTAAAAACTCATCCAATATTACTCCACAACTCTTACCTTTAGCCGGCAACTCGAATATCGACAACACTTGCTTTTCTTGCCATCCTTGGAGGTTTTTCTCTTTTTTTTAGTTTTTAGAAGCAAAATACCCTGCAACAAAGGTTAGACCAAAAATTCTTGCACAAGTCCTTTCATGTCTCTCGATATAAGTGGCTATCCTATTATTATTTGCAAACTCTCATTTCCCAAAAGTCCCTCAAGTATAAAGTGGGGCTATAGGCGAGGATTAGCAAAATATATACATATATTGTCAAATTAAGAAAACCTTCTAATGATTGCTTACCTTCCGAGCCAATGATCATGAGAGTTTCTCCATAATGTAAAGGGTTCAAGGGTAAGAAGATTTAGAATGATGGACATGTGCAAAGGCATACAAAAAGATTGACTTCAAGGCGCAAGCATCGTCCTCGTTGTCGGATTGCACATGGTTGGAATTGAGGATATTGTTCAAACAACAAGGCGATATCTCTTTGCACTTCTCTAACCATAGAATCCCTTCATTTATTCTTTTCTTCTCATACATTTTTTTTCTTTCTTTCTCTTGAATTTTCTTTCTCTGTTCCGACCCTTTTCATAGGACACTTTCTATAAAACATAGATAGGCAAATCTCCAAAGTGTCTCCCTAAATTTGTAGAGCCCGAACCGAGACCAGAGAGGCCTAGGCCGGCCGGCTCAAGGGGTGTGGGCTGGCCGGCCTGGGGCTTTCACAGGTCGGATTCGGTCCATCTTTTGAATACTCCTTCCTTTCTTCATCCCAAAATTATGTTTTATACAAATCATGCGTAGAAACAGAACGTATCCTCATAATTGGGTTGTGGTCAAGGAAGACGATAATAAACAAGATAATCTCGGGTTCGGGTTTTGGAATCCGGTAGATTTCATGAGTTGTTCCAATGAGGAATTCTCATTACCGAATATTGACATGGCTAGCAATTCAGAGATGAAAAAATATGGACATGATCATTGCTCGAAATTAGAACTCCCAAGAGAAAGAAATCCTAACTCAACTCAATGTACATCCAATACTTATGGTGGAACGAATAAAGTTTTTGGATGATAGGATTTTTACTCTCGACTTGTCAAGAACTTGATCAACCTTATGTTTGTAGGGGTTTTATTATTTTTATGAAATTAAAGTCCTCCAAATCATGCCTTACTCGCAAGCGTAATCAAAACCAAGTGCTAGATCAAAGCTCAAGTGTGGGTATTAAGATGGACGAATAAATTACTAAGCTCCACAAATACGAACTAATTTTCATGACAACGCTCGTGAACAATTGCTTTAAAGAAAATAAAGTAAAACTGAATGCATAAATAAAATTGCACGATCCAACAAAAACAAAGACTCTTTTTATTTTGTTTTCATGACTCAACGCTAATTTAAGACTCACTCTCACACATGCGAAAAATAAAGCACACAATGCTAGACTATGACTCTCACACATGCGAAAAATAAAGCACACTCACACGACGAACTTTCGAGTAAACAAAGACCAAAATTCAATCTACGAGTCGTCACACCTTCCCCCCCCCCATGCTTAGATTATGCGGCGTCCTCGTCGCAATGATATAAAAGACGGGTGTCATGCTCGTCGGTGTTCTCAACGGCACCTCAGGCAATTGCATCTTGGGTGCCCTCCTCCTTGCTTTTGTAGTTCTTCGACCATCCCGAATAACTTCCTTATGTTGCGGACAAGGAAGTTGTAGTCTCTCTCAACCAAGCTCTCGATGTCGTCCATCCTTCGATCCATTGCCACGATTCGATCGTGACACCTATCGATGGTGGCATGGAGATCCGCGATTTCATTGCGGCACTTGACACAGCACCCGAAGTGATGGCCGCCGCGGTTGGGGCTGTCGTCCTCGGGATCGTCGTCGTCCTTCTTCTTCTTGCTGCTATCGCCTCCGGAGGGGTCGTCTTCCTCCCTTCTCTCCTCTTCGGGCCACCCCGGCCAATCATCATCGTAGTCACGACCGGTGGCGCCCCATGAACCAGGGCTCATGATGCTCTCCCAATCGCTGTCCCCCGCATAATCCTTCGGCTCCGGGGTGTGCTTGATGTAGTTCTTTCTTTTAACTTCGAGGAGGCGCAAGGAACGCCTAGGCGCGGGTGGCTTTTTGTCTTGTCACTTCTCGCCTTCGTCTTCGTCGCTGCTGATGACGACGACCACCCTTTGGGCTTGAGCTAACTTCTCGTTGTACCATTGAAGGCCCTTCCCTCCGACGCTCATCCTTGCCTGAGTATTGAATTTCTTCGGAGGGGCTTTCACTTCACATCGCTTTGCTTCGACAAGGAGGGGCTGCGCACCGGTTGCCGAGATGGGGCTAGGCGTCCTTGGCGTGGGGGTGTCGGGCGTCATGCCCCTCTCATTGATCTCCATCGCTTCAATCATAGCTCTTGCGCTCGCTGGACCAGCCATTGTCGATGTCTCTCACGAGGTGGTGGTGTAGATTGAAAAGTATGAGAGAATAGATCTAACCCGCGCCTCTATTTATGTCCCGAAAAGACTTGGACGAGAAGTCCAAAATCTCTTCGGTTTTGGCATGCGAAATCTATAAGGCACAGGTTTGAAATTTCCTTATATCGTACCTACCAAAAATTGAGATAGATTCGCACACGAGGAGGCTTAGGCCGGCCGGCCTAGGGGTGTTGGGCCGGCTGGCCCAGGGGGTTTTTCAGCCCCCTAGACTCCAACTTTTTCCGAGGTGCACACCAATAAATTAGAAGCCTATATTTTACTCAAAGTTCATCCAGAATAGAAATAAAACTATGAAAATAAAATCTAAAAGAGAATATTTACAAACTTACCTTGCTTAACGTCGTTAGGCTTGACGTTTTGGTTCCTCATCCATGGTGTATATGTCAATGTAATGAAGGGGCACGACGTCGGGCTCCAAGAATACCTTTAGTCGCTGTCCATTCACCACATATTGGTCACCTTTCACATCCATGATTGTCACCGCTCCCGTGGGTGAAACCGAGTGTACGACGTATGGTCCATCCCATTTGCTTTGCAATTTTCCTTTGCCAAAAAGTTTGAATCTTGAATTGTAGAGTAGGACCTTGTCTCCTTCTTTGAATTCCTTGTTTTGTAATCGTTTGTCGTACCATCTCTTCATCCTTTCTTTGTAAATTGATGCACTATTGTATGCTTTCAATCTTAACTCCTCCAATTCGCTTATTTGGATTCTCCTTTTAATTCCAGCGGCTTCCGCATCAAAGTTCATTTCCTTCATTGCCCAATACGCCTTATGTTCTAGCTCAACCGGCAAGTGGCATGTTTTTCCATAAACAAATTGATAAGGAGTCATACCAATCGGGGTTTTGTGTGCCATACGATATGCCCATAGTGCATCATCTAGTCTCTTCGATCAATCTTTTCCTCCTTTTACCACGGTCTTCTTTAAAATGTCCTTCAATTGCTTGTTCGAAGTTTCCACTTGTCCGTTTGTTTGGGGGTGATAAGCCGTGGACACTCTATGTTCAATTCCCAATTTCTTCAAGCATTTACCAAAATCTTTGCCCATGAAGTGTGTCCCTCCATCGCTTATCAAGATTCTCGGGACGCCATATCGAGGGAAGATTACCGATTTAATCATGTGTGTGGACTCCTCCATTGATGCCTTCCGACATGGCATAGCTTCAACCCACTTAGAAACATAATCCACCATCACCAATATATGCTCAAACTCATGTGAGTTCACAAATGGTCCCATGAAATCGATTCCCTGGACATCAAATAGATCTATTTGCAAATTGTAGTTCAATGGCATGGCATTCCTTTGCGAGATATTCCCCGTCCTTTGGCATTCCGGACAAGTCGAAACAAATCTTTTCGCATCTTCATGCATCTCGGGCCAATAGAATCCACTAGCCCATACCTTAGCTTGAGTTCTAAAGTGCCCATAATGTCCTTCATATCCCGACGAGTGACACTTTCTTAGAACTTCTTCACGTTCCTCTCTCGGTATGCATCTTCTTAGGACTTTATCTTCTCCATATATATAAGTATGGTGGATCCCAATAGTATTTTCTTCTTTCCGCAATCGCTCTTCTCCTTGCATTCTTGTCCAAGTGATCCAAGGGCATCCCTTTTATTGCCCTTATTATTTCATTCATCCAACTATCTTTGTCGAGAATTCTATATAGGTGATCATCTCTCATTTGATCCTCGATAGGTTCTTTCCCATCATCTCCATGGTTCATCCTTGATAGGTGGTCGGCCACAACATTTTCTGCCCCTTTCTTGTCCCTTATCTCCACATCAAATTCTTGTAGCAATAGGATCCATCGAATCAAGCGTGGTTTAGCATCTTTCTTGGACAAGAGATACTTGATTGCCGCATGGTCGGTATAAACTATCACCTTTGAATTTACTATGTATGATCTGAATTTTTTGAAGGCGAATACCACTGCAAGCAATTCTTTCTCCGTTGTTGCATAATTGAATTGGGCTTCATTGAGAGTCTTGCTTGCGTAGTAGATAGCATTTACCTTCCCCTCTTTCCTTTGTCCAAGAACGGCTCCTACGGCGTAATCGCTTGCATCACACATGATTTCAAAAGGTAGATTCAAATCCGGAGGTTGCATGATAGGAGCACTTATGAGGGATTGCTTGAGTGTTCGAAATGCGTGAAGACAATCACTATCGAAAATGTACTCCACATCTTTTTGGAGAAGTTGTGTCAATGGCTTGGTGATTTTTGAAAAATCCTTTATAAACCTCCTATAGAATCCGGCATGACCGAGAAAGCTCCTCAAAGATTTGATGTCCGTAGGTGGTGGCAACTTCTCCACGGTTTCTATTTTTGCTCTGTCCACCTCTATCCCTCTCTCGGAGATAACATGATCGAGGACAATTCCTTCTTTCACCATGAAATGACACTTCTCCCAATTAAGCACAAGATCAACCTCTCCACATCTTTTAAGAACTTTCTCCAAATTTCCGAAGCAATTATCAAAGCTAGTACCATGCACCGAGAAATCATCCATGAATACCTCCATAATCTCTTCTATGAAATCTGAAAATATAGCCATCATGCACCTTTGAAAAGAAGCGGGCGCATTGCACAATCCAAAAGGCATCCTCCGATATGCAAAAGTTCCATACGGGCAAGTAAGCGTGGTCTTATGTTGATCATCCGGATGAATAGGTATTTGGAAGAATCCCGAGTATCCATCAAGGTAACAAAAGTGTAAATGCTTTGCCAACCTTTCTAGCATCTCGTCAATGAATGGTAGTGGAAAATGATCCTTCCTCGTTGCCTTATTCAATTTTCTATAATCGATGCACATCCTCCATCCCGTGATGGTTCTTTGCGGTATCAATTGCTCCTTCTCATTTTTCACAACCGTGAGTCCTCCTTTCTTCGGAACGCAATGCACGGGGCTTACCCATTCACTATGTGGCACGTGGTATATTATTCCGGCATTCAACAATTTGATAACCTCCTTCTTCACCACATCACGCATAGCATGGCTCAACCTTCTTTGATGCTCTACGACCGGCTTGTTTTGCTCCTCGAGTTGTATACGATGTGTGCAAAAAGCGGGGCTAATACCTTTCAAGTCGTTAATCGAGTAGCCGATCACCTTTTTGTGCTTCTTCAATAAATTCAGCAACTTCTCCGTCTCTTTCGGGCTCAATTCGTCGCTAATAATCACCGGAAAAAGTCTTGCCATCTCCCAAAAATTCATATTTCAATCCCTTGGGGAGTGGCTTCATCTCAACATCGGGCGCACCATCCTCTTCTTGATCTAACTCTCCAATGTCTTCAAATTTTTCTTCCTCCAAATTCCCGTGTTGCGGCTTCAACTCTTCCATTGTTCCCACTAGTTCTCCGTCTTGATCATCTTGAGCGTCTCCATTCTCCAAAGCGCATTGGAGAGGATCCCTGAAAGAATCAATGGAACGAATGCTCTCTACCTCTTCGTTATCAAGAGGTAGAGGTGAAGCAAAAGACGGTTTTGAATGAAATTCAAATGTGCGCTTCTCTCCATCTAGATCAAAAGTGACAATCCCTTTTCCAACATCTAGAACAGCATTTACAAATTTGAGAAAGGGTTTTCCAAGGATTATGCCTTCATGCTCATCATCACTAGCATTAATCACAAAAAAGTCGGTAGGAATTTTTTTACCCGCTATAGCAACATTTAGATTTCTAAGCACTCCTAGCGGTTTGATTAATCTACCATCTCTCATGATCAATTTAATGATTGTGGCATCTAGGTTTGGTTTTTCGTTAAAAAGCTCAACATAAACCTTGGAACTCATCACACTAACATGGGCGCCAACGTCACATAAAACATTCCAACATTTTATTCCTTCTATTATGCAATCAACACGAGGTGTGGGTGATAGGTTACCTTCGCCTTGATCGCTTCCAATCAGATATACTTGGGCTATGTGTGTGTAGGGTGATGATTCCGAGTTCACTCCTAGGGTCCTTTTGATCTCCAGCACTTCGTCTAAGTCAATCTCTTCCTCTTTTTCTTCAAAAAGTTTCCGAATAATATCACCGGCTGATTCCTTGCCAAATGTATATCCCGTGTGATTATCCAGTGGGAAGTCTTCCGCTATCACCTTCGCCATTCCTCGCTGATTTGGATGCGGTCTTGCTTTGTCGAACAATCTTCCGAAGTCAATTGGTATCCAATCCATTTGCTCGAATTCCCTTAGCGATTTGGCGGTGCCCATGGTTCTTCCTTTCTTTTTCGGGTCATCTTTCGTTGCACTACGGATCGATGCTTCTTCATCGTGGTTTGTCTCTATGACTTTCCCATGCTTCGGTTGTTCTTCCCTCACTTCCGATGTCTTTTTCTGAAAATTCCAGCAAGCACCCGCACTTGAGATTCTTCCTCGGAGCTTGCCGAACATCGTTTTTCCCAATCTCTTCGCATGACCGCACCCTTGCTGATTTTTTGTAGGAGTCGGGCGGCTTCCGTGAGTGTTTTCTCCATGAGATCTCCTCCTGCACACATTTGAACAAATTGCATGCACTCGGGGGTTAGGGAAAAGTAAAAGGTATGCAAGAGTACTTCACCGGAAAATCCGAGCTTCGGTCCTTGTTCAATCAATCCATTGAATCTATCACATGCTTGATCTATCCCTTCTTCTTCTCCTTGCGCGAAGTTGATCACTTGCTTCCGAATATGTTGAACCTTGCTTAACGGAAAGAACCGCTCGCAAAATTTCTTCATCAAGTCATCCCAATTTCCTTTTACCTCGAAGGATGCAAGTGTAAACCATCTTCTCGCTTCTTCCGCAAGTGAGTATGGGAAAAGATTCCATCTAAACCAAGCTAGCGGAACTCCGTCTTGTTGTACCGTGTTGCATAGCATTGTGAACCACTTGATATGTCTATATGGGTTGTCCGTCTCATCTCCTCTAAAGGGGTTTCCCGCCGCCATCTTGATGATTTGAGGCTTGATCTCGTACTCGGTGGCTCGCAACACCGAATCTGAATTTTGCATGTCGAAGTCCTCCGATCGCGGGCGTGCATAATCCCTTAGTGATTTTTCTCCTTCCTCCACGTGTTGAATGAGATGGCCCATCTAGACAATCAAAACAAAAAACAAGAAAACAAAAATTTTCTAGGGAAAAGGTTAGGTGTTAGTAACCAACAAAATTAATATAAAGTTAAACGTAGCAAAATCGCTTGTTCCACGGCAACGGCGCTAGAAAAGCTTGTTGACGCTTCTAAAAGCGCCAATTTACGTACCGCAAGCGCACGGATCGTGTAGCTTTTCCCTAAGAGTATTCCCCCAAGGTTTATCAATCCACGGAACAAGTGTATTACTATGCTTAACTAAGCACTAATGATGTTCGTAAAAGATCTATAATGAGTGTTTGAGTGTGAAATAGATCTAATCTAACCAATCTAATCTAATCTAGACTAGTGAACAATGATAGATGTGTGCACAAGATATGAAGAAGCATTTGTCCATAGGGTCTAGGATCACTAGAGATGTAATCGCCAAGCAACGAAGAACAGATCTAATCTACCAAAGGTGTGTTCCAAGATCAAAACATTTCCCTCCCGCATACTGTCACTACACGAGGATAATCGGTAACGAATCAACAAGAACAAGATAGTTGATGTAATCTAAGTAAACCATGCAAGAGCAAAGCAAACCCAAAGCCAAGTCGCGAACTATTAAGCATCAAAGCATCATCAACAAGAATCGTGATAGATCAATCTCATAAAGGATTCGGCAATTACAACTCAAGATCTCCTTACAACCCCATGAACAAACGAGGACTTTACCCCATGAAGCTAAGCGAAGCATAGTCGATCATGGTGATGAAATCTCCGGCAAGGGATGGATCCCTTGCTGTCCTCCAATATGCAGCGGCGCCGAGGGACGATGAGGCCTCCGGTGTCGCCTTTCTCTTGTGTCTAACTCGAATGTATCTCTGGATGCTCTTCTCTAGATCCTCTCGATCTTTTCTGCTGCCCTTCTGCGATCCCTCCGCGATCCTCTTCTTTGATGGCAGCTTCAGGGTATTTATAGGCAGATATAGTCGGTGGTTTTGGTAAAACATAGATTAGGGTTGACGCATACTTCACGCTGAAGAAAACTGAGACCGATTGGGCTCCGAAATGGGCTAGGCCGGCCGGCCCAAGGACTCCAGGCCGGCCGGCCTGGGCCCTTTCTGGCCCCTTTCGGTCCCATCTTTCGGGTGTTGAATCTTCCTCTTATTCCTCATCTTAGCCCAGTTGTAACCATGCGTCAAAACATCTCCGAAAATGTCCAATTTCCTGTCAAATGCAACATGCTCCAAAATCCAGGACAAAATCGAAAACGGTCAAGTTCGGGTGCCAAGTGGTGCGTTAGTACATGAATCATCCCGAAGAATTTACCAAAACAACTCCTAATCATATAGTAATATGGGTACTTAAGGAGCGCCAACAGTGGGCCGTCGTCTGACCACCATGGTCGGCCAACCAGGCCCATGGGTCCCACCGCCTCTTCCAGCCACGTGTTTGCTGCTCATTGGATCACAAGGTCGGTTCTAGGTGACTCCACTCCAATTCCTAGCCGAGGAGAGGATGGCTCCCTCCTATATATATGAGGGGAGGGGTTCCATTTGAACACATCCACCAAGTGCAACTTCAAGCCTTCTCTTTGGTTTAGAGGTTCCTAGCTTAGGGAGAGGGTAGAGGTACTTAGGAGGGGCGCCGGTCTTCGGCGCTCTTCTCCATTTTGTACCTCTACCAGAGTGAGAGAGTAGTTCGGGAGAAGTGCCGGGGTGTCGGCACTCTGCCCCAGCTTGTACCTCTACGGATGCTGCTACATTCTTCGGGTTTTAGTAAGTATTCGTGGTTCCTATCTCTAGTATTCTACTTGGTATAGTGGATGCTAGTAGTGCTTGTAGTTGAGTGAGATCAGTTCTCTTACTCGCAGGTTCATCGCTCTGTACTCATACAGAGTGCTGTAGTTTGCTACAGGGTACCAAACATAGTTAGACTACAGTAGTAATTTATAGCGTACATGGTGTCTAGGCTAGAGGTTATCCTTCGTTTGCTTTATATCCCACAGTTTGTTAGAGGTAGGCCGTAGGTGGTGACAGCCCTATTGGTCCTTCGTAATCCTCCACGTTCGGATATAGTGTAGAGCTGTTGGCCAGAGCCGACTGGCAGACCAATTGTAAGCCGGTGCCCGAAGTGAGTATTGTGCACGAGAGATTGACCTTTAACTCACCTATAGTGCTATCTTAGGAATCTTCTCTCTCCTTCAACCTATCTTGGTGTGTCCTTGGATTGAGTAGAATAGAAGAGAGAGCACACACGTTCCCTGTGGATTTGATAACCCTTGGAAAACTCTGAGGTGAAAAATACAACGGTATCCGTGCGCTTGCGAATTTATTTGTGACACTAAAATACCCAACAGTAGGCACCCACATATGCCACGTATATCAAAAATATCCTTGGAAACAAGAGGACACTGCCCACCACCGAGGTCGTGCAGTTAACAGAGGAGTGTAGCGCAGCTATACTCGACCCTCTCCTAGTGAAAAAGGACCCCATGATGCCCAACACTTTACGAACGCTCTATGCGACTTGGGAGGAAGCGTCAGCGTAATGCCAAAGGTAGTCTACGACAGACTTAACCATCATGCGCTTGCCCCCCACTGCCATGTGTTTGCAGCTAGCGGACCAATCGGTTCACTACCCCGCAGGAATTGCGGAGAACATTCTGGTGAAGATTCGGAATTTCTTCATCCCCGTCGACTTTGTCGTTCACGATATGGAAGTCGACACCAAGACGCCTCTCATCCTGGGAAGGCCGTTCTTGAGTACGGCAAACACACATATTGATGTGGGAGCTAGAGAAATCCAGCTCAACATCAATGGGTAGAAGGAGAAGTTTGCCTTCAAACCAAAGGTCGAGCAATGCTCCCAAGCCAAAGTTTTCAACTGGAAAAAAAATCCAAGAAAGAGTCAGAGAAGCCATCCATCCCATCCATCAAAGCCCTCATTGAATTCGTGGAAAGTCTGCGGATTCAAGAGGAGGTGAAGCAAATCAAGCTTCACAACCACAGAAACGCGAGACGCAGGATCCAACGTAAGAAGTTTCTAGAGTCGGAAAAGAAAGAGGTCAAAGCAGTGCCCACTACCAAGAGAGTGTGGCAAAAGAAAGTGTCATCGTCAGGGACTCCACTCGGCGATGACAACTGAACCAAAGGTATGGAGAGTCCTGCTCCGAACTCAAAACCCGAGCCCTCGCCATGAGGTACATGGTATGTACCCATCATCACATTGCATATGGGATAGTTTATTTTTCCTCGCATAATTTTTGTTTCATCTCTGCATAAGCATATTTGATTTCAAACCAAATCACATTAAAATTTTGAAACTCTGCATTCATTAGAACTTCACAAAAACTTTCGAAAATTTTCGGCCAAGTTGCAGGCCAGCCGGCCCCACCTCGTCTCACTTTGTCCAGGAGTAGCAGGGGATAGGATGCTGGAGTGCACATGAAGCAAAGCAACAAAGTTTGAGTGCTGGGCGTTCAGGAGCAGGCCGATCGGCCCCATCATGGCCGGTTGGCTCCTCCCCTCCGTTCCTGTCCCATCACCATCTAAAGGAGCACTATCACATGCTAATCTAAGGCCTAGACCTCCGCATGTGGCTCGCTCGCCGCCATAGGGAGGCCAGCCGGCCTAGCTCCTGCGCGCGCCTTTAAAAACCAGCAAGGACGATCCTCTTCGATGCACTAGAGAGACTCAGGTTCACTTGCCTCAGCCCGAGCTCGTACTCCTTTCTTCCTTTCTTAAGTTCCTTTGCTTAATCGTGCTCTTTTGAGCTAATTAAGTGAAGAGCTTAAGTGCTAGCTCACCTAAAAAACAAATAAAATTCAGTAGTAGTGAAGTTCATTAATCAAAAAAACACCAAAAACCCTTCCCTTGAATAAAATTATGGCACGCTGAATGAACGTTTGTGGTGGCTTAACGCCCCGCAAGGACGGCTAACAACTAACCCTCTCCTCAACCTTTATTTCCTTTGGGTATTGTTTGTGCTAACCTTTTGCAGGAATCATGCTGAATCGAGCCAAGCAGAAGATCAAGAGGGTGCTCTCGAGGAACTCAAGGAGTTTGTGGAGTTCATCTTCTTCTCGGGATAATATGTCAGTCAACTCCGGTCACCGTACACACGTATCCTAGGAGAAAGAACAAACCCCCACAGTCCCGAGAAGTCGTCTCCGCATCAGAGTCCTGATGAAGGTCGAACAAAATCTTGTCAAGAATGACTACGAGCGGGAGGCACTCGAACTGTTGAAGAAGCAAAATTTCGGCGATGCCAAGAGGTTCGAAACCTACTTCCTCTTGAAAACAGGACTTAAACAAGATATGAATCAAGCGTTCACCACCGTCAGGTTGGAGGATTTCGTCGACGTCGTTGAACCAGGTTCACACCTTCTTGACCATGGAATTCCTCATCTCTCTTGCCGTTGAAGAAACCGGTTCCGAAACTAAAATTTACTTTCGGTTCTTTAACAAATAATTTGAAATGACCCTAAAACAATTTAGCATAGCATTGGGTTTTCACAAAAGGTGTATCCTTGACCCCAACACGCTTTCTGAGAAGTACCGGTACGACCGTAGTTCTTGGTGGAGCTTAATTTCTGATGAACTTGTGAGTAGCAAGAATAGTATAATCTCCGTCCATAATCCTACTCTGTGGTTTCTCGTCAAGTGGATTGCCACGGTCATGCACCCTCGTGCAGACCTCCACCTCTATAGCTTGTCTGAGCTGCAGTATCTGTACGTTATGGCAAACAAGATTCGTTTCTCTCCCGTCAGGAGCATGATTGCTCATTGGCAAAAGATGATTTCGGGCAAAAGCCCCACCGACATGACCTCTTTGGTCACTCGCATTGCGAGGTATGTCAAAGTGATGGACGGCGGCGAAGTCACCTTTCTACCCGAGATGGAGGCGTACAGATTCGAGGTCGGTCTTGAGCATTTTGTGCAAGGGCACATGATGCGAGAAGGACCTGGAAACTCTATCTTTATGTGTTACCCCGGGTACGATAGGGAGATCGAGCTTCCATGCTCGAGACTCTCTCTCTACTCGGTGAAAAGACTAACCTTGTAGATGGAGAAAAGAGAACCCGCACAGCGGAGCGTTGCAGGACCACAGACGAGGAGCAAGACCGGGCGCGAACAACAGCAAGCCGAAGCAGGACCATCATGGCAAGCACCCCTGGTCCACACCACTGCACAGACAGGGCCTTCCACACAGAACATGAGTCTCGAGGAGGCATATGGGTATTACACCCACATTAACCCGAGTAGAATCAAGTGCACATGTTTGGAGTCTCAAGTTTTACGATGTTAATGTTAGTAAGGACAAAACTGCATGTGCGATGTTTGAGTACGAAATTTGCAATTTTCTCACCAGCAATTAGAGGCCCAAACACCAAGATAAACTATACATTACTCTTCTAGGTACAATGTTTTGTAGATGGACCAGGTTAACGCGCGATCGGTCGCGCAAAATGAATAGCGCTCGACTCAAGAAAAATCGCATATCACTTGCCGCAGCGCATGCAGTGAGAGAATAGTTACTAACTGCAGCACAGGGAGTGAGTGGATGTTGCTTTCACAAGTGACATGAGCAATGGGAAAATGATATAATTTCTTAAAATGATCATAACTTTCTCATCAAGTGTCCGTTTTTAAATCCATTTGCACCATTGTGCTTTTTGAAATAAAATCTACGAAACAAGATCCATATTTGATATGTTTCGAAGTTGTTTTATGTGTCAGTCAAATTATATTAATTGCAAGTACAAATTGATAGATGATTTTTTTTATTGATACAACTTAACAACATACATAGATGTCACTTATCAAACTTATACTATATAACAACTTATGTTGTACGTCGATTGTTTTTCTAGCGACAACTTTAAATAAATGTATCAACTTTTGGTTAGTGGGCCTTGGGCCAGGTTTGTTTTCATGGGCTGAATGTTCGGTTCTTCGGTTAACCAGCATAAAAACAGAAACCGAACCAAGCACTTCGGTTCTTGAGAACCAGGAACCGAAACGGTCCAGTCCTCCGTTCTCGGTTTTTCATACCCAAGCGCCCCCCCCCCCCCCCCCCCCCCCCCGCGCACTCACTCTCCGGCGTTCGCTTCCCAATCCGATCTCCGGCGCCCCTCCCTCCTACAGCGCCGCCATGGACGAAGTCGTCAGCCAGGTAAACGTGCATCAGCTCATTCCTCAACTCACCCTCCTCTTGCTCTCTGCTCGCTTTCTCTGACGCGGCGGCGGCGGCGGCGGCGGCGGCCGGGCTGGGTAGCTTCAGATCCTGGAGGAGCAGGTGCTGTCGGCCGCGAAGGCCGTGGAGGACAAGCTCGACGAGGAGATCGCCGCGCTCGAGCGCCTCGACCCGGACGACATCGAGGCCCTGCGAGAGCGCCGGATCCAGCAGATGCGCCGCGCCGCCGAGCGCCGCGCCAAGTGGCGCGCGCAGGGGCACGGGGAGTACGCCGAGGTCCCCGAGAAGGAGTTCTTCGCCGCCGCCAAGGCCAGCGAGCGCCTCGTCTGCCACTTCTACCGCGACAACTGGCCCTGCAAGGTTCGAGACCTCCTCTCTCGTTATTGCGCTCTGGCTTTGCCTGGGCTTGGTCCGGATGCGGATCTCGTGGTGAACTGTGTTCTAGTGGGAACTGTATGCGTGTTGCGTTGCGCTGTGATTTGGGTAGATCAAGACCAGATCATCCCGTACTAGTCATAGTATTGTGTGTATTGCTTGCAGCAGAGTCATGGAGGATATAGCTCCATTTCTAAAGATGCAGTCTTTCTGTTTAACTTCTTTTCATTGATTTGTTGACGCTCTAACTGAAACTCTTTTCCCTGATGGGTTAAGTGGAGCTTAGACAATCATTGTGCATTATGCTAAATTGCTAATTAGTCCAATGACAATTGTAACTTAGCAAAGTGTATATGGCCCCACGAATCAATGTGATCACAACTTACAGTTCTGGCATTTAAAACACCTCGTACTCGTGCAGTGTCATACCTTATAGTTAAGCACAGTGTTGTAGTTGTGCCTGCACATACCCATGGTTGTCTAAAGTGGTATACAACCTCTTAATTTTTTTTGCTAAAGCTTAGACCTCCAATGTAAGGCATCACTTGTTATTCTAAATCCAATCAGTAATCGGTGATATTTCAAATTCAGCTTTAGATATCCATCACTTCAGTCTCTATGGTGATCAAATCCTCCAAAACATATGTTGCTGTAGTTTCACTTCCAGCAAAGAAATGAGACTTAAACCACATGATGTATAGGCAAGATCACATATACAAGAATTGAAATATCATGTTACCTAACTGTAATGTAATGTCGTAGTGCAGCTGGAACTCAGGTAGCTGTAGGTTTGATCTACTACACAGTGTTCTGGCAATTTGTGGTGACCCCAAAGTGCCAAGATATGCAGGTCAATTAAAAACAAGAAAAAGTAGTAAATCTACCCAACATTTATAAGTTGATGTAGGGCCTTAATGTATAACTTCTATTGATCATGTCAAAAAAAAAAAATCAATCACGATATTTGTGGCGAACCGTGATACCCATGTGATGTAGTAATCCTTCCTTTTCTTTATGTAAGGCATATTAACATTTGAAGAAGTCTTTGGAAACAAACTTCAATCACTAATTTCTCTTAGGATACATTATAAATGGTCACAAAATCAATATCATATTGAAGTTATGTGAAATATGATTTTATTGACCCGACTTTTAGACACTAAACATGCTGATAATTTAACTATTTTTTTTTCTCGAACACGCAGGAGAGCTGCGTATCAATATATTAAGAAGAATAAAGGGGAAAAGAGCCCCAAAGAGTTATAGAAAAAAAGGCCTGTAACTACGCTAGTCAACTATTACAAGAAAAAGAAACAGGCTAGACCAAACAAACAAGACCCGTATCACCTAGGTGACAGCAGCTGCTGGGGCGAGGAGATGAGAGATTCCTCGAGCTCCAGCAATAGACCATTGTCTCGCCTCCTCTTTGATTGATGCAGCAACATATGCCAGATTAGGAGAAATTCCATCGAACACACAACGGTTGCGATGATTCCACAAGGACCATGAAACCAGGGTGATAATGGAATTGAGGCCTTTCTGATTTTGCCCAGTAACCCTGCTGCTCGCAGCAGCCCATCATTCCACAAAGGACATGTCCACAACCTGTGGTGCCAGTGTTTCCAGGCCAAGGTCTTGTAAAACAGTGAACCAAATTTGCCGATTGAATACACAAGTTACTAAAAGATGATCAATTGTTTCCCCTGCTTGAGCACAAAGGGGGCAGGAGGCCGGGTGGTCTAGTCCCTTTCTTGCCAATCTGTCAGCTGTCCAGCATTTCTTGTGGGCCACTGTCCAAAGGAAGAATTTGCATTTGCTAGGAGCCCAGGTTTTCCAGATTCTTTCCCAAGGTTCAAAATGAATAGATCCAATGAAGAGAGCTTCATATGCAGACTTTGTAGTGAAATTGCCTGAGGCGGAGAAACTCCAAATGTGAGTGTCCTCAATCTCTGATTGCAGTTCAACTCCCTCTAGGAGGTCCCAAAGCTGCAAGTATTCAGCGAGGACTTCCACTGTAAGAGCTCCTTTTATATCCAAGATCCAACTTCTGTTTTCAAGAGCATCAGATACTTTCCTTTTTCTTCCTCTAGCAGTCACAAGCATTGAACAGGTGTGGGTAGTGAGTTTCTAGACTCTGATCAGTCAACCACCTATCCTTCCAAAATATTGTGTTCTTGCCATTTCCTACTACAGTTACAACAGCTGCATCAAAAAATGCTTGCACTTGATGTTGAGCTTTGACAGGCAGGAAGGCCCATGTTTTGTCAGGTTCAGTTTTTTGTAGCCAGAGCCATCTCAGTCTTAGTGACCATCCTAGGTGCTGGAGGTGAGAGATGCCTAACCCACCAAGAAACCATGGTCTGGTGACTTTGGGCCAAGCAACGAGGCAGTGTCCTCCTCTCACATCTCTATAATTTAACTAATTACTAGTCAAAATTTATGAAGTCTGAGTTTTTTGTATCCTAATATGCCCTACATAAGGAAAAACGGAGGCAGTACGACATGTAGCTATGTAGGTCCAATGGCCCCTTCGGTAGGGTGTTTTCGGTCAATAATACTATTTTCTGTTTGTCCTGAACTGTCAAACTGCAAATAAATAGATACTATTTTCTGTTTATCCTGAACTGTCAAACTTTAGACGCACTAGATTCTTAATGCATTTCTTTGCTGTTAGCACTGATTATGTCTACACGTGATAGTTTGCTTTGAACCTTTGATCCATAATCATTTTTTTGCAATTTACACCTGAGAAGGCATGTGTATGAGTGTATCCTAGCTCTAGCCTATGCATAAACTTTGGCGGTGTTTGGATGAAATGACTTATTTTTAAATCTGTGTCACATCGGATGTTTGGGTACCAATTAGGGGAACTAAACATGAGCTAACTACAAAACTAATTGCACAAATGGAGACTAATTCACTAGATGAATCTATTAAGCCTAATTAGTCCATCATTAGCACATGTTTACTGTAGCACAACATTGTCAAATCATGGACTAATTAGGCTTAATAGATTCGTCTCGCGAATTAGCCTCCATTTATGCAATTGGTTTTGTACTTAGCCTATATTTAATACTCCTAATTGGTCTTCAAACATCCAATGTGACGGGTACTTAAAATAAGTCCCTGGAGCCAATCTAGGCCTTAATCAGTGTTTTAAAGGCGGTAAGGCGAGGCAAGGCGAGCTGGGTACGCCTGGACGCCTAGGCGGCGCCTAGGCGCCTAGGCGGCGCCTAGGCGACGCCTAGGCGACAAGGCGCCACTGCAACCCAAGGCGAGCTGGGTGCGCCTGGACGCCTAGGCGACGCCTTTAAAACACTGGCCTTAATATGATGGTTAGGCATTTAAATTGATGACTTTGAAATAATTGACAATATATATGCAATCCATTTCTGTTTGCCGTCTTTCAATTCTAAAAACAAAAATACATAGCCATTCCTGTTGGAATGAAATTTTACTGGCTGTGTATCAGACTTGCTCGTACTGCCAGTTTGTTGTGATTGTGGGCTCCAGAGTGTTATGACATTCCTGAGAGCGTTGTCTTTGTCATGTTGCTTCTGTTTTAGCGAGGTGTGCATATGGCTCGCGTCAACTTGATTGGTTTACAATAAGAGGAATTTTCTGCATTCTTATGAATTAGTGTGGTGTTGTTGGGGGGCCATATACCAGTGGGCCGAGTGGGCTCACCAATGTGCTGACCCGACCTAGTATCCAGGGAGGAGACTCCACACCCTACCCATTGCTATTCTCTATGCCTTACACCCTCCCACATCCTCAAACATGGCAGGTGTGAATCAATGCTTGTGTATATCCAAGGAATATGTTGAACCTTGATGTACATTTAGGAAGAGAACACAAAATTATACTTCTTCCTTATTGTGTTCCTGGAAGGTATGATGTAGATATAGTGATATACTAGTAATATATTGATTAATCCTTCTGGTAATCATGCTGATTCAGTTCACGACTTCACGTGAAGTGTTGGCAGTGGGCTGAATTATATCCTTTTCGGAAATGCCAATATCCATGATGCGGAGAACACTGAAGATTAACACTAACATAATGATTAGAGCACTGTTATATATCAAGATAGCTAGAGCCACACATGATGTTGCGCAAGCATTAGCAACTGGCCCACCAATCTGTGGCGGCATCTATCTGCTGTCAGGTCAATGGCTAGTGGTTTATTTTTTTCTAGCACACTGATGAATACTGAATGGTTTTTTTATTTTTTAGTCCACATATT
This sequence comes from Panicum virgatum, assembly GCF_016808335.1. Classification (NCBI taxonomy): domain Eukaryota; kingdom Viridiplantae; phylum Streptophyta; class Magnoliopsida; order Poales; family Poaceae; genus Panicum; species Panicum virgatum. The sequence goes on along the minus strand of NC_053141.1, from coordinate 17,695,287 downwards.
GTGGGCAACTTGCCAAAGGATGGCACAACTATACAGTTATCACTCATTAGTTTATGTGCCACTGGTGGATGTCTCCCACACCAAAGACATGTTCTAGGACTTGAGAGTGCTGGTATCCCAGCCATTGGCATGCTGCTGCTCATGCTTCCTTGTTTCAGAACCTCATTTGAGTGAGCGCCTGGATGTTGCTATGTTCAATTGGATGATACTTGACATGTAGAATATAAACTAAAGGATTGCAGTGATTTTATCTGCATATTTTTGTTGGGGGTGCAAATCAAAGATAAATGAGCATACTTGAGAAATATGTTAATATCATAAGGTGGTGAAAGTTGCAACAGAGGTTTTTAGCCCTCAGTGATTGAGCATAAAATTTTGGTGGTTTGGAGACATAGTTCAGGCTTGTAGAGCCTCCACTTGAGAGGATGGGCACCTGAGCTCCAAATGCTCACACATTGTTTTGCTACCTCCCTAAAATGTTTTTACCCGCCTTTAAGATGAACCTTTGTGTTAGATATATGTATAGCTGGCTGTATATTGCTTTGTATAGGTGATTGATAACCTTCCTAGTTAGAGCATCTCCAGCAGTTTGGCAAATCGAGTTGCCATCTTTGATTTTTGGCAAAAACGTTAAAAATACTCCTCCAACAGTTTGGCAAAAGACTTGGCAATTTTTGGCAACTTGAGAAAAACCAGCCTCCAGCGCGTAAATATACGCGCGCGGCGCGCGGTTGGCATCGTGGTTTCTAGTCAGGTGGGAGGGTGAAAAAAGAAATAAATAACAGAGAAGGGTTCCTGATTTAAGTTTTCAAGAGGTGGAAGGACATAAATATAATTTTGTTTCTCTCTCAGGGTTCCTGATGTAAGTTAGATCTGGATTTGGCAAGTGAATTATACCAAACTGTTGGAGATAAGCTCTTTTTTTACTTGGCATATCTTTTTAGAAATTGGCAAAACACAAGATATGCCAAGTAAAATATGGCAAACTCTTGGAGATACTCTTAGGAGATTATATCCTTGTACACCAAGCCACCTTGGCTATATATATGAAAGGTCCCCCCACAACCCACATTGGGTGTGTGGTGTTTCCCATTCTATCTCTCTACACTTGGGGGGCGGGGGGGGGGGGGGGCTATAATAAGCTATTTTGCCCAGTGTTTTAAAGGCGACGCCTAGGCGTCCAGGCGGACCCTGCTCGCCTTGGGTTACAGTGGCGCCTTGTCGCCTAGGTGTCCAGGCGGACCCAGTTCGCCTCGCCTCGCCTTAACACCTTTAAAACACTGATTTTGCCTTGCTTGAACTTCAAAGCTCAAGTGATGGGTTGGGGAGAAGCTAGCTTAGCTTCCTTTCTTTCTAGTTTGGAGTTAGTCCCCAGTAAACGTGTTAGCCTGGAAACGGTTAGTGCGTGGTATGTGGTGGTCTGAGTTGGGGTAGGTCTGTAGAGGGGAGATGCCTGTTGTAGGATTATTGATGAGTGAAGGTGAGTGGGAGAAGATGAAGAGATGAGAGCGCTAAAGTTGAGAATTTCTGCAAATAACAATTTTTAAACAAGTAATGCATATTGTTGCTGGTTGTAAACTTAGCCCATGCTAATTGTTCGTGTGAATATGTTAAATCATGTTTCTGGATACTGTTGGAGGCCATAGGTTGACTTCCTGAGTTTGCAACCCTGATATCTTTCTGTTTCTACATCCAGTAGGGATATCCAGCATTTAAATAGATCTCTTCATGTAGATCACCATGGAGGAAAATATCCTTCGCATCCAACTATTGAAGAAACTGCTCTTCCTCAGTGGCTTTTGGATGTGCCTCCAATCTGAAACAGCTTAAGTTCTACCCTTCCTCTGTTATACACCTCCACTCCCTTTTTTGCCTGCACCACCTCAACATCTTTGGTCCTGCCATCTGCATCATCTTCTGATTTCTGTAACTTCTCATGAAACACATCATTTCTTCGAGGTAAAATTGTCTCCACTTCTCTCTCTCTCTCCACACACACCCCCCTCTCCAGGTCCATGGGGCTTCAATTGTCCCTACGACCACTTCCCAATGTTATACAGTCGTCTAGTCGAACCTAGTCGCCATGGCACCAATAAGGCGACTAGTCGCGACTAGTCGTCGATCAGGTCGATTAGTCGACCCTAGTCGGTCCTAGTCGTCGCTATAGTCGTCCTATATATCCCACGACATATATGTACATGTATATGTACTTATATACTATATAGCAAGCAGGAACACAATGATAGTCAGTTTGGTGACACTTACTTGTGAGATTTGATGTTTGAACTGTCCAGAACTCCATATTCTCGTCCCACACAGTACAGGCTAATGGCTAATGGCTAATGGCTAATGGTGCAAGTTATATAGTTAACCTAACCCTAATGGCTAATGGCTAATGGTGCAAGTTATATAGTTAACCTAACCCTAATGGCTAATGGGCCTAATTGAGCCCAGTACAGGTGGTGGGCTGGAGTGCTGGTCTGCTAGACATTTTTTGGTTTTGGCCTGATCGTCCAAGTAGCTAGTCGGACGACTAATCGCGATTAGGCGACGATTAGTCGGACGATCAGACATCTGATCGACAAAAGCTAGTCGTTTCACTTATCGAAGCCAGCGGAGCGATAAGGTCGACTAATCGCGATTAGTCGGACGACTGTATAACATGGCCACTTCCTTTCAATTGTATGGTTTGTTCTTGTTGCCATTTGTCTCAATTGACAACTGTAATTTAGCCTTGACATTGTAGCATGGCTCACATTCCCAAGTACTATGTCCATACAGCTTCTCAAGAAACTCAAGCATTTATCACCATTTTGACCTGATGCCTACCAATAATTTTGTAGCTCAGTAACTAAGGGTGGCACTTAGGGATCAATTTGCTAAATAAAGGTTGGTGATCTCATGCAACCAAACACTTGAGGTGACACCTTGAACTGTCTTTGGCTTAGGAGAACCCAGTCATGGGGATTAAAATGCCAAGTATTCTATGGGATGCAATTGATGACATGCACTGTGGCATCACTGTCTCACTCCAGAAGTACTTAGGAATTCATTTGGAACATCAAAAAACATGCTACCTCCAACAGATGTTGATTCGTAGTCCCCTGCAAAGACCAACCATTCAGACAAATCAATTTGTGATTCCTTATATCCTAGGCTTCTGAAGAGTAAGAGTGAATAATAATGATTAGCTTTACAGGGCTAAGCTTTGTTGGCAACTTCATTGCATTTCGTCATGTACAAGCCCTCGATAGCACCTGTTTTTTCTGCTCTTCTCCAAGCCATTAGTCTGTAGTGCATTATGTCTTCCATGACTGCGTATAATCAGCCTCACCGTTTGCACCTGTTGTCTAGTTGGTTATGCTTGCTTGCTAGTTATGGCCTGTGGGCCACGAACCAATGCATCTAGTTCTTCTGCATCATTCATTTCCTGGACACAAATGCTACACGATCTGAGGCCTATGTGAAATAAGTAACATGAAGTTTTCACTGGAGTTGGATTAGTGAGTTGTATTATAGTTCTGTGATGTTTACATCATGAATGCATTCCATCTTTTTTGTATGACAGCTTTCTGCTCTCTTATTGGAGTATTGTGAACCTAAAATGTGTATATATATGCATTTGAACTTCCAATGCAGTTTCGTTTCATAGGTGCCGCTTTGTATAGGGAACCTTAATCTCAATCGACTACTTTCCCATTATAATTTCAAGGATATTATGATTATATTCTTCACCCTGTTTAATACAGACACGATATGTTAATTGTGGTGGTTATTTGCATTTTTGGTACCAGTGATGCCTTGTTCAATCCTGCACTATCCAAAATTGTTTTCTAACTTTTCCTACATGTCTGCAGGTTTTGGACAAACACTTGTCAATTCTTGCAAAACAGCATGTAGAAACACGGTTTATTAAGGTTCATGCTGAGAAGGCCCCCTTCTTGACGGAAAAGCTCAGGATTGTCGTGCTTCCAACACTTGCCATAGTAAAGAATGCCAAGGTTGAGGACTATGTGGTAAGTGAACACATTCGTGTTAGCCGATTCTTTATCTATGTATGTAACAATATAATCATTTTTCTTTTCTTCTTTTATTGCAAGGTTGGCTTCGATGAGCTTGGTGGCAAAGATGACTTCAGCACTGAGGATCTGGAGGAGCGCCTTGCGAAATCCCAAGTGATCTTCCTCGACGGAGAAGGGTCTGCCTTCACGGCGAAGCAGGCTGCTGCCTCCAAACGTAGCGTCCGGCAATCAGACACAGGCAACTCATCAGACTCTGAATAGCTCCTCCACTGTATCTAAAAGGGGTATACCTCAGAGGTTAGTTGGCATCCATGCCAGCCTGCCGTGTTATCCTTATCAGGGCAAGCAAATGTTAGCCCAGTTTCGAAGTTTAACCTGGGATTGATATGTGTTCTTAGATTCTTAAAATCTGAAGGTACAAAGAGGTTGTGCCTGAGCTGTTGTATAGTGATGTCTTGTTGATCACATCTGGTTGGTTTGTTTCAGTGATTTCCCCCCTTGTACCACCAGAACAACTCTGAAGGGAAAAGCTGGCAGAAACTTTTGCTATTGCAAGTGAGCTAGCCCTGTGCGTGATCATGATGCCATGAATGAGCGGTCTCAATCTAGGAGCCATCCAGCCATGTGCTCCGGCACATTGTCTCATCCTCTGCATTTCTGCACAGCATCATGTCTACAGCCGTCAATAGATCCTGTGCCGTGGCCTGTCACCTTTTCAGCTGCGGCTCACTCAATTTCCCCATGTGCTCATCATTGAGCTCCCTGGCACTGAGATTCAGATCGAAAGGAGGAGGAGATTCAGATCAGGAGAATGGTAAAAGGTGGCGCTTCTCTGCCGTGCGCAGATTGTGCCCGCCGGTACTCGGTACAATACAGCCCTGACGGCAGCTTGAATGCCGGCAAATTTAGGGCTAGATTCAAATCAGATTGGATTCAATTGCGACCTCAGATCGGTCGGTTGGTATGGCAGTATGAATGCGCCTTTCCTGGGATGATTTTATTGGGTGTGCTGGAAATGTTTTGTATTGGCATCGTGCAGGCTTTCTGTACCGCCGGTGCTGGTTCAGTTCTCTTTGAATGTCTGGTACGGCAGTGGCTAGCTGATCTTGGTTCTTGGAGCTTAGGTTTGAAAGTAATTTAGCTGAAACTGGGTGAAATCGCCAACTGGAGATACTCCGAGACTCGGTGAGTGAAAATGGCACAAATGTTAAACCACTGCGTCGGTGCAAAATATGTAGAGAATGTGACGGAATAGTCAAATTAAAACTCTAAATTAAGCATAATGACCGTCATTTGAACACATCAGGCGCATTAGCTTAATGGTTTAATTTGACGGTCATTTCTCAACCCACGACCCGATCGAAACAACACCGGAAGTCCCTGCGAAGGTGGGCGCATATGGTACAAGCACGACAAAATACTTGAAAATATACAAAGATGACAAACCGATAACCAGAGTTTTACAAATTGAGTTCAATACACAACTCACATAATTTACATAATATACAAACTTTACATAGGGTAGCCAAGTTCAAATGGAAAAGAACATACAACTATATTACTTCACTGGTTCAGTTCTAACACCACCGGTCAGACCGGTACGCCTCACTGGTCAGACCGGTGCTACCTGGCCTAACCCAACCACCGGTCAGACCCGTCCCCTGACCGGTCAAACCGGTCGAAACAAAACTGAGGGCAGCACACTCTGCCCTCAAGTGTGCAACCCGCCAAATCTCTGATCTAAGGGTCTCTATCCACCACTTCCCACCCCTCTGCATCTCAGCGGATGAATTTGACGCAGCAGGGGCAGAAGTCAACGTCCGGGTGTCCTGTAACAAAAATAAGTGGCAACAAACCCTGAGCAACTAATACTCAGCAAGACTTACCCGACCAGTGGGTATAACTTAGCCCACATACCTAGATATGCAAGGCTTTAGGCTGGTGGTTATTTTGCAGAAAAGTGACTAAAGTAATTCCTTACTTTCATTATTTTAGCTCCAGGTTCTATATATGTATTAACTATAGTCTAATATTTGCAGAAACCATCTATAGCAAACAAGATGGAGCAACAAATATTAATTCAATGTATTCAAGCTCATATAAATAACTATCCTTCCATCATAAACTACGATGTGACTCGGTGATCAAGGTGCTCATATCCGAGAGCGACTGACGGCGAATCGATTCGATTTAATCTTGTAAGGTGGACCTAACCAACACGGCACGCATATGCCCCGTCGGACCACACGCACCAACCCTTCCCCTCCCCGCCTCGAACTACAGAACCACCCCACCTTCATCTAGTCAGCCGAGCTCAACGTCAGACCACCAAAAGTAAACATATGCATCCATTTCTCCGCGACTACTCGACTCGCCCAAAGGGGTGGTGATGCAGTTCTGTACTTTTGAAGCGAGGCAGTACTAGGCTTACCGGTTTCGACTACCTCCTACTTCCGGCAAGCGGTTAGTACAATATCAAACATGATTAGCAGGGCTAACAATGGTACGGTCCTTAACCGACACAGACGGGGATAGACACCAGCAACCCTATCCTGCTGCCATACCTATACATCATCATCATTCCCGTCCGGTCTCACATTTCCATATCAATATCAATAACTCAGGTACTGTAATATAAGTATATAACCTATATCTCGCGAGTAACTGGAAATTACTCGACTTCTGAATATCCTATATCTCACGAGTGACCAGAAGTCACTCGACTTTTATCGAAAACTATTAAGCATAGCATTTCTATCGTCCTGTACATACTAGTATAACTCAAGGAAACCTAGGGATCATGCAACTAGGGTTCCAAGCAACTCCTAAACGTAATGCACAAGTAATAGATACATAAATAGGTGTCATAATTCAAAATAATAGGATATGCATCGGGGCTTGCCTTGCGTCTACTGCTCAGTGCTAGGGTCAGCTGGGCCTTGGGGAGACTCCTCACGAACCTCCTACTGCGGAGCTTGCCCCTGCGGCTCTTGTGGCTCCGCAACCACCTCGTAAACCACCTTCTCTGCTGCGGCTGCTACACGTATGCATATGCGTATGATATGAGAAATGCAGGCATGATTTATAAAAATTACAAGTAACCAATAACCAAATTGATTTCTAATAATTGCACCAACTACCCCTCACTAAACCCTCTCAGCCACTGCTAACCGGTCAGACCGGTCCACCCGACCGGTCATACCGGTCCCATATAACCCAGCCAAGCTACCGGTCAGACCGGTCCCTCCGACCGGTCAGACCGGTCCTACCCAGACCTAAAGCTGAAATGCTTGGCGCAGCGAAAATCATCCACCAAAACCGAAACCCTTTTAGACACTAGTTCAGGGACTTAATTGGATGTGTTTGACCAGAGGAAATCACCTAAGATCATCTAGAAAGAGAGATCGATCCAACCCAAGCAAAATACCTTGAATGAGTCTTTTCCCCACAAGAAACTTGGATCCCCTGCATCCCAGGGAGGAAATCATAGAGAAGATGATCCACCATGCTGATTTGATCCTTCCTAGGCCTTGGAATCAAGTGGAAAGGGTGTATTTGGGGAGTTGAGAGTTTGGGAAGGGGCGAGCTCAGGAGGGGGCGAGCTCAGGAGAGGGCGAGCTGAGGATGATGAGGAGGACTGAGTTGGTGAGGAAGAGAGAGAGAGAGAGAGAGAGTGAGTGAGTGATTTAAATGATGGGGAGCCCCAAAACGGTTGAAACCCGTTCAACCGGTCAGACCGGTTGCTCTGACCAGTTAGACCGGTCCAGCCTGAGCCATCCCAAGTTTGGCAAAGAATTCAACTATTGGTTTGTCATATCAATTTGAGATTTATGTGTCGTGATTAGCCTTAAGTAAAGGTGATTAACACCTGGGTGTTACAATTCTATCCCCTAAAAGAAATCTCGTCCCGAGATTTAATGGAGGTGCTAATAGAAAGATGGAAATTGATGAGTACCTTGATATGTTTGTAGCAATTCCGGATATTTAGAATGAACAAAGTCCTCCATCTCCCAGGTAGCTTCTCGTTTGGAGTGATTACTTCATTGCACCTTATAGAAGTTGCTAGTGTGATTTCGAGTGACTCGAGTCTTATAATCGACAATTTTCACTGGGTGCTCGGAATACACAAGATCGGGCTCCAATTGTAGCTCTTCTATATCCACAATCTTGGTGGGGAACACGGAGGCATTTTCTGAGCTGAGAAACATGGAATATGTTATGCACCGTGGATAATTGGGCAGGAAGTTCCAAGCGATATGCCACTGGCCCACACTACTCAATAATAGGAATAGGCCCAACATAGCGAGGTGTGAGCTTTCCTTTTACCCCGAACCATTGGACCCCTTTCATTGGTGACACCCGTAAATAGACGTGATCCCCCACTTGGAATGAAATAGCTTGTCATTTCTTATCCGCATAGCTCTTTTGGCGGGACTGTGCAGCTTTCAAATTTTTCTGGATGAGCTGGACTTGTTCTTCAGCTTCCCTAACCATGTCAGGCCCAAAGAAATTCCTTACCCCAGCTTCTGACCAATTCAAAGGAGTTCTACATCTCTGCCCATATAAAGCCTCAAAAGGAGCCATTTTGATACTATCTTGATAATTGTTGTTATAGGCGAATTCAGCCAAAGGTAAACACTCATCCCATTTCTGGCTATAGGTGAGTGGACAGGCTCTGAGCATATCTTCAAGAATCTGATTTATTCTCTCTGTCTGGCCATCGGTTTGAGGATGATAAGCGAAGTTGCGAATGCGTTGAGTACCAAGAGCTGCATGCAACTATTCCCAAAAATGTGCAATAAATTGTGAGCCCCTGTCAGATATAATGGTCTTAGGAATACCATGAAGACTCACAATCCGAGCAATGTACAGCTCGGCGTATTGGTGAGATTTATACCCCGTCTTGACTAGAATAAAATGAGCGGACTTAGTGAGGCGATCCACTACAACCCAAATGGAGTCGTATCCCTTTGCAGTCTTGGGAAGTCCAACAATAAAATCCATACTAATATCTTCCCATTTTCCTGCCGGAATAGTCAGTGGCTGACCAGTTGGCCTCAAGTGGCTCGCTTTAACCCTTTTACAAATGTCACACTCAGACACATATCGGGCCATTTCCCGCTTCATTCTTGTCCACCACAACCGTTGCCTGAGATCCTGATATATTTTGTTGCTGCCAGGATGGATGGAATACCTAGAGAGATGAGCCTCATCAAGGATCTGCTTCTGAAGCTCCAAATCTTTAGGCACCACTAACCGATTCTTAAACCATAGAACCCCCTCAGTGTCTTGATGAAAGCATTGAACCTAAGGATCATTCTCACCGAGCCGTTGTCTGATCTTACCCATGCCCACATCATTTTTATGAGCAGCAACAATTTGATCCCGAAGTGTTGAAGTAAGGGTAATATTGGTAAGTGTACCCTCAGCTACGATGGCCAGGTTCAACTTCTCCATCTCTTGGCATATAGTTGTATGCATAGGCGTTGCTGAGATGCAGTTGCAACTCGCTTTTCTACTCAATGCATCTGCAACAACATTGGCCTTGCCCGGGTGATAATGAATCTCTAGATCATAGTCCTTAATTAGCTCTAACCACCATCTCTGGCGCAAATTCAGCTCGCTCTGGGTAAAGATATACTTGAGACTCTTGTGGTCTGAGTATATATGCACAGGATTGCCCAGAAGATAATGGCGCCAGATCTTTAAGGAATGCACCACTGCTGCCAACTCCAGGTCATGAGTAGCATAATTCTCCTCATGTCGGCTGAGGGCTCTGGATGCATACGCAATCACCCGTTGATCTTGCATGAGGACACAGTGGAGACCCGTACCTGATGCAGTTAATAAATATCAGGGGCCAATTAATAGCCGGCTGAATTAAACAGGGATGAGGACACAGTGGAGACTCGTACCTGATGCATCACAATACACAGCAAAAAGCCGAGTAATATCCGGCTGAGCCAAATCAGGGGCCGACATCAGAAGCTTTCTCAGAGTCTGAAAAGCATGCTCACATTTGTCGTCCCAATTAAATCTCACCCCTTTCTTGAGTAATTCAGTCATGGGTCTAGCAATTTTTGAAAATTCTGGCACGAACCGGCGATAATACCCTGCTAGCCCAAGGAAACTCCGGATCTCTGGAACAGAGGTGGGAGCGCTCCAATTCAGGACATCCTGAATCTTGCTAGGATCAACAGAAACACCATCCTTCGAAATGAAGTGGCCCAAGAATTGAACCTCTTTGAGCCATAAATCACATTTACTGAACTTTACATACAGTTTGTGCTCTCTAAACTGCTGGAGAACAATGCGAAGATGCTCGGCATGTTCTTCTTCAGTCTTGGAATATATAAGAATGTCGTCAATGAAAACCACGACAAACTTATCCAGTTCAGGCATAAAGACCGAGTTCATGAGATACATGAAGTGAGCAGGGGCATTTGTCAGCCCAAACGACATGACCAGATATTCATACAGCCCATATCTGGTAGAGAAAGCCGTCTTGGGAATATCCTCGGCTCTGATCTTGATCTGATGATATCCAGAGCGAAGGTCAATCTTTGAAAATACTTTAGCCCCGACTAACTGATCAAACAGAATGTCAATCCGGGGCAGGGGATATTTGTTCTTGATTGTAACGGCATTTAGAGGCCGATAGTCCACACACATCTTGAGGCTCTCATCTTTCTTTTTAACAAAAAGTGCAGGACAATCCCAGGGTGAGGTGCTAGGGCGGATATACCCCTTATCCAGCAATTCCTGTAACTGCTTCTTTAATTCTGCCAATTCATTGGGTGGCATTCGATATGGTCTTCTAGAGATCAGTGTAGTACCCGGCTGCAAATCAATAGCGAACTCCACACTTCGATCCGGTGGTATGCCAGGCAAATCGTCCGAAAAAACATCCGGGTATTCACACACCACCGGTATATCAGCTAGGCTCTTGTCCTCAGTGTGGTGCACAGTAGGAGTCATTGACTTATGGTTCATCAGAGATAATTTCATGGAGCCATGAATAGGAGAATTTACGTGCACCACATATTAGGACGTATCTAGTAGAATTCCATGAAATTTCATCCAATTCATTCCAAGGATAATGTCCACTTTCTGAGTTGGAAGCATAACCAGATGAGTGTCAAAGATTTTTCCTTGGAACTGCAAGGGCACTTGCTTAATAGTTTGATTGGTTATTAATTGCCCTCCAGGTGAATAGATATTGCACGGGATCGACATATTTTCTATTTCCAATCCAAGTCTAGTAGCACAATCCTTGCTAATAAATGTGTGAGATGCCCCAGAATCAAATAATACCGTAACAGGTTGAGCATTTATGGAAAACGTACCCGCCATCACTGGAGCTCCCTCTGGAATACTCACAAGGGTGGTGTAGTGCACACGCCCGGGTTTGAAGTGAGCCACTTGTTGCTTCTGGTTCTGCTGGCTTGATTGCTGACCTTGCTTTGGTGGCATCGGGCAGTTCCGTGCAAAATGACCAGGTTGTCCACAGTTGTAGCATGGAAACAAATTGGGGCGCATCCCCGGCTGCTGCACCCATACCTTTTGCTCATTCTGCTGAGGAGCAGGAGGTCTGACTGTCCCCTGAGGCTGTGTGTACTGAGGGGGCCTGTATCCTCACTGCTGCTGTGGCTGGTGCTGAAAGGGGGCTCGCTATGGGCCCGACTACACTAGGCGGAACCTCTGAGGAGCACTGCTAGAAGATCCCACTGCCGGTGCCTTTCTCTTTTTCTCTGCCTTGTGAACTAGATGGGTGTCCTCCTGAATGATAGCCCCATTGACTAGCTCACTGAAAGTGTCAAATTTAACCATTGCTAGGCGATCTTGAAGCTTGCTGCTAAGTCCCTGCCTGAAACATGCCTGCTTCTTTTCATCAGTGTCCACATGATACCCGGCATACTAGGAGAGTGTATTGAAGGCCTGGGCATACTGCAGCACACTGTTATTGCCCTGTTTCAGGGCCAAGAACTCCGTGAGTTTCCTTCTGATCACCCATGCTGGAATGTGATGTGTCCTGAAGGCTTCCTTGAATTGTGCCCAAGTGAACCGAGTGTCCGCAGGAAACATGGCCACGTGATTCTCCCACCATGTGCGCGCGGGACCCCTCAGCTATTGTGCTGCTAATCCGGCTTTATCCCCATCGTTGTATGGGTGTAGGGTAAACTTGGACTCGATGGTCCGAAGCCAACTGTCCGCTTCCAGTGGTTCATCCGCCTTTTGGTAGAGCGGTGGCTGAGTGGCCAAAAACTCCGGGTATCCAGGAGCAGGTGGCTGGTGGGGATGGTCAGGCCACGGCGCTCTGCCCTGTGCCACAAGCTCACGAAGGAGTGTCGTCTGCTCGTCGCGCCCAGTGAGCATGGCCGCAATGGCCTGAACCAAATCAAGAGGATTCGGTGGGTCTGCCATTCTGCATTCAACCATGATTGGATTAGTTACATTTTTCTGATTACATAAAAATAATCATGACATCAACTAATATCCGAATCATGAAAGAAATCGCAAAGAACAAATTATTTGAACACGAATTAGAGACCTCTGTCTGCGCTCAACCGCTCAGACCGGTCCGCATGCCACTGTGCGGCTCAAGTGCATGGTACTGTGTGACTAGACGTGGATCAACCGGTCAGACCGGTGGCCAAAACCGGTCAAACCGGTCTCCACCCAGAAAATGAATTTCGGAGTTAAAGTTGTGTACCAACCCCTTTAGTCCAAACCTTCATATGCAATTGAAAAATAATGAATGTCATGATGCATGATACGATGCATGATTCCATAAACCATCCCACATATGCAACTAAAGAAGATATAACTAGCATGATGCATGGACGTCCTGTATTAACCTCTCAATCAAAACATGAACATCTAACTATGACCCTAACATAACCTATATTGGGCTTACTACGAATAATCCCACCCATATTAGTAAACCAATCTCATCCTAAGTCAGAAATTCATTTTTAATTTGTAATCTCCGAAAATTAGACATGCTCGTACCACCCCCGATGTGTTTCGGCTCTGATACCAGCTGTGACGGAACTGCCAAATTAAAACTCTAAATTAAGCATAATGGCCGTCATTTGAACACATCGGGCGCATTAGCTTAATGGTTTAATTTGACGGTCCTTTCTCAACCCATGGCCTGATCGAAACAACACCGGTAGTCCCCCACGAAGGTGGGCGCAGATGGTACAAGCACGACAAAATACTTGAAAATATACAAGGATGACAAACCGATAACCAGAGTTTTACAAATTGAAAATATACTCACATAATTTACATAAATTACATAATATACAAACTTTACATAGCGTAGTCAAGTTCAAATGGAAAAGAACATACAACTACATTACTTCGGCGGATGAATTTGACGCAGCAGGGGCAGAAATCAATGTCCGGGTGTCCTGTAGCAAAAATATGTGGCAACAAACCCTGAGCAACTAATACTCAGCAAGACTTACCCGACCAGTGGGTATAACTTAGCCCACATACCTAGACATGCAAGGCTTTAGGCTGGTGGTTATTTTGCAGAAAAGTGACTAAAGTAATTCCTTACTTTCATTATTTTAGCTCCAGGTTCTATATATGTATTAACTATAGTCTAATATTTGCAGAAACCATCTATAGCAAACAAGATGGAGCAACAAATATTAATTCAATGTATTCAAGCTCATATAAATAACTATCCTTCCATCATAAACTACGATGTGACTCGGTGATCAAGGTGCTCATATCCGAGAGCGACTGACGGCGAATCGATTCGATTTAACCTTGTAAGGTGGACCTAACCAACACGGCACGCGTATGCCCCGTCGGACCACACGCACCAACCCTTCCCCTCCCCACCTCGAACTACAGAACCACCCCACCTTCATCTAGTCAGCCGAGCTCAACGTCAGACCACCAAAAGTAAACATATGCATCTCATTTCTCCGCGACTACTCGACTCGCCCTAAGGGGTGGTGATGCAGTTCTGTACTTTCGAAGCGAGGCAGTACTAGGCTTACTGGTTTCGACTACCTCCTACTTCTGGCATGCAGTTAGTACAATATCAACCATGATCAGCAGGGCCAACAACGGTACGGTCCTTAACCGACACAGACGGGCTAGACACCAGGAACCCTGTCCTGCTGCCATACCTATACATCATCATCATTCCCCGTCTGGTCTCATATTTTCATATCAATTTCAATAACTCAAGTACTGTAATATAAGTATATAACCTATATCTCGCGAGTAACTGGAAATTACTCGACCTCTGAATATCTTATATCTCGCGAGTGACCAGAAGTCACTCGACTTCTATCGAAAACTATTAAGCATAGCATTTCTATCGTCCTGTACATACTAGTATAACTCAAGGGAACATAGGAATCATGCAACTAGGGTTCCAAGAAATTTCTTAACGTAATGCACAAGTAATAGATATATATATGTGTCATAATTTAAAATAATAGGATATGCACCGGGGCTTGCCTTGCGTCCACTGCTAAGTGCTAGGGTCAGCTGGGCCTTGGGCCGACTCCTCACGACCCTCTTGCTGCGGGGCTTGCCCCTGCGGCTCCTGTGGCTCCGCAACCACCTCGTAAACCACCTCCTCCGCTGCGGCTGCTACACGTATGCATATGCATATGATATAAGAAATGCAGGCATGATTTATGAAAATTACAAGTAACCAATAACCAAATTAATTTCTACTAATTGCACCAACTACCCCTCACTAAACCCTCTCAGCCATTTCTAACCGGTCAGACCGGTCCACCCGACCGGTCAGACCGGTCCCATATAACCCAGCCAATCTACCGATCAGACCGGTCCCTCCGACCGGTCAGACCAGTCCTACCCAGACCTAAAGCTGAAATGCTTGGCGCGGCGAAAATCGCCCACCAAAACTGAAACCCTTCTAGGCACTAGTTCATGGACTTAATTGGATGTGTTTGACTAGAGGAAATCACCTAAGATCATCTAGAAAGAGAGATCGATCCAACCCAAGCAAAATACCTTGAATGAGTCTTTTCCCCGCGAGGAACTTGGATCCCCTGCTCCCAGGGAGGAAATCGTAGAGAAGATGATCCACCACGCTAATTTGATCCTTCCTAGGCCTTGTAATCAAGTGGAAAGGGTGTATTTGGGGAGTTGAGGGTTTGGGAAGGAGCGAGCTCGAGAGAGGGCGAGCTGAGGATGATGAGAAGGACTGAGTTGGTGAGGAAGAGAGAGAGTGTGATTTAAATGATGTGGAACCCCAAAACGGTTGAAACCCTTTCAACCGGTCAGATCGGTTGCTCTGACCGGTCAGACCGGTCCAGCCTGAGCCATCCCAAGTTTGGCAAAGAATTCAACTATTGGTTTGTTATATCGATTTGAGATTTATGTGTCGTGATTAGCCTTAAGTAAAGGTGATTAACACCTGGGTGTTACAGCGACTAGAGAATTTGATTGCATGGTTTTGGTTAGGTTGTGGTGGATGGGTATACACGATTATTGTTAGCGTGTGAGGTGAGATTTGTATATGGATTCTTCCTACTTTCTAGTCTTTTTCCTCACGGAGGAGACGCCAAGAATCAGATGACAACGTGCGGGTTTAAAACTTTCAAATGCATCAAGGACGTTTCAAAGTCCAATTAGGCCCCACTTTACATGCATATCCTATATGAAATTTTGCGGCTTGGGTCTAGTCATGACACTGGAAAAAAAAACTAAAACGTACGTCACTCATGTTTCTGTAATGTCCTATTGACTCGATCCAACAAGAAAATACTTGGGACTTTCGTCAATCACTTAACCCAATGATGCAACACGACATGACGGCACTTTTGTCACATTAATCTACTCTGGCCGGCCACTAAATAAACTAGGGCTTAAGTCCCTAGCTTAGTACACCTAATGGCTGATGTTACCACAAAAAGATACGCATCAGCCGGACTATCAAAAAGGTGGTAGTAGTTCTGGCTCAGACGACGACCTTGACATGATCTCGAGAAGATCACAAGCAGGAGGCGACAGAAAGGAATTGAACTAGGAGCTGAGGAGTTGTTGAAAAGCATCATTGGAAACAATTGCTCTTGTTCATATAATATGCTCTCTTTTTTTGAGACAGCTCATATAATATGCTTGGAACGAACCAACAGCCAAGGTCTCGCGTCACTGAGCCACCTTGGGGTTGAACAGGTCTATTTGAGGGTTGAACTTGAAGACTTCCATGGTACCGTGTGAGGGCTCTAGTTAACAAGTTGCTATTCCATGAATGCAACGCAACATGCTAGAACACATAGTTGGATCTTGAAAGGTTCAGAAATAGATGAATGCACTACTGGGTGGTAATGAAGTTATGAATCATGGCGCTAGTGCTCTCTTTACAATCCAACTTGGCTCATATATTTTAGCTCAAAATTGCTACGATGGTTATGACTCCTTGATCGCGACAGAATTGTTGGGGAGAAGACTCCACCAAGCAGTAGGAGGTGGCAATTTGCCCCATGTCCCTTGACGAATATAATATTTATAAATAGGCCCTTGGGCCATTCACATGATGCCCATTTACAATATGGGTTGGGCCATTTCTCCAACTAGAATCTACACCATGTTAAGGACAAATAACATGAGAACACATAATATAGAATTCTCAAAACCAACATGATTTGTTTTGCCAAGATGGTGGATATATCTCAAAAGAGATAGGATTTATGTCGCTTCCACAAAATAAACCTAACAACAAGTTACCAAAAACATGAAAAGCGACATGATTAAGACAACAAGAAATCCAACACCTCACCAGCTGGGCTACCAATTGTCATCCAACAAAGGATTTTTATTCTTGAATCCTGAAAGATCTGAGATACCACGGCGATGCAACCTTCACCGCCGTGGATGCGCATCCATGGCGCCCCAAGCCCCCAGCAAACAGACTGTCACACACACACACACATTTTGTGAGAATCGCATTCCACTCCCACCCAAAAAAAAAAGAAAAAAAATAGTGTTCCTGCATCAAAGTGGGTTAAAGTCACATTGCTATTGCTGCAAGCATCCTCCTCACTTTCACCCAACCATGCCATGCACACACACAAACTTGATTCGGCAGCACAAGAAGAGACATCAGTCATGGTCACCTTTGCAAGTAGCATCTGGCCCCGTGGCCTTTTCCGCCTCCCCATCCCATAATTGCGTGCTGGAAGATTTGGCCATGGGTCTCTCTCTGATGATGATCATGGCGGGTTGCCACTTGCCAGTCTCAGGCCAGGCAGCTGCTAGTGCTAGTGCCAACAAGACAAGGCTAGTAGGTCTCCTCATGCACATCCTCATCGATCAGGCACCTTTCTGCCTTTATGGATGGATCACTCGCGCTCTGATCGACCCTGAACCCATGGCAATGCAACATGCTGCTCTCACTGATGTGATCGGATAGGGTAATGGGAGGGGATTCTCAGGCTGCATGATGATAGATGCATTTGCCAATCTGTCATGCTCTGTTCCTCCTTGTTCTTTGCCATTCTGCTGATAGGATTGATCCATCATCCCCCAGAACAATAAATTCCAGATTCAACTAAAAGACACAAGAAATGGAAACTAATACTTCTATTAGAGAGTGTGATTTTGCCATTCACTGGAATTCGGAAAAAAGGTTATGGCATGGGAGCAACTGACATGCATGTTTCCTGCACGAGTGTGTACAAGCATGAGATGACATGCATGTTGTGGTGACATCGTCCCAGTCAGTGGGCCAACAGTTTCTTGTTTGACAAAGTTTGGTTCCTTGTGCCCTCAAGGAATCCATGGCCACAAGCAACTTGGTCAAGGGTCTCCTGATTGCGCTCACCTTTTTGCTCCATTTTTTTCTTCTGGAAAAGATGTCTTCGTCCTTTCCCCAGTTCCGTTTCTTCATGCACAACTAGCGAGTTAATTACAAGTCCTAGTCAGGATCTAACAGAAAGTGATCACATTTTCTCCAGTGGTATGGGCCTTTTCGCTTTCTCTTTGACAGTATGGGCATGCTTGTGGTCATCTGTTTTTCACTACAATTATTTCATTTATATATGTCTCTTGTGCTTCACACTTTTTTTTTTGCAAAAAAGCGGTGGAGAAAATCACAGAGATTGTAAACTCTTCAGAACGGTACGGTTATGACTCCCTCCTTTTGACATTTGATTCCACTTCCACAAGTCATTTGATCAGGTCTATTCAACCATTCCCCTGTGTTGACATTAAGCAAGTGGAAAAGCATATATGCATGGATGGAGGCTGATGTTCATGAGCAGGCAGCAGCTAGCTGAAGGAGGATGGATGGGGGAGAGAGCACACCACATGACCAAACCAACCCAAACCATCAAGCAGACCAGAGTTAGGTCTGGAGCAAAAGCAAATAAATGGATGCACATGGAAATGCAGTTGGAAGGGGGTGGTGCCTGTGGGTGTGCGTGGGCCCCACTCTCCTTTTCAGTTTTAAAGTCTCTCGTGTCCTTTCTTGCTCGATTCTATGAACCTGCAAAGGCATGCATCTTTCACCATCCATCTTTCACCATCCATCTTTTTGGACTTGTTTTTCTTCTGATCCCATTCGCGGCTTGGCCTGGCTGGGGATGCCTTCTAAGGGCCTGTTTGGCTCCAAGACTTTTTCCAAAAGTCCCTATCACATCAAAAGGAATCTTACTATTTTATATTATTAAATAAAATCTGTTTATAAATGTTTTTTGACAGCTGAGTGCTTTTTCGCGAGACGAATCTAATGAGCCTAATTAATCGATGATTGGCTACAGTGATGCTACAGTAACAATTCGCTAATCATAGATTAAGATACATCATTAGATTCGTCTCGCAGTTTAGCCCCAGGGTTCTGCAGTTAATTTTATAATTAATATTTATTTAATACTTCTAAATACTAAAAAGTCCCTGGGACTTTTTTGAAGTCCCTGTTTCTAAACACCCCCTAAGGCTGGCTCCAACGGCCCCCTATCCCTCCCTCCACCCCATATCGGGGGAGCTATAGGGGGAAATCTGATCCAACGGTTTCCCTTATAGCTCCCTCCATATACGGGGGAGTTGAAACTCCCCTCACGTATAGGGTGAGTTCCAACTCCCTCTATATCTCTAATCACACCGTTTTTTCGCGATATTAATTTCGTTTGAGCCCCGTAACACGATGATAATGTGTATTATGACAGTACAAATACTGTATGATTTTTTTTTAAATTCAAAAACATTAAATAAATAGTTAGTTAATGAGTAATAGTATATAGGGGGAATAGATATGGAGGGAATGGTTGGAGAGAAGGAGTTATAGGGGGAGGAATCTTTTGGAGGAAAGTAATAAAATATAGTAAATAGTACGTTTGAGGGGAGTTGGATGGGGAGAATGGTTGGAGATAGCCTAAGAAACAGGTCCTCTGTCTTGAGTTATCATCCATTGTGGCCAATCTGCCAAGTGGCCACTTTTGTGGAAGAGGCCGATGATCCTCTAGTTGACTGAATCATCTGTTGGGCATTAAAAAAACGGGGGGGGGGGGGGGGGGCATTCAACCTTGGCATGATTTTTTTTTGGGTGATTTGATTCCAACTTTGGATCAGTGCACATGTTGCTGATTTGTAGTTATACCTGGAAACTATGCCGGGGGCTCCATTGAATTTAAAAGATGTTGGTCATAGGTGGCCAAGTCACGTTGAGAACTAGAAAAAGGTGTGGTCCAAGTGGAACCACTTTGTCACTAAAGCTAGCTAGGGAACACATAAAGAAGAGGGAACTAGAAACACGGCTGCCAATTATACTGGCTTTTTCGATTGCGGAAAAGCCGTTGCGAAAGCAAGAGAATATGGCATCCCCATCTTACAATAATGCTGAGAGTATAGACAAAGGCACAAATGCTAACTCGAACCATGAAATAACTTGGTATCATGTTATGTACATGGAACATCAGGAATGATGGGGAGTCCCCATGGTTCATCATCCTAAATAACAACATAACTCCGGTGCATATACACGGCGAAAATGATGAGTATGTATGTATATACTGACCTATAGCATGAGGCATCAAACAGTGCATGATAACATCGCTAATAAGTAACTAATCATCAAACCACTTAACCTATATGTTAAAACCACACTATTTTTTTATTGTCGAATGATTATTATTACTACCCTATTTTATATATTTACTCGACCGCTTGGACGTCAATCCTTACTCTTTCATCATAAAACTGACAAAATGCACACTTTTTTTTCTGCGAGTCAAAAATGTACACTTTGTTCCGCGATCCTTTAACCCAAGAATTTCTTTTTTAAAAAAAGAAAAGAAAGAGAGCCTAACTTAGATGAACAACAAACACTACTCTCCTTATGCACAAGCACAAAGAACAGGATGCAGAAGCAACAGGATAACAGGACTTGGTGGCTCGATCACCAACAGTGCATGCTCGCCTGGCATGTCCGCCTCTGTCTCCTTGGATCTTGCACGCAGGCGGCATCCGCTGCTCTCACGCACGTCTCCCCTGCCCGTGTCCTTCCTCCCTATTCACTGCTCCTACTGATGATCCATCATCATAGGGCGCAGTGTGCAAAAGGCTGCTGCTGCCGGCACTGAAAGATCGTCTTTACTGCACGCCCGTCTAGGTGGGGCTGCGTCCGGTTGCATTGCAATGCAGCGACGATGGATGGAACAAAGGGAGCAGAAAGCTATGAGCCTGTGAGTCACGCACCGGCTGTGATTGATTTCAGTGTGAAAAGCTTGCGTTGTTGTGCAGCAATGGCAGGAAATGTTCTCAGGAGAAACTGCATTGTGCATTGGGTATGGCACAGTTACATTACCTAATATATGTGTGTTACTTTATTCGTTGCTCCTTGATCCTTAGAGCAAGTATTATGGGTGTGGAAAGCAAGAAACTCTATGTGGCAGAGAGAGAAAATAGGAGAGAGAGCGGAGTGGGCGGCTCACGAAACGCTCGCTCGCGAAGAGGTGATACGGCAGCTCCTATAAGTTGCGCTCTCTACTATACATTAAATACCCATGGGGTCCGCTACTACTTGCAGCCAGCAGCCGGCGTAGCTATTAGTCTTGCTCTTATGTATTCAGACTTACAGGCTAGCACTACTATAGAACAGGTCTTTGGTCCTACTCTTTTAGTTTGTCCAAGCGTCGTTGGGCCCGAGACCAATGAAATATTTAGTCCCCGGTCCAATGTTAGTCGGGCAGATGAGGTGTGCAGGGCCTTTTTATCCCAGTTGGAGCCACCAACCAGATCAGGAGATACTGTGTTGTGCATTGGCTATGGCACAGTTACAGTAATATCCATGTGTCTTACTTTATTCCTCCTTGATCGTTATGAGTCCGGGCTCACGGGCTGGGCCTAGACTGGGTTCACCGTAAACCGGTTGTGGTTGATCCAGTAAATTAGGAAAATAAGTTAATTTTTAATATATGAAAATAAGTTAATTTTTAATATATATCAAGTAGGGGCCCCTCCCCTCCTGTTTCATAAAAAAGGTTCGTTTTTGCTAAGGTTACTAGGTTAGTTGTGATTGTCAGCATAGGATGGTTATTATGATTTGTAATCAACCACAAGGGTTTTTTTCAAAGACATTAAAACTAGAAGAGCAGAATTATATTTATTTAAAGAAGCTTCAGCTTCTCCAAAAATGTCCTTCAATATGGTTTTAGTTGTGGTTGGCTTTGCTACACTACAAATAGGCCATCAAATATCCACTTGTCTGGAGTCTTCTTTTCCCTGAAGAAACCAAGGAGAGAAGTCCCATCGCCAAAATATGCATGTGAGAGGACTTGAGCGTTAATTTTGGCTTCTGAACTCTTATCTTACATTGATTCTGGCATCAAACCTTCCATGCTAAATCATCATTAGTTTAAAGGCAAACCAAAATCTTTTTCACTCCATCCTTCAGCTTTCTATCTAGAGTTGAAACAGAGGGAAACTACCTTTCAAAGCCAAGTTTGTAGCTTCATGATGATCACTTTCACTCCACATGGGACAAGAGGGCCAGAAAGGTGAAGTCACAAAGAAGTGATTGCGAGATTAATAAAAAGCGAGGGGGACGCATGAGCGCGTTAGCAACTAATCCTGGGCAAAAGGCAGCCGACAGTGCCCACCAAGTCACAGCTAGCTTTTTCCTCCCAAGCATGGTGACTGACTAAAACGTATCACCTACGAGCCCTGCATCAGCAGCAGCAGTATGTGAATGTGATCCAATCATCCGGTGACAAGTGGCCTCCCTGAAAGCCAAGTTTATCTGCCATCTGAGAAGGATGTAGTGTAGATCCAACAGAACAACACTTCTCTGCTCTTCCATGTCGATATAAGACAAAAATGGTGCATGACCTTATCTCTTGTCACATGGAAAGGAACTTTGATCAATCGCCATACCTTTTTGCAAAGGTTGAGTGACCCAGCATGATCAAATAAACAAGTCTGGGAGGACTGCAAAAGTACACATTAAAGCTAATAATAGAGCCAACTTGATGAATGATTAAAGAACACGCCACCGGCTACACATACACAAGATGTGCGTTCAGAACCCCTGTTATGAGTCACTGACAAATGGGCCCCATCGCTAACGGCACGGAGATGAGCTTGTGATTTCACAGACTATTTTGATGATCAGAGCTTCAGGGGGTACAATTCCTTGGGGTGACTCTATGCAGGCCCGTAATGAGCACTTAGCATTAATATAAACAGGCATAGAATGTTTCCAAGTTGATTCGAGTTGGTGATCTGCCACATCAGTGTGGGCCCGCAATTAGGCCAAAAAGTGGCCATTTGGTCTGGACCAGGAGGATTTTTCCATGGAGAAAACAACAAGATGCCTTGGTTCCAAATGAGTGCTGTGTTGGTCGATCAAACCATGCCACATAACCAGCATACATTAAATAGCTTTAGGTGTGGCTAAGCTCAATGCCAGGGCATCGCCTAATTGGTGGTCACATAACACACCAAATATAAAAACAAAATCTCTGACATTTTATTTTTGGAAAATAATAAACTTTAGATAATAATCCAAGTAAGAGATCAGAGGAAGCAAGAGATGTAGTAAGAGACAAACCATAGCAGAAAGTGACATTGATCTGTGTGGTCAACCTTTAACCTGTCCAAAAGAAATAAAGGAGAAATGTTGTGTTGTCACATGCAAAGTAGTGAGGAACCGGACCACCTTTATATTCTCATTTTAATTTCTATTTTTAGGAAATTATGAAAGTAGGGTTCGACATGGACCGCGGTATGGCTGAGATTCATCACTCATCTGAGGCCTTGAAAACGATGCGGGAATATGGAAAATAAGCAAAATGCAAAAGAAGTCGGCAGTAGCAATAAATAAATTTTGAAAAAAAGAGAGAGAACCACTCGTGTTTCTTCATTCTAAAAACTGAACCAATTTGGAAGTTCTTTATGCTCTACAGCTGAAAGAATATTATAATATGTCTCATTTTTCAACCGTATCCTTGCAAAAAAAAAATTTGCCGAGACATACAAGAAGCAGAGGATGTCGTATCAATACATTCACATCAAACAGAGCAAACAACTGTAAAGAGCTCGCAATAAAAATGATGTATTCACATGCCAACTATTTGCCACTTGATGCATACTCAATAGTTTATGCGAGTGACAACAAACTGATCTGACTCGAATCGAGTTTGATTGAGGGCTACCGGCTACATCATTATTTACCTCCTCTACACTACACCATCTCCCTGCAACATTAGGAAGTGCAAAAGAGAAACCTTTTGTTTTTTCAAGGAACATAGCTACACATATTATCAAAACTATAGATCACATTTGTTGTTATAAGATCTATAACCTCCATTGCCTATTTGGTAGTCAAAAGGATGTTCTTCCTTCCCCCTATGTGCTTCATATAGTAACCTCCCCAAGCTTATAACAGGGAGTTCTCCCCAATATTTACATATCTACCATACAAAGAATGTACTTCCCCCCCAATCCCCTCTACATGCCATCAATGGCAATAGGTACCGTTGCTGGTAGCCCTTCTCTACCCCCTCCCCACCTTGGCAATGCCTTGTCCGCGACTGCTGAAAGACGGACAAGAGCACGGCCATTGTGATGATTCATGTTGCGCCACAATCGTTCAATACTGGGCATAAGCACTTTCTGGGCCCAGTCCTCAAGCTTCTCATCAGCGAGCCAAATGCTGCCAGCCATCCGGTCAATGGCATCTTCATCGATTCTGAATGAGTTGCTGCTCCCAACGAGTGACTCAAACTTTGCCGCTATGCAATCTGTGACATTCTTCCTAAATGGCCCAAAGTCAACTGGCCGGAACACGATGGCATCATCAACGAGATTCAATATATCAGAATCAGGGGCTGGTGTTATACACTTTACTGTAAGGTGCCCTTTCTCCTGTTCTTGTTCCACAGAGAGATCGCTGGAATTCCGTGAGCTCTCAGTATCATCCAATGCCCCAACTGCTAAATTGAGGTCAAGCGATAGCCCACCGGATAATTCTTTGGCTACCTTCGCTGGGCGAGCATCATCACATAACCAATCTGCTCGGTGCTTGACCTGCTTGTCCCCAATAGAGAGCTCAAGCTGCCAATTAGAGTTAGCTACCTCGAACATCCTTCCTTCATCTTGCAGCAATGTTTCAAATTTTGGTCCCTTCAGTTCTTCAGGTAACCAATTTGTGGTGAGAACAAAGATGACGTTGCCAAGGCTTACCTCACGGCCCCGGGAGTCTGGCAGGCGACCAGTCTCCATTGCCCGCTTGATCTTTGCCCGCACAACAGCATCCACTTTATCAATACCCTCAAGAACAATAACAGAGAAGGGATTTTGCCGAACTGCCTCAGTGACCCTGTCAAGTGAGGTTTTCCCCCAGAAACCTGCATTGAGTCCATTACCATCCTTGCCCAGGCGGGAGTCGCCACCAAAGTTTACAACCACTGGTTGGGTGTTTACCATCAGCTCGGACAGTGCATTTACCATCTTCCTTTTGCCTGCTTGGTCAGGACCAACAAACAGGAGCCACATGTCACCCCTTGTCCCGATGTTTCGCCGCTTCCCACTGCCAGATCTGCATTGTATTACAACAGCAGCGATTGCTGAAGCAGCATCTGATTGCCAGCTGACCTTCTCTGTAAGCCCCTTGAGGAGCCTCTTGAACGACTCGATATCAGAGATTCCAGCAATCTTAGCCTTTTGCATGGCAGTTAGTCCGTCCGTGTAAGTTTCCTTCTGGTTTTTATCCACAGTAGCACCAGGATCCAAGGGACCAAGCACAAGGTCGGTCTTTACTGGGCTGCCTGGCGGACTCTTACGAAGCTCGGATGTAGGGGTGTCCTCGGCCTTCTCCAAATAGGTGTTCATCTTAAGGGTGGGAGCAGCACCCCTGGCAAGTTGTAGTTTGGGCTCAACAGGCGGGCGTGGGCCAAAGGCAGCCGACGGCATGGAGAGAGGTGGTGCTCCAGCACGGGTGCCGTGGGTACGGGCGCAAGTCTCACGCCATTTCTTCTCAAGCTCTTGGGCAGTCTCCTTCCATTTCAACTCTTGCTCCTTGGTCTGTACAAGAATGAAGGACTATATCAATCACCAATTCAGTAGTAGAAAGCATATTTTTTTTACAGGTTAACATAGAGAAAAGACACAAACCTGTGGCTGATCACTGCTGGGCTGCATCCAGTGTGGCAAACCGGGCTTAGCTACCTCAGGGCGTGATGCGGGCTTGTCCTTCCGCTCCGCTGCAAGTTTGACGAGCTCACGATCATAGCTACCCTTGCAAAGGAGGCACATGGCCGGCTTTGCCATGAGGGGCTGGTCACTCCCTGCCCCTGGTGGCCACCGGAGCGCTGTTGGTGTCACCGGCATAGGCCGAAGTGTAGGTGATAACATCCCCACCGTGTTGCCGAGAAGTCCAGTGCCTCCAGGCCTACAAATTTCAATAATTGATCAGATTGGAACTAAATGTAGGTCTTCCATCGCATAGTACAAAATTAGACGCCTACTGATACACCAGAAAAGGCAACACACTTTTTGGAATTGCACTAATAAGATCAACTATCCAACTGTAGTAAAATTTTGGTTATCATGCAAACTACTGTCATCCTTTTACTCATCCGGTCCAATAGCACGAAAAAGGATCATATGAAATATGAATGACTAAAATAGCAAGAAGAAGAACCTCGCAAGACAAGGCAAGTCCAACAACCGAGCAGAAAAGGCGAAGGCAAACGCACCTGAGAGCAGCGCCGGCGAGCGGCACGCCACGGGCGATCGGCACGGCTTGGAGGTCCCAATCGGCCTCCATGGTTGGGTGGTAGACCTTGCAGCGGAGGTAAGTGGCGCAGGCGGCAGTACCGACGGCCCAGAGCTTGCCACTCCCGAACCGCCTCAGCAGCCGCGCCATCTCTGACACCACCGCCTTGCCCCCTTCCGACGCTGCGGCTGCCAGGCCGTCCACCAGCCACTTGAGGTCTCCAAGATCAAGAACCACGGCGCCGTGGTCGGCGAGGAGCCTCTCGACCACCGCGGGCAGGTCCCCGATCCTCGCGGCCATGGCTGCCTTGTCGCCGGCGTGCTTGGTGAGCTCCGCCTCGAGCGGCAGGACCTTGGCTCTGGCGAGGGCAGGGGACCCGGCCGTGGGGATCCTCCTGACCGCCTCCTTGAGCACCGCGTCCGGCCCCGCGTCGCCCACGAGCACAGGGTTCCGGCGCGCCGGCTTGAGCATGACGTCGAGCACCTTGCGCGCGTCGTCCCCGCCACCGGCGCCGGCGGCCGCCAGGCGCGGGTTGATGTAGGCGTTGGCGGCGCCGAGGCGAGGGAGCGGAGAGGGGGACGGGGAGAGGGGCGTGGTGCCGGCCAGCGTCGGGGTGGCTGCAGCGGGGGGCGGCGGCGGCGGCGAGGGCGACGAGAGCGACTGCTCGATGGTGGACTTGACGGCGGCGGAGGAGAAGGAGGCCTCGCGCATGACGCGGCTGACGGAGGGGTCGTCGAGGATGGAGAGCACGAGCTGCTCGAGCTCGACCTTGACAGCGAGCAGCGGCTGCTGCGCGGCCTCGGGGCAGCCCCGGCGCTGCTGCGCCTGCGCGCGCTTGAGCGCGGCGACGAGCGCGTTGGACACGGGCGGGCCGGCGCCCTGCGCCTGCGCCGCGGCGGAGACCGCGGCCGGCAGCCTGTCGAGCGCCACCGAGAAGCAGAGCTCGAGGGCCCGGCACTGCAGCGGGTGCGCCGCGCCGGCGGCACCGGCGGCGGCGGCGCCGGCAGGCCCCGCGGCCGCGCGGGCGCAGGCCTGGCGCAGCAGTCCCGCTGGCGCGGCGAGGAGCGCGGCGGCGACGTGGAGCGGCGTGGTCTGGCCGTGCCGGCGGCGCGCGGCCTCGTCGATGGCCCGCGCCAGCGCCGCCGCCGCCTCCGGCGTGAGCGTCTGCTGGATGGTGCTGAGATCCGCCCTCATCGCCGCCGCGCGCCGCTCATGAATCGATGAGGCGACCCCGGGAGAAGAAAAGAATCCTCCTTTCGCCGGGTTATAAGTAACCAGCAGTACACCTACTGCTCGGCGACCCCGTCGGCGCCCTGGGAGTCGGAGGGGGCGGAAAAGGGGAGGCTTGGAGGGGAGCGGGGGCCGGAGAGGCGGAGGTATCGAGAGGGGGGAGGAGCAGGAAGGAGGGAGTCAGGTACTCAGGTGAGGGCAGAGAGAGAAGGTGAGAACTGGACCTAGTAGTAGTATAAGAGCAGAGGAGCGAAGGAGGCGAATAGAATCTTCGTCGCCGCATTTCATCACCACACCAGGTCACCGTCCCCACTTTGTTACCCGCGCGCCCAGGGAAGGAGGTGAATAGATTTTTTTCCTCTTTTTTTTCCTATACTATTATTATAATTATATATATACTATCACAGCATCCGTGCGAACGCACGAATAATATAAATTTTATCCAGATATACTTGAGACTGTCAATTTTTGTTGTTGTTAATTGCCCGATTTCCGGTTTTGATTCAGATTAATTTGTTCGGGTTCCGATTAGAATTCCGATTGCATGTATGCTCCATGCGTGCTACGAATAAAGTTGGTATAGATATTAGATATGCATAGTTGTTCGTATTTTAATATAAGGATTTACATGATCGAGTTGTGGATGGAGGACTTGTGCGACTTGCATGTGAGATGGACTAAGACCCACATATCAATGATACAAGATGGACCAAACCAAAAATTGAGGTGGAAATCCTACTCACTTTAGAAATAGATATACGTACTCCCTCCATTCTAAAAAGAATGTAAATCTCATTTCTCGAGGAGTCAAACAATTTTAAGTTTAACCAAATTTATTAAAAATACTAACATTTATATCTCCAAATAAATTTAATATAAAAGTATAATATGATGTTAATCTAATGATATTTAGTTTGTAACATGAATATTAATATTATTTTCTATAAGTCCAGTTAAATTTAAAATTGTTTGATTCCTCGAAATGCGATATATATATATATATATATATATATATATATATATATATATATTTGGACCGAGGGAGTATATATTATGTTTGTTTTCCATTGGACGGGAGAGCGACACCCCCAGCAAATGCAGGAAAGACAAAAGGCATCAGGGCTGGACCGTATTTCCCATGGCTGTCAAGTATTCCCTCCGTTTAACACGCACTCCGGGGCACTAGGGCAACGCTTGATCTTCGGTGTTATTTGCTTCCTTACAATTAGATACGGTCTTCTTCGACGATTCCAACCACGTTTGTCTCGAAATCATGCTTCGTATCAAGCCCTTCTTTGGCCTCTTCAATATTATGCGAACCCTTTTCCATGAAAGTTCACGATTAATGCCCTAATAAGGGATTAAGGAATGAATGGGTTATTTTGCTCCTTTTCCCTGAACCGTGAAGGGAGGTCAAAGTTGGACTACTTTGATCTATGATGAATAGTGCGATTGGTTAATCAACCGCGATAGCGATCACACAGTTAATGGCCACCTAGCCACTGGATTAATCTGTGGTGCTGGACTGCTGGTCAGCTCTTCCAAGTCAATGAAATGTGGCATATCTTGGCTGGCATTATTCTCCCACGTTGAGCATCCAACAAGTTCATGAATTACCATATTTTGTTACCAAAGGTATGATTAACAAAAAATATAATCGAATACTCTCTTGAGATGTTATATAAAAATCCTGCGTCAGAAAAGTTTATGCATGTATATTTAATTCATTAAAGACAAAGACACTCTTTCATAATCACAGAAAAATTCAGGGCAGTATGCAGCTTATCTACCCTATTTGGTCACACTCATCTGGAATCCTGTGGCCTGCAGGGGGAGTTTGGAGCTTGTGGCTGGCATCTTTTCCGGTCTCCTCTCGGCGCATCTTAAAAAGTATTAGCATTAGCTGGCTACCTGTCCTTGAAAGTAATATCCCGGTATGAACAAGGGTGCTCCTTGCCAATCTTGTCCTGGTTTGCGAAAAGGCGTCTTTCGTCACATCCATACTAGTTTGTTAATCCAGCTACTACTTGCTTAGTTTGTTAATCCAGCTACTACTTACTCTGTCAAGCCACTAATATTAATCAAAGTTGGCAGGAAAGCGTCGCTGCTGTAACGACGATAGAATTTCTTTTGTGTGTGTGTGTGTGACTTGGGAAGAGGATTAATTAGGATTGGGGCCGGGGGGTGAAAAGTAAAGTTAATCCTTTCTTGACCTGATAGCTCACTGTCACCTCCAGGTTGACTTAGCTTAAAGCTGAAAGGCCAGTTAATTGACTACAGAGGTAATAATCTCAACCGCTGAACTAAATTGATGTTTTACAGAGAAAAGGTTTATTTCATCAGTGCATTTCCAGTAGAAAACTGCCTTTTTTTTGGAGGGGGGGGGGGGGGATAGGATATAGTACAGCAGACCGTCACGGTTCGATGAAAGAAAAAGTATTTGCCTTATGTTTTGAAAAAAAGGTACTCCCTCCTTCTTAAAATGTAGGATATTCTAGAGTTTAAATTTTATACTCAAATGTAAGACATCCTGGATTGAGGGTGGACCCAACTATCTTAATTGTGCATGGTTTTTCGGGCTTTCCCAATAAAAAAACGTGCATACAGCTATGTAGAAGGAGATGCAGTGGGAGTGCATGGAGAAAGGGCATGCTACTTTAATTAGCACATATTTAGTTACTCAAATAGAGTCCCACTGCTAAATAATTAGGAGTAGGAGAGTCTTTTCTGTACAGTCGTAGTCTGTCCTAAAATCTACATAATGCATTATATTTGGGAACGGAGGGAGTATTTTCGTTACAGTAAATAAACAAAAGGTTCTCCTTTATGTAAACTAACACTGATTTTTTAGAAAAAAGTTATTAATTGAGAGCGTGAAAATATATTCCGTTCTTATATTGGTAGTATGTTGCTATCTATCGCTATTTGCCTAGTTCCAGCCATGCAGTTGAGAGAGATTGGGTGGCAAATTATAAAGCTTTGTAGAATATCATTTATATATTTATCATCTAGAATACTTCATGTCCCTATTCATCATTTACATTTTCAAAATGTTTTTTGTCTATCCGTATATAATGCGGTTGGATAGATATCACAGTCGATCGATACCCGCCTTCCACAAAAACTGCACGCATAAATAGAAAGGATATTCTAGAAATGTGTAATCAATTACTAGGTTGTTAGGAAGTCATGTCTGTGATCAAAGAGCAACAAAAACCAAAAGCATCTGTAGATTGCTAAAATATTAACAAATCCTCAACACAGTCATACACTCTTTAGAGAGGATGGAGAAACATAATTCCGTGCAGTTGCAAAGTGAACAGTTTATTAATCAAGAATCCCTTTGGAGAATTTTCGCTGCGGCTATCTTTTCTCTGGTGACATGAAAAACATACAGGGTCGAGATTATTGCTAATTCTCGTTATCATGTTTTCGGTCAGGAAATGATCCATGTGTATATAGCAGTGAAGAATTGCCTTGCTTCTGTAATACAACTACATATATACCTGTCTATTTTCGGTCTTTACTTCTACTTACCGTTATACTCCTACATTTTTTTAATAATATGCTATTTGCTGCTATTCCATCTATTTGTGCACGTTGAGTAATTAACTAGTACTTTCTTTTAGTAGTTAAATATACTTGTTTGAAAATATTTAGTATGGATACTCTGTTACAATAATTGTAAAGTACCAATGGATACTTTTAAGTACTTTTGTCTTGAATTTTTTCTAGCCGTTGATCTATAAAGGTATTTACAAAAATTAAATTAAATTAAATTAGTATTCAGTCCCATTTTTTAGTACTTGGTCCCACATTTTGGTACCACCAAATGCTTTAGTCTAGGTACTTCCTACGACCACCGTACGATTCTACAGTTCTTATTTGTTTTAATCATTGTAAAATTTCTTTTAGTATGGCAACATAACATCGGTACATTTGTGTTTACTGCAATTGCATAACCTTGAATAAATCATCCATTTAATTATTTTCCTTTTGCTATTCCAAATAAGAAACCTATATAAACACTGGTGAGCATAGTCTTTCCTATCTTCTCCTAATCTTTATCTTTACCTATTTCAAAAGCAAAGATTATTTTCTTGGTCCGTCAATCAGAGTTCTAATCGGAATCCGGTGACCTTTTGTTGAGTTAAGGGTGACCGTTTAGAATTAGCATTTGACGAGTAAAATAGTAAAAAACTAAAGTCCTCAACCAACATGTACTATGCTTGTTAATATATATTTATAATTTTATATGACTTCCTGTAGCAACACATAGGCATATTAGCTAGTATAACGTATAGGTAATGACTGGTTACCGGCTGGCCGTAATTTGGCTCTTCTTACAGCCGTAGCCCACGGCAACACTCCCACGCAATCGCAGCAGGCTCTTCTCTCCCGCAAGCATAAATAGGCAATTAATCTGATCATAGATAGGCAATAATATTCTATTAATTAGGCAAAGTACTATTTGTGTGTTGGCTAGTTTATAGGTATTTATAATGTGTTTTTTGCTCCCATTTGATATGATTTGCATATCAATTTGTGTAGATTTTGCAATATGCTACGTGGTATACTAGATTAGTTCTGATGTATTTTTGTAGCTCTTATTTGGTTGGATTGACACAACAATAGCTACCTTTTGTTTGTCAAACTAACCTTTACCTCAGTTTTGGCTCAGTAAATCAGCAGCTTAGTGTTTAAGCTTGAATTGCCTTTTTAGGCTAGCATCATTTGTTAGGCTCCCCACATCTAAAACTAAGTACAAGCTTTTAGACTTCCCCACGTTGTTTGACAATAGCAGCTTCACCACTGTAAAAATCAGCTGAGTTTTGCTGTTCTCGAACTTGCATAATGCCATGTACATAGGTAAGTCAAATTGATCAACCAATCCAGCATGGGCTCTGTGATTTTTTTTTTGTAGTTAGAACTGTGTTTTGGCTACATTTTAGTAGTGGTTTGTTGGGGATAGAAAGGGAGGTAGGGGATATCAGGTTTTTTTTGTTGCTGTCTGAAATTGTTTGCACTTATAAACTGTGTTTTTTTACCAGAGGTATCCAACCTTGCTGATATTTTAGTCCTAATGCTAACTGCACATGCTATTTGTTTCAGTCACACAAACCATTGTTTAGGATCTTAAATGTTGGGATGACTCCAGGGACTGACCCTTCCTTGACAACAGCTTCCGCTGCTCCGAGAACGGCCGCCGCGACGCGTCCTACACCAAATGGCGCCGACGCGCTGCGATTTCCTGAGGTGGGTTGGTTCCGATTCGCTGCTTGTTGCCTCTAAGCAACTTTTTTTATTACTAATATATGTTTACTTTTTCTCATTTTAGCCACACAAAATGGTGTTTAGGAGCTAAAACTTGATGTGCCTTTTTTCGGCCTGCAAGTTTTCTCGGCGAATTGGCACTATAACATGCTCTTCAGCTGTAAGGCCTACCATTGTATCTTCTAGGTATGGCCCTTATAGAATTCTAAGTTTTCAATTATGATAATAAAGACATCTTTTTTTTCTCAGAGCTTGGTGTTTAGTGGCCTGGAAGTTCATCAGATTATCGTCATCGGCGGCAGTTTAGTTGCAGCTCAATCTCGATGTTGATTCATGAGCAGTTTGGTAGTAGTTGTAGTAGGCTAGTAACTCTAATTTTTTGTTCCGTACAACAGTGGAGGCAATATGCTTGTAGTTTTGAAATTTTGTTAACGTTTAAAATTTAGATGGGTGAAAATGCATGTGTATATGTTCTAAATTGCTTACTGATTTTCAAAGATGTGCTTATGGGATGTAAACAATTTCTTTTTGTTGCCCTTGTTGAAACATCTAGAAGCAAGCAAACTAGGAGGGGGCAGTAGCGTGAGGTTGCTTCTTGGTGGAAAAATTAGTTCTGATTGGTTGCAGCTTTTTCTACTGATCTACTATTTTTTCACTTAAAAAGGAAAGATCAACACTGTATGTTTTGTGTTTACCAAAAACGGAGTGGCCGTACGGCCGGCCTAAATTACGGCCGGCCGTACGTCAGCCGCACCCTAATGTATAATCGCCCTCAAGAATTGATGCTCGACCGGTCTTAAAAAAAATCGAATTGACGCTCGACCGGGAGCTTTTTTGCAATTATAGACGCAGGCGTGTGTGCATACGTACGTCCGGGCCTGCCGCGGGGATCATACCGATTGGCCGGCCGGCCTCTGTCGCCGGAGAGGCCAAGCAGCAGGTCGGCAGGCAGGGCAGGGCGTAGCCGTACGTCGGCGTCAAGCTCGCGCGGCCGCGGCTGGCTGCGCCCCACGTCCGGCCCACGGCCTAGCTTTTAGCTAGGCGCTTGTCGCCCGCTCGCTGCTGCCAGCCAAAAACCGCTTTCCGCGCGCACACGGCCGGGCGCGCTTCCACTCCATCCATCCCCAGTCCCTACCAGGCCACCACCGCCCGGGACACGGTTTCCACAGGCCGCACAGCACAGGAGAAGTACTGGTCGTCTTGTGTTTTCTCCATTTATTTTTTCTATCCATACATACATGTTGTTATTTTTGATAGTGAGGTTTCAATGCATGCTTGCTTAGACCGGCGCCGTTCACTACTTTTCCTGTTGGGAAGAAGCTAAGTGGCTAAACATCTCTAAGAGCTCTGGTATAATTTTAGCTAAATTTACAAGCTTTGTAAAAAAAAAAATAGAAGACTTCCTATAACATGGGTAAACCAACGAACTTTTTAAAAGGGAAAATTCTATATCACCCCTCACCTATGGGGGGTGGACTACATAACCCCCAACCTATAAAACGGTCTATATCACACCTTGAACTTTCCAAGACAGGTCAAATTACCCCTAAAGCAATTTTGAAAAATTATAGTAAATCATAGAAAAATCATAAAATAAAAAATCCAATTGTGTTGGATTCCAAATGAGTAAATCTACACAGTGTATATATAATATAATATGCTTATAGTATATTTTTTATAGCTATGAAGAAAAACATAGATTTAAAGCTACAAACAAAAAAATATACTAAAGCATACCATATTATATGTTCACTGTGTAGATCTACTCATTTGGAGTATAACACAATTGAATTTTCCATTTTGTGATTTTTCTGTAATTTACTATGATTTTTTAAAACTGATATAGGGAGTAATTTGACCAGTTTTCGAAAGTTCAGGGAGTGATATAGACCGTTTCATAGGTTAGAGGGTTATGTAGTCCACCCCCAATAGGTGAGGGGGGGATATAGACCGTTTCATAGGTTTTTATTTAGAACGAAAATGTATTGATCTTAGCGCATTACACAGGTCCTTTCACAAACAGGACTCCAAAGAAAAGGAAAATTACAAAGAAGTCCAAAACTCTTGTTCATCTTCCTCGAAGCTTTCAGAGATTCGTTCGTCACCGCCGCCGAAGCCGCTTCCCAATCGTCGTCGGGCACCAGAGCCAATCTCCACAAGGTGGAGGCCGCAGAGGAGGGCTTACTTCTAGGCGAATCAGCCGAGTACACTGCCTCCCAGGCGCATCGGCCAACTCCCGTACCCACGACGCATCCTTCGATTCCACCGCCGGCAACCCGAGCAAAGCTAAGATTTTCACCAAAGATCATCTTCCCCGAGATTAATAGGGTCAACGACATCATCACCTGAAGAAGACGACGATGCGCCGGCCCTCGACTCCTGGACAGGTCTCCCCAGCCTCTCCATTGACGTCGGAGTAGATCGCCATCGGAGAACGGAAGAGACTGGGAGAAATTATTCCGTTGCGCCGCCGTCGCTTCCGCATCGCCGGCGTCGCCAAGAAAAGCAAGCCGCAGAGGAGCTACACTCCTCCGGCAAAATCTAACTCCACCGCCGAACATCGACGACGAGCAAACCCTAGACCTAGGTGGACTCGACTAAGATCCTACGAAGACAGGCGATCTGTTGACGAGACGGACCCCCGCTCCTCGTCACCACCGGCAGTGAGGCCGGAGGCGAGGGAACGGGGGCCGCAAACGGTGGCGGCGGCGGCGGCGCCCCTCGGCTCCTTTCTTTCGCAACAAAGTAGCAAGGTTACAAACACATAGAATTGGAACAAGGAATAGATCGATAGATTACATTAGACCGTTTCATAGGTTGGGGGGTTATGTAGTCCACCCCTCATAGGTGAGGGGGTGATATAGACTTTTTCATTTTTAAAACTACACCCTCCATATGTCATAGTGCTAGTGAACATCACGTGTCATACTCATTTCTTACCTTCTTCCCTCCCCACCTCCTCTCCTCTCGCTCCCATGCGCAGGCCGTCGCACCACTGCCTGCTACCCCTCGTCCTCGTCTGCCATTGGTCCTCTCACTCGCGTTCCAGGATGGCGGGGGCGATGCTCGACGGTGGCCCGAGACGGCGGGGGCAGCGCTCGATGGCGGCCCGAGACAGTAGGGATGGTGCTCAGCAGCGGTCCGGGATGATGGGGGCGTGGGAAGCGCTCGACGGTGGGGGCGGCGCTCGGCGGTGGCAGGGGCGGCACGGGACATGCGCGGGGAGAGCGGGCCGCGTGAGATGGCGAGCGAGACAGGTTGGCTTTTTTTGCCTAGCGAGGGGGAGGGAATATAGAACATGATAGTTAGACGAGCAAAATATAGAGTCTACTGGAACCGAATTTTGATGAGATTGCTCCTTTTTTAGCTAACTCATCAGACATACGAAGTCTCTTAGAGATGCTTAAGGGTCGTCTCTGTACCCACGAAAAATGCATGAGACATCGAGACAGTGACGCTGTGAAACATTTCAAAGGTGTATGACGACGATACGTGGGGAACGGCCGGTGGATTAGCAGTTAAGGTTAGAAGAGGAGTTGGGACGGTGCAATTTGTTGCGTGCGTTGAAAAATATCGTCAAGGATATTTGTGATTGCAGTCGTTTTCTTGCCTTTCTATATTTGCATTACTCAATGTATGTATGCAGCTCATTGACTTTGATAAAGCTTATGCAAGCTTCCTTTTCCAGCAGCGAAAAATATGGAACCGAGACAGCAAGATCATGAAATTTCTTGATGATCTATCAGGTGGGAACAGGTTGTGTTGGAGTGACGGTGAGGAAAATGTTGCAATGGTAAAAGAAATTGTGGACTTCAATTTTTGTCTAATACTACTACTCATTATTAACGAGTAAAAGGTAGAAAAAGGTAAATGGTACTACCTCCGTTTGAAATTGTAGTTTGTTTGACTTTTTTGACTCTAGGGTTGACCACTAGTCTTATTTAAAAAAATGTACTAATATTGTCAAATTTAAGTTATTTTTGAAGATCTTGTATCGATAAAACGACCCAGAACAAAAGATAAAGGTGATATTTTGCACAAATTTTTAAATAGGACCTGTAATTTGAAACGGAAGGAGCACAAAGGTTGGAAAACATAGTTTAAATATCTGGGAACAAAAAAAGAGACTAATATATTCTTTTGTTCACCGTGAGAATGATATGCTAGCGCTAGTGCATGCATGAAGTGTTTCGGCGGCCGGCCGGGCAAAGTGGGGGAAAAAGTTGAAGTCAATGAAGACAAAAAAAAAGGTAATTTTCTTTCGGTTGTAGTACGCCGCTTTCTGTAGCACGCTAGTCGTCCGTCGCAAAGTTGTGAGGTCACCGGAGCTACTCTAGCTAGCTGTAGGCTGCAGCTTGGGAAATCACAAAGAAAGTCAAAGGCGCGTCTGCTTTCTTTGGAACCGCATGCATGCATGCCGCGAGCACTCGTGCCATCTATCGTCGTGGTCCTGGCGTTCAGGAAAAGAAAAGTACGCGGTGGCGACGGCGTTGGCAGAACGGGACGGGATGGGGCGGGACGCGGACGGGCGCCGGCCAATAAAAGCGAAAAGGGCAGGCGGCATGGTGGTGCTGGATGGTGAGGGATCTAGCGTCCGCCGCGCGCTTTCTACGCCGGGCCTCCCCCGCCACGCCCTCGGCCGCCGCTCTTTGGAAACCGCGGCCGGATCGGCCGGCGGCTTCGTCGCTGCCGCCGCCCGTGTGGCCGGCCGCGGCGCATGCGAAATTGCTGGCCACCAAGGGGGGTGGGGGGGGACTCGTGGGGCGTGCGTCGGAGCACGTGTGGTGTGGGGGCGCGGCCACGTGCGGCCAGGCAGTTAATTACCGCGGCGCGGTCGGATCGTTGGCCGCAAGCAAAGCCACCCCACTGACCCGTCCACAAGGGAACGTAACGCGCGGGCCCTGCAGCTGCAGGGGCCCGGACCCGGAGTCTCGGCTGCTGCTTGCTCCGCCCGCCGCACGGGTTCCGCCACCGGCGCGGCAACGCCAACGGCGACGGCGACCAGACAGGGCTGCACTGCACTGCACCGCAACCTTTTCGGCATTAAAATACCAACAAAGATGAAAGAAATCACATCCATTCACTTTTAGAATAAATGAAACATTTAACCAATTAAAATTATGTTAGGTCTAATAAAAATGTAATTTTATCTATTTTTAAAATTAGTATATATAAAAATAAACATTTATTTTATTACCTCCTACGAGCTAAGGTAATACATCTACAGTCCACAGTCACTTTGAAATACTATAGCAAAACTCCATACGCATAGTGTATATCTAACTGCATATATAATAAAAACTATGTACTACGCTATCAATTGACAGGTGGATATTATAACAATGCAAATAGACTCTTCCTCGTCATATAAGATACCCGGGGATTTGCGAATGGACATGTAGCCTAGTAGTTACAAAGAGTCTCAGTAGCACCTCAGGTCCTGTGTTTGACTCCCCGTGAAAGTGAATATTCTAGGTCTTAAAGGTGTTGTGCTTTTCAATGGTAGGCGATGTTCCTGTCGATGTGCTTGTGTGATGACTTCATCAATCTCGAAGATTTGTTACCTCAAGCTTTGAAGATGCTTATAGAGGTAGGTTTACATAGGTATGTTCATAGTGACGAGTGTGCGGTCAGCCTGTCAACCGGGACGGGGCAGGGCGGGGCTGGGCTGGGCTGGGGGACGGCCCCCATCCCCGCCTCGTTCCCCGTTACGCATTCCTCGTCGCCATCCCTGGCGGATTCTCGATCTCCGTTGGGCCCGTGGGAACGGCTAAACAGGTGAAAAACACCTCATTATGGTCATCTCAGTGCATGTATTCAAGATATAGATAATACAAGTCGATAACGATAACCATTAGGGCATTGAGCCATTAACTATCGATTGTTAGAGTTTCTTCTGTTACACTTGGATCATGTTGGGGCTACATATTATATGAGCCAGAATACATTTTTTCGGGGCACCACAAATCCCCATGGGGGCAAAAATGTCCCCCGCCCCTGCCCCGCCTCCGGTTCGAGGCCCCGCCCCGCTAGCCCCGCGTGCCTCCACCCCCCTGGTTCTCCGGCCCTATGAGGAAAACTGACAGCTTGAGTGTGTGGGCATTGTTAGTGTCGAATTTGTACCATATCATGTAAAAAATAAGAAAATTAAATTGACATATCTTTAGAACAAGTAACCAGGGGCAGATCCAAAGGGGGGGCTAGGGGGGATCAAGCCCCCTACCTCCCCAACATCAATGGATACCCCCCCTAAGCCCCCCTTCATTTTTAGGAAGAAATTATGAAGAAGAAGGGGAGAAGAAGAAGAAAAGAAGGGGAGGAAGAAGATGAGAAGGGAGATGAGCCCCCTCTAGATGTGTTTGTTAGATTCGCCACTGCAAGTAACGTAATGTCATGGACGCATCCTCGCTGCGACGGGTATGATATGAATCATATCATCATGTGATACTTAAATGGAGAAGTCTATTACCAGAAAATCTATGTTTACTGAGTGCCTAAGGGTTTGACGAGTGCATTCCATCGGTTTTGCCGAGTCTGCCAAACGACACTCGCAAAATAATAGCACTCGACAAATAGGGCCTTTGCCGAGTGTTTTTTCTTTTACACTCGGAAAAATATACTTTTGTCGAGTACCTAAAGTTCAACACTCGGCAAAGAGCACTTGGCAAAAAGAACTTTGCCGAGTGCTGGAAAAAAAGCACTCAGCAAATAACAACTTCAAAGTATATTTTGAAGCAGTAAATTAATTCAAATAGAAAATTGTTCAACTATAAAGTTGTATAACTTCTCAAGATCTACAACTTTTATTTTCATCGTATCTTCATTTGATAAAGCGATAGTAACATTGTTCACAAAATCTACATCTCTCCTCATATAGTTTCATGAAACTAGAAGAGACCAATATAATATTGGGAAAATTCGATTCATGCCACCACAACTCCGTGAAATTGGGTGTCATGTTGAAAATCATGCCACTCAATGGCATGATTTTCAACATGAGATCCAATTTCAAGAAATTGGAGTGGCATGGATCCAACTGACCCTATAATATTTGTGAACAATGTTACTATCACTATATCAAATGAACAAATGACCAAAATAAAAGCTCTAGATCTTCAGAAGTTGGATAATTTTGTAGTTGAACACCTTTTAATTTGAATTAATTTTGCTAACAAAAACTACATTTGAATTTGCTAAATTTGAAATTTAATTATTTAAAGTACGTTGGATGGGAAACAACCAAATAGAAGTTGTAGATTATAAAAAATTATGAAATTTTGTAGTTGACAATTTTTCATTTGAAATCATCTTATCAACAAAAACTATGTTTGAATTTGTCAAATTTAAAATTCAAATTTTGTAAACGGATGTTGAAACAACCCAAATGAAAGTTGTAGATCTCGAAAAGTTATGAAACTTTTTAGTTTACAATGTTTTCATTTGAATTTATTTAGGGCCTCAAATAGTCATTTTAATACCAGATGAGTATAGAATAATAAGAATTGGTATCATATATAGACACAAAGATTTTTTGGTACAATGATTGGAGGAGGAAACGTGCGAAGCTGAGGTTGTGGGTTCAAATCCCACCAGTTGCGACATATATTTTTCTGAATTTTTTTTGCTGAGTATTTTTTAGCATGTGGTAAAGTCTTTGCCGAGTGCCTAATAAAAGACACACGACAAAGAGCTCTTTGCCAACCAATTATTTACAATGTACTTTGGAAGGTTTTTGGACTTTGCCAAAGCTGCTAGGTAGTGGTCGTTATTATCGGACAGCAAGTATCACATCACCGTAAATAACCCAAGCTACATCAGCATTTCGTCATCGTCGTGCATGTTTCTGGCTTGCAAACAGCTCCGAAATTCGATCGTGTACAGGTGAAGATGCACGAACGTACGTGCAAGCTAGGCGCCATGGACTATGATGATGCAGAGTGTGGAGGGAGAGTGGCAGAGTGCAAAACGGAACAGCCACATCATCACAAAGACACAAACAGCGGCAGCTTGCTACGCGGAGAAAGGCGTCGCCTACTTCGCCGGCCGGCCATCGCCTCGCTTGCGCTCTTCACAAAAGATTTTCGCCGCCGCCGGCCGCTTCGGAGTTAATCCATCAAGATCCCCAAAATCCCCCTCGGAAAACGGACGCAGAGAATTATTTCTTATTTTAATCTAATCTTCTTTTTTCCGTAACCGTGCCACAAGCTTGGCATGATTTATCATTTAATTAACTACTAACTAGTTAATTAATCTGCGTGTCAGCTGTAGCTCTTTGCTGCGCTCGTCGACTGAAGGTGAATGCAGCAGGGCCGCAATCAGAGAAGTATTTTTGAAAAGGGGTGAATAGCTAACTATAAATGGTTGGGGAAGAATGTGACACGATATAAAAGGATTTTGAAATGCTAACAGACATAGTTTGCCATTTACTTTTAATGAAATACATGCTCAGATACATTCTCCAAAAGACATGATTTGGATTACCATAAGCGTGCTCTGATACATTCTCGAAAGAAAAAAGTCCATTTTTAGCCATCCAATTATTGTCCGAGTTTGATTTTGGCCATGCAACTCCAAAACCGGGTATCATTGACCATCGAACTATCAAAACCGTTCACATTTGGCCATCCGGCTGTTTTGCAGAGCGGTTTCGCTGACGCGTGGAGGTGAGACCCACTTGTCAGTGATACCCCCTCTCTCTTTCTTCTCTCTATCTCCCTCTTTCTCTCTCCTGCCTCCTGTCTCCTCCCTCATCCCTGCTCGCCGCCGCCACTCGCCTCCTTCCTCCTCCCTGCTCGCCGTCTCCTTGCTCACCGCCGCTGCTCGCCTCCTCCCGCCTCCCTGCTCGTCGCCTCCCTGCTCTGCCCTCCACCGGACCGGGCGCGAGGCAGGGGAGGCCGAGCCGCCAATGCCCCCGCCCTCCGCCTCCCAGTCATCCATCCTGGGTCCCCGTCCTCGAGCTCGCCATGAGCTTCTACGTCGCCGCCGCGGTCCATCCTCTGCGGCCTGGGACCATTGATGCCCCTGTCTTCTTTCTTCTCCACCCCGCACGACAGCGCCGAACAGCAGAGGAACCGGCACGGCGGCGGTGCGGTGTTCCTCGCCGGCAGCATGGCCGGCTGGCATCAGGGCTAGCGACACCACAACCAGAAGGGACTGCGGCAGGAAGCTCGAGCGGCGGCCGGGCCATGAGGAGGAGGTGGAGGGTAGCCGCGAGTAGACCTCGCCGACTCCATCGTTGCCGCCGCTGAGATCGAGGACCTCTATCTCTTCTTCCTCCATCCAGGCATTGAACTCCCGCACCGAGGGATCCTCCCCGCCCTCCTGCGTTACCTCCTCCTTGCGGCCAATGTTGTTGTAGCCCGTGAATCAATCGAGCAGGACTCTAGCGCAGGCATGTAGCGGTCCGGCGGAGCAGGTAGCCAAAGACAGAAGACCATCATCCACATTCCATGGAGGCACTCAACCAATCAGCAACGAGAATAAATCGTGCCATAACTAGTTCGATTTGGATAAAGTTGACCTCGATTTAGATATTGGTGAGCTCAAATTGGATCGCAGCGAGCTCGATTCGTAGTCAACGAGCTCGATTTGGCTGCGGACAAGCAGGAGCACAGCGACGACGGCGCGCAGCGACTCACATAGGCGTAGTGCGCGTCGGCGAGTGTGTAGCGGTGGCGTATGGCCAGCGCTAGCAGCTTGGAGCACTCCCGGCAGGGGCGCACCGCGAGCTCCCTCGATCCCCGGCGGTCCCGTCCAGTCCCGTTCCCTACGCCCAGGGCGGGGGCAGCCCTGCTGGGCGCGACCGGCGGCGCGGAGCAGTTCAACTGGGAGCAGCTCGCTGCGGACATCGAGACTGGCGCGCTCACCCCGTGCATCACCAACCCGTCGCTGCGCGAGGCTGTCGCGGGCATCCTCCGCCTGGGCTCGAAGAGAGAGAGAGGAGGTGGAGAAGAAACAGAGAGATGTGAGAGAAGAGAGGAAAATGGGCTGACATGTGGGTCCCACTGCCATGTGGCATCCACGTCAGCGAAACCGCCCTGCAAAACAGCCGGATGGCCAAATGTGAACGGTTTTGATAGTTCGATGGTCAAGGATATCCGGTTTTGGAGTTGCATGGCCAAAATCAAACTCAGACAATAGTTGGATGACAAAAAATGAACTTTTTCCTTCTCGAAAAGACATGATTTGGAATACCATAAGCGTGCTCATCACTGCGTCCAACAAAAATCTAAAAAAAAATGTATGATGGCCATGTGCTTCGTGAAAAACAAAAGTATAACAACCAAACTTTTTAAAACCACCTCAAGAGTCGGGCTTTTTAACCTAAATTTCAAGCCATTCTAAAGGGGATCCCATTTTTGTTTAACAGGTCGATATGTTGCAAAAAGCGAAGTTTTTCAAAGAGAGGCTTGTTACCATGGTTGGGAGGTACTATACGGTACCTGTTGTGCAGATTTTTTCTGACTACTGTTCTTATTGTGAAACTAAATTAATGTCGGTACCGGTCCCTTCTTTTGGTACTGGCCGTACAAATTTGGTACCTTTTTTTCCTAGATACCTCTTAATTTTAGCGCAATGAATAATCCATTTATTTCAATCGTAGTAAAATTTCTCTTTAAAAATATTAAAATTTCTTATTTTGGAGGAGAGTTGATATTGCACACACGCAAATATGCCAATTTATAGGATGTGCACCCATAGATCTCCAAGAAAACAAAAAGCAGATCCATATCTTCAACTTTCTCTTTGTGCACTTCCTCCATCACCATTTATATGATTCTTCTTATGTATAAAGGCACTAAGGCAGTAAAATTTCCGTATCAGAGAGAGCTGAAAGAAGCCTAAAATAGGTTACATTTTTACAAGTGAACACCGAATATGAATATATCATGCTTCCCCCCTCTTTTTTTGTACTTTATATCCGATTAAAAGTTTGCATCTTTATTTTTTTCTTTTTCTTTTTCTTTTTCTTTTTTTGCGATGGATTAAAAGATGGACGAGAATGAAGCTACCTGTAGAAAAGAGACTGCAGCGTTTTACATAACTCGCTGTTAGAAAGAAGAACATAATTCTTCTCCATTTGATTTTGCATTTTCTTCATAAAAGCATATAAGACAAGCAAGAAATTACAAAACTTGCACAGATAATGTTGGCCGAAGGTAATAAAAGAAGGATAAAGCCTTGCACTAAGAACCCTGCACAATCTTTACATATAACTCGGCCGTGCGTTTATTCCATTGAATATTATTGCAAAAGCTAGCATGATCCCAAACTCATCACATCCCTCCCTTTTCCCCTCTACCAAATCGAGACAATCCAGTGGCAATATAGCATTATCTAATGAGTCCCTTTCTGACCCCCCCAAAAGACAATGCTTGCCTCATCTGTCCGAATTCAAGACACTACTACAGAAAGGCTAATTTGTCCCGGTTGGGAAATCTTTGTTGTCCCGGTTTCCCAACCGGAAACGCCAGGCCGGGACAAAGGGGGTCCTTTTGTCCCGGGTCTGGCAACCAGGACAAAAGGTGCTGCCAGCGCCACGTGGCTGGCGCACCCTTTTGCCCCGGTTGGTGTTACCAACCGGGACAAAATGTCCCTTTTTTCTTGTTTTCCTTTTCTCGATTCTTTTTCTATTTCAATTATACTTTTGCATTTCAATTAAACTTATGTATTGGAATTCAATGTATATGATCTCCACTAATATATACATATATATAGTTACTTATATAATATTTGTCCTAGATAGTTTTCATATATAAATTAATTCACTTATATATATATGTATACATATATCTATACATGTGAATTCCTTTACATATGAAAATGTCTAGGACCAATATTATATATATATACACATATATATTATTGGAGTGCTTATATATATAATTCATACATCCTCATAAATAGAAATTTAATATAGAATCTTTACCTCTGGTATGAGTTTATCGCGCATCTCCGCGACCTATGGAAAAAGGGGATAATTAATTTTGACTAATTGAAATACGAGTTCAAATATTAACAAGTTTTTTATTTACTTCCTCCACCCAATCTGTCCAGCCCTTTGTAGGACCTACCAGACCATGGATGTTCTCGCATACATAATATGCGCATAATACAGTGCCTTGTTTCTGCCTCATACACTTTAAGAGAGAAGAAATTATCAGGTATTTATATGAATATATAATAAAACTAATGAATCGTG
This sequence comes from Panicum virgatum, assembly GCF_016808335.1. Classification (NCBI taxonomy): domain Eukaryota; kingdom Viridiplantae; phylum Streptophyta; class Magnoliopsida; order Poales; family Poaceae; genus Panicum; species Panicum virgatum. Next base: position 17,650,337 of record NC_053141.1, on the reverse strand, counting down.
CAACAAATCATCCAAGTGCGTACCGCAAATCTATCTTGATCTTCAATTTCTTGTCAAATTTGCATGGATGATTTTTAGCGAATTCTTTTCAAATCCTGTGCATGATTAGAACAATTATAGTCAAGTAACAAAGTGGTTCAAATTATCGGTCATCGACGGAGTAGTGGTAGAATTACTTTTTCATCATGTTAAGAAGATTTTCGTATTGTTCTGGAGGTCTCCTCAATGAGTCCATAATCACGAGTAGGCTCTTCTCGGGAATTATGACAATTAGGACCCAGTGTTCACTGCAAGATTATACGGAGGCAGTTATTGGTAGTTAAGGTTTAAACAATTCGATTACAGAATAGAAAGAGTTAGACGAAAGGAATCACTCACGCAAAGTTGTAAGGAAACAATATCATTTGCTTGTTGTGATGAATGCTTTTGTACTTGAACAAGTTTTGGTATAGCTCATCGGCAGTGTCGCGTAGAATCCTCCAATTACAAGTAATTGGGTCGATGAAGCCGAGGTGAGAGTATCCCTTTCTCCTGCAAGTTTGTATCTCCATTCTACATGATACCGAATAAATCAAGGGATCGGTATGTTGAGATCATGCAAAACAATACATAAGGAAAGTAAAATACTTACAGAACACACAAGCCGACCATAGAGATGTCGATGGCCTCCTGATGGAATAGTTGGTAAATTTCTTTCCAGTTTATCCATATAATGGCCTCCCCCGTAAGAAATCGCCATATTTAATCTTTGCGCCCTGCATGAAGATGCAATCGGCCATCGCACGCATGTAGTGCTGGTGCAGCTTATTGTAAGGATCACCGGGGTGTCCGACTCTAGAGGGGGAGGGGGTGAATAGGGTCGCTAATCGCTTTTTAACCTAGGGCTCAAACTACTTGCATAAGATAAACCTAACACATCCTATACATGCTAGTTATGACTAAGGTTTATCTTTTCTATTCTCTACTTACCCCAAAATACTTGCAACCTATAGCCAATCCTAACTAAACTAACTAGGAAGGTAAAGGCACGCAAGATATAGTAAATGCGGAAACATAATATGGTAAGTAAAGAGGTAAGTGCAAGAGGGATGCAAACTCCCGAGTAGACACGGTCATGTAACGTGGTTCGACACAAACGCCTACGTCCACGGGACACCGAGGCTCTTCCGATCACCGTCTTGCACTACGCCACCAAGGCGATGCCGGCAAGCAAAGGCAAGTGCCCCCCTAAGACACTAAGTCTCGTGCACCGCCACCGTCTCTCTCGGTCACCCGGCCGAAATCCACTACGGAGCTTCTCCACCAAGGAGGGGGTCTCCTCTTCCCCCCGCACAAAGTGTCGTTGCCACTCCACACCAAGTCGGAGGGTCACACGACGGATCACAAGTTGCTTGCCGTAGCAAGGTTTTCTCTCAAGCTAGTTCTCTCAAGAACTAAGCCTAATCAAGCACTAAGCACTCTCACAAGTGTGCTTAAGCCTATATGATGTACAATGAAGCACTATGGTGGTTGGAGATGATCTTTGGCTCTTGTATACTTCCTTGGTCTCCAGCACTCTCAAATGAGTCGTGGGGTGGCATATATATAGCCCCAACCCCTCAAACTAGCCGTTGGAAAAAGGCTGACAAAAACCCTTAACACCAGTTAATCCGATGCTCTAGCTTTTGTCATCACTGGTTTAACCGGTGAGTGCATTCTCCAACTAGCCGTTATACTTCAACGGCTACCTGATCAATAGACCGACACTCTCAAAACTGACGTCGGTTTAACCGGTGCATGTAATCTTCAATCAACCGACGCTCTCAAAACTAACGTCGGTTCAATCGGTGCAAGTAATCTCAGGAAACCCCAAAAATGGAGTCTCTGGACAACTGCACCGACGCTCTCAAAAACCAACGTCGGTTCAACCGGTGTACTCTGCTGACCTATCTTCACTTCAAGTCATTGCACCGACGAGTTGTCTTCATGCATCGTCGGTTCATCCGGCGCAAAACACCATTGCACCGATGAGTACAATTGGCTCATCATTGGTTTAACCGGTGATAGCAAATTGTCTCTGTCTTGTTCGTTTTGACTTGATTTCTTCACGGTCTCTTCGATTCTTGTCCCTTGGACCGAAGAGCTTTCAGGGCGCTGCCCTGAGACCCGCGAGGGGCGGCTCCCCCTCGACCCCCGTCCGCTGCCTAAGATGAATTGCAAGAATATGAAATTGATACCAATTTGAAAAGTTAGAAACTACTTAGCTTGCTCGGATGACATTTCAATGCTCATTTTTAAAAGCCCTTGATACCAATTGTAGAAAAAAATTGTAGAACAATGGCTTGTGTGTGATTTGAACCAGATGAGCAATGAAAATTTTGTACCTTAGTCCATGGGATCATCAAATTACACTTCTCCCCCACATTGACTAAGTACCTCCCCCTATCACCATGCATCCTTTTGCATTGCATTTTCCATTCCTCCCCCTTGCTAATGGCATCATTTACTCCAAACTATTTGCTTGCTTTTAGGGTACATTTCTCCCCCTTTGTCATCAAACACCTAAAAGCTTCATCACCACTAGCAACAAAGAGCATTAGTAGCAAAAAGAAATTCACTAGTGATATTGTGTTATACCAACTAAATTCGGCATATCTCCCTTTGTTTGAACAAGCTCCCCCATTTTCAAAGCTTGTGGCACCTCCTATCTTGACATCCATTGTGATACCAATTGTGACTTGTAGGGGTAGTGTTCAAAAGAAATTGAACTCATGGAGATAGCTCTAGGTGACTAGCCATGCCTCCCTATATCATTTATCTCTTTAACCTTTGGGAGTTATGGCTTGGTCTTTTTCCCTTGTCCAATCTTTCTTGATCAATTGATACCAATTGTAAGATTAATTGTAATGTGCATTATTTTGTCTAACTGGGTAGCGGAACCCCCGTAGGGGCGGCCCTTCGGGCCTAGCTACGCCTATCTTCTCTTTGTCATCACTTGAACCTAAAAGCCTGGGAATGTTCATCTTAACAATCATATTAGTCCAAGTGTTGTGTGTGTCATCAATCGCCAAAACATTATATTGAAATATGGCATGAGAGGCCATTTTCGCTACACTTATACATTTGCGTTGGAAGCACGGACACTACTTCGGGGGGTACAAGAGTTTTGCCGATCTCATACATCCATTTGACGACCACATCGGCCTTTGGAATATCTTCTCCCCCTGCAATCTGAGCCGCCATCAGGTTTGATTCTTTCAAAAATGTAACAAAGTCTTGTTCTTGCATCGTCTGTCCCACTACGAGAGGATCTATTGATTGTTTCTTTTGGGCTCCGAGCTGTGGAACGTCGGACGACGACGACTTTGATTGTCTCTTCTTTTTCTCAGTAGTTTTGATAATTGTGCGTTCGTAGTCTGAAGGGGGGTCTCTCGGAATGAATTTTCTCTTATTTGCTTCGCACATTCCCTTAAAAAATTTCAAATCTATCGGATTTATCACTTTCTCGGGCTCCGGCTTCGGTTTCGACTTGAAGTGCTCTTTAACTCTTTCTTGAGTTACCCGATCACATTCTTCAAGGCTCATGTTCCAGGGTTTTATAGGAGCCTCCTTGGTTTTCTTCTCCTTTTCCTTCTTCTTTGGAGGCTCCTTAGCCGGTGCAGCTACCTTCTTTGCCGGCGGCCGATTCTGCTTCTTTGCCGGCGGTGGAGGGGGTGACCATGGAGGCGACGGTGACGCTTGAGTGTTCATCGGCGCATGAGATGATGGTGATGGAGAATGTGCCGGTGAACCTTGCCGAGATAGTGCTGCCCTTGGGGAGTTTTGCGGAGATGCCAGCCTTGGAGAGACATGATGAGATGTCGGTCTTGGTGTTTGATCATCCGACTTTAGGACAATGTAGCGCTTATCCCATAGGATGTAGCCATGAATGGCTTTTGCTAGTGTCCTCTCCCCATCGCCTCCAGGAATATCAAGCTCGAGCGTCTCCCAACCCTGGCACACCTGCTCCACGCCAACTCTTGTGTATCCTGGCGGAATTTGCTGCCCGTGGTACACGTCGCCTAGTTGGGTTGGCATGGTAGTACGGTACGCAACAGTGAACATTAAGTTCTTAATGGCAGTCTGCAGGTCACAAGGTGTCCGCTGGGTGATCTCATCCACTGGAAATCGCTGCTGGGCCGTCGCTTCAACTGCGGCCTGGATCCCCGTTGGCTCGGCGACGGCGACGTCTGTGGAAGCGCAGCTGCTTTTCTGCAGAGACAGACGATCGGCTGCGACATTAGGCTCTGGAGGCACCGTTTGCGCTTGCTGTTGCTGGCTCATTGCTAGGGCCACTTGGCGTTGAACCTCTTCCTCCAGTCTTTGATCGTGTGACATGAGCCGTTCCTCTAGCCTTCACAAGTGCTCCCGCTCATCATTCTTTCTTCTTTACCGGCTTCTATATGATTCAATGTAATCCCTGAACCCATACTTCCCCGGAACCACGCCTTTGCCTCTTGTGCGGCCCGGATGCTGTGGATTCCCAAGGGCGTAAGTCAGCTCGTCCCTCTCTCTATCCGGCTAGAATGTTCCCTCGGCCGCTGCTTGTATGGCCTCCTGTAGTCTCTGGGTTGCTCGGTGGATGTTTGGCCCATAGATGCAGTCACCAGTCAATGAGTCCAAGCTTCCCCCGTGACCATAAAACCAGGTCCTTGACCTTTCAGGCCAGTTCATGGTCGCAGGTTGGATGCCTCTGTCAAGCAGATCTTGCTCCATCTTCTCCCATTTGTGTATTGCAAGCTTGTAGCCTCCTTGGCCTAGAGTGTGATGGTATACTTTCTTCGAGACCTTGTCTTTGGCCTTCTACACCTTCTGAAGCCCAAGCTCTGAAGACTTGTATTCCACAAATGCATCCCAGTGACCCCTGAGTTTTTCGAGCTCGCCGGTAAATACGGGTGTGGTCCCGGTCTTGATATATTTCTTTGTCAAAATTTTCTTGAATGATTGCAGCTGTTCGGCAATCTTACTCAAGATCCAGCGCTTGCATATCTCTTCGGATTCAGCTGGAACCGTGAAGTTTTTCTTAAGCTCCCGCCAGCACCATTCTTTTTCTCTTTCGGGTACCGCATCCTGTTCCTCGCTTGGATTGGAAGCTTTCCAGAGCCTGAAGCTGATCGGGATGTGGTCCCTGACAATACATCCGGATTGTCTTATGAATTTTTTGGCGGCAGCTTCTGGAGCGATCGGTTCGCCATCTGGACCAACTTCCGTTATAATGAACCGCCGTTCCAGTTTTTTTGATGGGCCTCGCTTCGTCTTTTTCTGCTGCGACGATGATCCAGATGGCTATAAAAAAACATTCATAGTATTCATATAGATTCAGATGAAAATATGATTGTCACTACAAATAAGTATAGTTGTGATATGTACATTAGCACTTAGTTCAGCAACAGCGTCATCCTGAATAGATGGTGGCTCAATTCCATCACCGGACATATTCAAATATATGTTGGTATTGCTGCCATCATCAGCTTGTTCAGCGACATCTTCTTGACCTTCGCCAATCATATTCAACAGGAACTGTTCGTCTTCCGCGTCTGTGTGTCGCGGGTCCATCGTAACTAAAATATGAATACAAATAAAACCCTTAAAAAAATTCTCTAAATAATCCACATATTTAGATTGGTAACGATCGGAAACTATCGGAAATGATTCGGTCGGTATCGGTAACGATCGGAAACTATCGGAAATGATTCGGTCGGTATCGGTAACGATCGGAAACTATCGGAAACGATTCGGTCGGGATCGGTAACGATCGGAAACAATTCGGTCGGGATCGGTAACGATCGAAAACTATCGGAAACGATTCAGTCGGGATCGGTAACGATCGAAAACTATCGGAAATGTTTGTGTGTTTACGCGAGTTTGCGAGCTCGAGAAGTAATATAAATGACATAATTAAATAATAAATACATGATAAATTAAAATATTTAAATGACATAATTATAGAATAAATACATGATAAATTGAACTCTTTGAATGACATAAAATATAATAAATACTTGATAAATTAAAGTCTTTGAATGACATAATTAAATAATGAATACATCATAATAGAAATTCTCTCTAATTCTATATTTCCTTCTCTATTTCTCTCTAAATTCTCTCAAATAATATATCCATAATTTATCGCTAATAATATATCCAAAATTGAATTCTAATAATATATCCAAAATTGAATTCTAATAATATTTCCATAATTAAATTCTAATAATATATCCAAAATTGAATTCTAATAATATTTCCATAATTGAATTCTACTAATATATCTATAATTGAATTATAATAATATATCCAAAATTGAATTCTAATAATATTTGCACAAAATTTGCACCTAATTCTAATAATTGAATTCTACTTAATATATAATAAATAAAATTAACACCTAATTCACTAAAATTTGCACAAAATTTAGGGTTTGGGGGCCGGGGCGGCAACGGCCCACGGTCGGTGCCGTTTTCACCTAATGCAGCTCGGGGCGAGGTCGGGACGGCGAGCTCGGGGCGGCGCACGGGCGAGGCGAAGGTCGAGGACGACGACGGTGCAAGCGGCGCGGCGGTGTACGACAGGCGCGAGCGGGGAGGAGGGATGACGTCGGCGCTCGTGGTGGGGGCTCGGGGCGGCGGAGATCGGGGACGACGGCGCGTTGGGGCGGCGGAGCTCTGGGCGGCGCTCGGGGACGGCGGAACTCAGGGCGGCGCTCGGGGATGGCGGACCTCGGGACTAGCGGCGCAGTGCGGCGTTGGAGCTCGGTCGGCGCGTCCTCTAGTGGCAGGGGACGGCGGCGCTCCGGGACAACGGCGGCGGCAAGCAGGAGGCGGTGGGCGCAGGGGACGGCGGCGGCACGAGCGAGGCGGAGATCAAGAACTGACCAAGTGCTGGAGGAAGGCGGAGGAATGTGAGATATATATGGTGGGGGCCTTTTGTCCTAAAGATGATTTTGGGCGGGCCGGGAAAATTCCCAGCCCGCGGACCACCTTTAGTCCCGGGTGGATTTACCACCCGGGACAAAAGGGGCCCGTTTTCCCTCGGTCCCGCCAAATCTTATGTTTGTTTTTGTTTCTTTTTACTTCCCTTTTAAAATTGGTTTTCATTTGTTAATTCAGTTAATAAAATTATGATTCCAAAAATTATGGAACAAAATTTCTTATCTCTATATAAACTTGATACACGCAACAAAAATAATTAATTTTCATTCAAGTGATTGGGTCAACGAAATATCTAACTTTTTTGAAATCATATTTGTTATTTTGACCATGCAAAAATATATTAGGTGAACAAATTTTTTCAAACTGTTCCTTTCCGACAGAAAGTGGATTCTATCAGGATATTAACGTTTAAAAAGTGAATTTTAGATAAAATTAAGCAATTTCATGATATTAATGAGTAGTGTGTGAGTTTGAGAGATAGTGTGTGTTAGTGAGATTGTGTGTGTTAGTGAGAGAGTATAGTGTGTTAATGTGAATGTAATTTCATGAAATAAATAAAATTAGTTGAGTAATCCATTATTGAATAAAAATTATAATTGAGTCTGGTAATTAATTGAAAAATATAAAAAATAATATATATAACACATAAAGTATAATTGTACAGTACATATATAATAAAAGTATTCGAATTACGATTACGTTTTTATACAATAATATAAAATGATTCAAGTACATGAAGGATTAGCGGTAACAGACTTTCTCTTCACAAATGTCTCTTGATTATGATCACGGCGCAAGTATGGAGCATCATCATTGGCTAGCAGGATGCATGGATCAGCATTTACTTCGAAAGGTGGAATGACAACAAAATTATTATATTCTTCTGACAAGTCTGTCTTGTCCTCCACTCCAACGATGTTTCTCTTTCCTGATAGAACTATGTGTCGCTTAGGCTCATCCTTTTGCTTGTTTATCCCCTTCTTTGGCTTGCTGGACATGTCCTTAATGTAGAAAACCTGAGCGACATCCTGGGATAGGACAAATGGCTCGTCTCTATACCCAAGATTGTTGAGATCAACTATTGTCATCCCATACTCCTCTTTTGTTACCCCTCCTCCAGATAGCTTAACCCATTGCCAACGAAATAGAGGCACCTTGAAATTGGGACCGTAATCCAGCTCCCATATCTCTTCAATGTAGCCGTAATATGTGTCCTTTTTTCCATTATTGTCCGTGGCATCCATACGAACACCGCTATTTTGGTTGGTACTCTTTTTATCTTGGGCTATCGTATAAAATGTGTTTCCATTTATCTCGTACCCTTGGTATGTTAAGATATTCCAAGATGGTCCCCTAGCCAATAAGAACAGTTGTTTACTTATATCCATGTTATGCATTAGATGCTTCCGCAACCAGCTGTAGAAAGTGTTCGTGTGCTCACGTGTAATCCATGCCTCAGACTTTTCCGGGAAATTGGAGAGTAGAATTTTCTTGTGTTCCTCGATATATAGGTCAACCAAGGATGATTGTTGAAGAACCGTATAATGCGCTTTCTTGAATGAGAAATCATCTGTGCAGATATAAGATTTCTTTCCTAATGTACCCTTTCCAGTTAGTCTCCCCTCATATCGCGATTCAGGGACTCCAATCGGTTTAAGGTCATCAATAAAGTCAACACAAAAGTCAATGACCTCCTCAGTTCCGTAGGCACTGGCGATGCTTCCTTCTGGACGAGCTCGATTACGAACACATTTCTTGAGTACCCCCATGAACCTTTCGAATGGGAACATGTTGTGTAGAAATACTGGTCCGAGGATATCAATCTCTTTGACAAGGTGCACTAGAAGATGTGTCATGATGTTGAAGAAAGATGGTGGAAATATCAGCTCAAAGCCAACAAGACATTGCACCACATCATTTTGCAGCTTTATCAAATTCTCCGGGTCAATTATCTTCTGAGAAACTGCATTGAGGAAGGCACATATCTTCACGATGGTTAACCGGACGTTATCAGGCAGAATCCCCCGCAACACAACCGGAAGAAGTTCGGTCATAAGCACATGGCAGTCATGGGACTTAAGATTTGTAAATTTCTTCTCTGCCAAATTTAAGATTCCTTTTATATTGGATGAGTATCCAGATGGAACCTTTATACTGCTCAAGCAGTCAAACATGGTTTCTTTCTCTTCCTTGCTAAGAGTATAGCTGGCAGGACTTAAGTATTGTCGTCCATTATCTCGCTGTTGTGGATGTAAGGCGTCTCGTTCTTCCATACGTTGCAATTCTTGACGTGCTTCTACTGTATCTTTTGTCTTTCCGTACACTCCCAAGAATGCTATCAGGTTGACGCAAAAATTCTTCGTGAGGTGCATCACATCAATTGCATGACGAACATCTAAGACTTCCCAATATGGTAGCTCCCAAAATATAGATTTCTTCTTCCACATGGGCGCCATTCCGTTTTCGTTCGGAACAGGTTGGCTACCAGATCCCTTTCCAAAAATAACTTCTAGATCTTTTACCATGTTGAAGAAGTCTTTACCACTACGGTGCATCGGTTTTGTTCGGTGGTCCGCTTGGCCTTTGAAATGCTTGCCCTTCTTTCGTACCGCATGCTTGATGGGAAGAAACCGACGATGACCCATGTATACAACCTTCTTACATTGAGTCAACCATATATTATCGGTATCATCTAAACAGTGTGTGCATGCTTTGTATCCCTTGTTCGAAAGTCCTGACAAGTTACTAAGAGCAGGCCAGTCATTGATCGTTACGAACAGCAATGCTCGTAGCTTGAAGTTTTCCTGTTTGTATTCATCCCACATCCGTACACCTTCATCGCCCCAGAGCAATAAGAGTTCTTCGACCAATGGTCTTAGGTACACATCAATGTCATTTTCGGGCTGCTTTGGACCCGGTATAAGCACTGGCATCATGATGAACTTTTGTTTCATGCAGAGCCATGGTGGAAGATTGTACATACAAAGAGTCACAAGCCAAGTGCTATGACCACTGTTCATCTCACCAAAAGGATTCATGCCATCCGTACTCAAACCGAACCTTATGTTTCTCGCATCTAAATCAAATTCAGGGTACATTCTATCTATTTTTCTCCACTGCGACCCATCAGCGGGGTGTCTCAACATCGAGTCTTTCTTGCGTTCCTCTTTGTGCCATCGCATCAACTTAGCATTATCTTTATTTCTAAACAGACGCTTCAAACGTGGTATTATAGGCGAATACCACATGACCTTCGCAGGAACTCTCTTCCGGGGAGGCTCCCCCTCGACATCTCCAGGATCATCTTTTCTAATCTTGTAACTCAATGCACTACATACGGGACATGCATCCAAATTCTCGTACTCGCCTCGGTGGAGGATGCAATCGTTGGGGCATGCATATATCTTTTGCACTTCCAATCCTAATGGGCAAACAAGTTGTTTGGCTTCATACGTTGTGGCAGGCAATTCGTTGTCCTTACGAAGCATTTTTTTAACAAGTTTGAGTAATTCGCCAAATCCCTTGTCGGATACACCATTTGTCGCCTTCCATTGCAGCAACTCCAAGGTGGTGCCAAGTTTCTTCAATCCATTTTGACAATCTGGGTACATCAACTTACGGTGGTCCTCTAACAACTTCTGGAACTTCAACCTCTCCGTTTCACTCTCACAGTCTACCTGCACATTGTGCAATGCCTGCCCCAGATCGTCGCTGGGATCATTTTCTGCTACATCTACTCCGGGCTCTTCCATGGGAATATCGTCATCGAATGCACCGATTCCAGCATTCCCGGGAAAGTGGTCATCAAAATCTTCTTCTTCATTGTCTTCCATGGTAACCCCCTGTTCTCCGTGCTTCGTCCAACAAACATACTTCTCCATGAAACCATTTGCGAAAATGTGGCTGTGTTTTCATAGCAGTAGTGCCGACTGCCGTTGGACTCCCTTGTCACCCCAGTCTGAGTCCTTTCCTGAGGCCGCCGAAGCAGATCGAGTCAGTAGTTAGCTTGTCGCTAGGTAGAGTAGTAAATTATCTGGAGTTAGGCCCTCTTCCCTCTTAACTTTTCTCTTTTGGTGTGTCCGGTTGAGTAGTTCTAGATTTGGTCGAAGCTTTACCGTTCCTTGGATTCGATATCCCAGGTATACTCCCTGGTGAAGGCTACATCGGTCTCTGTACGCTTGCGGAGTAATTCGCTTAGGCTAAGGAGTGCCAACAAGCTTTCTGGCACCATTGCCGGGGAACGGTAGCAACACTATATTTAGAGTTAGTCAGCCGTATGACTTTGTATCTTACCCCCATGGAGTTTTCTCCTAATTATCCGGTAGTTCCATCTAGCGAGTATTTGGAACGACCACCATCCGGCCATCCCATACTATCTGATGGTTACGAGATCTGTCCCAGTCTCATAGCCATGGTTCGCTCAGTCCTTCTTTGGTAGAAAGGACAAATGCCCCTATGCTCACATGCAGGTTTTCGAAGAGAATTGTTCTCTTCTGATTATACCAGTTATGACTCAACACACCCTACGATGGAAGCTATTCCCGTTCTCTTTGACGGGAGAAGCAAGATGTTGACGCAAAAATTAACACACTAGAATCCGAGGGCAAGTGTTCACCATGCACGGAAAGTAGACCAAGCGTGCTAGTCAATTTGACCTGAAATTGACAAGGGAGAAAAACAAAGTCAAATTCGAGAGTGTATCGGCTGGGATTCCGAATATCTCTCAGATAGGCGTATCGGCAAGCTCTTTCGATACTATAGACGACAAAAAGATATTGAATGCGAGCATGTGATAAACGAGTGCATCGGCAGGATCAGCCGATGCACTAAACGACAAAACCGGCTTAGGGTAGCCGATTGCACGTGTATAACAAGATCTAAGCTGCGAATGTACAGCTTAGATGATGTAAACTAAAAACAAATCTAAATCGGCTCTTGAGATAACACGAGTGTTACTGCAAAAACCTAAAGACGATCTGTTATGTTTTTAGAAGATAGATCTGATAATGGCCAAAAAGCATAGGAAAACCTACAAATCTAGCCGATATCGATAATTGGTGAATAAATCTAGACGAGACGACAGCGATGCGCCCGGAAGTCAAAGCCTAGATTTGAACGAAGCCACAGCGATGCGCCCGGTAGCTAAAGCTCAAATATACTCTGTAAAATAAAAACTCACCAGCAAACCAAGTCGCTCAAATGTGAGGCGTCCTTGATCAAGCTTGAAAGAACTCGTCGAAAAAAGAAAAGAATAGGTGAAGTCGCCGAAAAAGTGCAAAGAAATTGTAAAGTTTTGTTGTTTGGATGTGTATCATGTTTCTCCGGTTCCTTACAACTGATATTTATAGCATAGCACTATCAAGTCCTAGCCGATCACGGCAAACATTACTTGATTCTAAAGAAAAGACTAACTAAAGATAAACTACTTTAAATACTACAACTGAATCATCAAGATTTTCGTAGAGTCCGGATCCTCTTCTCTTTCCTTGACTTCATCGGCAACTCTCCATCGGCCGAGCACCAGAGCGGGCAAATCAGCATCTTCAAAGCATATTCCCTTGGCCCATTTGATGGACTCCATCGGCTGATTCCAATCCTGTGCATCTTTTGGTTTCTTCCAAATCGGCCACTTTCCCTTCACAAGAATCACCTTCCTTGACACGTGTTAAAAAACGGTGTCAACACATGCCCCCCAATTTTGGAATAATTTATTTTGTTCCGAAACTACTCCAATCAGCATTCAAAGCCATTCCTCGTACCCCGTGCACATGGCTCCTCCGTACAACTGGGTAAAACTATTCTTTGCCCCTGGCCTTTCGTCTTCCATTCACGCAAATCTAACGCGCCGATTCTCCTTTCGTCTTTTCACCCATCAGACTAGGCCATAAATATCATCTCTTGGCTTTGCATCGGCATCAAACCTCCATTAGCTACAACAGTTCCTTCCTTCCTCCTTGAGCAAAAACCCTAGGTCTCCCTATAGCAATGGCAGGCACCAAGCGCTCCGACGAGGGTCCTTCCAACGCCCCTCCGGCAATCCGCCGCCGCTTGGGGTAAGCCTCTCCTCTTTACCCCCAATCACCATATTCTGGCTTGGTTCTAATCTCCAATCTTTGTACAGCGACGACGCCCCCTCTTATTCGGACTCCTCCAACTCGGAGGGTCCCTTCCCCGGTGCTGACGAAGGCACCGTGGAGTACATCCGCCAACTCCTCCGAGAGAAGGATGAAGCTCAGGTGAACTACTCCCAGGAGACCATCAGGTCCCAGTGCCTCGCCTCCGAATTGGAGGCGGCACAAGCTGACCGGGCCGTTGTCCGGGCCCAACTCACCACCGCCGACTCCACGGTCGCCTGTAAGTCATTTCTTCCGAAGCATCATCCCTTCCTTTCTCAAATCTTTATCTCTGATTTATTTGCTTCAGTCCTGGAGTCGCAGGTCTGAGCCCTCCATGCCGCAGCTGCCACCGCAACTGGGTCGGTGAACGCTCGCGGCGACACCGTCGCCGCCCACCTGGAGGACATCCCCAACCGCTTCCGGGATGTTGCCGGACATGGAGTCCGTCGTGGACCCGCCGTAGCCCTCGCCATAGCCCAGTTCCAGACTGGCCATGACCTCCTATAGGTCGAACCAGTCCGCCTCCCACTAGGGAGCGAGGACTGGTGGATCTTCGAGGAGCTCACCGATGACATGGAGATGGCAGCCGCCGCCATCTCTGAAGATGTTAGTATAGAGGCGGTCATCGGTAATGTCTTTGCCGATGATTAGATTTCTAGGAGTAGCATCTCCCTAGAGATAGCTTTTGCTGTATCGGCCATATCATCTAATCGGCCCTTTTGTAAATGACATTATTAATGAAGTATTTCCCTTTCTTGCCAATTCTCGACTTTTCAATCAACAACGCAAAAAATCAACTCTGACCTGAATTTGAATAGTCTGGATTGTGTAGATTTTTTGCACTAAGGGCGATACATATTGTATCGGCCATAACAATTCAACCGATAACCCAATTAATCGGCTATGTATCCACCCAAACGCTAGGGTAATACTTCTTCAAATATTTTCCATTAAGAGATCTAGAATACTCTTCCCCTTCGAGCGTCTCCAAAATGTAAGGATTACCAGGAACACATCTGCTTACACTGAATGTCCCTTCCCATGTTGGAGACCATTTGCCGAATTTCGAACTTTTTGTTCCGATCAGCAGAATCAATTTCCAAACTAATTCTCCTTGCTCAAAGGTTTTGGGTTTTACCTTCTTGTCATACCATCGACCAATGCGAGCTTTGTTCATCTCAACATTCACGAGAGCTTTCAGCCGATGGCCAGCCATATCTTCCAATTCATCTTTCATCAGAGCAGAATACTCATCGGACGTTAACTGATCCTGAAACATGACACGTCATGAATCAAGCTTTAACTCCCATGGCAGGACAGCTTCATGTCCATATACCAAATGATATGGAGACACCTTCGTAGCACCATGACAGGCCATCCTATATGCCCATAAAGCCTCATGAAGCACAATATGCCATTTTCTAGGATATTCATCAATCTTTCTCTTGATCAATTTGATGACCCCTTTATTAGATGCTTCTGCCTGACCATTAGCTTGAGCATAATATGGAGAAGAATTCAGCAATTTAATCCCTATTCCAGTAGAAAATTTCTCAAATTCTTCTGACGTAAACATAGTACCCTGATCGGTCGTAATGGTATGTGGAATACCAAACCGATAGATAATATGTTCCTTGACAAATTGAATCATCTCCTTCGACGTAACGTTTTTCAGAGGAATCGCTTCAACCCATTTGGTGAAATAATTAGTGGCCACCAAAATGAACTTATGATTCTTGCTAGATGGTGGATATATCTGACCGATCAAGTCAATTCCCCATCCTCTGAATGGCCACGACTTGATTATGGGATTCACAGCTGACGCAAGAACTCTTTGCACGCTCCCAAACTTCTGGCATTCTTGGCATCCTCTGTAATATGTGAAACAATCTTCCAACATTGTTGGCCAAAAATATCCGTTCCATCTAATCACCCCTTTCATCTTATAGGCCGATTGATGGGAGCCACAAACCCCTTCATGAATTTCACCCATCAACACTTTTGCTTCTTCTTTATCAACGCATTTGAGCAAAACTCCATCAATCGTCCAATAATACAAATATTCTTCCAACAGCACATACTTGATTGCTTGGAATCTGATTTTTCTGTTTACTTTCTTGGAGGGATCTTTCAAATATTCAACAATCTCCTTCCTCCAGTCATCGGCCGTTACTTCCAAAACCATCACCCCTTCCATCGGCCGATACCCTGAAGCATGTGAGCCAGCCGATTTGCATCACTATTATGAAATTTAGGAGCATGCTCAATGGTTACCTTCTTGAATTCTTTTAGCAGCCGGAGACATTCTTCATGATATAGTCGCAAAATATCATCTTTGCATTCATACTCCCCAACTAACTGATTGATCACCAGCATAGAATCTCTAAAAATCTCAACAGCATCGGCTTTGATTTCTCGAAGTAATTGAATTCCTTTGAGAATAGCATGATACTCAGCTTGATTATTGGTTGCAGATGCTTCAATTGGAAATGAAAACTCAAAATTTGCCCCCCGAGGGGAAATCAGCACCACACCAATTCCAGAACCGTTCCCACATGAAGATCCATCAAAGAATAAAGTCCAAGGAACAAGATCTACCATGTTTAGCTCTGACCCACGATGTTGTACAATAAAATTGGCTACAGCTTGACCCTCAACTGCTTTAGCCGATTCATATCTCAAATCAAATTCTGACAGGGCCAAAATCCATTTTCCTATTCTCCCATTTAAAATCGGCAACGAGAGCATGTATTTAATGACGTCATCCTTGCTCACGACAACACACTCAGCCGATAATAAATAATGTCTAAGCTTAGGACAGGAGAAATATAAGCAAAGACATAATCTCTCGATGGGAGAATACCTGGTTTCAGCATCCAGCAACCTTCTGCTCACAAAATATATAGCTCTTTCTTTTCCCTCAAATTCTTGAATAAGGGCCGATCCGATAGCACATTCATCAGCCGATAAATACAATTTAAACGGCTTGTGCTTTTGGGGAGGAACCAACACTGGAGGATTCACCAAATAATGTTTGATTTCTTCTAATGCCTTTTGATGCTCCTCTCCCCATGCAAACTCTTGATCGGCCTTCAACTTTAGTAAAGAACTGAACGCTGAATCTTTCCAGATAGATTGGACACAAATCTTCGAATAAAATTAATCTTGCCGATCAATGACTGAAGTTCAACTTTTGTCATAGGGGCTTCAACTTTATCAATGGCTGATATAGTCTTCTAACTAATTTCAATCCCTCGTTCATGTACCATAAAACCCAAGAACTGGCCAGCCGACACACCAAAGGCACATTTATTCGGATTCATTTTCAAACCGTGCCTTCTTGTGCATTCCAGAGCTTTACGCAGATCGACCAAATGCTCTTGGTGCCCCTTTGACTTCACAACCACGTCATCGATATATATTTCCACAATTTTTCCGATGAGTTCATAAAAAATATAGTTCATGGCTCTCTGGTACGTAGCACCGGCATTTTTTAGCCCGAAGGTCATGACTACCCACTCGAACAAACCAAGATGTCCCGGACATCTGAACACAGTCTTGTGGATGTCTTCTTCTGCCATAAAAGTTTGATTGTATCCAGCATTGCCATCCATAAAACTGATCACCTTGTGCCCAGCAGCAGCATCTACCAACATATCGGCTATCGGCATAGGGTAACCAACCATCGGCGTAGCCTTGTTGAGATCCCTGAAATCAATGCACACTCGTAATTTGCCATTCTTCTTGTAAACAGGAACCACATTAGAAATCCATTCGGCATAACAACACTGCCGAATAAAATTAGCTTCAATCAACCGTGTAATCTCGGCCTTTATATCAGGCAAAATCCTAGGATTGCATCGTCTTGCTCCTTGTTGATATTGCCGATACCCCGGTTTTATAGGTAAGCGATGTTCCACAATAGATCTATCTAAGCCAGGCATCTCCTAGTACTCCCAAGCAAAGCAATCTTTGTATTCCTTTAGTAAACTCTTCAGCTCTTGCTTGTATTTGGGATCCAGATTGGCACTAATAAACGTCGGCCTTGGTCTATCACCATCTCCGATATCAATTTCTTCTAACAAATCGACTAACGTAAATCCCTGCCCCAATTTCCCTTCTTCTTCTAGGAACTCATCCATTAAGAACTTTCTGAAGAACCAACTGCTTGGATCGGTGTGGAACTGTTACTGGCCGATTCATCATCGGTCTTAGTTTTAACACACCAGACTTGTGATTGGACCCCTTTCTTGTGCAAAGTCTGTTCTTGCTCTTCTTCGATGATCTCCAGTTGGCGTAGCCTCTAAACACGTCGCTTCTGAGACCTGGTGAAACCCCCTGGACACCGCTGAGATTGATCCGTGCGATCATGCTCACGCTCTGGATCTCTTCGCATCGGCTGATCATCTTGCACCCTATCATCAGTTATCTGTTCTAGCCGATCGTGTGCAGGTATTCTTCTTACAGCAGGATCACGTAGTATGGTCTTGCCCCCCGGCTGATCATGCACTGATACCTTTTTTCCAAGCCGATCATGCACAGGAGTGTGGTCACGTCGATAGTGTTTGTGACGTGGCCCTTCATATGATCGGCTGCCTTGACCATTGCACTCGGGACAATCATATGCCGATGGCAATGTCAACCCTTCTTCCCAGCAGTAGACAAAGAAAGGACACCTCCAATGATCTTGCTCGCATCATTCCCCTTCTTCTCTATGCTGCCGCCTTTTATGATCACCCTAAAACTTGTTCAACAGCATTTGAGACGTGACACGTCTATCTGGCGCCGATGAACGTCCAACATCCTCTTGTAAACCCTTCCCTTTGACCTCATCAGCCGCTATCTGCGCTCTAGGATCAATAGCCCTAGATCTCTTGGCCGATGATGATGTCAGAATCTTGGCTTGAGGAGAACCTTTATCTCTTGCCACATCAACCATGTTTGTGGCGAAAGGATGCCCACCAATCTTCATCGTCTTTTTGGGAGTTTCAAATTTCAACCTCCCTTGCTCGAAAGCCATATGAATCTGCTGTCGGAAGACTTTGCACTCATTGGTGTCATGCGACGTAGCATTATGCCACTTGCAATACTTCATGTTCTTGAGCTCTTCTTCCGACGGGATCTTGTGATATGGCTTCAACTTGATCAACCCTTCCAACAATAATAAGTTGAAGATCTTGTCGGCTTTGGTGATGTCGAACCCATATGACTCCGGCTCTTTCTTCCCAAACGGACACGTCACCGGCTTCTTGCTGTTCTGTATCCACTCAACCGATGCGACCGTTTCCTGCTCCTCTTCAGAATAATCATTAGCAGAATACTCCACATAGTTTATCTTCTTCTGAAAATGCTTCTTAGACTCATAGGATCGAGTCTCTCCTGACATCCTGGCTGCAATCTGGTTAATGCTCTCAAATTCTTGAGACGCATATTTGTCTTTAATGTGCGGCAAGAGCCCATAAAATGCTACTTTTGCCAACTACTGATCGGACAAAACCAAACTGTAGCAACGGTTCTTGACATCTCTGAACCTCTGAATGGAAGCAGCGACCGATTCATCGTTCCTTTGCCTTAAGCCAGTCAAATTGGTCAACTTCAACTCAGTAATCCCAGAGTAGAAGAATTGATGAAATTGTCTCTCCAGATTGGCCCAATATAGTATGGAATTTGCTGGCAAAGTGGTGAACCAAGCAAAGGCCGATCCAGACAAAGACAAGGAGAACAAACAGACTCTGAGTGCATCATGGTTGCCCGCTTCTCCCAACTGTAGAAGGAAACTATTAACATGTTCCATTGTAGAAACTTCTCCCTGCCCCGAGAACTTTGTGAAGTCGGGCACCTTGTACTTGTGTGGGAGAGGAATCTGATTATAAGCTGGAGGATAGGGAGTCTTGTATATAATAGATTGTTGCTTCAGCCTTAAACCAAACTGCTCCCTCATCACTTCAGCTATTTTTGTGCCCCAATCAACTTGTGATTCAACTATTGGCATCTGCTGAGGAGAAGCCATGTTCGTTGTGTTGGTCATCATCGCAAGCTATTGTGGTGTATGCATCATCGGCTGTCCAACCGATTGCATCTGATGTGCTTGCTAGGATATCTGATTGCGTGTCTGCTGAGTCATCGTCGACTGTGGAGCCGATGGACTAGCTGACTGTTGGCCAGTAGTATCCACATATGGCACGTTGACATACCGCAACTGTGAAAGAAGGACTGTTGGCTATGGAGCCGACATCCCAGTTGACACCTTTCTGATGATGGGACTATGAAAGAAGGATTTACGTAGGAGATTGTGGTTGGAGCATAACTGCAAGACGCTGCTATGGGGTCATCGGCGGTGGTGCCGATGCATTAGCTTGCGCAGTCATTTGTGGGCTCCATGTGCCTTGCGCATTCGGCTGCATTGCCGATGCATCCTGCTGAGTACCCATCGGATGGGTGGCCGATGGATCAGGTTGAGGGGTCATCGGCTGAGAAGCCAATGCATTAAACTGCATCTTGGGTGGCGTGGAAAAGAAATCTAGATGCATGCCATACCCCGTAGCAGATTCCATCCTTTTGGAAACACGGATGCAGATCCACCTTGCACAGATGTAACAATAGGTGGCGTAGTCGAGTAAATAGGATCTGTTGTAACCGCTGACGCTGCAGTAGTGGAAGCTTGTGGTGGTGCTTGACTGTTGCTTGTTCCTGCCAGGCTATTTTGAGCTGACAGGGCTGCTGCCATGGACACTTCCAAGGGAACATACTGTACCTGATCTGGTTGTATGTAGCAAGAACCCATGCACCCTGAAAACGTACCTTCAGCAAAAGTCTTAACCACCGCGTTATGCACCGTGTTGCCCATAACTGTTGCACTCTTAATGAAAGCCTGCGCTATAGCTTGGCCAACCGCGTCCATCATCTTGCTTTCACGTTGAGCCTCTGTCAATGGCTGGAAAGACGGAAGATTGAACTTCTTGATCACCTCGCCAGATCTGTTGATGCTGTACGACCTGAGGCATTCACGTTTGAATTTCTCCACCAGCTCCTCATATTCCTTCCTTTGTTCTTCTTCGAGTTTGTCTTTAGGAACAGGAATCTGGTTTTCTTCACTGACCGCAGATTTATCTGTAATGTCCACCATTTTGAAGCTTTTGGTCCCACCGAGCGTGCCAAAAAATGTGTTGGCGCAAAAATCAACACACTGGAATCCGAGGGCAAGTGTTCACCAAGCACGGAAAGTAGACCAAGCGTGCCAGTCAATTTGACCTGAAATTGACAAGGGAGAAAAACAAAGTCAAATTCGAGAGCGTATCGGCTGGGATTCCGAATATCTCTCAGATAGGCGTATCGGCAAGCTCTGCCGATACTATAGACGACAAAAAGATATTGAATGCGAGCGTGTGATAAACGAGTGCATCGGCAGGATCAGCCGATGCACTAAACGACAAAACCGACTTAGGGTAGCCGATTGCACGTGTATAACAAGATCTAAGCTGCGAATGTACAGCTTAGATGATGTAAACTACAAACAAATCTAAACCGGCTCTTGAGACAACACGAGTGTTACTGCAAAAACCTAATGCCGATCTGTAATGTTTTTAGAAGATAGACCTGATAATGGCCAAAAAGCATAGGAAAATCTACAAATCTAGCCGATATCGATAATTGGTGAATAAATCTAGACGAGACGACAGCGATGCGCCCGAAAGTCAATGTGACACTTTAGGTGTCTAGCTATTAGAACATAAGGTTTTGTGTGCATTTTGTGAATTTATCCTTGTGTGATAGTCACAAAATTTCAATGCAAATTGAGGGCATATATGTAATCATGCAAAATTACTAGCCCCTTTTTGCAAAATGTTTTAACATAGGGAGTATTTTCAAATTTATGAAGGGCTTTCTTGCAAATATGCTAGTAATCATTACTTTGGCAACTTTGTTGCAAATAAGCCCTAAATTCATTGAATTTTGCTACCAAAAAGGTATTTTCCTTATTTAATTCAATCTCTTTCAAACTTTTGAATATATTTCAAAATTTTTTAATCTAGTGAAAATTTGCACAACATGAAAGTTGTAGGTTTTGAAAAATTGAACAACTTTCATTTTGGGCACTTTTTCATTTAAGCCCTAGATCGACTGGAAATTTTGCTTTACAAACAGACCCTTGCACTTTTCTAAAATTACAAAAACATCCTTCACTTCATCTTCAACCTCCCGACGGCTGGGAGCTGTGCTGCGCCCCCGCCGCCGTGGTTTCCCCAGCCCCGGTTTGACCTCTCCACCGCCTCCACGCGCCATGCACTGGGCCTACACACCTCTCCACCGCCTCTGCTGGCCCCCAGCATGCGCGCCACGCCGCCGCCGCCCACCACATCGCCGGCCGCCGCAGTGAGCCTTGTGCCATCACCGATTTCCCCTTTCTCATCCTGCCAAACACGATCCCCAGATGCTTCTTGTGCTCATCCTCTCCCTCCCCGGGCTATAAATAGCCCCGACCAGACCCTCGCCGGCACACACACACACACCGCCGCACTCTACCTACACTCCGGCGAGCCCTCGATCCGTCACCACCGCTCCATCGCGACCTCCACTAACCCCCTTAGTGAGCTTCATCTCGAGCTCGCGAAGCTCACCCGCCCCTTCTCGCCGCCAATCCATCGCCGGAACGCTCTCGCCGCCGCTCACCCAGCCGCCGTGCTCCGCTACAACGCCGACCAACCCCTTCCAGCCACTTCCTCTAGCCCCCCAAGCACGTCAATAGGTTTGACCTGATTTCCTCTTGCTCCCAGACCCCCTGGCCCTCGCCGCCGGCGATCGCTGTAGCCGGAATCGGCCGGTCAACCCCTCTCCTCCCCTCTGACCCGACCAAGGGACCCAATTGCTTTGAGTCAAATCTTTCTGAGGTCCTTTCTGTAAAAGATCGAATCTTTTCATTTTTCTTTTAGTGAACTTTGATAAATCCTAGAAAAAAAAATGTGAAATTAATTTTGTTGTGTTCCTTTTAATCAGATCTATCATCTGGTGTGATGAGTTTGAAATGTTTTCTTGTGTAGCAAGTTCCAAAAATAAAAGTTATTAATAGCTCTTTTTAATTTAAACTTTTATTCTAAAGCTTTGCTATAAAAGAGCTTTGAATCATGTGTTCTATAACACATGACCAACTTTATAAATTTTTTTTTCAAAACTCTTTTCCAAACTTTAACTCATACTTTTGCAAATTCTCTTGTATCTTGTGTGTGCCTTTACAAAATTATTTAAAACCTTTTTGTGTATTGTTTAAATGATTTCCAACTCTTTAGTGAAGGAAAGCTATATTCAAGCACTTCACTAATTGTTTCCAAATATTGCATTTCATATAGAAGTCACCCCTCTAGCAGCCGGAACTTACGAGCTCACCCAGGAGCCAGACGGGGATTTTTCTTCTGAAGCTCAGGCCAACGTTGTCGAACTAACAGAAGCTCCGAACTTTGATTCGGAAGAACCAAATTTCACTGACCCTACAGACACCTCTACAGGCAAGCCCCGGTGTATAATCCTATTATTTCAAATTATACAACTATTGTTATTATTTACCTGTGCATTTATGTTGCTAGAGTTGAATGAAAACACTAGATGCATAATTCTGGGTCCTACTGATTGAACACTAGATTTGAGTCCGAGTTAGATGCTATGCTAATAGGACCGGTAAAAGTCGAGTGATTGCCTGTCACTCGCGAGCTTATAGGAGTTGATTGTTTACTTCCTGCAATCACTATAAGGATCATGGGTGGATTTGTTGAAGTCTGTTTGTGTTGATGAATTTGATAAGCTCGCAGTGTGTGGTAGCGGTGGTTAAGCGTTTGAAAGTACTAGCCACATGCCGTAAATATGGTACATGGCAAGCCTAGTAACTCCGAGGCCCGGCAAGTGGACATACCCCCACTCTCTCTTAGAGATAGGAAGTTAATCTATAATAAAGTTTATTTTATGTTGCAAAACAAACCACGGGTGAAGAGAAGAGCGGTTCTCTGTAGTCGGGGAGAGTGACACTAATCCATGAACCGGAATGAGAAGAAAACGGTTGCTTGGGAGTGACTCGTCAGTGCTCTAAGCGTGTGTATTAGGTTTACCCTTGCAAGGTTGGAAATTTGAGTCAGAATCGTCCGTTTCTCGCAGAAATTGAGACTGCTTGATCCCTTTGCCACATGGAGTAAGAAGTGAAACATTCATGATACTTAATCTTGTTGGATATCAATAATTGCTCTACTATGTTTGTGTAGATAGGTGCATACCTAGAATGGTTAATACAACTAGAATCTGAAAGCTAAAATTTAACCTTAAGGATCTACTCTTTGTTGCTTTTCAGCAAAATAAACTCCAGAGCCATCACAAACCTCTCATGTCTAGTTAAAGAGCTATGTTATACCCTTAGACGGGTCAGTCTGGCTGAGTATTAGTATACTCAGACTTGGTTTTTTAATGTTTTCAGGAATGCTTTTCTGTAACACCCGGTTTATAAAAGGACATAAACCGAGCAATCATATACGTGCCATGATCAAGTCACAGGTATATACAACAGAATGAACAGTATATCACAGCACATATCACGTAAAAGATATAATAAAGTGAGTATGAATGTTATTTATTACATGAATGACAAAATATCTGATACAGCGGAAGCGTAAATACATATACGAAAACTCTCGGAAGCTGGGCGCCACAGGGACGTCGACTGGGAGACGACCGCCTAGAAGTCCTCGTACTCATGGTAGCTCTGGGTGAACTCCCTCGCGTTGGCAGGAACTGAGCAGCAGTAGGGTATCCCAAAAAGAACAAGAGGAAAAAGTAGAGGACGCAAGTGTGAGTACACAACTTGTACTCAACAAGTATAACACAAACTATGAGGCTCTAAGGTTGGCTGACTCAGCTGCATTAGCTTTTAATCTTGGCAAAATTTTATTAAAGCTAATTACTACAAGTGGATGAATTACCATAACCCAGTTACATAGTAATTAATCAGAATTAATAATGAACTACTGAGAATCAAACCAAACCAACCACCCGGGGAACCCCCCTAATCAAAGGAAGGTAACCCCACTAATCAAAAGAAGATAACCCCACTAATCAAAAGGAGGATCTGAGCCGCTCATGACCGTGAGCACGGCTAATATACCAGTTTCACACTCTGCAGAGGTTGCACATCTTTACCCACAAGTCATGAGCTACGCTAGTTGTTCATCACACTTCCGTAGGTGAGATGGCTAGCAAACTCACTACGAGGCCGTTACAAAGAATCTCGTTGGTAAGGAGTAACCGCGAGGGTTGGATCGGCGACTATGGAGCAGGTCTAGTGGGCGTCAAGACACAGAAGCACAGACGAGGCCACTCAGTACGAGGGCCATAGAAGCTTACCACCCTTGCCCCGTCGGTAAGTTACTCCAAACCAAAAAGACCTAATTAGTAAGTCAAGACCGTTCCATTCCAGTCTTGTGGTAGCGCTGTTGTCCCAGGTTGTCGCTCTATGAACCGGTCCTTATGGAGAGTGGCCAACATAGCACTAAGCACCGTGATGGCCCCCTAAACCATGTTTCTAACAAAAACCAATTTTTAACGAGACGTGAGCCACTCAAGCACAGATCACAAAGGGCCACTCCCAGAATTAAGTTGCATATACCATTAATCAAATTAATTAAAAAGGACCAAGTGTGTTACAGCGCGGCACCTAGCACAACTAACCAAAATGCAACCCAAGGGATATATATAAAGGATATAAAGTGGCTAGAAAAGTCCTTATAGGCATACAATATTAAAATGCTGTATGAAAATGTATTTAAAGGTGATAGGTGTTGTTCACGTTATACTTTCCTTCCTCAAACTGCTCCTGCTGCTGCACTAACTGATCTGAAGATGGTGGCTACTCCGGGTACTGGTACTGATGCTCCTCCGGTTGCTCAACGTCTACTCACGAACACATGGCCAAAAACAAGGCAACAATATAAACATACATGCAAACAAAGGCTAACACTAAGAAATAGTACAACAATACATAAAAACAGCAAACAAAACTAAGCTAGAACTATTCTACGCGTTACAACGATCGCGTGGACATAAAGAACGCCTAAAACGGAGCTAGAACGTGAAATCTAGAGCTAAAACAAGGTCCAGGGGCTAAACTATGAGAAAACTGAAAGTTCTAGGGGTTCTGTTCAAAAAAACCAGGGACCTATACGTAATTAAACTATAGCTATAGGGGTTAGCACGCAAAACTTCCAAGGGTGGACGGCGGGTTCTAAATCCAAGAAGCTCAGGGGGGTCCGTGCAAAGTTCTGGGCCGATCTGGAAATATTTTTGAACACAGCTGGACCGCGGGTTGATTTCAAGGAAGCTGGGGGGGCTCTTTAGCAAAAAGTCCCGCGAACTGGTATGCCCATTCTAATCTGAGCCGCCCACGTCGAATCTGACGGCGCAGAACAAAACGCACGCGCGGAGGCGGCGGCGCTCGACGCCGGCAACGGTTTCCGCGGCGGCGCAGCTCGGGAGGTCGCCAGAGTTCGTGGAACTCGGCCTTCCCGGGGTCAAAATGGAGTGGGCTTGGATCAAGAAGGGACTATGCGACATGCGTAGTCCACCTGGGGCGTTGGTTGGGTTCGGGGAGGCTCGGAGCGTGGAGCTCGGTGGTGGTGGCGGCTCGGCATGGCGGTGCATCGCCGGTGTGCGATGTTCTAAGGGTTCCAGGGGCTACAGCCTACAAGTTCTAGCGCCAAAAGGATCGGGGAGGGCTACGGGTGCTCACCGAGGCTTGGATTGGATGGATGCGAGACGCAGCAGTGCCGGTGGCGAGGTCGAGCGGCGGCGCACGGGCGGAGCTTGGGGTCCGGGCCGATGGCGTGCTCCTCCGGTCGTCTGGGCTCCACAGGAAGGTGCGCCGTCGAGCTGTGAACACGAACCGAGGGTTAGTGAGGCACGGGGCTCACCGGCGGTGAGAAATCGCCATGGCGGATGGGGTCTCACCTCCGGGTGGTGCAGAAGCGATTCTGGTGCTGTAGGGGCCTAGGTCGAGCGTGGAGGCCCCGGGAAGCTTCACGGCGTCGAGGCAAAGCCTCTGCGGGGTCTGCAGGGCTCGGGGTGCTCTGCACGACGGAGAATGGCAGTGGTGGTGCTAGGGTGCAAGGAGGTGGCGGTGTGGCTAGGTAAGACGCAGGGAAGGTTCACGGGGGCGTATTAAGGAGAGGTCCGGGGATTTTGGGCGTGCGTGCCCGTGCGTGATCCCGGCGAGGATTGCGGCGGGTGGTTACTGCGCGAGCGCGGAGGTTGCGCTGCTCGGCGTGATCCCGAGCGGGCTTCTAGAAGGATGGCGCTGGACGGGCTGGACGGTGGGTCCTGTGTGGTTGGGGCGGTCCACTGGGCAGCGAAGAAGCGGCGCGGGCGAAGCGGAGCAGCGCTGGCGTGGGGAGGAAGAAAGGATGGAAGGAGGAAGATGATGTCGCCGATAGGTGGGGTCACGGCATCAGTGGGGGAGTGCGCGCGCGGAGCGGGCCGAACGGGTGAGCGGAGCCGGGCTGAGAGTGGGGCGGGGCGCTGGTCCAGAAGGGGAGGAGGGGCATGCGCGTGACGCGGCTGGGCCGAGCGCAGAGGGAAAGGAGGAGCTGGGCTGCAGGTCAGTTGGGCCAGGAGGGGAGGAGGGGGTGACGCGGCTGGGCCGCTGGGTTGGGTTGGTGTGGGCCGCCGGGTTGGGTTTGGGTTTTCTAGTTTCTTTCTCCTTTCCTATTTCGTTTGCTTTTCTATTTCTAATACAAACCAAACTAAACCTATTTGAATTCAAATTTGAATTTGAATTCAAACCACACACAAACAAATAAAATTATGCACCAGCATGAATGCACAACATGTTGACCTAAGAAAAATTTTAATTCCTTGTGACACAAAATTAGATTAAATGCAAGACTAAACATATAAAACCTTAGAAAATTAAATAAAGCTAATTAAATTTATTATTAAATATTAGAATTTAAATTGGAGTGTTACAAACCCTACCTCCTTATAGGAATCTCGTCCTCGAGATTCAGCTGGACTGGCTAGCAAAGAGATCTGGATATGTCTTTCTTAGCTCATCTTCTCGCTCCCATGTAGCTTCAGCTTCACTGTGATGACTCCACTGAACTCTGTACATCTTGATACGCTTGTTCCGTGTAACCCTCTCTGATGTCTCCAGAATCTTCTCCGGATGCTCAGTATAGGTCAGATCTTCCTGCACATCTAACCCATCTAGTGGTGCCTGCTCCTCAGGTACTCGCAGACACTTCTTCAGCTGAGAAATATGGAAGACATCATGAACTCCGGAGAGGTTGGTAGGCAACTCTAGGAGATAAGCGACTTCGCCTTTCCTCTCTAGCACCTTGAATGGACCAATACACCAAGGTGGTAACTTCCCCTTCACATTAAACCTGCGGATTCCTCTCATCGGGGACACCTTCAGATATACATAATCATCAACGCTGACGGTCAGGTCCCTCCGTTTGCCATCTGCATAGCTCTTTTGCCTACTCTGTGCAATCCTCAGATTCTCCCGCACAGCCTGTACCATCTGCTCTTCATCTTCTATAATGTCAGGGCCAAAGAGCTACTTCTCACCAATTTGATCCCAATAAAGAGGAGTCCTGCACTTTCTGCCATACAAAGCCTCGAAGGGGGACTTCTTCAGACTGGCCTGGTAGCTGTTGTTATAGGAGAACTCAACGTATGACAGGCACTTATCCCAACTAGTACCATACTGAATAGCACAAGCTCTCAGCATATCCTCCAACACTTGGTTGGTTCTCTCTGTCTGCCCATCTGTCTGAGGATGATAGGCGGTACTGAAGCGCAGCTTCGTATCCAACGAATCATGGAGCTGCTCCCAGAACCGTGAAGTGAACTGTGATCCTCTATCAGATATGATCTTCTTGGGCACACCATGCAAACAAACAATCCAAGAGATGTACAACTCTGCAAGTCTAGCACTGGAGTAAGTAGTGTTCACTGGAATGAAGTGAGCAACCTTCGTCAAACGATCCACTACTACCCATATAGAGTTGTACCCTTTCTGAGTACGAGGCAACCCAACAATGAAGTCCATGGTGATTTCCTCCCATTTCCATTCTGAAATCTTCAATGGCTGTAACAGACCTGCTGGACTCTGATGCTCAGCCTTGACACGCTGACAGGTGTCACAAATAGCCATGTACTCTGCCACTGAATGCATCATCCCATACCACCAGAAGCATTCCTTGAGATCATAGTACATCTTGGTACTGCCCAGGTGAATAGAGTAAGCTTTATCATGAGCCTCACTCAAAATCAACTTTCTGAGATCCTTCACATCTGGCACACAGATCTGGTTCTTGTACCATAAGGTACCCTAATCATCCTCTCTGAAATGAGGAGCCTTGCCTTTCTTGAGCAACTCACGGATCTCCTGCAACTTCTCATCTTCCTTCTGATGCTGCCGGATCTCTGCCTATAGAGTGGGCACTGCCTCGAATGCTGCACTCGAAGTATGATGCAAGAAACCCAGACTCAAATACTCAAACTCCTCGCATAACTCTAGAGGCATCTGGAAAGCCACGACCATGTTGACATAGCTTCTTCTGCTCAGAGCATCTGCCACAACATTGGCCTTACCCAGATGATAGCAAATCTTCAGGTCATAATCCTTGACCAGCTCTAACCATCTCCTCTTCCGCATGTTCAGCTCATTCTGCATAAAAATATACTTCAGGCTCTTGTGATCAGTGTAGATATCACACTGCTGCCCGTACAAGTAATGCCTCCAAATCTTCAGAGCATGCACAACTGCGGCTAACTCAAGATCATGAGTGGGATAGTTCAGCTCATGCCGACGTAACTGCCGTGAAGCATAAGCAATCACTCTGCCTTCCTGCATCAGAACACAACCAAGACCATCCTTCGAAGCATTACAGTACACCGTGAACCTCTTGCTCTAGTGTGGCAGAGTAAGGACTGGCGCCGTAGTCAACCTCTTCTTCAGCTCATCAAATGCCATCTGACGCTCATCAGTCCATATGAATGCTGCATTCTTCTCTAGCAAAGAAGTCAAAGGCTTCGTGATTTTGGAGAAATTCTCAATGAACCTCCGATAATATCCTGCTAAGCCCAAGAATGACCGGACTTCCTTCACCGTCTGTGGTGTCTCCCACTCGAGCACATCCTTCACCTTGCTCGGATCAGCTGCAATACCTCCCTTGGAGATGATATGACCGAGGAATGGAACCTCGTCAATCCAGAACTCACACTTGCTAAACTTAGCATACAGCTGATGCTCCCTCAATCTCTGCAACACTAGCTTTAGATGAACTGCATGCTCTGCCTCTGACTTGGAAAAGATTAGAATATCATCAATAAATATCAGCACGAAGACATCCAGATAATCCATGAAAACCATGTTCATCAGGTGCATGAAGAAAGCCGGGGCATTAGTCAGGACGAAAGACATGACCGTGTACTCATACAGCCCGTACTTGCAGGTGAATGCCATCTTTGGAATATCCTCGGGACGGATCCTCAGCTGAAAATAACCCGAACGCAGATCAATCTTCGAGAATACACAAGCACCTCGAAGCAGATAAAAAAGATCCTCAATACGGGGTAGCGGATGCTTGTTCTTGATGGTAACTGCATTCAAATCCCGATAATCGATGCACATTCTCTTCGAACCATCCTTCTTATCTACTAACAACAGCGGAAAAGCCCAAGGAGAAAAGCTGCGACGGATATAGCCCTTGGCTAGCAACTCATCAATGGTCTTGTTGACTTCCTCATGCTCTATAGGTGCCATGCGGTAGGGATGCTTTGCAATAGGAGCTGTGCCAGGCAAGAGATCAATAGAAAACTCGATGTCGCATTCAGGCAGCATACCTGGCAAATCATCCGGAAAGACATCCGGGAATTCAGACACCACGCGAATACCGTCCGTGGGTCTAGCCTCCATTTGATGAAGAAATCTCGAGTGCTCTGAAGCACTGACTGTCACCTCTTGGCCATCAGATGCTGACAAGTGGACTATCTGCTAAGCACAATCAATACGGACTCCCCATATGGTAAGGGTCTCCATGCCCAAAATCACATCTATCCCCGAGAAATCAATGACGATCAAACCAGTGCTCAAACTCTGGAGCATATAGAGCATGTATGTATCTGGCCCCCAGGTGAGGTAACTACCATAGCTGTCCTCATACAAGAAACTGGTATACGATGCTGCTCGGCAAATGACTTGGAAATGAAAGAATGAGTAGCACCGGTATTGAAAAGCACTGTAGCGGGGTGGGAGTTGACCATGAACGTACCCATAACCACGTTAGGAGCCTCGGCCGCTGACTCGGCCGTCACATGGTTCACCCGACCCTGTACTGGCGCCCTGGGCTGAACTGGGCGCCCCTGCTGTCCCGCCTGCGCCTTCCGAGGGCAAGAGTTGGCGTAGTGCCCCGGCTGGCCGCAGTGATAGCAGGTGCGAGGGAGTGCTGGAGCCTGCTGTCAGGCAGGAGGAGCTGCCTGCCGTGGAGCCTGAGGTGCTGGCGGAGCTGGTGGAGCAGCATGAGCCGGAGGTGCCGGAAACCTCTGGCCCTGGCCCGCCTGCTGCTACTGTCAAGGCGGGTACTGCTACGGCCGGTGCTGGTACTGCTGGGGAGGCCGGTACTGCTGCTACTGCTGGTACTGCTAGGGCGGCTGGAGGCAAGGATGGGTGTTTTTGCCGGAAGCAACTGGACTGATCTTCCTCTTCTGAACCCGGTGGGACTCCCACCAGTCCAAAGCTGCCTCTGCAGCTGTCCTGCTGCGTACAAGACACGCTCCCGATCATCACACTGGGCGATGTCCAACTGACGCTCCACTGCACGGAGCCAGTCGTCCGCCTGGAGTGGATCAGACATGTGGGAGAACGTCGGCGGGTGACCCCTCAGAAACTCCGCACGCTTGTCGCGGGGCTGCTGTGGTGGAGGCGGAGGTGGCGGTTGAGCGTGGACCTGCTGCAGTGCCTGAACGGTATTGTTCGGGGTGGCCATCATCTGCATCTGGAGCTGGAAGAACTGCTCCGAAGTCAAGGGTGGAGGCATTGGCATTCCGGTACCCTAGTTGTTCTGCCCCTGCTGGCCAGAACCGGAACCGGTGCTCCTGGTGTTCACCATCTGATTTGAACAAAAGATGTATGAGCAAGGATATTGCAGAAATAATTTCAGACGGATATGATATCTTTCTGCAAGGAAGACTTAGGCATGATAAAGTGGACAGGAAAGAGTGCATGGTTTAACCCCAACGAGTGGTTACTTCGCGAGCGCGGAGGTTGCGCTGCTCGGCGTGATCCCGAGCGGGATTCTAGAAGGAGGGCGCTGGGCGGGCTGGACAGTGGGTCCTGTGTCGTCGGGGTGGTCCACTAGGCAGCGAAGAAGTGGCGCTGGCGAAGCAGAGCAGTGCTGGCGCGGGGAGGAAGAAAGGATGGAAGGAGGAAGACGATGGCGTTGACAGGTGGGGTCACGGCGTCAGTGGGGGAGTGCGCGTGCGGAGCTGGCCGAACGGGTGAGCGGAGCCGGGCTGAGAGCAGGGCGGGGCACTGGTCCAGAAGGGGAGGTGGGGCGCGCGCGTGGCGCGGCTGGGCCGAGCGCGGAGGGAAAGGAGGAGCTGGGCTGCGGGTCGATTGGGCCTGGAGGGGAGGAGGGGGTGACGCGGCTGGGCCGCTAGGTTGGGTTGGAGTGGGCCGCCGGGTTGGGTTTGGGTTTTCTAGTTTCTTTCTCCTTTCCTATTTCGTTTGCTTTTCTATTTCTAATACAAACCAAACTAAACCTATTTGAATTCAAATTTGAATTCAAACCACACTCAAACAAATAAAATTATGCACCAGCGTGAATGCACAATATGTTGGCCTAAGAAAATTTTTAATTCCTTGTGACACAAAATTAGATTAAATGCAAGACTAAACATATAAAACCTTAGAAAATTAAA
This sequence comes from Panicum virgatum, assembly GCF_016808335.1. NCBI lineage: Eukaryota > Viridiplantae > Streptophyta > Magnoliopsida > Poales > Poaceae > Panicum > Panicum virgatum. Next base: position 17,618,320 of record NC_053141.1, on the reverse strand, counting down.
TAAAGCCAATTAAATTTATTATTAAATACTGGAATTTAAATTAGAGTGTTACATTTTCGATGACCAAAACTCTAGCTCAACTTGGCCTAGTGGTTTACCTGTTGGCTGGACGATGGAATGGGAACCATCCACCAGCCATGGTTCGGATGAATGATGTCATGTTCGGGCTTACCATGACATCACCCCTACGACGTCTGTACATAGTCGTGTTTTACTTTCCGCTGCAGAACTCTTTTCTTCTAGTTGGTTTCTGTGAAACCCTTTCCTTTGGAATAAAATTGTAAAAGCTAAAGCTTCGGCTTGCTAGCTTTGAGACTTTGATGTAAATTATACTCCCTATCTATGTGATGTAAAATATTGCGGAATTGTTGTATCTTTGACTCACCTTCGTGCGGGATGTATACTTGTATTACGATTCGATATCGAGTGACTATATCGGGATTCTACCCGAAGGACCATTGATTATACTAGTTGAAGTGCGTTTAAACATTTAATGCACTAAAACTGGTGTAGTTCAAAGTGGTTCTGCCACAGTCAAAGCCTAGATAAACTCGATAACTTTTAAATAGATTTGAACAAAGCCACAGCGATGCGCCCGGTAGCTAAAGCTCAAATATACTCGGTAAAATGAAAACTCACCAGCAAACCAAGTCGCTCGAATGTGAGGCGTCCTTGATCAAGCTTGAAAGAACTCGTCGAAAAAAGAAAAGAAAAGGCGAAGTCGCCGAAAAAGTGCAAAGGAATTGTAAAGTTTTGTTGTTTGGATGTGTATCAAGTTTCTCCGGTCCCTTACAACTGATATTTATAGCCTAGCGCTATCAAGTCCTAGCCGATCACGGCAAACATTACTTGATTCTAAAGAAAAGACTAACTAAAGATAAACTACTTTAAATACTACAACCGAATCATCAAGATTTTCGTAGAGTCCGGATCCTCTTCTCCTTCCTTGACTTCATCGGCAACTCTCCATCGGCCGAGCACCAGAGCGGGCAAATCAGCATCTTCAAAGCATATTCCCTTGGTCCATCGGATGGACTCCATCGGCCGATTCCAACCCTGTGCATCTTTTGGTTTCTTCCAAATTGGCCACTTTCCCTTCACAAGAATCACCTTCCTTGACACGTGTCAAAAAACGGTGTCAACACAAGAATTTGGTACAACCGGACTGCAAGGGGAGTTGGAGGAGATTGGATACAACTGAAGGATGAGTTCTGCTTATTCTTCTATCCTATCTCCAAAGTGATTGCTCATCGAAATCAACTAATGACATTCGAGCAAGGCGATGAATCACTTGGAGTAGCGTGGGCTAGATTCATGCATCTGGTAGGATCCGTGCCACCACATCAAATCCTGGGGGAAATACTGATGCAACACTTCATCTACGGTCTCAAGCCGGAGAGTGCACATTTCCTGAATGTGTCCTCCGAGGGGTCAGTCATGTACAAAACAGTGGCCGAAGTCAGGACTCTCTTGAAGAAGGTCTTGAACAGCACCGAATATACCGGCATATATGACGATCCACCAGAGACAATAGAGCAGCCCAACGAGACACAGCAACTTCAGGTTCTATTAGCTGCGTCCTCTCCACCTCCACCATATATAGAGGAAATTATCAAACCACCAAAGCCCTCAGATCAAAAGCCTCTCCATGAAGATATGCCAATGTTCATACCAGACCTCTTCACAGAAGAGGAATACTTGGAACTCGGCAATGTTTCAAGCATGCCGAAGGAGCATAAGTGCGTTTGCTCAAGAACTGAGGCGTTCATTCCAGAAGCAACATCGCAGATAGAGGGTCTTTCTGCGATCATCAGTAAGGAATGGACAGAGGAAGCAGAGGCCAGCAATAGTATCATCCAGATCTACTGTCGACCCAGAATACTCCTATGTTCTATTGGGGACACCGTACCGCAAGAAACTTTTTACGATCCGAAGGTCGAGGTGAATGTGAGGTCCAAAACTTTGGCGAATCACATTGCACCCAAAGAACCCCTGACCTTCTCTCGTAAGCAGCTGAAGTGGATCGACGGCCAGATTTTGGAAAGTCAAGGAATTCTGCGAGTAGTACCCATGAAAATGAGTAACAACAAAGTCTTCCTGGATTTCCATGTCTTCGATATCTCGGAAGGTCAAGAGTTTGTCTTGATCGGACGGCCAATAGAACCACTTGTCAACCCAAATGGAGACCGAGCAACCCTCGAGGTGGTTGGCAAAGAAAAGATCCCGGTCAGTCTAGTCCATTCATGCAACACCATTGCAGAGGCTAGAACAGAGCAAGACCCATTGGAGGAAGCAGTGAACATCAGTCAGGAAGAGCAAACTCAGCCCATTCCTGAAGAGGATGTCTCACACTTTACACAGGAATCAGATCCGGCCGGCAACAGTAAGCTCAGTGAAGAGGAGACACCGCAACCTCCTCTCCTAGAGCTAAAGCCGCTGCCTCCTGGTTTGAAGTACGCCTTCCTCCACAACAACAGAGCTACGCCAGTCATCATCAGTGATAAGCTGATAGAGAGTGAGATTCGGCTGCTCGTTGCAGTCCTGGAGAAATATCAATCCGTCATCGGGTATTCTCTCCAAGATTTGAAGGGGATCAGCCCCAACTTATGTACCCAGCGCATCCCTATGGAACCGGAACATAAGCCATCAAGAGAACATCAACGATGTCTCAATGATGCGATGAGGGAGGTAGTCAAGAAAGAGGTGCTGAAACTACTACACGCGGGTATCATATACCCCGTGCAAGACAGTGAGTGGGTCAGCCCAGTTCAGGTGGTCCTAAAGAAGAGAGGCATGACAGTTGTCCGGAATGAGAGAAATGAGCTCATACCTCAGCGGACAATCACCAGATGGAGAATGTGTATCGATTACCAGATGCTCAACAAGGCTGCCTAGAAAGATCACTTCCCTCTACCCTTCATCGATGATATGCTTGAACGGTTGTCAAAACACTCATATTTTTGCTACCTTGATGGATACTCTGGTTATCATCAAATTCCTATCCATTTCGATGACCAGAGTAAGGCTACCTCTGCCCCTATGGAACATTTGCCTACCGGCGAATGTTGTTTAGTCTTTGCAATGCACCGGCTTCCTTTCAAAGGTGCATGATGGCAATCTTCTCGGACCTAATTGAGAACATCATTGAAGTGTTCATGGATGACTTCTCAGTCTACGGCAAGGATTTCAATCAGTGCCTTAAGAATTTGGACAAAGTTCTCAAGAGATGCCAAGAGACATACTTAGTCCTTAATTGGGAGAAGTGTCATTTCATGGTCAGAGAAGGGATAGTCCTCGGAAATAGAGTATCTGAAAGAGGGATAGAAGTGGATAGGGCAAAGATCGATGTCATCGAGCAATTGCCACCCCCGATAAATGTCAAGGGAGTCAGAAGTTTCTTGGGCCACGCTGGCTTCTACAGGAGATTCATCAAGGACTTCTCCCGTATAGCCAGGCCCTTGACAAACTTACTGGCAAAAGATGCCCCGTTCAACTTCGACGAGGAATGCCTCGTAGCCTTCTATACCCTCAAGAAGGCACTCATATCAGCACCCATCATCCAGCCACCCGGTTGGAAACTACCATTCGAGATCATATGCGATGCAAGTGACTATGCTGTGGGAGCAGTGTTGGGTCAGTGCAGAGATAAGCAGCATTATGCCATATCCTATGCCAGTAAGACGCTGACCGGACCCCAGCTGAATTATGCAACAACGGAGAAGGAACTTCTGGCGGTGGTATTCGCCATGGATAAGTTCATATCCTACCTGGTCGGTGCTAAAGTGATTGTATACACGGATCATGCAGCACTGAAGTACCTCTTGACCAAGAAGGATGCCAAGCCATGACTCATCCGTTGGATTCTGCTCCTCCAAGAATTCAATTTGGAGATAAGAGATAAGAAAGGAGCAGATAACTGCGTGGCAGATCATCTCTCAATAATGCAAATACAAGGATCGGACCTGCCGATCAATGACTATTTGTGAGATGATACTCTTCTGAAGGTTACTACAACCAGTCCATGGTATGCAAATCTGGTGAACTTCATGGTGACTGGGTACATACCCCTAGGAGAAGATAAGAAGAAATTAATACACCTCAGCCAATTTCACTTATGGCACGACCCATATCTATTCAAAGTCTGTACTGATGGTCTACTCCGCCGCTGTATCCCAATGTGTGAGACCCGCAAAATTTTGGAGCATTGTCACTCCTCACCCTATGGAGGACACTACGAAGCCTTCTGTACCCATGCAAAAGTTTGGCAAAGTGGATTCTTCTGGCCAAACATGTATGGAGACGCAAAAGAATTCGTGCGGCGTTGCCCAAGATGTCAAAAGCATGGGAATATCAATTCCCGAGATGCAATGCCACTGAAGAGCAATCTTCAAGTCGAGATATTCGATGTATGGGGAGTCGACTTCATGGATCCCTTCCCAATGTCAGAGCAGTGTGAATACATTCTTGTGGCAGTGGACTACGTGTCCAAATGGGTTGAAACACTTCCTTGTGTTGCGGCCGACTAGAAAAGCTCAAAGAAAATATTCCAGGAAATTATATTTCCTCGCTTCGGAGTTCCTAGAGTTGTGATCAGTAATGGAGGCTCACACTTCATCGACAAAACCTTCAGGAAGTGCCTCAGTGAGTTAGGAGTAGACCACCGGGTTGCTACACCATACCATCCCCAAACAAGTGTTTAGGTAGAGATGTCAAATAAGCAAATCAATAACATCTTGCAAAAGATGGTTAATGCCATGGGGAAGGGATGGCGAAGCAAACTACCCGAGGCACTATGGGCCTATCGGACGGCTTAGAAAACTCCGATAGGGATGACACTGTACCAACTGGTCTATGGCAAGACCTGCCATCTTCCGGTTGAACTCGAGTATAAGTCCCATTGGGCGATCAAGAGGTGGAATATGGATCTCCAGTCAGCCGGGATCAAACGACAAATCCAACTGGCTGAATTGGATGAATGGAGGAAGAAGGCCTACCACAGCTCCAAGCTCTACAAGGAGCAGACGAAAAGATGGCACAATAAGCGAATCAAGATCAAGCACTTCAAAGCGGCAGATAAGGTACTCCTCTTCAACTCCCGCATTCGTTTGTTTGGTCATGGTAAGCTTAGAAGTAAGTGAGATGGCCCATTCTTAATGCTTAACCCCGCCGACCACGGCACTATAACCCTTCAGGACGATGACGGGAACATTTTCAAGGCCAATGGCCAAAGATTGAAAATATTCCTCGAGCCCGAAATACCGGAACTCGAAGAGGTAGATGTCTATGAGTTATCCGAGTTAGAGCACACATCTACGGTTATCGCCGTACCTAAAACGTGTCGTATCCTAGGTTAGGTGTCTCTTCTCTTCTCCCCCATGCTTTTATTTCCTTCTCTGGACCAAAGCACCCAAATGCCCGAAAATAGAAAGTCCGAGGAAGAACATTCCAGAAGCCCGGAGCCACACCTGACAAGGTGGGGCCAGCCGGCCTAGGGGAGGCCGGCCGGCCTGGCTCTGAGCCCGTTCACCCTCATCCTTTTGTGCAATGTTCCAATCATTGTAAACGTTCATCTCCTGGGCGTTCGGATCGATTAGAGTTGATTTAAACCGACAGGCTTCCCCCTTCCTCCTCATTCCAACACTCTCCACCAGAACTCTCTTCGTTCTTCCACTCCTCCACCGAGATCACACCCATGGATGCGCAAACCTCTCCAAAAACTCCCAAATCCGCATCCATGGAGCCTTCCACTCCAAAAGCGCCCTCAAATTCTAGCCATTCGCGAGCGTCGTCCAGCAGCATCAGGATCCTTGTATCCCTGGAGATCGCCGCCCTCTCTCCGTCGCCGCCTGCCGGCCAGGGGCGCCAACCCCAAGCCGGCCATCCTAGAGGAGGCCTGCCGGCCTCACCCTAAGGCTGGGCGTCTCCCGGTTCGGCAGAGAGCACTGCCCAGGGGCCAGGAGCAGGGGCCATCATGCGCTCCCGCGTGCGCAACACGGTGCAACCTACAACAGGGGTTCTTTCCCCTCGAAAGGTCGTTACCAAGCGCGCGGGAACATCTTCCATGGGTTGCGTCGCATAAGTCGCTACACTCCAAGTGGTGCAGATCGACTCGTCGACGTACTCCCCGGAGTACTCTCCCGCCAGTCCTAGCCCTGCACGTTATCGCGTGACCGGGGCCAAGGTCGGGCGAGGAAAGGTGCTCACTTCGCCATTGGATCGCAGTGGTGTGGATTCCCCACCAGACACGGTGCGGGGCCACATCAAGCCGCCACCGATCCGTGGCCCTCCTAAGATCCATGCCTACATGGATACCGAGGATGAGGACGAGGACGAGGAGGAGGAGCCTACCGACGTCGCCTCTCTCCGTGCGCAGCTCGCTGCCCTCTGGTTACGCCTCAACAACATGGATGAGCGCCTAGCCGAGTCGTAGATCGATCGGATGGAGTTGGGTGATCGGGTTGACACCCTTCGTAAGGCCGTTTGGTCGAAGATCAAACGCCTTGCGAAGGCGACCGGGAATGAGGATCTGTATCGATCCCCAGACCCGAAATAGGTGTTAGGTCTAGAAAGAGTCGTAGGTCTAGGTTTTGGTGCTGCAATTTAAATTCCTTTATTTCATTTGTTTAATTCATCCAGTTGTATGCAGCAGCACCCCACTTTGTTTTGAATGAAATAAAAATAAAAAGTTGTTCTTCCTTGTGCTCTTGTGGTTGGTGCACATGTGTGTGCCAACCACACCCCTACTCTAATCTTTCGCCGAGTGCGCAGTGAATTTAAATGAGGAGAATAGAACCAACATTCCAGAGAAATTTGAACAAATTCCGAAGGGAATTCAGGCCGGGCGGCCTACACTAAGCCGGCCAGCCTACATTCTCCATCAAATTGGCCGAAGCAACTTCCCTGGAGCATCACACACCGAGCCTGCACGTCTGCAAAAGGGCCACAAAAATTGGCCACAGCTGCAGGCCGGCCGGCCTAGGCAGGCCGGCCCGCCCCACTTGTCGGCCTCTCTCCGAGTGCCTTCGCGTGGTGCTAGTTCGACCCCTCTACTTACCTATCCTTCCTGTTTTCGTTCAAATTCACCCTGGTTAATTTCAAATAAAATATTGAACAAATTGCATAGGAAGAGTTGAAATTGTTTGATAGAATCGACTTTTGCTAACTTTTATTTCATATACAAGTACCTATCTACCTCGGAACACATGTTTAGAATTGGTCGCCGTCTTTCTTATTGATTTTTGTGATATGATGACATGAGGTTGTAAAAGTTCCGAACTCAAAGTCTTGGAAGTTTTTATTTCGAAATTACAAAACAAGGCAACTCTTGTGCTCAGCTTTCCATATACCCATTCCAAAGCCTTTATATCATTTACACGTTATGCCTCTGAAATCAGTTATGGTTGCTCATCGTTGTGTGTTATACACGTATACGGTCATCACTCCAAAGTCCTCTATGTGGTTGCATAAAGATCTTCCTCCCACTGAAATAAAAAGAAAAGAAACATATGAATGGCATTCGTGCTGGTTCAAGTAAAAAAAATGAATGAAAGAGGAAGTGGAGAAATGAAAGATGCTTGAGCCACTAAGGACATACTTTCCCATCCACACTTGCACATGACCCAAGTGATGAACACCTTAACTACCAGGAGACATTACGTTTGCACTTGCAAAATGAATGTGTAAGATATGCAATCACTCTTACCCGAGCTCCACATACGCCTAGTACGGAAAAAGTCAGGACTAGTGAGGTTTGAATAGGATGAGCGAATGAGTGGTTTGAGCAAAAGAGTATGCCTCAATTTTATAAAATCCCGAAAAGCCTTCCAAGTACTGCGAAGCAGGAGCTGGTTACAACTTTCATCAACTCATTCTAGAGATCAATGGGTGAAGACGGTAGTGCTAGCCATCCGGAATCCAAGGTATGAAGGGAAAATTTTGAAATAATGCTTATGCACACCCGATCCTATGAACCCTGGGCTTTGCTTGATCCTCAGGATCTGTTTCGACTCTTTTTGCTCGGGACGAGCAAAGTCTAGGTGTGGGGGGTGTGTTGGCGATCATTTTCAGTGATTTCTACCACCAACATTCCTTCGGATTTCATACTTTCAGGACCATAATGCATCAATTTTCACTAACATTAATGAGTTCCACGAGTTTTGGTGATTATTTGATTTCAGGAACAAAACATACAAAATTGAGCCAAAATGGGAGAAATCCCAAGCCGGCCGGCCTAGGCCAGGCCGGCCGGCCTACCCTGTACAATTTCATTGTGCAACTCCTCGAAGATGGTCCTGAACACAAGATCAAGCAAATATCAAATGCTCTACACAAGTGCTACGAGTTAAGACCGAAAGGCGTACACCAAGTCTATTTGGAACCACATTCAGTGACAAACCATTCAACCAAGACCCAAACTGACTTGAGGAGCAACACAAGACCATGGATCAATGTGACAAAGCAACGGAGGGCCGAGATGGGCCAGAGCCAGGCCGACCAGCCTAGGTGAGGCCGGCCGGCCTAAGAATCACGTGGAAAATGCCGAGCAGCTCACTACCGACTCCAGGAGAGAATCCAAGCCATCTAGAGGAAGGCCGGCCCCACTTGTCATCCTCTGGAGATCCCCCTTGGCATGGAAGTTAAGCACAACCATTTTACATGCTTACAACTGATGCCAAGCTTTGAACCGACCCTGAAGCACTATAAATAGAGCTCCACCTCTCACTTGTAACACACACCATCCATTAGAGAAGAGTGTTCACTCTTGTGCTCTCTTTGTATTAGAATAGGGAGAGAGTGAGGTGAGAGCTTTGGTGCAAACCAAGCTTAAAGGAGCGGACTCGAGTTCTCTCGGTCTTACTCCATATTTTATATCTACCTCGGAGGAATATATCTTTGAGTAAGTTCCTCATCTCAACTTCAGTTTCTCTCTAGCTTTACTTTCTGTTTTAGTTACTTGTTTAATTACTTTCTTTGATCTGCGGGATCCTGAGTCTACGTAAGTAGCAAGTTTTACTTAACTGAGGTTGCTTTCTATCTAAGTACACAGTAGGAGCAAGTAACTCAATAGCTATGGGCATGGTGCCCAGGCTTGGTTAGCTATCTCGGGTTGTGTTCCACCCCACGGAACCGTCGTGGTAGGCGGCAGGTGGTGTCAGCCTTGTCCGCCCCTCGTAGTTCACCACGTTCGGGTGTTTTCATAGCAGTAGTGTCGATTGCCATTGGACTCCCTTCTCACCCCAGTCTGAGTCCTTCCCTGAGGCCGCCGAAGCAGATCGAGTCAGTAGTTAGCTTGTCGCTAGGTAGAGTAGTAAGTTATCTGGAGTTAGGCTCTCTTCCCTCTTACCTTTCCTCTTTTGGTGTGTCCGGTTGAGTAGTTCTAGATTTGGTCGAAGCTTTACCATTCCTTGGATTCGATATCCTAGGTATACTCCCTGGTGAAGGCTACATCGGTCTTTGTACGCTTACGGAGTAATTCGTTTAGGCTAAGGGGTGCCAGCAGTGGTGAAGCTGGGGTTTACATCACCTATCCTGGATGCAACAGGAAAACCCCATGGTCAAGCTTGTGACCACAAACAAGGACGGTTGGGAGATAGCCCGGATTATCTAAAAGAAAAAAAATCTACTAAACCAATAAAAGCAAGAACATGTTGTCTGGATAGTATGCACCCTCGGGTATTTTTGGTCGCTAACCATTTTCGGGTTGAGATTAAAAGACGAGGAGCATGCGACGCCCAAGAGTTTGAGAACTGCACAGACTGCAAACTTGGTACTCCCTAATTGACGGGACACACTTGGAGATACCGACACCACACCATTATCTTTTGGTGTCATGAGACACAAAAGTCCAAGTGTGGGGGAGATCGGTGGGCACCACGCAACAGGATCATTCTACCAAGGACGGTGCTAGTTCTGCCTTGCCAAAAAGAAAAAGAATGAAAAAGAAAAAAAGAGAAGAAACAAAAGCAAAAAATTGGGAGAGAAAAAAAAAGTGAGAGCAAGAAAGTGAGAGTGAGCTAGAAGGCTCCACATGGACCGGAGGAGGCATCTTGTGCGTGCCTCTAGACCATGGCATTGCACGCACATAGACATCATCCCACAGCCTAGCTTTAGCCAGCCTTGCTTTCACCCACACTTGCAAAGTCTGAGCATAATGCCCATCCGCTCCCTGCTTTGCATAGCTTCACTCTAGCAGCTCATGCACATACAAGCAAAGAGGAATTGCTCCTCTTCCAATTTAGGTATTTGCTGCTCAACTTTTCAATTGGCACTCACTGGCATACACGAAAGGAGACATACTTTGCATCTCCAATCCTAAAAGCCGTGTGCCACTATATGATGACACCAAGTCCATGGTCCCCTACACACTTCCCGAATATCCGACGACCCTATGAGACCATGCCACCGCGACAACAACTTCAAACTTCTATCCACATATGCTGCCGGTAAAAATACACTAGTAGAAATAGTAGCATCCATGATGATTTTGCGCATGACGTTTTGAATTTCGCATTGAACAGATTCCATCTATGACGAAAATTCCAGGTTCGTCATAGGTCCTCATCTACATCACTCGAACAGTGCTCAACCGTGACGAAAGTAAAAACGCGTCACGTGAAAACTGGAATTTCGTCATCATTCATCACCGAAACCTTCAGCCTCTACGAAACTATGACATAAATATAACGCACGTCACAGAACAACATTTCATATCATCAAAAAAAAGGTGCGCCAATTAACTCCTCGTCCCTATGATCAGCGTGATTCGTCATAGAACCAGACCGGCTGCCACGTTGCTGGCTGACTGGTCCAGTTTGTGTAGCTGACAGCCATGTGTAGGAGTGCAGGGCAGTAGGACAACATGGTTTACACATGTAACCGGGGTCCAACTCGATCTGGCCTAGGAAGAGAAACAGGCCCGCATTGGAAACATGTGTGGAGAATGTTCCATAAAAGGTGGGAAAAAAATCTGCTACTGTGCGGGTTCGAACATGTGCCACCGGCAGTTTGGAGATCGCTAAAAACCACTGTGCTAGATGTTGATGGTCACTAACGACATATTTTGACCGTCAATTCCTGCACAAAAAATGAACCTTAATGTGGAACAAATGCTAGGATAAACTTATTTACTAACGAATTCCACAGATGATGTTCCAGAATATGTGCAGGTGATTTTAAGCTAATTTCGCAGCATAATGGTGTGGCATGATCCAAGACACGACGTTCTAGCGAATCAGGATGCGACACGTGTTAGAACATGAATTAGAGGGCCTACCAGAGCAAGAAACCGACATACTAGAGGCTAATACCCATGTCATTGATAAATGGGCCCAGGAAGAAACCCACAGACCAGAAGAGAAAGCTCATTGGATGCGTACGTCACTTTGGAGACGATCAGCTGCAGATGGAGCTTCCCTTGGCTGTGGCTCCCTCCTATAAATATAGAGGGGGGGTGAAGAAATGAACACACAACACAACACAACACAACACACCCAACTCAACTCACCTTTCTCCCTTGGAGCTTGAGGCCTTCGTCCTAGATGCTTAGGTAGACTAGGAGGTGTAGAAGAAGAGGAGGAGAGTGAGGAGGAGCCGGGGGAAGTGCCAGATCTGTCAGCACTCTTCTCCACTGGTACCTCGACGGATGCTTATTCGGTTGTAAGTATTCGAGTCTTTCTTATTTAGAATTGGAGTTTAGATCGCAAGTTATCATCTCTGCCTTATATAAGTTGATGTGTATGCTTAGAGAGTTGCATTTGATCTTAGCTTAAGACCCCGGATAGAAAAGGGTAGTCTTGGCCAGGGCTAAGGTTAGTAGGGAAAGGCGTAGACATGGTGTCTAGGCTGGACTATACCACTCAGTTGTTCGATAGTCCCACGGTTTGTAGAGGTAGCCGGCAGGTGGTGATAGCCCTGTTCGAGCCCTAGTAATCCTCCACGTTCGGATATTGGATAGATCACATATTACTGGAGCTATCAGCTTGTATAAGCCGATCGAAACCAGTAGCTCGAAGTATAACGGCGACGTGATCTCTTCTTCTAGACATAGATTCTAGATCTTAGGAAGTCCTCTCTTCTATCTCCCCTACACCGGCGTGTGTGTCCTTGGATGAGCCTGAACCCGTAGATAATGCACTCACGTTCCCTAGTGGATATGATAACCTGGAATACTTTTGGGTGAAAGCTACATCGTTATCCGTGCGCTTGCGGATTTATTCGTGATGTTACAAAGTACCAACACTAGACATTTGCCACTTCCCGCACGACGGTTCATTTTCCCGCACGCCTCGTCTGAACTTACCAGTGACCGCATCTCTTCTCCATCAATTTCACTACGGTTATAAATACAAATCCTGACAAAATCGGGAAAATCAATCTATACCTTCTCATCTGCTCTAGTCTGTATCATCCTCCAGTCTCTCAATCTCCATGGCCGCTCAATCTCAATCTCCCATGGGTAGGAAGAACAAGCGCCCGGCAGATGGAGCTCCAGAAGGCAATCTGCCGCTTCGTGCCCGCCTTCTCTGGCAAGGGTACGAAGATCTTAATCCTGCGTGGTCTCTTGTATATGTTCGTACCACTAATTCTATTCTGTTCATACAGGACCATCTGTATGGCCGGCTTGGCCTGCAAGGGTGCTCGCGGCGCCAAATCCGCAGCTGCAGCAAGTTCCTCTGGCGGCTCCGGCGACTCCTACAACGGAGACGATGCTCGGCGCTACCTCTATTGGTGGAAGGGGACATGCGACCGCTACTCTGAGGAAACTCGTGAGATTGTGTGTCGCCAATTCTGCTTGGAGGTCACCCAGGCCACCCTGACCGCCGCCGAGGGTGAGGCCTCCACCGCTCGGGCGATGCTATCCACTGCTGATGGCAGAGTTGCAAGTATGGTTCTTCTCTTTAAGCAAATTGTTTCTCCATGAAGATTATTTGTTCCCATTAATAAACATCTCTTTTTCTGCATGGAAATTACAGCCCTGGAGGCACAAATTCAGGCCCTCCACCAAGCGGCGAACAGAGCGGCCACCACGGTGAACGCCAGAGGTGACCTGCTGGTGGACCGCCTGCAAGCCATCCCCAACCGCGCCAGGCAGATTGCCACCCACGGCGTCCGGCAGGAGGCTGCAACTACTTTTGCTGTGGCGCAAACCTGTACCAGGCACAATCTTCTCCTTTTGGAGCCTGTATTCCCTGAAGGAGAAGGGCGAGCAGGCTTCGACGATCTCATTGTGCAATTTGATGTAACCGCTAACACAATCGCCAATGAAGTCAGCGCCGATAGTGTTGTAACCAAAGTCTTCCTTGGTGAAGATTAGATTGTACCTGAAACATAATGAATGAACAGTCCAATCTTTTGCCGATTTCATGAATGAACACAACTGTGTGCAAATCCAGTACAACAACAATTTCTTGACAAGTATGAATGTGCAATAACAGGCAACAAGACACACGTCCGAAAACAATAACGCATACTCCTAGAGATCGTCGTCCTCGTCATTGTTATCATCACCATTCCCATTGGGGTTAGTGTCAGTACAATAATCCAAGATAGTGTCATCTCCATCATCCTCATATTCCTCCTCATCTTCCTCATCATCTGATGAATCTCCCATTACAAGGTCTGCTAGATTAGCTTCAATGACGTTTGCATCCTCATGTGGGTGCACATCATCAGCACATATTTAGCGCCCTCATGCACTGAACGCTCCGTATCATAACAGTAATCATCTTGGTGTATGTCCCCATCCTTTTTAGGCACATCATAAATGCCCCTGTGCTCAAATTTTTGCACAACTCGCCAATCGTTGCCTAAATTATTATCCTGCAAGTAAAATATCTTTGTGGATTGTATTGCGAGAATAAAAGGGTCAGACTTGTAAAAAAATGAGTTGATGTTGATGGACTTGAAATGTCCATCATCTTTAATGCCAACAGTCTTTCCCTCTTGATTGTACCAGTCGCATCGAAATAGGACCACTGACCAACGGTGTTGCAGATTAGAGTTATATTGCAACTCTATTACCTCTTTGAGAACACCATAAAATTCAATTGTCTCTCCTCTATGTGTCCCCTTGGCCACGACACCACTATTCTGTGTTTTTAGGTGTTTCTCCCAGGCAACTGTGCTATAGCGGACTCCATTGACATTGCAAGCTGCACACGCCTTGACTTACATAAGAGAGTGCAAACAATCCCTAGCTGACCGCATTAGGATCCTCTCCACGTAGTTCCGCGATATACAACCAAGCATATAATAAAGTTGTATGCGGCTATCGTAATGCCACTGATGACTTACATAAATGATAGGATGACAGCAACTTACATGATGCTTAAAGCATTCAGCAAACTCTTTCTCATGCCTTTTGTCAACATCACGTACCCCTTGTTGCACCAACATTTCCCTGTGCTTCCTGCGTGGCAAAGTATAGACATTATTGTTACGAATATATCAGCAGTAGTCAACATATGTGTGGATATAATAAATAGGCAACAAGTAAAAGATATATACACTTACTCCAAATACGGCTCGACTTCGTCACTGCTACTTAGTACATACCAAACAAGCTGCTTAAAGGTTTTGTCATCGATGTACTGTACCCGATCCCTGCTAGTAAGACGAACACCATGCTTAAAGGATTTGCGGTTATAAATTACTCGTTCTCCTTTGTCACCTTGCTTTCTCTTGAGCCCTGTGTCTGTTACACCTAGCTGGACATGGCTGACCCTTTGTAGTAGCTCTGCAACCTCCTCTGCAGTGAACTTTTCAGGTGCCCCCTACTCCTCTGTGTTCCCATCAAACTCTTTTGTATATCTGCTCCAATCATGATCCGTTGGCAGGTAACGACGGTGGCCAATGTACCCTATCTTATTTTTTAGTCACCATGACAATGGGTTTTTGTGGCAATGAACACATGCATAATAACCTTTGTACTTTGCCCTGACAGGGTGCCTAATGCCGGATAGTCATTTGTGCTCCAAAACACAGCTGCATGCAGGTTGAACTTCGTTCGACTGGCAGCATCATATGTCAAGACACCACTCCAGAGCTGAAGTAGTTCTTCTATAAGAGGCTCCAAGAATACATTAAAATCTTTTCCTGGAGATTTTGGACCTGGGATTAGTAAAGACATGAAGCAGTTCGTAGGATTCACACATTCCCATGGTGGAAGATTTAAGGGCATAACAAGCACTGGCCACATGCTATAGGTCGTGCTGAAGTTGCCAAACGGATTAAAACCATCTATAGCCACTGCAAGTCTCAGGTTTCTTGCATCCCTTGTGAACCAATTGTACTTGTTGTTGAAGTGCTTCCATGGCTTCCCATCTGCAGGATGGCACATTTGACCCTCAATCGTTTCGCGCCTCGTCCCATGCCACAGGAGGTCCTTAGCTATTCGGCTTGAAGCGAACATCCTCTTCAACATTGGAATTAGGGGGAAATGCCTCAAAACTTTCTGAGGAACATGTTTGCCATCCTTATCTTCCCATCTAGATTGTTTGCATTTTGGGCAGGCATCCATGTTGGCGTACATCTTCCTGAACAACACTCAATTATTCTGGCACACATGGATCTCGTCATATCCAAGGCCCAGTTCACGAAAATACTTATTTGCATCATCATATGTTGAAGGTAATTTGGAGTCAGGGTATACTCAGAGCAGCAGCTTCAATATTGCATTGAATGCTGTATTGCTGATTCGGTAGCGCGACTTGATATGGAGCAGCCTCACAAGAAAGGAGAATCTTGAGTGGCTAGATCCTAGGCAAAACGTCCGCTTCAAATCTTTCAGCACTCTAGTAAAATTAGGCAACTGTCCATCCTCCTCTGCGGCTGCATACAATTCTGATAACATCTCCAGATCTAGGATTGCTTGGTCACCAAGATTGGGTTCCTTGGAAACATGAATGCCATCATAATGGTGAGATTCCCAATTCCCATCATATTCATGTGGATGCGCCTGCTCTGTAAACTCAACATTCGCATCAATTGCAGATTCCCCATGATAAGTCGACCTTGTATAAGCAGCTGACATTCCAAACAGAAGAAGGTGGTCATGGACAACTGCCTGAGCCCTGCGACTTTGGTTAAGACACCAGGTGCATAGGCAACTTATATGGGCGTGCTCAGGAGATCGTTGCTTAACAAACTCCATGAATTGCTCCACTCCAAGGGTGTAGGAAGGTGTGAATTTTCTGCCATTAGTTATCCAATTTCTGTCCATCTCGATATTTGAATTTCCTAAACAAATCAGGGTGACGGAGTGGCCAGATTGGAACTAGTTCAACAATGTACTAGAGGAAAATCAAAGCTATCACTTGCCAAACTATAGTCATATCAACAAATAGATGATTGCGGGGCGAGGAGACTTACTTCCGGTTTAGGGTGAGTACCGGCTGGGCGGAAGGGTTCGGGAACAAAAGGATCCGCCACTGCCATTGCCGCCGCCGCTGCTTAAGATTGGGGATTTTGGCGGGAGTGGGTGGTGGTACCATTCGGTTGAGTCTACCCTAGGTTGATTGTGGATCATGGCCATTGATTTGCCATCTAGGGGGCAAGAATCCCTCGTCGGTCAGTGGAATGGCTGAGTTGGCGCATGGACTTTCCTTTTATTAGATTAAAAATAAAAAACCACCGCGCCTCTTTCGCCTTTTCCCCCAATACGGTTGACTGCGGATAGGTTTTCTCCATCTCTGTAGCCGGCGACTTCGTCTTCCAATCCATCCCCGCTTTCCTTGCTCCCCCTTGCGTCCTTGTTCTACACCCTAGCAGCAATGGCGGAACGCGCCGAGCATTCCTCGCTCATGCAGGCGCGCGACAAGTGGGGTCGCCTCTCGAGCACCCCCAATGCGAGGCCGAGGCGCCACCCAGCGGCCACTCATCGTCAGCCCGCCTCCCCGAGTACTCCGTCAGCCGCATCCGCCCGCGTCCCCTTGTCCTCGTCAGGGCGAGTGCTGAGGAGTGCTATGAGGACGCGGGCCAACACCAACGCCGATGATGGTGCACATGCGGCCGCCATTGGGGACATTTCAGAGGTCGCCGCCAACGCCGACGTTGGTGCGCATGCAGTCGACGATAGTGCGCATGCGCCCAAGAACGAGGTTAATATTTCAAGCACCCTTGTTCAACTTTGGATCCTAATTAGATTGATTCATCATGTTTAACTTCGATGACTAATTAGATTGAGTGAATCTGTAGCTTGGATTGTAGGGAGAGTAGTTCAGATTGAAGCGAGTTGCGATTCAATTGTAGGAAGTTTATATCCTTGTCTTGATTGATTGAGTGAAT
The DNA here is from genome assembly GCF_016808335.1 of Panicum virgatum. Classification (NCBI taxonomy): domain Eukaryota; kingdom Viridiplantae; phylum Streptophyta; class Magnoliopsida; order Poales; family Poaceae; genus Panicum; species Panicum virgatum. The sequence continues at coordinate 17,601,037 of NC_053141.1, read as the reverse complement.
CTGTCAAATGAACTGTGCATCATGTACTATCCTTCCATATATATGTATAGTGACCATGGTTTTCTTATAGGCCGAGGGGATGCATGAGTTCCATTTTCAGGGCATCACAGTGATTGTGCGTGCCATTGAAGATGACATTGACGATGAAGACGCCGTTAGAGAGCTCATGCCACCGCATGTCGTAAGGATCCCTCTCATAAGCTACTCCTGCAACCCTCATTTTGATTTATAACTTACCTGATTGCATTGTCAACTGTCAGATATGTCAAATGGCACATGACCTTCGTGTTGCCATCAGGCGCAGGATCATAGCCAGAATCTTCTATGACGATTGGTGACGACATTGACAATGAAGATGCCGTTGGAGACGCATGTTGCCCCTTCTCTGTATTTTGCTACGGCGAAGAACAAAGACCTACTTATTAGTGCAATATTATGTTATCACTAAAGTTGTGAAATGTTTGTATCCCTGAATTGTTATCCCCTATATGTTCAAAGCTGTTGTGAAATGTTTCTATCCCTGAATTGTTATCCCCTATCTATTCAAAGCTATTGTGAAATGTTTGTATCCCTGAATTGTTATCCCTATCTGGTCAAAGCTGTTGTGAAATGTTTGTATCCCTGAATTGTTATCCCCTATCTGTTCAAAGCTGTTGTGAAATGTTTGTATCCCTGAATTGTTATTCCTGAATTGTTATCCATCCAATAAGCTTACATTAATTGAACAACAAACAATTGAACAACACAATTATATTAATTGAACAACACGATTACATTAATTGAACAACAAACAATTCAACAACACATTACATTAATTGAACAACAAACAATTGAACAACACGATTACATTAATTGAAAAGGGCTCATAGCATCCAACCCTTGTTTCGAGCCAGGATACGGTGCCGGCTGTACTTCTTCTTGTTGTCTTCCCTCAGGGCACGGGACTTGGCCTTTCCAACGACATGATCCCTGACCTCATTCGGACTAGTCCATCGGCTTGCCAAGCCGGGGCAAACAGGGCACTGGAAGGTGCCATCACCATGGCGGATAACCCGTAGAGCAGGGCCTCAGGGTACTGCTCTGCGATAGCCCCGTCAGTCGTCATCGTCCGGATCCGTCTCCATCTGCGTGTTAGAGTCGGAGTCGAATGCCTCAGTAGGAATGTTGGCCGTGGAGGTGGACGTACTTGGCGGCGACGAAGCAGTGGAGGTGGACGAGGATGGTGCCACCACCGCCGGACAATGCTGGGAACGCGGTGGGGAGCCTACAACCCCTCCGCGGCCTGCATTGGTGGACGACGGCTGGTGCCCAAGGTCGCGGGCGACGTTGGAGTGGGGCGAGCGCCTAGAGCGGGACGACAAACCTCCACGCATCATGCCGAGATAGTGGTAGTGGAAATGGTGAGAATGCCGATGGTCCTGCAAATGTCGATTTAAAGGAGATCATGGCTTCCACGAGAAGTCAACCGATTTGAATAAATGAGTTCGTGGCTTCCACGAGAAGTCAACCCGCGCCAGAGAACTGTAACTGGCTGTGGTCGTACTTGGGATCTGAATCGTCAGCCGTCGATGGGCAGATGAATGGCCACGAGGAATCGAACTGGACTAGAAAAAAGGCCCACGGTAGGTTTCCGGCCCATTAAAACCAATGGTCTACATATTGACCGTTTACACTTTCAAGTAATTTGAAAAGTATGTTCAAATTGAACTACGTGTCCCTCCAATAGAACCCATAAAATATCAGAAAAATTATAATCAGGATCATATATAGCAGCATAAGCCAAGTGCTACATATTGAATGAATATTCAATTGGTTGGTATGGGTAATTCAATTATCTATGTCTATGGAACTACAAAAAAATTAATAAAATCAAAATTTTGTCAGAAGATCGTACAAACTAATACAACAATATAATGTAGGTTCATAATATTGTTAAAAAAATCAAGTGGTTTTGACAAAGTTGGGTCATACATTGTTCAAAAATAGGTACATCACCCACATGGTTACCTAGAACTCAACACCAAGTTTGAAGTTTCCATAGCACAACAATACATGTGAACTCATATACACTTCAAATTTGGACACAATGTCGTATTTACCTTACAAATGCCAAATATGAGCTTATATTTGCATTTTTTATGAAAATTGTGCTGTTTCTTTTTAGAACTTATGCGTACTAAACTACGCGATATGTACAAGATCTAAATAACAGTACATAACTTTGGGATAACATAAATTAATGGAAAGAGGACGATTTAATATAAAATTTCAAAAAAGAATCATCAAATTTCGAGTTAGTATGAGGGAGAAATACCAGTTACAAGTTTTTATTAAGGATTTAAAAGAGAAATATGGACTACATACGACCACTTTTGGATTTGAGCCAATCGCGCGCACCATTCATTCGGGATTCAATTCGAACCGACATGTGGGGTCCACTGGTCAATGGGGCATCCGGTCTGAAATTTTCGATGGGCGGCAAATACGCCTCTGAAGCCGAAAACATTTCCTCAAAATGACCCTTCTACCCTCAACCAAAAGGCACATCGCTACCCCATCTCTCAAGTGTATTTGTCACAATCTTCCCCCGCGCACTATATCAATTGCCCCTTGAATCAGTCCCCGCCTCCACCTCACACTTTTCCCCATTCCCCTCCACCAAAGGCCACCGCGGTGGAGTTTCCACTGCCTCCGCACCAGATCTGCTACCCCATCATCCACTACCTCCGCACCGGAGCTGCTTCCCCGTCGGCCACTACCTCCGCACCGGAGCTGCTTCCCAATCGTCCACTACCTCCACACCGGAGCAGCTCCCCCATCGGCCACTAGCTCCACACTGGATCTGCTTCGCCGTCGGCCAGTACTTGTGCATTGGATCTACTTCCCCGTCGGCCACTACCTCCGCACCGGAGCTGCTCCCTCTGTAGGCCAATACCTTCGACGAGCAGCTACCTGGATGTTTGACCATGGTCGGTCCAGGTATGCAAAATCCATCCACTTTGTAGAATCCTTCCCCTCGTCCTCCTCCTCTATGGAGACTATAGTGGGTCTGTATTTGCCCTCGTGTCAACAACCAGTCACCAGCCAGCCAGAAGTACTTTTGTCTCACAACAAATCAGTACTAGCCACCAGGCATAGCCTACCGAACAAGACCAGGACACACACACACAGAGAGAGGGGGGGTAAGAAAAAGTAACATTTTTATTCTCTTTTGGTACCTTTCGCTATGGATTATTGTATGGTCTGGTCTCACAGTGTTTCAGCACTCTGGACTGCTTTTCATCAAATTTGTGGATGCTCTGCTCTGAACATAGGTTACTAACACTTAAAATCTATTTTGCACATTTAAGAACCGTATTGTGAATATGAAATGCAACGGAATACCAACATCAGGGAAAACAATAGAATATTTAAGGAGCTGGACCTTAGTGGTCTGGCATCAACTCTTAGTTTGTTGCCAACAAAAAAAGCAACTTCAAAGGGGGAAGATTCAGGCACCAAGGGGAAGAGCTCTGGCAATAATGCTAGGCAGGGTGAAGGGTCTGATTTATCAGATTATATCCCTGAACATGAGGAGCCTAATGATGGAGATGACGATACAGACTTAGAAGAGGAGGCGACACCCCTAGCAAATGAGGTGCATTTTCTATCTTGGCTTAGGGGCGGGATGCGGGATTACATATTTCCAATGCCTATAGAAGCCGACTATTGCGTGGAGTACATGTCTGCAATACATAATACTGCTTCTAAGTTATTCATGTAAACAACTATTTTTTGTAATTCAATAGGGCCCTAAACGAACTCGGCATAGGAAGGTGTCTGAAAAGACGAAGAAAAGACTTGCTGTCATGGCTCCTAGAGGCAGACAATCCAAGAGGGTCAGGTCAATCCCACCAGCACAAGTTGTTAATGCAGGCTCATCAAGGATACTGAATAGGCTGAAGACAATAGGAGTACCTGAACAGCATGTGTCTGAAAACATATCACAAGTGGCAGCAAACAATACCGGTTGTGACAATGCTCTGCAGGCATAATCGACTGAAGTTGCAGAAAATCAGGACTGGTCATATGCATATGATGGCGGCCTGGACGAAGATGAGACCGAGGGCAATGCCATCCCCGAAGATGATCACATATCCTAAGGTTGGTTGTTATGTTACCCTCAAAACTGTTGCACTAATGTTTGTATACTTGTTGAATAATGTGAATTTGAATTGTAGTGCCTACACAAAGAGGTGGCCCGAGGAAGGCGAGGAAAGCAACCAGGAGAGTTATGCTTGACAGGATGACCAAAGCTATGGGGAGAAGGTTGCCCGTAACTGTTGCAGAGGGGAATGTAAGGCCGCATGATCCGATGTAAGCTGCCAAGTTTGCATCAGAGGCTGGTGTTATTGTTAGGGGTCAAGTTCCTATCTTGACCCATTGGAAAGAATACAAGCAACATACAGAACATTTTGATGGCTTTGTGGGAAAACTATCTATGAGTGTCTATCTGCTAGTTCCTCTTTTACATTGAACTCTTATATGGCCCTCGTGTAACTCAGATGTCAATTAATCACCAGGGAAGGTTAGCAATTGACCCAAGCCACAAGCCAACAAAAGATGCTTGTGTTAGTGTATTCCAGTCAGCCATACGGCAGAGGCAGAATAGGTTGAAGAAGAAATACTTTGTTGGCCGCCCTGCTAATGAGCTCGCCACAACCTCTCCTATCTCCTACATGACTAATGCAGAGCGGTGTCAACTTGTTGATAAGTGGTCAAATATGTGCAACAGGGTAATTGCTCATGCTGTTCTTTGAAATATGTATGTATGATGGAGACTAGATAAGACATAATTTCTTATGCAGTGTGTCTTTGACCAGAACAAGCAAAACCGTGGACGTGTCAAGTGGCCTCAAGCAATAGGATATCGCGGCTACGTTGCCTAGTTGCATGAATATGTAAGTCTCAACACTCTTGTAATGGAAGTTTTTCATTATTTTGCTTTGTTAATGAAATGAGCTCACACACACACACATGTAGCAAGTCCTATTGTCAGTTATTCCTGCTTGATCATCATGGTTTCGCTGTTTGTTTGACCACCATTTTGGTATATCCATCAGCACAATAACAAGAAGAATGATATCGAAGGCAGTGAAGTCGACGGGGAGGAATCCCGGGAGCTAGTTAGGAAATCTGATGAAGAACTTGATGCTGTGGAAGCATTCAAAGTCTGCCATACCAACCGCAAGAATGGTATGAGTGATGCCGCTAGAGAAGTAATTGTAAGTCCCCTTGCATGGTTCCTTGCTCTTCCAGGATTCGGCTAGTTTTGTTGACATTTGCAATTCCAGTTCTTTAGCAGTAGTTAGAATTTGATGATTAAATACGGCTTTTAGTTGTTTCTGCAAGGCTTTTGTCATCGATCGTCATCTTTCCAATGCTCAGTACATGCTGCATCATATAGTTTTAATATGCATGGCTCATGGCTGCCCCTTTGACTCAGTGGTGTGTCATGTTAACACTATTTAGTAGCAACTATCAAATCTGCCCTTGTTCCCAGTATTTTTGGTACATTGCTTTCTTTTACTACAATTAGTGAAGTAATAGTTCATCTATGCATTTTGTAGATGTCAATGGAAACTATACGGGCAGAAGCTGTTGCTGATGGGCAGGCACCATTGAGTAGTGCTGAGGTGGTTTCCAAGGTCATTTTGCCTGACAGCTCCAACTCCACTTTCTTCAAGAATGCTGGTTTATCCACTCGCTCCTTGAAGCCTCCGTCAACTGCGGAACAAGCGCTACTTGAAGAACTTGCTGCGCAGAAACAAAAAGAAGCTGCTATCACTGAAGAATTTGCTGAGGTCAGGAAGAGGAGTGAAGCAGCAGAGGAAGCGCTGCTGAAGACCCAACAACTGTATGATGAAATGAAGAAGCAACAAGAAGAGGACAACCTCGTCCTTCAGAGAATATTGCAGGCGAGCATTGCTGGTATCTCTTTTCAGCTCTGATCCTGTCATTACCTCCGGTGCTTGTGGGCGTTGACGCTCACTAATGACCATTTCCAGGCGTCAACTTGATTAGAAAATCATGAGAGTTCGCAATTCTTACATGCATCTTTATCCAATAAAGTCCCTAAACCACAGTTCACCTTCTAGAAAATGCAAGTTGTATTTTTGAGCTAATATACAGGTTGCAAGCACACTTTGGCACAGATTCAGGATCAAATGAACCAAGTGTAGCCCAAGAACTTAGTTCAGACCACCCAAGATAGGCCAAGACTAATGGGGTTCGGACAAGGCAGCCCAGGACAGCCCACCAGAGGAAGTTGGGGGCGGTTGGAGCCCCTGGGCCGTCGACCGACCACCCTGGTCGCCCGACCAGGCCCGTGGGCCCCACCGCCTCAACTCTGCCACGTGTTGCCTCCCCGTTGGATGCCTAAGGCGGTTCTGCAAGTCTCACTCGGTGGCTCCCTGCTATAAATACAAGGGGGGTGGAGATTAGAACACACACACACGCACACACCACACTCACCTCTTCCCAAGTTCATATTGCATAGTCTTAAGGCTTAGTGGAGTTTAGGAGAAGTCTAGGAGTCGTCGAGTTGCCGGAGTTGCTCGAGAGTTCTAGTATGGGTTCATATCTAGCTCTCTCTTGTAATATTCGGTTGTTTGTAATAGAATTAGACTATGGTTACCGATATCTGCTCGAAGTATGTTCTGAGTTATTGGATATATGCTTCTTGATCTGGTTGTGTTATCATTCGATGTTTACATTGCATGATTGCCCTATGCTTGCGATGGTTAACATATCAGCCTTAGAACTCTATCAACTGCTCCAGTATTCGTATGTTTGCTCTAGTGAGATGTCTGTCCATCCGTAGGGTGGGGGCTCCGTGCGAGACACTAGAGTATCGCTTACTAGTGTAGACATGGTGTCTAGATTAGCTAAGAGTTGCTGGATGTCAACTATACCCACAGTTTGTAGAGGTAGACGGCAGGTGGTGATAGCCCTGTTCGAGCCCTAGTAATCCTCCACATTCGGTATGGGGGTAGGAGGTGCATAAAGCTGCCGGGGTGTACAAGCTTCTCTCGTTACTTCGATAGAGGTCTCCCTGTTGTGTAGTTTAATCTCTGACGATCTAACCATAAGATAACATAGATATAGCTAGCCTAGCACAGTTAACTCGAGCTCTAACTTCTGCCTTGCTCCCGGCCTTTAGCATCTTTCTTGTATATTTATCTAGAGGGTAGTTTGTGTGTGTGTCACACTACCTCCTACCATGTTATATATCTTACCCATGTTTATGCCAGATAATATCCAATCTATTTAAAGTTCATCAACTAGTCTATATCTCTTCATTTACCGCCTTCCCTGCGAAAATATAAATGACACCCCGGTATACTATTGGGTAAAATGCTACAGCGGTATTCTGTGCGCTTGCAGATTTATTCGTGGTTCATGAAATACTGCCACCCCAAAATTGGCATCTGCGGGCATCATTGCTGCTTTCCCGGTGGTGACGCTAGTAGGCGCCAACAAGCATTTTTGGCGCCGTTGCCGGGGAAGTATATAGACAAAGTTATGAACAAAATCGAAATTGGTATTCGCTTGCTAAATAGGCTAACTTGGCTTTGTTTTCTTGTCTTTGTTGATATGAAAACAGGGTAGTGTATGACCAATTTCGACTTGCCGCAAAACTTTCATTCCGATCCAGAGTCACTTTTGATGAGGACTTGAGCTCGTCTCGTATCACCTCAGAGACCACTCTCGGCAGCCGAACCAATCATCGCATCGTCGTCAGCTTCTCAAGCTATGGACCAAAAGACACTCCGTGATAACTCTGCTCCGTTTGCTAACCAGGTCCCCACTGGGCCCGAGGTTAACACCGGAGGAGAAAATTTCAAGATCAAGATGGGTCTCATTACGATGGTGCAGGCCAGCCCTTTCTATGGCAAGGCCAATGAGGATGCCAACGCTCATCTCCAGCAGTTCCTAGAGCTCTGCAGTACTTTTGTTATCAAGGGTGTATCGCACGATGCAATCCAGCTCCGTCTGTTCTGTTCTCTCTCTTGGGGAGAGCGAAGCAATGGTTTTAAGCTAACAAGGCTACTGTGTACACTTGGGACAAATGTGCAAAGGTGTTCCTCGCGAAGTTCTTCCCGACGGGCAAAACCAATGCTCTTCGTGGACGGATTTTGAACTTCTAGCAGGCATCAAATGAGTCAATTCCTGAAGCTTGGGAGAGACTTCAGGAGTACATTCTGGTGTGTCCGCACCATGGAATGGACAATTGGCTCATTCTTTAGAACTTCTACAATGGGTTGACTCAATCATCCCGTGATCATGTGGATGCCACTGCGGGTGGAGCTATCTTCTCGTTGACTATTGAAAGAGCTACATCATTAATCGAGAAGATGGTGTCCAAGGTTGGAACGATGATAGCCTCCAACCACGCCAGCGAGGCATGCACTCCGTCAAGGAGGCCGACATGCTCGCTATGAAGATTGATCTCCTCCTCAAAAAATTCGAGGATTATTCCCAAGATAAGGCTCAAATGCAAATACTTCAAGCCTTGGAAACTCGCATGACGTGCGAGGTTTGCAGGAATGTTGGACATTCCGGAGATAACGGCCTGAAAACCCAAGAAGAAGCATTATTTCTCAATGGCAACAATAATGGGTTTCGTCAACAAGGAGGTCAGGGGTGGAATCAACCACGCCCATATTATCAAGGAGGTAATGGAAATTCAAATTCTTTCAACCCTAACCAACCTACCTTGAGAGATCTTGTCTACAGCCAAGCGAAGATCAATGAGTCCCTTCAGAAGAAGTTGGCCGCTACAGACAAATCGATGGAGACCATCCATGCCAAGATGGACGGATTCTCTACTGCTATCAAGAACCAGCTGAGTTTCAACAAGATGCTCGAAACTCAATTGGCTCAACTAGCTGCTGCCATGCCTGCTGCTGAACTAGGGAAGATTCTGGGGCAGCCCGAATCAACTCTAGAGAGCGTCAATGTCATAAATGCTATGTGGAAAGAACCACTTAGTAGGACACCCCTCAACTATGTAGAGAAGCTTACAAGCCCCAGAAGAAATGCGTGGGGAGAATTGGCATCTACAGTACGAGAAGATCCTGGAACAACAGTGATCAATTGCTCCATCTTCGATTGTGAGTTTGATCACGCTCTGTGTGACCTTGGAGCCAGCGTCAACATTATGCCCAAGGTAACATTCGAGAAGTTAGGCTATCCATCACTTTCCCCTACTACCATGTATGTTCAGCTGGCGGACTCTACCGTGAGATATCCCGAAGAAGTCGTGGACAATCTTATGGTGAAAGTCAGGAATACATTCATATTAGTGGACTTCGTAGTCCTCGATATGGAAGGAGATCTTGGGATTCCGCTCATACTTGGGTGCCCGTTCCTCAAGGACACAAACGCCAGAATTGATGTAGAGACAGGAAGAATCAGCCTCTGCATCATGGGAAAGACCATGAAGTTCAAATTTCAAAACAAGAGGGAAGTATTCATGATCCATGAGCATAGGGGTTTTGGGCAGAACCCGGTTGGGATGATCAAGATTATCACTCCCCTTCCAAGCCAGCCTGGGAGGATTGGGAGATTCATACTCCCCCAACTGAGCCAGTGGAAGACGACCAGAAGATCCCCGATTTCATCACCAATACAGTATGGGAAGATCTGGAGATTGTCTATTCTACACCCGAGGATCCTATTCCTTCGCCGCCTACGCCACCAAAGAAGAACAAGAAGATATGGCGCAAGAAGAACAAGACATCATCGACCGCTACTTCTCCAGGTACGGACAAAACGACCTCAACCTAATCAGGTATGGAGAAAGGTCCTGCTTTTCAGACCCTAAACCAAGAGCTAGCTTGGGGGAGGTTCCCTCCCCTAAGTCAACTGTATCCTTTATTTGCTATTTGAATAAAATTTGATAAAAAAATTCTTAAAACAAAATAAATATTTACTGCTTTATTTCCCTTTCCATCATGCGTGGTAAGAATGTTTTAACTTCTTATGAAAGTTGAAAGGATGACTTTTGTTTTGTTCTACTGTATCTATTGTGTCTAGTTTAGCAATAAGAGTTCTCTTAAGTTTAATTCTGTTGGCCATGTAAACACCTTGCCAATGAACCTGAAAGTTCTGTGGGTTGGATATGCTTGTTCCAAGTCTAAGTTGTTGTCAGTATTGATATGATAAATAAAGTTGTACAAGTTTGTTCTAGTGATGCTTGAAATCTAGAGTTGTTTTTCAAAAATCTAAAAAGGCAAGTTCCCCAGTGATAAGCAAGTCCTACCAGAGCCATATGTTACATTCCACGAAAAACCTTACACATATGCTGCTTGATGTTCTGTTGAGTTTTGTCAAATTGTGTGACCCTAGTGAGATGTTTTTCATGCTTTCTCGATCATAAGCATGTACACGACCCATCCATTTGCGACATTCCCGCTCTGGGAATTAGCACCATTATCCATCCACTCTCCATCAATAAATACTCCATGTCTTGGTAATCTCTCTCGTAGAACATCCCTGAAATAAAATAAAGTTAGATTATGGTTGCCCCAAATAGATGGCATGCCAAAGAAGCATGACCCAAAAGAGAGAGAGAGAGAGAGAGAGAGAGAGAGAGAGGATAACCATGTCTCAAAAGAAAAGAAGAGAAAAAGAGAGACAAGGATGATTCGAGAGGGAGAACCAATGCCTTAAGGAGTAAGTCACATCAATCCATCCATCCACTCATCCATCCACTCATACACCTTCACCTTCTGATCGAGATTACATGACTTGTTTCTCCATGGATCCTCTCTTTGACTTTACAATATATGGAATGCAAGTATGCCCTATTCTTATCCTACCTTGAGCTCCACAAAGGCTTTATAGTAGTAGGAAAGATTGAAGGCAGATACTGCCCTGGTGAGGATAATAAAAGTTGAGTGCTTCAAGAGAATCATCCTGGGAACTTTGCAATGTTTTCAAAAACCTTTCAAAAAGTATCTCAAGATGGATTGCAAATCGATGAACAAGTAAGTACTACTTTATGCACTATTCTAACTCTTAATAGCCCAAGACAAGGAGATAGCTAAGAAGCCCCATGAAGGAGTGAGGTACTTGTGCAAAGGTATGATAGCCAACTTATTTAAGCTTATAGATGAACATCTCTACTTCAGACCATGACATGACAGGTAAGGTATGAGTCAAAGTGATTTTCTGATCAACAACCTGATTTGTCCTACTTTGCTCGGGACGAGCAAAGAACAGCTTGGGGGATCTTGTTGACGCTCACTAACGAACATTTCCAGGCGTCAACTTGATCAGAAAATCATGAGAGTTTGCATTTTTTACACGCATCTTTACCCAATAAAGTCCCTAAACCACACTTCACCTTCTAGAAAATGCAAGTTGTATTTTTGAGCTAATATGCAGGTTGCAAGCACACTTTGGCCCGACATAAAATCACAGAAAATATCAGAGCACAGATTCAAGCTCAAATGGACCAAGTGTAGCCCAAGAACTCAATTCAGACCACCCAAGACAGGCCAAGACTAACGGGGTTCAGACAAGGCAGCCCAGGATAGCCGACCAGAGGAAGTTGGGGGCGGTTGGAGCCCGTGGGCCGTCGGCCGACCACCCTGGTCGGCCGAGCAGGGCCATGGGCTCCACAGCCTCAACTCTGCCACGTGTCGCCTCCCCGTTGGATGCCTAAGGCGGTTCTGCAAGTCTCACCCCGTGTCTCCCTGCTATAAATACAAGGGGGGTAGAGATTAGAACACACACACACACACACACCACTCACCTCTTCCCAAGTTCATCTTGCATAGTCTTTAGGCTTAGTGGAGTTGTTGTCGGTCAAAACCCACCGGCGAGTAGCGACAGGAAACACGAAGAGCGGGGAGGCTGCCGGGGCGCTGGTTGGCACCGGTCCCTCGGTCAACGGCCTAGATCCTGGCACACGCCGACGCTTCCGGAGATGCAGGGCATGCCACCTGACCTATACCCGATCAGGAAGGTGCGAACGTGCTTTCGACGATTTGCCTGCATGCACAAACACGTGTAAACATTAGTCCGAGCCGTGGTCGGCTCCCCGGGACGACTCTTGCATCGGCTTTAAAGAGCCGATCGAGTCCCGGTGTCAGATCAGATCTGCATATCCGGATATTAATAGAAAAAGCAAATAACTGCATAAAATGCTTCAATTAGATCTAGCTAATCAAATCCACGACGGTAAAAGCTTCACTGCTAGATCGGAACATCCTACACGTAGTTAGGCCTAACGAGCGTAATAGATAACCAAACCTTAACCAGAATAGAGGCCTAAGAATAAGCGAAAGCCGATTCCCGGATCAATCCGTATTAAGATCAAGGCAAAGCATCTAATACGTCGTCGGATCATCCAACCCATTTGCAAGGCCTAACCTAGCAGATATTAAGCCAATTCTTAAGTATAAGAACAAACCATAATAGATTAGATCTACTAGATAGAAAAGAAGCAGGGTGTTATCTCTACGCGACTAACTCTATGCAACGAGAATTAGCGTAAGATTAATACATGATCACGCAGAGATAACATGATATTCGTAGATGATAAACAACAAGAGCATGATAAATCTACTAAAGGTCATGCTACGAACATCAGGATAACTAGCACTACTCACCATCAAAAACGCTTCAGTACAAGTAATACCAAGGTAAAAGCAAGAACAATGCTGCCCTGATCGCAAGAAATGATCAGGGCGGCATGGCGCTTACTTGGATGAAACCCTAGGATTAGGGGTGGCGGTGCGCCGAGAATTATTGTTGCGAGACGTGATGATGTTCTCCTTTTTTCATTAAATGAATAGGTACATATTTATAGTTTAGATGACTTGACCCGTAAGGCAAACTCTAACTAACAAAAGGATACAAAATACAATATCTAAATAACTAACTAAATCTGGACTCCTACCTTCCGTCAATCTAGATCTTCATGAAGCTTCCAGATATCAGTCGAAACAATCGTGGCAGATCTTATTGTTTCGGCAATCCCCGTCGACTTCGAATGTATCTTGACGTGATTCCAGCAGCATCGGGGACCCCTGCTGTGGGGTCGGGCGAGGCAGACTTCCCACGTAGACGTCGGCTGGGATCGGCCGATGGCCGCATGTAGCACGTCGGAGGTGTCAACGAGTGCAGTCTCTTCCTGCAATCCAGCTTCATGAATAGACTAGGCTTCAACATGGATTAGGCCCGTGACCCCATCTCAGCTTGACCCTTGAGTGCCCAATTATCATTGTATTTGGCCAAACTTATGATATAAGCCTTGCTAAGTGGACTCCTTTACCGTGGGCTTCTTCTGACATTTGGCCTACCAATCCTAGTCAAATTCTGGCGATAACACATGCCCCCCAAGTTTGGCCTAATATGACAGAATCTTCTAAGCGCCAGTCGTAAACCAAATAAGAACATCATCTCCTCAAATTGTCTTCTCATGCCACTGATGGTCTTGCCCCCCGAGCCGATAGATCGGCTATTAGCCAACTGACTTTGTGACCGATTGCTTGAACCGGCCTCACGCCTTCATCATTGTGAATCGGCTAAAAGATGATGAATCATATTCGGTTAGCCAAACAGTCCATATAAACCAAACCATCATCATTGATAAAAAAATTTCCCCCCCACAAAAATATGCTATGTCATGCAAAGAGTGAGTGTGAGCTTCCAGGTATGTCTCAAAGCATTTACAAGTGCTAGCATGTATATACAGTGAGGGTATAGCATAAAGACACCGCATAGAAAAGCTCAAAAGAATATATCTATATTAGAACATGAGCAAGCAATTTTTAGGATTTTCAAAATAAAAAGCATCACCACTTAGCCCAACCAACTAGTACATTAAAGCATGACAAGCAAAAACCAGCAAGTACCTACACCAGTGACCTCTTTCCGATACAAGGATCTTTTAACAAGCTTGATTACTCATGCCCTCAGGTCTTGCAGGTTAAAACATATTGCATTTGAAACTCAAACAAGCCTTTTGTTCTGTGCCAGGGGTTATTTGCTTATCAGGCCACTTCTTACCAACCAATACTAAGCCTAGGTCCGTTGAACCATCAGAAGCTTAAAGCAAGGTTTTGGTCATTCACAGCCTAGTCCAAGTTCATGCTAAAGTGCAATAGCAAGCAGTCTCGAACTAGATCAGTGAGACAAAACAAACCCACCTGGATCTTTTCATTATAGCACAACATGGACATCATTCAGATTTTAATGTAATTTAGCACAAGATTATCATATAAGCATTGAGACTCGAGCTGCATAAATGATTCCAAGAAAAGGATATAGCTACCAGGCATGTACAATATAGTAAAAGCAAAGTCAACCTACACATACTAGTAGCCAAGTAAAGCGGTGACCATATTTCAGATTTTCAAAAGAATAAAAGCCATGCTCGGTATCAGATATTCAACATATTCAAATGAGCCTAACCACACATGGTCACCAGCATCCACACCTCAAAATATATACACGAAACACAAGTGGAAGCTACTAAGCATACAAGGAAGCTAGTGGAAGTGATAAACGCATATATTGTATGATGATGCGATGATGGATTTGAATATTACCAATCAAATTGGCTGTTGACGAGCCGATGGTTAAAATCCCGCATGGTCCGTACTTGCCATAATGCATTCTCATCACAACTATCGGCTCTTAGAAAGCCGAACATCTAAAGTCCAATTAGCACATCGCAATCATAGAGAGCTCTTCAAATGCTTTTGTCGACGTGGATGAAGTATCTGATGTTAATCGCATCGAAGGAGCACAGAAGCTGAATCAGCCGGCTGATGTGACGAACGCCCTGACCCTCTATCCGCGGGGGTCAGGCAAGATGGACCCCGTCCGCAGGGGTCGGGCGAGGTGGACCCGTCCGTAGGCGACGAATGCCCTGACCGTAAGAGCTGAATTCGCCGATGTCGATTTGCTGGATCGGCTGATGTAACAGACACTCCCACGCCCACGTGGGAGTAGGAGTAGCCGATGGAGATGAACGCCCTGACCCCATAGGAGCCGAATTCGCCGATGTCGTTGGTGTCACAGGAACGAGAATAGCCGATGATGATGCAACAGTACTGTTGGCCGGATCGATCGGCTAATGTATCAGACACTCCCACGCCCACATGGGAGCAGAAGTAGCCGATGTCGATGGCCGGAACTGCAGAGTCAGGCGAGGGAGTGGAAGTAGCCGATGGCGAAGAAGCTGTAGGAGCGCCAGCGGTAGTTCTTCAACCGGACGAAAATTTTTGTATGGGTCTCCATATTTCATCACCAAATCTCCGCTTATGCCCCCCGAGCCGGATCCTTCATGTATTGGAGGAGATCGGCTCTCCAATCGGCCGTGCCCAACTGCAATATTTCATCCTCGTCCTACTCAGCGCTGCAAATCACGTGAGACATAACATATTAAAAAGGGGCCGGTGGCCTGCATCGGCCGATATTACTTCACTATGAACCGGAGAATTCAGACGTTTTGCCGCCGATTGCTGGAATCGGCTGTGTTTGGGGCTGATCTGCCCATCGGCCCGGACTCGGATGTTAGCCATGCAGCTAATTTGTTCTGCTACTATTTCTTTTGACTTTCTTTTTCTAAAGGCGATGCTGGCGCACCGGCTTTTCTGGGCCCCGATGGCATCGCATCGGCTGGGGCCGATCGCTTAGATCGGCCACTACAGGGCATGATCCCAAACAATTCATGAAGCCTACGGGACATCATGTCGTGCCGCATCTTTAGCTCCTGCAGCTGGACCAATCTGCGGCTTGCGCTTCCAGACCAAACTGCGCCTTGACCGTAGGCTTGGTATTTCTGAGATCTCGTTGAACCTTTCCAGCAGCCAAAGGTAGTCCTCTTCGGCTTGTTTGAAACTGTGCAGGCGTTGGACCCTGCGCTTCTGTGGCCTCGACAGTCCTCCTGGGCACCACCTTGGTAGGTGGCATTCATCACGGCGCTGGCTGTCATCGGCATGTTGATCATGCGCCTGTTGCCGATGACGCTTTGGTGGTGGCACCCGCTTCGGTGGTGGCGACGGCGGCCGCTGATCCTGGCGAAGCAGAGGGCGTCGATGTGGCGAGGAAGGAGCACGTTGACATTGTGGCGAAGGTGTTTGCTGGCGAGGTGGTGAATAGGCGCGGTGCAGGCGCTCGAACACCGATGGCTTGTCATGCCGCCCTCTGGGAGCAGAACACTGTGGGCAATTGTCGGGGGTCGGGAGCCTGTCCATACCTTGGTTCCAGCAGAAATGGAAGAATGGGCACTCCCAGTGCACCATGATTCTTCCATCATCATGACAGGTGCGCCCCTCATCATGGTGCCGCTCGCGGAAGGGGGCGTTCTTCTGAAGGAACGGACATATCCATTCCGCGAAGAGCCGATTCAGGACCGCCGACAAGTTTGATCCCCCCAGTGCGAGTCCATGCGTAGTTCTGAGGACTCGCTCTGCCAGGTCTGCCATGACCTGGTCATACATCCACCTGTGCTCGCCTGTGAGGTCCTCCAGTGTTGGCGGACCCGATCTTCTCTTAGGGACGAAGGCTTCCTTGTCTTCTTTGTCGGCCTTGGAACTAGGCAGCTTCGGAGGCATGGTGTCGATCGTTCGTGCCGCCGTCGAGGTCTGGCTATCAGATCGGTGTGCCAGAAAGTGTTTATTCTGTGAGGCCAGTGGATAAGACCAGCCTCAACCTATTTTTTATCGCTTCGATCCGATCACAGTCTTCCAACGCAATCCCTGAGATCGGCTTTTGTCCTTCCGCGTCCCAGGCGTTCATGTCTGCGAGCGAAACCTCGCTGGAGTCATCTGCACGGACCACCTCCACTTCGTCGCCATCCCATTGAACCAAACACTGGTGCATTGTGGAAGGAACACAACAATTGGCGTGAATCCAATCCCTCCCAAGCAGCACTGTGTACGTACTCTTACTGTTGATAATGAAAAACGAGGTTGGGATGGTCTTGCGGCCAACTGTCAACTCCACATTGAGGACGCCCTTTGCCTCCGACGGCTGCCCGTTGAAATCATTGAGCATTACGTTGGTCTTGATAAGGTCAGCAGCAGAATGACCCAATCGGCGCAGCACTGAATACGGCATCAAATTGACTGCGGCGCCAGTGTCGACCAACATCCTATTCACAGGCTTGACGTCGATGAGACCCTTGAGATATAACCCCTTCAGGTGATTGTAGCTTTTCTCCTTGGGCTTCTCAAAGATGATCGGTTGTGGGCCACGATCCAGCTGCGCGACGGCTAGCTCCTCCGGATGAGGCGCTCGAAATTCCGACGGGAGCACAAATACCATATTCACATCAGCCAACGGTTTCTCATCGGCTTTTAAATGCTTGGAACGCCACTCCCTCCTTGGAGGGCGCCTTGCCACTCTTTGCGGGCGCCTGACTTGCCCCGCGAGATCCGGGCGCGCCTTCCTCAACACGTCGAGGTACCTTGCTTCCGCCTCTTCGAGATTGCGTAAGTGCTGCACTCTGTGCTTCTGCGAGCGACTGAGTCCGTCAGGACACCATTGTGGATGATGATACTTTTCCTCCCCTTCGGGCTCAAGATCATCCCTAGATGGCCGCTCAACATGGTCATCGTGACGCGCTTTGGGCCCCAAGCGCCAAAACACCGACGTCTCGCCTAACAGGCATCCCCGAGGCCTGCACTCCAGGCAATCATCGATAGTAGGCAATCGGCTCATGCCGGAATTCCAACAGTACCTGAAGAACGGGCAATGCCAGTGGTCGTGTATAGCCTGGCGCCTCCCCAGCGTTCTCCTCATGCGGTTCTCGTACTCCTCCTGTTCCGATTCATACTGGTGACACAGCTTGTACTGATACTCGTATTTTTCAAGAAGCCGATTGGAAGCTGGGAGTTGATTGCATATGTGACACACTTGTTCTTCAGTAATATGTTGCTGCTCCGAATCGTCTTCATCCTGGGGCCGTTTGCCAGAATCAGCCTCTCTCCTCTACTCGTCATGGCGGCGTACGGGTCCCACCATGTTAATCTGGAATGCAAAATTCTGGCCCTCATGTCTAATATCCGCCAGCCCCACCATGTTAGCCTGTGGGAACGATTGACTGTCAACCTTCATCGTGTGTTGGGCCAGAATTAATCGGCCTTGCTCAATAGCCGATTGGATCTGCCGACGCAGCTCCTTGCAGTCATTCGTGGCATGGGTGAACAAGTGGTGCCACTTGCAGTACGGCCTCCCCCACAGCTCTTGCGTCGTTGGCAGCTTGTGATTCTCTGGGAGCTTCAACTGCTTTTCTTTTAGCAGTAGATCGAATATCTGCTCTGCCTTGGCCACATCAAAGTCAAAGCCCTTCACAAGCCCCTTCTGTTGACCCACTTGCATGGGACGGGGTTTGCCCCCCGGGTCCACTCTGCCACAGCCACTTCTTGTTCCCCGCTAGAATCATCAGAATCATCTGCTTGGGCCATATTCACATGGCGCTTGAATTTTTCCTAGTACAGCTCAGGGTGATAGTGTTCATACGTCGTGAGCTTCTGCACCATGTGCGCCAGAGAGGTGAATTCCAACTGAAAAGCCAAATCCTTGATCGGCTTAGCGAGCCCCAGAACTGCCAAATTGACTGCCTCCTTTTCTGTGATGCACGATGAGTAGCGTCAATTCTTAACCTCTCTGAAGCGCTACACGTACTCCGACACACTTTCCCCTCGCTTTTGCTTGACTTGGGCGAGGTCGGCAATCCCGGCTTCAGCAGCCTCTGAGTGATACTGGGTGTGGAACTGATCTTCCAGCTGCCTCCAAGTGCGGATCGAATCTGGGGCCAATGACGTGTACCATACAAAAGCTGAGCCCGTGAGAGACTGGTAGAAGAACCGGACCCTCAAAGGATCCGATACTGAAATCATCCCGAGCTGCGTTAGGTATCGGCTCACATGCTCGATGGAGCTGGCCCCTTCTGACCCGCTGAACTTGGTGAACTCCGGGAGCCGATACTTGGGTGGCAACGGGATCGAGTCGTAGTCGCTTGGGTATGGCTTGGAATAGCCGATCGCCTTTCTCTTGGGCAGAATGCTGAACTGGTCCCTTAGTATTGCGCTGATCTGCTCCACACTAAGAACTCCTAGGGCCGAGGGCTCAGCACTCGGCCCGGTAGCGTACTTTGCTAGCCATACTTGTTTCTCCGCATCTGCCCCTGAAGCACCTATACTCACCAGGTATCCCGCGCGTATTGGGTTGATGTTGTCAGGTATGTACACGCACGTGTAGCCGTGCGGGATCTCCTTAGGCGGCTCGCTCAGGAACTGGCCCTCCCCGGGATCACCGCCGATCTTGTAGACGACGTAGATCGGCAAAGTCTGCGGTCCTGGAGTTGTGAGCGAGTATGGCATTGGAGGCCTAGACTGAAGTGGGGCTTCTCCCCTGTGATTCCCCAGGATTGGTCCCGATGGGGAGTACTGGTTCTTGATCACCTCCTGGACGACGCGATGTGCCACACGCTCGAGCTCGTTCACTAGGCTTTCTGAGTGCCGATGAAGCGAGTGAGCCACCATGTAGTTCATCTCCTGGCACAGGGCTCTGGTGCGCTCCTCTGACGGTACGGATAGGTTGACGTTGTCGAGAGCGCCTTCGGGTGAGAACCCCTTCCACCTGATGTCGTGGCTGCGGGTCCTCTCGAAAGAGCCGATGAGATCGGCTTCGAACTGAGCTTTGACCTCATCATACTTCTGCTGGTGTTCGGGGGTCAGCTTTTCATACGTGACAGGGTTGGTTGTCGGCGGAACCGGTGCTTGGTTCTGAGGTCCAGTCATCCCGGCGGTGGACGTTATTGCTGATGAAGGTCCCACTAGGCGTTCCAGAATGTGTTGTCGGTCAAAACCCACCGGCGAGTAGCGACAGGCAACACGAAGAGCCTGGAGGCTGCCGGTGTGCTGGCTAGCACCGGTCCCTCGGTCAACGGCCCAGATCCTGGCACACGTCGACGCTTCCAGAGATGCAGTGCGTGCCACCTGACCTATACCCGATCAGGAAGGTGCGATCGTGCTTTCGACGATTTGCCTGCATGCACAAACATGTGTAAACATTAGTCCGAGCCATGGTCGACTCCCCGGGACGACTCTTGCATCGTCTTTAAAGAGCCGATCGAGTCCCGGTGTCAGATCAGATCTGCATATCCGGATATTAATAGATAAAGCAAATAACTGTAAAAACTGCTTCAATTAGATCTAGCTAATCAAATCCACGACGGTAAAAGCTTCACTGCTAGATCGGAACATCCTACACGTAGTTAGGCCTAACGAGCGTAGTAATAGATAACCAAACCTTAACCAGAATAGAGGCCTAAGAATAAGCGAAAGCCGATTCCCGGATCAATCCCTATTAAGATCAAGGCAAAGCATCTAATACGTCGCCGGATCGTCCAACCCGTTTGCAAGGCCTAACCTAGCAGATATTAAGCCGATTCTTAAGTATAAGAACAAACCATAATAGATTAGATCTACTAGATAGAAAAGAAGCAGGGTGTTATCTCTACGCGACTAACTCTATGCAACAAGAATTAGCGTAAGACTAATACATGATCACGCAGAGATAACATGATATTCGAAGATGATAAACAACAAGAGCATGATAAATCTACTAAAGGTCATGCTACGAACATCAGGATAACTAGCACTACTCGCCATCAAAAATGCTTCAGTATGAGTAATACCAAGGTAAAAGTAAGAACAATGCTGCCCTGATCGCAAGAAGTGATCAGGGCAGCATGGCGCTTACTTGGATGAAACCCTTGGATTAGGGGTGGCGGTGCGCCGAGAATTGTTGTTGCGAGACGTGATGACGTTCTCCTTTTTTCATTAAATGAATAGGTACATATTTATAGTTTAGATGACATGACTCATAAGGCAAACTCTAACTAACAAAAGGAAACAAAATATAATATCTAAATAACTAACTAAATCTGGACTCCTGCCTTCCATCAATCTAGATCTTCATGAAGCTTTCAGATATTAGCCAAAACAATCGTGGCAGATCTTATTGTTTCGGCAATCCCCGTCGACTCCAAACATATCTTGACGTGATTCCAGCAGCATCGGGAACCCCTGCTGTGGGGTCGGGCGAGGCAGACCTCCCACGCAGACGTCGGCTGGGATCGGCCGATGGCCGCATGTAGCACGTCCGAGGTGTCAACGAGTGCAGCCTCTTCTTGCAATCCAGGTTCGTGAATAGACTGGGCTTTAACATGGATTAGGCCCGTGACCCCATATCAGCTTGACCCTTGAATGCCCAATTATCATTGTATTTGGCCAAACTTATGATATAAGCCTGGCTAAGTGGACTCCGTTACCGTGGGCTTCTTCTGACATTTGGCCTACCAATCCTGGTCAAATTCTGGCGATAATAGGAGTTTAGGAGAAGTCTAGGAGTCGTCGAGTCGCTGGAGTTGCTCAAGAGTTCTAGTTTCGGTTCATCTCTACCTCTCTCTTATAATATTTGGTTGTTTGTAATAGAATTAGACTATGGTTACCGATATCTGCTCGAAGTATGTTCTAAGTTATCGGATATATGCTTATTGATCTGGTTGCTTTATCATTCGATGTTTACATTGCATGATTGCCCTATGCTTGCGATGGTTAACATATCGGCCTTAGAACTCTATCAACTGCTCCGGTATTCATATGTTTGCTCTAGTGTGATGTCTGTCCATCCGGAGGGTGGGGGCTCCGTGCGGGACACTAGAGTATCGCTTATTAGTATAGACATGGTGTCTAGATTAGCTAAGAGTTGCTGGATGTCAACTATACACACGGTTTGTAGAGGTAGCCTGCAGGTGGTTACTGCCCTGTTCGAGCCCTAGTAATCCTCCACATTCGGTATGGGACTAGGAGGTGCATAAAGCCGCCGGGGTGTACGTGCTTCTCTCGTTACTTCGATAGCGGTCTCCCTGTTGTGTAGTTTAATCTCTGACGATCTAACCATAATATAGCATAGATATAGCTAGCCTAGCACAGTTGACTCGAGCTCTAACTTCTGCCTTGCTCCCGGCCTTTAGCATCTTTCTTGTTTATTTATCTAGAGGGTAGTTTGTGTGTGTGTCACACTACCTCCTACATTATTATATATCTTACCCCTGTTTATGCAAGAGAATATCCAATCTATATAAAGTTTATCAACTAGTCTATATCACTTCATTCACCGCCTTCCCTGTGGAAATATAAATGACACCCCGGTATACTCCCGGGTAAAATGCTACAGCGGTATTCCGTGCGCTAGCGGATTTATTCGTGGTTCATGAAATACTGCCACCCCAAAATTGGCGTCTGCGGGCGTCATCGCTGCTTTCCCAGTGGTGACGCTAGTAGGTGCCAACAGTGGGTTCTGAACTATTTTGGCGGTGCGATGAACTATCTGTTATGTTATGGTGAACTATATATCTGTTGTCTGTAGTGGTGTGATGAACTATATGTGGTTGTAACTTATGTGGCTCCCTTTCTATAATTTCCTACTGCATCATTTCATCTGTGATGGAATGCAGTCCGTTTGGCTGGTTGGGCTGAAATAGTTGGTTGGGTTGGAATGGAATGATAAAAATGAGGCTTGCGCCAGCCAGAACCAGCCCAATAAAAGGTTCTGTGATGAAATGGTTTTGTGTTGAAAGCACCACATGCAACTGTATGAAAATGACACGTGGAACAACCGGAAACCGACACGTGGAACATCCATAAAACACCACGTGCAGCACCTTGAAAGTGACACGTGGACCAATAGGCACGCGACACGTGGACACAAAGGGCACCGACACGTGCGTCACCGAGAGAATGACCCGTGGACGAATTGAGAAAGGACACATGGAAAAATTGGAAGATGACACATGTCAGTTGCTCATATCGCCACGTGGACTATTACCAGCTCGCCACGTCGCTATCCTCTTTGCAACACGTGCTGCCCGCCACGTTAGCTGCCAGTGTGTACAAAGTCACGTGGAGCGCCAGAGTGTCCTATGGCGGCTGCTAGCGCGAACGTGCACACGTGGATCCGGGCCTCCAGTGACATTTCAGCGACACGTCAACGAAGCAAAACTGGTTTCCCGACGAAATTTCCTTTCGTCGTCGAAAAAACATTTTAGTGACGTTTTGGCTGTTTCGTCAAGGCAGACCTAACTCGATGCTCTGTTTTTGACGAACCAAATTTCGTCACTAATCGTCAAAAATTCATCACAGGATTCTTTGCACGACGAATTTGGATCCTTCTTTGATGAAAGATGTTCGTCATCGATGCATCTATTTCCATTAGTGATACTCAGGTATGTAAAAAGGCAAGATTCACCAATCCTTTTACTCGCATTTATCTCCTTTTCAATAGAGCTTGACCATGCAAATTTATGCTTCTTTTGTCTATTTTTGTATGCTCTGGTTTGGATGTCTCCTGAGCTCAAGACATGCAAGGGCTTTTTAAATTAAGCATGGTGCTTAGGTTAAATTGCCTTTGGTGATCAAATAAGACATGGTGTCATGTTTGATCATTGTACCGTCAAGATTAATACAATCATAAACTTTGGAGGTATACCTTTCTGGACTAACCCTTGTAGGAAAACTTTCAAAATCGATGGGTAAGTCCTCAAGCTCAAATCCCATTGGAGAACATACCAAGGCTCGGTACATACATCAACAGGAAAAAATGCATGCCATGCAAAGAAGGCACAAATCGCCTTTCAAAGCTTACAGTGAGTATGTTGCAAAATGCCTCTT
Organism: Panicum virgatum; assembly: GCF_016808335.1. Taxonomy (NCBI): domain Eukaryota; kingdom Viridiplantae; phylum Streptophyta; class Magnoliopsida; order Poales; family Poaceae; genus Panicum; species Panicum virgatum. The sequence continues at coordinate 17,577,290 of NC_053141.1, read as the reverse complement.
TGTTCATGTTCATGCAGTTTTATCTTAGCTTTGGGCGAGCTTTGCTGAAAAGACAAAAATTTGGTGAACAATGAAAATAAAAACCTTTTGAAAATAAAAGATTGTCTCTCTCTCAAAAATAAAAATAAAATTGTGGCAAAGCACATTGGGATCCATGCTTTTGATTCTTTTGAAATTGTTTTCCCTTAACCATGGATGTGAACAACAAATTCCAAAAAAAAAATCCTTTATGCTTCTCTCGAATATTTGTTGTCCACTAACCTTTTGCAGGGGAGGTATAATAAAAAAAGAGAGAAAGAGAGAGAGAGCAAGGAGTAGTGTACTTAACTCCAATTTCAACACAACGCTCCATGGTCCAAAGGTAAGAAAGATGCACGATGTCCAAGCTGAACATGTGCAAATCTTTGCTTTGCGCAAACGAAGCTTAACTCTTGCAATTCTTGTTCATTGCTTGGCGAGTTCTTCCATATAAGTATCCCACAGACCTCGTGCATCTTTTCCTCATGTGTCCACCCTGCTAGTTACCCATCATGTTTAGCTTGCCATGGATAGAACAATAAAATAAACAAAATAAAATAAAAGAGAACAAAATAAAATAAAAATTTTATTCTTTGTTTCTATGAAGTTTAGACTCATCGGTGTTCAGAACCGGCAGAGTCCCATGTGTCCACTTTTGTTTTCCTTTTGGATAAAGCCAGGTACAATAATAAGTGTGGGGGAGATCTCTCCAAATCACCAGTTACAAACCCGTTCGAGATCTCTCCCCCAAACATGTTGCACAACATCGACGGTTCAAAATGCTAAAGGGCAGGACAGAAGGAATTCAAGGAGGGATGGCCGAACTTTTGGTTTGACCAAACCAGCTCTGACTTCCTGCAGTCCCTCTTCTTCCTCCTTCAACGATGGTATGTGCAACACAACCCTCACCAATTCCCTCAAGCTCCCTAAGTTCTTAAGTTTAAACAATTTTCTTTTCTGACCACTAAAACTAAACTCAATGAACAAGGTCAATCACCTTATGCACTCCATATCACTACTACAAAATTCATTTTTCGAGGTGGTTCGAATTGGTTTTTCGAGGCAGTCAACCACAACCGCCTCGGACCAATCGTCGTGGTAAATGTCATATTTATCTAGGCAGTTTGGTGCCCGCCTAGGTAAATAAAAAAACAAAAAAATTGGCAAGCCCATCGAGCCCATCCACGGGCCTGCCAAGCCCATCGAGGAAGCCCATCGAGGGTGGAGTTGCCGTGCCGGCCGCCAGCCGCCACCACGCTTGTCTGCCGCCCCCGCCAGTTCCTGCCTCCCCCCGCTGTGCTGCCGCCACTGTCCGCCGCCGGATCCGGCTCCCTGTCCGCGCGCCGAACCCGCCGCCGAGCTCGTGGCCACCACTGCGTCGCGTAGCAGCCGGTTCCGGCTCCCTGGCCGCGCACTAAGCCCGCCGCCGAGCTCATGGCCGCCGTTGCGTCGCGCTGCGACCGGATCCAGCTCCCTAGCCACGTGCCGAGCCCGCCACCGAGCTCGAGGCCACCGCTGCATCGCACCGCGGCTGGATCCGGACCCGCCGCCAACAGATCCGGCCGCCACACCCTCACTGGATCTGCCGCCATGGGAGGGGAGCCCACGAGCTGCTGCAGCTACCGCGGATCCGGCGACCCCGCTAGAGGGGAGTCGCGAGTTGTAGGCCGGCGCTGCGGATCCGGCCACCCCGCTGTCGCGGATCCGGCGCCACCGCCGTGTGAGGGAGGAGGGAGGCGGCGCTCTCGGCATGGGAGCCGTGGGTGGCAGGAGAGAGAGATGGGGAGGGAGGCAGCGCTGTCGGTGTGGGAGGCTGGGAGCCGTGTGAGGGAGGAGGGAGGGAGGAGAGAGAGGGGGGGTTGCGGGTGTGAGGAAAGAATTCAAGTCTCTAGGGTTTGATTTTGGTTTTATACATTGGAGGTGTTAGTGGTTGAATGGGCTATGGGCTGGGCCTAATTTTTGGAGGCGGACGTCTTATACACGTCCGCCTCCGTAAATGATTAACCGAGGTGAATAGTTGTAACCGCCTCGGTTAATCTATTTTACGAGGAGGTTTTTTTAACCGCCTCGGTTAATGAAAAATGTCCTCCTCGGTTATTGCCGGTTTTTTTATGTGCCCGCCTCCGAGGCCTTTTCAAAGTGCCTCGGTTAATCAATTTTTGTAGTAGTGTATGCTTCAATGAATAAACTTGCATACTCTTTATTTCTTGTCTTTCACCTTGCTCTTGTGAACTAAAACTTATAGGGACTCCATGCTATCAAATAATTGGCTTTTGAGATTTTGTTTAATGAATGGAACCTAGCTCTTCCTTGCAAGTACTTGGAATTTCTTTTATAAAATTATTAAAAATTGCAGCAAGGCTCCTCACTTGTCAATAAAATTCCTATCCAATGCCATATGTTTTTCAAAATTAAAAACCTTCCACATATGCAACTTGTTACCTCATTGAGCTTTGTCAAATTGTTGTGACCCTTTGTGAGATACATTTCATATTTCTATGATCAAGATCACTGACACATCTCCACTCACATGCTATACTTCTACACTGGAAGATAGCAAGCATTTCCATTCACCACAAAATAAAACTCCAAATCATTCCATGACTCTCTCTCTCTCCAAAGTTACCATCAAGGATATGGGTTATACAAAAAGAAATAAAAGATGTATACCCAAAGAAGGTATGCCACATGCCCACAAGGCATGTCAAAAAGAAAAAAAAAAGAAAAAAAAAGAAAAGATACATACCGAAAGAAGGTATGCCACATGCTCGCAAGGCATGTCAAATAAAAAAAGAAGAGAAAGAAAAAGATAGCCCATATCTAAAAAAATAAAAGGGGAAGATGGATCATGCAAAGGAGTTCATCCACCATCCACAAAAAAAACCACACACATGCACATCTTGATCAAGGTTTATGACTTGCTTCTCCTTTGGATCCGGTCTTTGACTTAGCAAAAGATGATGAAACAAGTATGCCTTCATTTTATCCCTACCTTGAGCTCCACATAAGCCTACTTACAGGTAAAATATGAGGCATCACTTTGCCTTGGTGAGGAATAAATACAAACAAAAAGAGCGACCAGAGAGCACAAGTTGAGGAGCTAAGCTATGTTTACTTTGAAAAAAAAAACCAAGTTTCTAAGCAAGGAAGGCTATGGAACCTGAAGTTTGACTATTCCAAATTTCAATTATCAAGATAAGTGTGGTAGACACTTAAAAGTTCACTAGTCCAGGAGAAACTTGGAATAACTTGTATGCAGGTTCCATAAAAAAAGAGTTGCATCCAACTTGGTCCTTCAACCTTTACTCGAGGACGAGAAAAGAGCCAAGTGTGAGGGTGTTGTTGACGGTCCTTAAGTCATAAAATCAGCAGTCAACTCCAGCAGCTTTCAATGATAAACAATCACCAAACTAAGTTATAGGGTTTATAGCTAATCAATTCCACGAGTTTTGGTGAAATATGCTTTGCAGGCACCCACAGTAGAAATACAAAGAAAAATACAAGTGAACGCAGAAGAAAATACACAGATGATCCAGTCTTGCGTTTCACTTACAAAAAGGGCCCACAAACTAGAGGAAATGGCGTGCCAAGCAACATGCACCCAAGGGATAAGACCAGGGCTCACCTGTCAGCCAGCCAGAGGAAGATGGGCCTAGGGGAGCGCCATCTGGGATCGGCTGAACCCTTGGGTCGGCCGAACCCAAACGGGCTCCCGTCTAGGTGCGCCTTGGCGGGAGATTCGGTATTATCCTCTAGAAGGCGGTGCCCACATATTTCCTTTTTAATTTTGGCGGGAACCGACCTCCTTGGGCTATAAAAGGGGCCTCTCTCACCCCCCTCAAACCATTCATCCACATCCCTTCTACCACTCACCCATTCTCTCATTCATTCGTCCCACACACCACTAGAGGAGAGTTGTAGAGGGGCTCCGCTTGTAAGATTAGGCAGGGAGTGTGTGAGGAGAAGTTCGGGAGGAGTGCCGGAGTTGTCGGCTTCCCTCTGCTTGTACCTCGGCGGATATGAGCCTCATTCGAGTAAATATCTGGGTCTTTATCTACTTGGTGAGTTCTTATCTGAGTTAAGCTTTTGTTATCATTTGCTTGCGGGATCATCATTCGTCCTTGTGACGGGTGCTCTAGTCTGATCGCTCGAGTCGTGGACGGAGTCGGGGCTAGAGTAGTAATCTATAGCGTAGGCGTGGTGTCTAGGCTAGAGGTTACCGTTGTTTGCATACCTTCTCAACGGTCTGTCGGGGTAGGCAGCAGATGGTGACAGCCCTGTCCGTCCTTGTAGTCCCCCACATGAGGGTTGGATGTAGAGCTAATAGCCAGATACTCTTAGCAGACCAGGAGTAAGCCGGTGCCCGAAGTAAGCGAGTGAGAGCTGGTTTATCTCTCTTAAGTTTCTCTTCTCTTAGACGACCATGTTGACGCCTACCAACGTCACCACTGGAAATCAGCGACGGCGTCCGCAGACGTCAATGGAGTGGCAAGTATTTCATGGGCCACGAATAAATCCGCAAGCGCACGAAGTACCGCCATAGCATTTTACCCGAGAGTACCCGGGGTGTCATTTATATTTCCGCAGGGAAGGCGGCAGTGTATAGAATTTATTTAAGCTAGGGGGAACCACTATGGATTAATGTCAATGATCCGAACAGGGAAATAATATTCATGGTAAAAGGGGGTAGTAAACACACAAGCATAACTAGATAACTGCCCAGGACATCAGAGAGGAAAGAGCAAGACCAAGGGTACCTAGAGCCGTAATCTACCATACTCTCATGAGCAAACTGAAATGAGTCGTTCATACGCAAGAGAAAAGCCTGATCAATGGACTAGGGAAACCGCATCCAGATGAACAGAAGGAACCTGATCATCCGACAGCTTTATGTACCTCCTACCCCTCTATCCAAACGTGGAGGATTACTAAGGCTCGAACAGGGCTGTCACCACCTGCCGGCTACCTCTACAAACCGTGGGATAGAGTTGCATTCAAATGTGGTTATCAACCCAGGCACCACGCTTACGCTAACAAGCACCACTCTAGTCTTGCGCAAGGACACTCTTGTCTATCCGGGGCCTTAGTTTTAGAGCGCCCAATTAAGGAAGATGAAACAAAGCCATGATACAGAAACTAGTTTATGCATATGAATCACTCAAGACAATCATAACTCACAAGAAGGATCACATACACACAAAGAGCATATGAACCAAAGTACCGAATAGAATAAATAAGCATCAAGTACAAACTCAGAGAATTACATAAATAGAAGGTAAAAGACATACCGGACTCTCCATGAAGACTCTAAGACCTCGAACTATGACTCGAACCCGAACTCCTCTAGTCCTAAGACCTCTACAAGTGAAGCTAACTACATCTCTTCTAATTCTTCCTTGATTGCTTGGATGGTGATTGGATTGTGATGTCTTGAAATGGAGCCCCTCCCCTCATATATATAGAGGGGAGCCACGCCATTGTGAGCCAATTAGAGAGTGCCATGTCGAAGCCTGAAGGCGTTGGGGCCCATGGGCTGGTCGGCCGGCCAGGGTGGTCGGCCGGCCTCCTAGTGGGCCCACCAACCTTCCCCTTTGTCCTGTGGGTAGCTCTTGGGGCTCACTTGTCAATGGTGTGTGGCTTGACTTCGTTCCTGTTGGTTTTCTTCTCTGGTGGGCCATCCAATCCATGTGAAGTTTGTGTGATGATGTTTGATCGGACAGCGTTTGTTCCTTGACTGCAAAAGGGTATGATTGCCCTCCATTTTCAGCTAAAAACCTGCACTCATAGAAATCTAGAGGGACATGTGGAATTTGGTGATTTATTAGTGGCGTGAGTGTAAGAAATGCAAGTTTATCCATTTATTATGGCGATATTGACGCTCAGAAATGATCGTTAGTAAGCGTCAACAGACCACACTACCCAAAGGCCACCCTTCTCTCTTTTCCTCCGGGTAAACTAGTTAGAAGACCGGTACACCTCCGTTCCCCGTGGAAAATATGATATCCTGAATACTCTCGGGTGAAGTGCTACAATGGTATTTCCGTGCACTTGCGGACTTCTCTATGAGAGTTAAGAAATACCAACAATTTCAAATGGAATTTAGACCGGACAAGTGTTTTTACAGTAAAATCACATTATTTGGGACTAATCCATCAAGATATTCCTAACCTAAACAAGCGAATTAGGAAACTGAAAACCCCACTCAAGATAAAAAAATTTCAATGGTATCTTAGGCGAGGTGTCATTCTTACAAAAGATAATCTAGCTAAATAGAACTGGTAAGGAAACCAACAGTGCTACTTCTGTCATGAAAATGAAACGATACAACATCTGCTTTTTGATTGTCAATTCATGTGAATGGTACGGGCTTCGGTATATGCAGCCTGGGGCATATCCAAACCACGCAACGTGTTCAGCATGTTTGGGAGCAGGCTAAATGGATTATCAAAAAATTTTAAACTACTAGTCCTTGTGGGCGCGACAGCCTTGTGTTGGTCCGTTTAGCTCTGTAGAAACACAGTGGTTTTTTATAACAAACAATCTTCCTTTTTGCAGGTTATCTTCTCAACTACGCATTGGCTCTGTACGTGGGGTATCCTTCAGCGACATACTTCGCAAGATATTCTTGTAGCGGCATCTCATTTTTTGACACAGGTGGCCAAGGACTTTTTGCCCGGGCACATGGGTGGTGGTCTAGTCTTAGGATCGACAGTCATTAGTGTGTTAGGATTCTCGTCAAACTTTTATTAGTTGTGTGCCCTTCCGGCAGAGGCCCGGAATTTTTCAAGACGACGTATCACCTCGATGTATCCTTCTTGAAATCAATAAAGTTTCCCTTTGCCAAAAAAATGCAGTAAATAAATACATCTTGAACATCTGCAGAGAATTTCCTACAACTTTCATCACAGAACCAAGAAGTAATTCGGCCTCTAAATAAGTCAAAACTATATAAACAGATATCTGCACAGATTTTAACCTAGTCGGACAGCCGTGCTAATTTGAAGATTACTCCTAGTTCACTAATCGGAATTGAGCAAAACCAGCGCCATTTGAAAGATAAAACATCCTTTACAAACTTTCTTACTACCATATGGTCAAATTTTGCACCACGGATAGTCAGTTTTGAAAACCATAACTCTGCATAGGGAATTGATTACCAATCGTGGCTTCCGGGGTCAAACCCAAACATAGAAACTAATTCGACTTGCAAGTAGGATAGTATGAATGTTAAGCAAAAGTTTAAATCAGTATTTTCTGGAAGTTTGGGGAAAATCTTTGAAACCTAACCTTTTTTTCACTGATTCAACAATAGCAGCGCTAATCCTCCTCCTTGTTCTCTATCTCCCTTGCCTTGCGTCAGCAACAGCCGCCAGCCACTACGGGAAGCAGTGAGTTCGCCGTGTGCCAAAGGGCATACGGCGAACAGGCGTCGGCAAAGATAACTTTTGCTGTGTGTCTTTTGTCGTGCGCACGGCAAAGGTCTTTGCCGTATGTATTTTTGACACTCGGCAAAAGTTTTTTGGAAAATTAAAAAAAAAACTGTGGACCCCCGCCGGCGGCCACCGTGGCCCCTGCCTCCAGCCCGCCGCCCGTGCTGTCGCTGCTGCCCTGCCGGCCGCCGGCACGCCACCACCAGCACCCCGCCGGGCACCCCTGCCGCCGCCGCACCTCCGGCCGCCTTCCCCACACCACTGCACCCCTGCCGCCGCTGCATCTCCGGCCGCCGCCACCACCACGTCGCCGCCCCACCTGTGGAAAAAAAGGAGATGCCAGAGAGAGAGAACTTAGGCCGGAGGTGAGGGGGAAGGAGAGGCGGCACACCCCCGGATCCGGATCTGCCGCCTCTGCCGCCGCTGGGAGCTTGGGCCTCCGCCGCCGCCACCGGGAGCTCGCTCCGCCGCCGCCGCCGATAGGAAGATGAGGCCGCGTGCGGCCCCCCTACCCTACTCCTGCCCTGAGCTTGAGGCCAGCGAGATCCGGCACGCCAGAAGGCCGAGAGTCGTCCCGAGTGGCCGAGCCAGAGGAGGAAGGGGGCGCGGGCGGGTATCCAGCGGAGGAGCCCTCGCCGCCGCCGAGGAAGACGTGGTTGCTCGCGGATCCGGCGGAGGGAGGCCGGGAGTCGTCCCGCCGTGGAGTCAAAGGAGGGAAGGGGCGACGGCGGGAGAGGGGGGGGCGGCGGCTGGAAAGGGAGGGGGCGGTGGTGAGAGAGAGGAAGGGATTGAGTGAGAAAGAGAGAGGGGTCGTGTGTCTTTTTTTGCCGTGCGTTTTCGTCGTGCCACACGGTAAAATGGCTCTTTGCCTTGTGCCCGACAAAAAGCACACGGCAAAAATATAGACACACGGCATTCTAGCGATTTTACGGTAGTGAGCACCAATCTCCCTGTGTCCCCTTTGCTTGATTCAACAGCAGCAGCGGTAGATGGAGGAAGAGGCCGTGTGGAACAGGTGGGAGGAGGTGGCGGCGGAATAAGATTAGGAAAAGAGAAGGCTCGACACACTAATATGCTAACAGGAAACCTAATAGGAAACCGACAGTCCAAACTTCACGGAATCGCCATACTCGTCTCATGATCGAATTGGGCATGTGTATAGTCAAACGGATTTGTTTCGAGTTTCGACGAAATCTACGTAACCACGATGTCCGATCGTTCATCTGACCATCGATTAAGAAAGTCAAATTTTGATCAACTCCCTAATCTCTCATCTTGAAATTTAAAAATTATCTGAATAATTGGAATATTACAAAAAAAAACCCCACTGCCCCACCACGCAGTCACCCCCGCTCTCCTCACTCCTCACCATCACTGTCCTGCGCCGGTGGATGCGGGGCGTTCAAGGTGCGCGCGAAGCTGCGCCACTCTCGGACGAGATTGATGATCATTAGCACCTCGTCGGCTCATCGAGATCGATGGTGAGTGCCCCCCAGTCCGGCAGGTGCACAGCGAGCCCCTCGAGAACTTGCAGAACGCCAAGAAGCACGAATCCATCAGCATCGACATGTCGTAGAGGTGAAGTGCGCTGCCGTCGCAGGCCCTAACGAGGTTCCATGGAAGTATGGAACGAGGCTTCGGGAGCAAGCCAAGCATGGAGATGGCGGTGGAGGAGACGAGGAGCAAGCTGAGCGTGGAGCCGCGGACACAGCGGCGGGCGGCGGAGTCGTCGAGCAGCAGCCAGCAGGCCGAGCACGAAGCTACGGACACGGCGGCGGGCGGCAGAGTCGTCGAGCATCACGCCGAGCGTAGAGCTGCGGACATGGTGGCGTCGCAGCGGAGTCATCGTGCAGCAGGCCGAGCGGAGAGCTGCGAACATGGCGGCGGAGTCGTCGAGCAGCGAGCCGAGGTCACCGCCGAGATCATTGAGAGAGACCGACAAAGTCATACTCGCTCCGTCCTCGAATGTAAGTCATTCTGGAGTTTTCAGGACAGATTATGGTTGTGTAGAAAAGACTCTCCTATGTATAATTATTAACTATTGAGAATGTGCTAATTAAATTAGTATGTCTTTTTCTATATACCTCCCCTACATGTACCTCCCCTACATGGTTGCATGCACATCTTTCTATTGGGAAAGATCCGAAAATGATGCACAATTAATATGGTTGGGTCCACACTCATTTTAGAATGACTTATATTTAAGAATAAATTTTGAATTCTAGAATGACTTACATGAGTCCGTGTCACCAGAGGCGGCAAGCCGCGATGCAGCAGCAGCACACAGGAGTCGCGGCGATGAGACGATGATGCTGACGAGTGCATGAGTTCTTTTTCTATCTATAGTCAACACTCAGTTAACTTTAATGCTGAAAAGCAAAAACGGAGCTATCTTTTGATGGTAAGGATCGTCATAGATTTACTATCTTATCTTTGATTAAATAAAATAATTTTGAAAATAAAATTACACAATTATTTTTTAAAATTGGGCTCACCAATTTAATAGGCACGTGGTGCCTATGAGCCTACCATTTAGTATGCATCAGATGCTTATAAATGTCTCTCTTCTTGTGCCTCTTGATGTTTATCAATTTTGAACCATCGGATCGAGTCTCGTGAGCCATCCATCCCCCCCCCCCTGTAAAAGAATTCTATGAACATATGGTGGCTTTATTTCAGTTGAGGAGGTAGACAATGTTTGCCTCCACATAAGACTGATTCATGTTTTGAAAATCTACGCCCCAAGCTATCTTCAACCGTTTAACCGCATTCTAGAAATTTTTTTTCTATCTGTTTTACGAAGTTAAAGATTTAAATTGTCATCCACAAACACAATCACCAGAAAAACTGAAAGCATCGGCAAAATCTATGAAATTAACTTCACCATAAGCTATCCTGTACAAAGAAACTAAACAATAGTTCCACGCCATTATTGGGCATTGCTAACTCCTGCGGCAAACTCAGCATCCAATTGCTGATTGTGTATATGCAACTTTTCCTTTGCGCATAGTGCTCCTCCCTTTTGCATAGTTGCAGGTCAGGCTTGAAGCAACAACAAATTAAAAAACACCATCACCTTTGATAAAGAGGTGGCAACAAGGAAAGAGGCTTTTGGCAGGATGCCTAAATAAGTAGAACTCCTTTGGCACCTAAATGGACTCCACTCACACTCACTCTGAGATTGGAGGAGCGGCTGCTTTTGAGGAGAATTTTCCTTGGGAATTTGATGCATCAATAAGTGTAGGGGAGGCTAATCATTCCCTAGGAATGTCTCGAAGTTTTGCTCAAAAGGTCAGGGACAGTGGAGTAGAAAGGATGTGTAGTGGTGGGGTGTGCTTTCCAAAAGGCTGGGCTGCTGTGCTCTCCCACAAAGCTCCTTTTGGATACCTCAAAACAAATGCACCTAGAAGGCCCAAGATGTTGTACTGCTAGCTAGCTTGCAGTACTAAGCACTACCAGTCATCTTTTAGCATGAAAAACATGAGCAGATTCAGTAGACAAGTAGGCAGGTATGCCTGCTTTTGTTGAGTTTGCTCTACTGATGACTGCTGCCTTATCTGATAGTGCTCCATCCTTTATGTGTGTAAAAGGAACCTGAAGTTTTCACAAGTGAAAAGTTGCGGGTGGAAAGCCTGATCCAAAGTGAGATGGAAAGCGGAAAGCACCATCATTTGACAGGTAAATCTACTTATGTGTTCACAAGAGCTTGTCGCCGTGATGTGCAGGGTAAAATGATGTCTGCAACTGCTTTTGTCTCCCATCCCCTCTGCTTTCTTGCACCTTAAGTCTTTTCAGTAATAGCTACCCTGCATATGTTCACATAACTCACAAAGATAACAAAAAAAAAATCAATATGCAGGCGGTGCTACATTATTCATGGTACCTGAAGGAAATCCTTTTTGGGAAAAAGGATGACCAACGAGATGTGCACCTTCTGATGGATATTATTACTTTTAAACTACATGAACTAACACTACTACGAAAAGCATTTGGTAAAAACGCATTTTTAGGGTATGTAGCGTAATTTACAACTGTAGTGTAATTTACAAGAATAAATCAATAATATCACGCCCAAAATTGATTTCAGTGACTAATTTTGCAACACAATATGTAACCCATAACAATCTGGGAATTTATTTAATAGTACATGCATCGCAGCTTTCATTTCAAATAATTACATTATAGTTGTATTAGTGGTCCTCCAAATCTTCACATCTATCCTTCTACCTAATTGAAGCTCTAACTTCAGTTTTTGTTAGTACCACAATTTTCTTGGCTGTACTACTTAAGTCCATCTATTAAATAGGTAATGGAGGAAAAAGGATGGTTGGGTGTGAATCAGGTAGCCACTTTAATTAAGCAGGCATTAAATCTATGAACCTTGACTAATTAAACAAGTTCATGATTCCTTGTTATCGTCCCACTTCATCTGTTTTATGCCACGCACTCAAGAGAGGATGGGCATTCATAAGTAGCATTTAGGTAAGTATAAGGACACAACACCAAACAAAACAAAACTTTGAGGATCCAAATGAAACATTCATATAAATTTGATAGCAACCAAAAAATAATATTTTTATACATGATTTTATTTCTCATTGGAAACATTATACAATTTTGTTTGCTAAACTAGAAGGCACTCCTTTATGTCTTGAAGAGGAGCAAAAGCTAGTTAGTGGCTAAGCATGATAATACAAAACCAATTAGTGAGGCTTTGGAATAACCTAAAGCTGGGATGGAGGTGCCTGCACTCCATGCATATGTTCATATGACCAAGTGAGCCTAACCATTGCATTGCCCAGGAGGCCACCCCTTGTATTGCTATGGTGGATGCTGGACATACTTTCCATGGGAATATATAATGGCCAAGAAAAGGATTGGCTCTTTTCATGCTGTGCTCTCACTGCTCCATCCCCTGCCTTCTTTTCTCCAATCATCAAGGACAGTGGTGGGTTCCTACACTTAAAACAACACAGCACAGTGGTGGGGACTACCAAACTAAATGTGTGGGAGTGATAGCTTTTGTATGCTCTGTGAGGGAGAGAGCATCAATGTGTAAGCTAACAAAACCCTCGAGGAGTTGAGACCACCCTTTTCCTCTTGTGGTCCTGCAATGTCCTCTCTCTAGCATCTCATGTTTCTCTTGCTCCTAGAGCGAAGACAACTGTGTAGAGAACAACTTTTTTAAAAAACATTTCATATAATGATATTGTTTGTGCTCCAAGAATTAGCAAATAATCAATTAGGATAATTTGTTTCAATTGGATATATTTTGATTGCCATATTCTTTCTCCAAAATGAAGTCATGTAGAACAATAATTAGGATGTAAATGAATCTTTTTGTTAGTCCCTTTTTAGTCTTTTTCCTCAACGTTCCCATCTGGTACCTTTTAGTTGCTACTACTAGTAGTAGTAGCCTAGTACTGCTTGTACCTAGCATAACATGGGAACTTCTTAATGTAAAATTGATTGTTTTTTTGTGGCCGGCAAAAGTTGCTCTTCTTTTGGGAGTTCTCATGTTTGGCAGATCGGTCACCCTCAATGCCAACCATAGGACAGTGCGTCCCACTAAATGAGTTCCCACAAGGTACTATACATGACAAGAACGAGCAAGCTACAAATTTATGTAAACCCATAACAATGTCAAATATAAGAGAACTCAGATAAGTTTCAAAGCCCAATATGTTTATGAAAAACAACACTTGGCGAGCAGCAACAGGGGTGAACCCAAAACAATCTCGCATGAATCATCGACCATGGATCGAATCGCAATAGCAATTCGCTCATATCTGTTTTTCTAGAGCTTAATTTGTTCGGCAGAACTTCTCTAGTCAAAGAGGGATGAAACCCCTTGATCCTTTAATTCTCTGAAACGGTGAATTTCCACGTCGCCTTTTGTTTCGAGATTCACTTGCGAGTTTACCCGAGAGGTAGTTACTATACCAGATTCAACTCTCATCAAGATGTGACTCTACCACTAAGAGCATGATTAATAATTTCGCCAGCATCTGGTTGCAATACGGGCATGGTGGAGACGGACCCACTGCTATTTATTGAATGGCAGCAGCAACTGCCAGTAGCAGGGAGCACAGCAGCAGGCTAGCCAATAGCAGCAGGCATGCTGCGTCTCTGCCCGTCTGAAGCCGGCGCATCGCCAGATACCGATCTCCTTTTCTTATTTCATTTCTCTCTGCTCCACGTAGATCTCAGCCAGCTTCTAGCCTGTTATTATACTTGCTGTAAGTGCTCCCTTCACAACCACAATCCGGGATTCGTAATCCGCCAGCGTGTGTGACTCAAAATTAGTGCCTAGCCTGGCCGGCACACACTGGTTCTGGTTGGTTTCCCATTTCTCCCATGCATGGGATTGGGAGGTGCTTGTTGGAGCCGATATTTTCTCACACATGACGATGATAGGTGGGCCTAGGCTGGCCAATCAGGGCCCACTAAAATTTATGCCCGGAGGCTGGGAGTCAGCAGACGTTGCATTTGCGTCTGGGAAAAGGGGCATGGGCCTGAAGAGAGAGAGAGAGAGAGAGAGAGATGGGGTGCATTGACGAGCTGCAGACTTTTGCGGTTGGAACGAAAACAAACGAGGAGGTGCTCATTTGGAAAACCGCGGCCGGGCAGCGAATGAAAAGCGTGGTGCCCCTGCTGCATGCATCTAGCTAGCTGCAGTAGTGGTGGTACCATTGCTTCTTCAATTCATGCTCATCCGGTACTCCGTCCGTTTCTCGTCCTGCAGCGAGAATTATGATCAGGTACAATAATCATTTCGTTTTTCTCTTCTTCGTCCTAATAAATTGAAAGTGGCCTGTACAGCCGAAAATCTATCCTACTACTTCGTATATATAGGTTCATTAACAATATTGGTGTATGGTCGTCTACAAAACACAAACAATTAATGGTTTAACCAGACGATCACTTGAGATAATCTTAGACCATCACTTATTTGAAATGAAAGAAAAGAATAACGAGTGAAGCCATATGCCAGCTTGCTTATACCAAACACAAAAGATATATATGGGGAGGGGCCCTGTTTGTTTTCGATTATAATCGGCTTATTGGTAGAAATAAGCGATAATTTCACCAAGCACCTCATTTATTTTCGCTTCTCTGGTAATCTGCTTCAGAGATTTGAACTACGAGAAGCGAGAATTGAAAAGAAATAGAAAACATAAACATCGTATCGTATCGTATCGTATATGTATATATATATATATATATATATATATATATATATATATATATATATATATATATGTGTGTGTGTGTGGGGCACAATACAATACAATACAATGTGGGCATCAGCGTCTTGATCATCTCCTGCTTTGAATTTTGGGACAGCTGGGAAGTAGTAGCAGGGAGCGAGTGAATGCATAAAGCAAGCGACCTATGAAAAGGGGGTCCAAGGGCAAGAGGACAAACGGCCCATCTCAGTCTCAGATCGAGGATCGGAGGGCCCTGATTAATGGTTCTATTAATGAGTGATGGTTCATCCATCCTTCCACGCCGGCCCATCGATGACGATCTCCATCGGAATCTCTTTGCTGCGTAGGAGCACATTCAATTGGTGATGTTGCACTGGTGCGGTGCTCCTACAGTCCTACTTTGTGATTAGACTCTAATTAACCCTAACAAATGAGAGGCATCACCTTCTCCAGAGGTGTCCTGTACGAATGGTAATAGATTTCAGTTTCTGTTGTGCTCATCAGAGGCCCATAAGAATGTGGCCTGTAATAGCACAGTGCAAGTTGGGTTGGGCTGCACACTCTTTTGGCCCATTGAGCCTTTGTCTAGCAAGTATTCTGGCCCACGTAGATGAAAGCACAGGTCTAAAAAGAAGGAAGAAACGAGTCATTTCTACGTTTCTTTGGTGCCCCATTGGAGTTTGGATGATTGGACCCATTAGCATGCATGCATGCCATGGGCATATAAGCCTGCAGGGAGAGTTATGTTGGCTTGTTGTTGTTTTTTTGTTGGGCTTATGGACCACACCCTGCCTGTTTCCTAGCATATACAAGTTCATGTCCCAGTCATTTGTTCAAGACAATTCCCATGTTTAGTCAACATAACATTCGTGTTTTTTGTCAGAAAATTCCATGGTCAACAATTTTCTTCATTTGCAATTCTAAAAAGTTACGTATTGTTTAGAACCTTTCTTCTTTTCAGAAGATTAATGCCGCTGAGATGACGACGATGCATTACAAGAGGATACTGTCATGTAGCTTTGTTAATCAAGGCTCTAATTTTTAGATTAAGAATCAAAGTTCTATTAGATAGAATCGAGCTATGCTTGGATGCTAAAGTAATAAGTAAAATTAAAATGCATCCATTCTAGCAATGACAAATATAATCTCGATCACATTCTCACTAGAGGTTGTTAAACATCATGTCCTAGCCCAGCAGCAAGATTTCAAAGCACAACAAATAAAGCTCTGTTTTCTGGTACTTCATTAAAGGTGCGAAAACTGAATTTCACATCTAACCAGATTTTGACAAAACCAGTACTATTCGCCATGTTTTTGAAATTTAGACGGCCATTAAGATTTCTATACTACTTCAGTAAGATAAAGAAAGTATTAAGAGAAAATTTCCTATTTGGCCCTTTTAAAGTTGGCTATTCCTTCTTTGCTCTTTTTTTTTCAAGTCTTCCCTATATGGCCTCTTAATTTCAGTTTCTTCCACAAAAGGGTGCGCGAAGGACCTGACAGAAGGGCCACAAAAGGAAAAAAAACTGAAATTAAGAGGCCATATAGGGAAGACTTGAAATAATGAGACTAAGGAAGATCCAAGCTACCACACATTATATGATGCTCTCTAGTTTACGTATATAATGCGGGAATTCCATAATGCTTGGTCGAGATAAATTGAAAGTAAATCTCATTGTTTCAAATCATTATGCAAAAGTAGCAGTAGAATCAGAGTATGATCCTAGCTGCCTGGCCGTTGGGGGAAACAATTCCCTTTTCACATAGATAGTACTTTCCATTGACCTATAACGTGGCAGTCAGAGTTTAGTATTAGTAACCAAGCTCCAAGATCCTAGACTGATGCACATGGAAAAATTTCTCAACTGTGTCCTCTGTTTGAAGAATTAATTGTATCTAAAATAATACCAGAAAATTCCAACACGATGATTTTTCTTTGCTGCATGCACGGTGATACATAAGAAATAGAGTTAACAAAGATTAATAACTGTGACTCATACGCCTGGACTAGATTAAACTGAACTTTTTTCGCTCACCCACAGGAAGAAACTTAGCTAATTATTGTTCAATACTTTTGAAATAGTAATTCAAACCTTCACTATACATTAAAATGTTTGATGCCTTGGAAGATCCCTACAGTGTGACATTAGCCCATGTTGGTGGTCTCTGTTGTTGTGTGTAACCCGGCCCATGATCCCACATATTGTAATCAACGCCATGTCTCCTTTTTATTATTTGATGTACTCAGTATTTGCTCATCTCTCTGGCCTCAAGAATCAAGATCCGTCACATGAGCCTCACACTCTCCCTGACCGATTAATCAATTGCGTGGTTTAGAATCCAGTGGTGGTCAAAAGCTGCATTTAGTTGTCGCGTTTGCATGCATGGACGAACCTAGGGTACGGTTGACTCTGCAGAGCTAGCCAGCTACCTCCCGCTCGGCATTGGGGACGGTGGTGTGTGTGTGTGTGAGAGAGAGAGAGAGAGAGACCTACCGTACAGGCATAAACAATGCAACTGTACCATGTGCCAAGAAAATTCCAAATTAGTATTAATTTCAGATGCAGTAGGCATATGTATGTGTGTCGGTGGCAAAAGTCTAACTTCGTTTGTAAGTCTCTTGTCGACCAAAATTTCAGAATGCCTATACTGTCACTTCAGTTCTATGCTGTTTGATCAACTTCTACAGTCTACTATTCAAAATTGCTTGATCATATACTTCGGTTTTGAAGGATAATCCTGCAGGTTAGCTATATATAGGACTCAAATCACAAGTACTAGCAAGATAAAATTCTATTGAGTTTATGAATTAGGCAAAATTCTATCGAGTTTATGAAAGTTGTGAAAGAAAAACTCAAGGCTTACCGTGCGCGTGTTGTTAAACCTTAGTACGAGTGAAATGGCATGTTACCCTACCGTGTTTGTTGGTCGTGCACATATATATGCTTGGAGGCAGCATTTGACCTTCATGGATTAACAAATGCTGTTACGCGATCAGTGATCCGGTGATTGACAGGTATTCATGTAATCCCACCAGCTGGGCAATCAATTAAGATCTAGGGCATTACACCGACAGAATTTATTTGTGTTCAGGCATATATTTGTTTGAGGAAGTGCTTGGAGTTGGTGTTGTGTGCCTTGATGAATGATTCTTGTTGTTCCTGCTTTATGGCAGAGTAATTGGTAACGCATAGGGTTTTGTGTGTTCAGGATGCACTGGGTTGTTCCCCACAACAAGGTTTAATAAGTATTTATTTGGCCGCAGTGGTGCCTCTTCAACTGTCTATAAAAGCAGGAGTGTATACAGTTGCACATCCTTTACATCATTAAAACAGTAGTGAGTTCAGTCATGCATCTACGGACTGATCTGATAGTTAGAGCAAACTATTGATCAGTTCTACAAAAAGTGTATAAGTCAGCTGATAAAAATTTCCCATCAGAGGAGAAGCTGATGCATGCTTAGCAGCTTTGCAATGCGATATATACTGCTCATAGGTTCATTGTAAGTTTGTAACTCAGTTAGTCAGTTCGTTGCAGCCTGATATCAGTCCTAATGCTAGATCCACCATTGCTTGTAGGTTGTACTGAAGATCGACCTTACAGCACAAGTGATCGATTATCTTTTGTTTCCACGTACGTGACATTGATTTGAACTTCAATTAAAGATCAGAATGCCTAAGGTTATGGTACTATATACGTATAGTTTTGTACACTATAGCTAGCCAGTTGATCCACTTACCAGGTTATAAATGGAAAAATATATGCAATGGGAGACGTGTATGACAGTATCTGTGTCCCATCCTCTCCACAGGGTCGGGTGACACTAACTTATTGACAAGAAATGCAACAGGGTGCTGTTCAATTAATAAGCTACAAGTTACTAACAATTTGCACTGTCTAGCCAGCATAGCCCATATATAGGTCGGTCTTAGCTTTGGTATGTGGAGGAAAAGATGCCAACATGTACCCTGTATGCAGTTAACAAGTCTAACTTGGTCAAGATGCATGTAATGTATTACAGGCCAGGTACGTTCTTCCTGTCTGTATGCATGGTCCCATTGAGTCTGCCATATATTGTTTCCCTGCTCGATTGCTGATGATTGATGAGCGTGGATGATAGAAACATATAGATCATATATATATATATACATCAAATGCATGTATGACATGGTCTCATTATTTGAGTGGTATAACAGCTTAAGGTTTGGGTGATTTTTGTACTAGAGAAAATGATACATTTTAGTCATGATGCATTACTTGTGTTGGTAGGTTTTCAGTTCTTCGGTGAGAAAAGGTGGGCAATCTAGTATACAACCAATCTAAGACCACTCCCAGTCTATGCACAGTTATGATTCTATAAACATAATAAAATTATTAGAGTAAAATGACATGGCATCATCATATATCATGCCACAATGAACTATATACAACAAAATATAATAATCTTCAG
Source organism: Panicum virgatum (assembly GCF_016808335.1). NCBI lineage: Eukaryota > Viridiplantae > Streptophyta > Magnoliopsida > Poales > Poaceae > Panicum > Panicum virgatum. Next base: position 17,558,181 of record NC_053141.1, on the reverse strand, counting down.
TTCTGTGCACCACCATAGCAGTACACTTGGACTACATGGCAGGTCCTCCAAAAAGCAACACCTCCAAGCAGGCATATGTTTTCACCGTGGAGATCCAATTCTTCAAACTCCAGAGTCGAGACAATGCTTTTAACAACAAAGAGATAAAATAAAACCATTTCCAGATAAGACCAACTTTATTTCCCCACTTGAGTCGATCCATTAGTTTTTTTAGATAAAGGAATATTATAAAATATCCCAGCCTCTACATCAAAGAGATATGTCCGGCCCTTATTACAAACTGTGAGGGATAAACAGGAAGCAAATTACAAGCCACAAAGGCTATTGCTAAACTTCCACCCGTTTCGCACAAAGATGTCCATCGTCGTCACTTCCAAAGCGCGGCATGCATCTGCAAACAAGTCTCTGTCCTCCTCCTTTTGCAAAATCGCCCATGTCATGGTGAAATAGGTGGCCCTGAATAGTATCTGGAGAGCAGTTTGTTTTTTATTATTATGAAAAACTACATCATTTCTGGATAATCAAATTGACCAAAGAAGCGCACATAAGCCTGTGAAAATAATATTTTTCTTTTCCCACCTAAATCTCTACAGCCAAGACCCGAATAAATGCACAATATTATTAGGTTTTGTAAGACCGAAGGTGATAAAAATTATCCTCCAAAGTAACCTAGCCAAATGGCACCCGAAGAAGAGATGCGCAATTGTTTCGACATTCGTGCAAAAACAACATTGTTTGCTCCCCTTCCAATTGCGCTTGGCTAAGTTATCATTTGTCAGGATAACCCCGTGGTGGAGTAGCCAAATAAATATTTTTACTTTCAATGGAATTTTCAGTTTTCATACTGGCTTGTTTAAGGGTAGAACTTGAACGTCTAAAAGAGCTGAGTACATAGAACGCACTGAAAACTGGCCACTTTTGTGAAGTTGCCAGATTCCGATATCCTTATTATCTCCCAGTTGGATGTTAGCAACGCGATGCCCCAAATCCATCCAGTCCCTCATATTATTTCCCATAAGATGTCTCCTAAATGAGACATTCAAAGGGTCTCCGTTGAGCACTTTATGGACTGTAACATATTTGCGGTGAATTAGATTGAACAAATTGGGATATTGATCGTTAAGGGCCGAGTTCTCCAACCACTTGTCTTCTCAAAATCTGGTTTGTTTCCCATTCTATACTTTAAACATCATCCATTAAGAAAATCTTGTTTTACTGACATAAGCTCCAACCAAAATTGTGAATCACCAGGTTTTTTTTCAACCTGAGTGAGGGTTAGGGATCCAAGGTATTTATTCCTGAGTATGTGTTGCCAAATGCCATCCTCATTAATAATCTTGAACAACCATTTACTTAAAAGGCATTTGTTTTGAACTTCTAAATTTATAATTCCCAGACCACCTTGATCTTTTGGTCTACATATATAATATATCCCATTTGGATAATCTATATTTTCTTTTGTGACTATCCCCTTGTCAGAAGAATCTAGATCTATAAAAGTTTAGTTTTTTGAGAACTTCTTTTGGGATTTCAAAAAAAAGAAAGCATATAGACAGATAGGTTACTTAAAATTGAGTTTATGAGAGTAAGCTTGCCTCCATAGGAAAGCATCTTACCGTTCCATGTACTTAGTTTACGTTCAAACCTGTCTTCTATAACTTTTCGGTCTTTATTACTTATTCTCTTAAAGTGTAATGGTATTCTCAAGTATGTGAGAGGAGTTTCCGCTACCTGACATCCAAAAATGTTCATGTAGTCAGATTCTACCTCCCTCGCTTCACCAAAATAGAAGAGTTCACTCTTATTGTAATTTATTTTGAGGCCAGATAATTGCTCAAAGGTAGTCAAAATGAGTTTCATATTCCTGGCTTCACCAAAATTATGATCCATGAAGATGATAGTATCATCTGCATATTGTAAAATTGAAATACCGTCATCCACAAGATGGGCAGAAGACCTGAGATTTGGCCATCCTGCTTTGCTCTAGCAATTATAACTGCTAACATATCTGCAACAAGATTGAAGAGCAAAGGAGACAAAGGATGGCCCTGTCTAAGTCCCTTTTTAGTTTGGAAAAAAATTTCTCCGTCATCATTGACCTTGACTCCCACACTTCCTTTGGACACAAAGGATTCTATCCATGGGCATCACTTCTCGGGGAATCCTTTCATCCTCCGCGTTTGTTGAAGAAAAGACCATTTGACCTTGTCATATGCTTTTTCAAAATCCAGTTTTAGGATTACCCCATTCATCTTTTTTTTTGTGAAGTTCATGTAATGTTTTGTGTAGAATCTTCCAAGATTTATCTCTATGGCATGAAATCAGATTGTGTTGATAGGATGACCTTATCCGCCACTTGTGTCAATCTGTTTACCACCACTTTTGTGAAAATTTTGAAACTCACATTAAGGAGACAAATAGGATGGTACTATTGAATTTGTTCCGCATTATCCTTCTTTGGAAGGAGGGTTAAGATGCCAAAGTTACAACTATAGAGAGGGAGGATCCCATTGTGAAATTCAACAAAAATAGCCATTAGGTCATCCTTGATTAGATCCCAAAAAGCTTGATAAAACTTAGCTAGAAAACCATCCGGACCAGGTGACTTGTTGTAGTCCATTTGGAATATGGCCTCTCAAATCTCATTAAAGGAGAAATTCGCTATTAATTTTTCTTTCTCATCATCTGTCACCTGCGGTATATCTTCCCTTCTACTCTCATCCGTAGCCAAAGGGGAAAAGTCAGAAGGGCCAAATAATCTGCGATAGTAATCAGTGATGTATTTCTTAAGTTATTCATCCCCCTTAATGATTTTCCCATCATCTTCCACCTAGAAAATTCTCATTTTCCTATGTTTCCCATTTCCAATAAGCTGAAAATATTTGGTGTTCATATCGCCAAAAAGTAACTTCGTCGTCTTCCCTCTTTAGTACCATTTAGTCTCTTCCTCCCGAAGGAGCTGGATTAATCTCGTTTTGAGGGTTTGTTTTAAATCTACCTCCCATTGATTGAGAGTCTGGATTTCTACTTTTTTGTCCAACCTATCTAATTTAGATATTAGTTCTTTTTTCTCTTCCTTGTAGTGCCCCCTTTTATTTTTGGCCCAACCTCTTAAGAATTGTTGTAGCCTTCTTATTTTGTTTTGCCATATGTAAAGGGCTGTGTTTTCTTCGCAATCGGACTTCCACGATCTTTCTACTACTTCCCAAAAATCAACTCGAGTTAACCAACCTAATTCAAATATGAAAATTGGTTGGCTTGCACCTCGTGTGTCTTCAAAAGAAAGAAGAAGTGGCGTATGATCTGAAGTAATTTCATGTGGTAAGGCTTGAACTGTGGCATGTGGGAATTTTAACTCCCAATATGTGGAAACTAAGACTCTGTCTAACGTTTCAAAAGTAGGCTCAGGCAGAGAATTAGCCCAAGTGAATTTGCGGCCTGACAATTCAATTTCTCTTAGATCTAGACTATTAATGACCGCATTGAACAAAGATGGCCATCTATCGTCATACCGATCATTATTTTTCTCAATGGGCCTCTAATTATATTAAAATCACCCCCATAAGAAGAGGTATAGTCTCATTCTGACAGCATTGGACTATCTCAGCCAAAAAGCATTTTTTATGCTCATCTTGAGCTACTCCATAGACTGCGATTAGATTCCATTGAAAACCATCAACTTTGTTCCTCATCCGAAATTTAATGTGATAATCACCTTGTGAAATGAAACCAATATCAAAGATGGATGGATTAATTCCCAATAGGATTCCACCAGAACGTCCCTTGGGATCAATCCAACTCCACAAAAAATGTTTACCACCACAAATATTATTTAATTCCTTATCTGTAAAATTCTTTCTACAGGTTTCCAGAAGAGCAATGAAAATAAGGTTGTGTTCCTTGGTAAGATCAGACAAGAATCTAAATTTAGTCAAGTCCCGAAGATCTCTGTTATTCCAAAAAAATACCTTTCATTTAGACTCTTTGTGTTTATTTTTTGATATTTTGGTCCCTTTCTTATGAATTGGGACCTTCACTTTTTTTCCTTTCCTGGTTTAGGATTTTTGTGTCAACATAGAGAGACAAATATCATCTAAGTGACTATTGCTCTCTGTTGGACCATCCACCAGTTATCACTATTAAATTCCTTCAATCCGACATGGTCAAGACCATCATCTTCCTGTATATCTAATTCATCAAGATCTTTCGTAAGATCTCGTTTAACTTTAATATTAAATATTGGAGAATTGACTATCCTACCATGTTCGAACTCTCTAATTTCCCTAGTTACTTTTTTTACTACCGAATTATAATCATTGTTACCCATAAAAACACCTAGGTTGGTAATATTGTTAATAGTGTGATTATCGGAAAGACATAAGAAAGAGCCAGAGCAAGTACCTTGTGGATCAAGGTTGCGTTTCGCAGTAAGAAGTTGTGCCCTCACCAACGAGTGCTTGTCGAGAGATCGTCCCAACCTTCTCGCGCTAGAGCGGCGACTAGGTCCCTGTGCTTGCACAGAAACCAACTTCACCGGCGTCACCAAAGCCTCCTCGCGACCATCCATCCCAACGACGCCAAGCATATTGGTCCCAGCACCAGCCTCAGTAGTAGTGAAGCCCTCATGGTCAGCCCCGCACCTTGTGTGGATCAGCCCCATCTAGAGCCATATCACCTGCCACGGCTGTGCTCTCAACAGTAGCGTTCGACTGCTGTATAGGTGGTATAAGGGCTGTTGGAGCCACCTCTTTGATGTCAACCGGCTCACCAACAGCTCCCACACAAGTGGTTGCAGCCTTGCTGCACACTGACTTGCCAACAACACTCACCGACTCCATCATCAACTCATTATCCACCACCGAGCCTTCAAAGCCATCGTTTTCAGCCAGGACCTTATCCGCAATCTCCTCAAATAAATCACTTGTAACCATGTCTAAAATCTCATGTGCCATAGCCTCGAAATTTTTTGGTTGGTTACCAGAAGCTTGGTTACCTGACTGCACCACATCCTTAGGTGTGTCCATATCAACATCAGGATTATTTTTAGGACCCGAGCTTGCATTATGCTGCCGTCCTTGGTATTTCCCCCACCCATCAAGTCATCATCTCCCAATAAATCATCAATCTCATCATCATTGGTATCATCCTTGTCTCCCTTATCAGTAGATATCTTGACATATGATTCAACCCCGTGAATAATACTGTCGACCTCGATCGGAAACTCGAACCAACAATCTCCAATGAGAACACCCAATTGCTCCAGTATCGCTTTCGAGTCTAACACAGTAACAAGCACTTTGCCAAAAAGAGAATTTTTAGAAGTTGCCATGTCAACCATCTGTGTGGCTCCCACCATCGAACCTAGAGCCCACAATACAGGGAGTTCCCGCAAAACTTTTGGAAGTAGAAGCCCTTCCTGTTCTTCAGACGATACCTCAAAATTCAAATGAATTTTCTTCTCTTTAATGAAAAGATCCCCATACTGAATAACCCTTTGCAAATTGTCAGCAGATGGGAGGGTTACAATGAAATCATTCTCCTCCATGCGAACATTCTAGTTCCAAGAACTCTGGCAAGGGATGCGTGCTTGAAGCTCTATAATCAGCTGCTCTATGCTCAGACTGCCCCCATCCAATGTGATCTTGGCTGTTCTATTGTCATTAGCAGATTTGATAGGCGCATGTGGAATATGAAAGAAACCATTGCCGTCCAAAGCATAACCAACCCATTGAACAATATTCTTCGGCAGTTTCTTTGATGGACACTTCTGTTTCACATGCTCCTGACTCTCACAATTTTCACAAAATACCGAATTTTCACATTCCATCCTATCATGACCTTTGGAGAAACAACGGAAACAAAACTTTGGCTTACTCTGGTCAGCCATTTTAATCTCAGCCTCCATGACAGACTGACTTGCTTCCTGAGCATGGCGCTTATTGCCTACTTGTTTAAAGACGGGTTTGTGAGAATCCACTCTCGGATCTTTTGGATTATAAGTCTATCATGGTACATTGTTTCCCCTCTTATTATCAGACGCCCGTCGCTTATTACATGCAATAGCGACATCAATCGAGCCCACTAGGTGCGGCACCATTGCTCCAAAAGAAAAGAAATTTGATCCTAATGCAGCACTGGAATTACCTCATGCATCTGGACCAAACGCAGCACCAAATCCCAGTTGAGTCGATGTCCTTGCTGCCGCCTCAGTGAAGTTGGGGAAAACCCCCATCGACTGCGACAGCAAAGGCTGAGCAGCACTACCGAAAGGCGCAGAAATAACCCCGACACTCAAGACCGGCGTCACTGGCCGTGTGCAGCACCGTGCCCTTGTGCTCCAACAGGGAACGGCGACTGCCCCATTGGCCTTGAAGCCCCACGCCCAGGGCCAAAATTTGCCTGCGTCTCCGATCGACCAGGCTGAATCCCCAGCGCGCCAAAGGTGAATTTCGACGCCTGTTCATCCTTGGAGCGAGGGCCTTTGCGATCCATTGCAGGAGACGAGCGAACAACCTCGGCGAAATAGTGTGATCCCGATCGAGCGAGTTGTGTCGCCGCCAGTCGAGTTTGCGTGTTGATAGTGTTTGGCGATTTAGGTTTGATCTGTCACCCGATAGGAAGCCGTACTCGTACTTCCATGGGCCCGTACCGCAAAACCAAAAACCTGGTTGGCCCGTACTATTTTGAACACTAATAACGTAGTCCAAAGTTTGTTACTGAATTCTTCCACCGACACAACACGCACATCGTGAGATCCCATGCACAATATTGTAGAATTTCGCCTCGCGCTTACATTTACAAACAAAGTGTTCACATGGTGCCTACACATGCACACCGCCTCATTCGGGCTAAAGTGTCGGTAGAAACCAAAGTATATTCCTCAACAGGCATGCGCGCGAGAATTTAACCGTTTGAATGAACACACATCTGCACGCCTGCACCCCTCGATGCACACGTAAAGTAAAACTAGCAACACGTATTGCATAGAGATCTGCGCCGGTTAAAAATGCCTCGCTTGGTTTTTTCAGTTTAAGTCCATCGCATGTTTAAACATCAATTAGGAGTACTAAATATTGCCTTATGACAAAACTAATTTCATAACTCGTGACTCGATCACGAGACGAATCTATCAAGCCTAATTAGTTTATAATTTAACCATTAATTAGTATAGTAATTATCTATTAATTGTGCATTAATTATACTTAATAATTCGTCTAGAGCTCTAATTATTGCAACTTATACAATTGGTTTTATATTAAGTTGGCATCCAAACATTTGATGTAACAGCTACTTAAAAAAACAAATAAGATCTAAGGCTCTCCGATCCTGCAGCAGAATTAGACCTTAATAATAGTCTACCAATCAGTTAACAGTTTATTAGCTTCATTCAGAAATCAGAATTACAGGAGATTCGCTGCCCAGGAACCTTCTTCATTCTCAGACGGCCTGCGATCGACCTGCGAACTGCAGGGCAGTGACGGTGCGTTGCCGTGCTGCGCTTAAGCAGCGCCAGAGAATCAGATACGCGCGCGCACGTGATAATGGCCCAACAGCTAGCGGCAATCCTCTGGATCGGAGTCAGGACCCGCCATTGCCGGAGCACACACAGACACAGGTGGCCACCGTCGTCGCATGCGCGTCGGCGGTCGACGGCTCGTTCCCTGTGCAACCGCGTCTTCTGCAGATCGCGGACTCGTCGCCACATACGGCCCGATTTCTTTTTTTTTAGGCAACATACGGCCCGATTTCACAATGAAGCTTCATCTATCAGTGCTGTAAGTCGTCGCCGACGACAGGGTCAAGCACCGTCAGTCTTACAAAAATATTCGTTTGAACAAAGTGAAGGAAGAGAGCGAGGAGTGGCTCCAAACTGAAGTTAGTCAAACGTTTGTATGCCTTGTTCCTGTATTCGCAAAATTATAGGTCCATCCAAATAGAGAAACTACTATGTGTCACTTTCGTTGTTCACTTAGCTTCTCACTACTACACAAAACGTTCATAGGGGTGGGTAAAAATAAATTTTTAGGGGCGGGTGCCGCACCGGCCCCAGCTTTTCGCAACCAAAAATATTGTTTGCAGGAGCGGATAACGTGTCCGCTTCCCTAAAAATTTATTTTTAGGGATGGGTCATGCCCTCAGCGCCTCTAGAAACAGATTTTCAGGGGCGGGTCATGTCGTCACCCGCCCCTACAAATCAAATAAAAAAGTAAAACAAAACTCGAGCCGCTGCTACGCCGCGCTGCCACCGCGGCCCTGCGCGACGCAGCCTCGCACTTTGGCCCGCCCCCACGCAGCCGTCAAGCACCAAGCGCCCCGCCTTAGTGCCTCGGCTTCGGCTTCCGTGCCGCCGCCGTGTGCCCGCCCCCACACCACCGCCGCCAACCTCGCACCGCCTCCGTGCGCCTCGGCCTCACGCTGTGGCCTTGGCGTCCTCCGAGTGCCGCCACCACGCACCAGCCCCCGCGCCGGGCACCAAGCGCCCCAGCCTCACGCCGCCTCCGCGCTCTTGGGCCATGACATGCGTTGAGTGCCACGCCCCCTCCGTGCGTCGCGCCCCCTCCTGCCCAGTACCCGGTGCGGACGGCCTTAGTTCTTATATATCAGTTTCTATATTTCTTTCGGTGTTATATATCAGATGATAGTGAGATTAATGTTCAAATACTAGATCTATCATTTTGGTCTTGACATTGTTGGTAGAGTCTGACATGAAAAATCTTAAAGTGCAATAGTGTCACAATTCGTGGAGTCAAACGTTACAACACTTGGGCGGGGTCAAAAAAAGATAGTGGAACACTTGGCCACAAGGAGACAAAAGAAGAAGAAATTATTTAAATCATGTCAACAAACACCAATGCTGCGACTTACGAGGTCCTTTACGCGCGAAAGGTCTCGTGGCAATTGGTAATTTCCGATGTTTCCATATTTTTAAACTTAGGGCAGATCATTTAGTTATTTGTAACAACGCAAGACAAGGTTGCATTTGCGGATATTGTCAGTATAGAGTTAGCATAAGAAGAAATACTCCTACAGTTGTAATCTTGCTTTGTCAAATACTACCTCCGTCCTAGAATATAAATTATTTTTGTTTGTCCTAAGTCAAATTATCTAACATATAAAATAAGTAAAATATAAAAATATATTGCATAATATGGATCTAGTTATTCTCATTTGATATCTAAAATATTATCACTCATTCCCATAAATTTTGTCAAACTCAGAACAATTTGACTTAGCTTAGAGCAAACCAAAATACATTATATTTCAGAAAGAAGGGAGTAGAACAGGATTCAGTGGTGTAACAGCACAGCTGGCTGCTGTATCGTCGAAAGCATCTGTCCATATTTTGCTTTCAGGTCTTTGGCAAATGATTTGCAGGAGTATTGTGTTGTGTGGATACTTGTTGGATCTGAGTCGCGATGCCATTGGGGAAGCTGTGAGTAAACCCATGTCCATACTCGTAGTCATCCATCCCCATATCATCCATCTCCACATACAAGGGTGTGGATAATCCAACAGATAAAAGATGTGAGTAAACCCATGTCCATACTCGTAGTCATCCATCCCCATATCATCCATCTCCACATACAAGGGTGTGGATAATCCAACGGATAAAAGAAGGCTGAGCACTCAGCCAGCTAACCGTGCTAGTCTGTGCCTCTAGAGCTTATAGTCAATACGACAGCCAAAGCCAATTAAACAAAAATAGAGTACCTCAACGAGGCAAGGGTTCAATCGGCGAGCTCATGATGCTGCTCTGCTTCTTCGTCACTCGTCAAAACCTAAGAATATGCATTTAATGGCGCTAAAGAAGCATGGAGAAATCTGAACAATGTAACAGTTAAAAACGGATATTACCCTCGCATACCCTACTCATAAGCATGCCGTGCTAACGCTATGGATAAATTTCAAGCATACAAAAAACAGCACATGATCCATGTTGAAAAATGAGAAATATATGTTTAACACAAAAGACACAAATCTACCAACAAATAATGATAGTAATAATAATCGGATTTTTATCCAAAAATTATTGAGACAAATCAAATCCGTAGGTACATCATTGCCACAAAGTCTAAATGTGTTATACACATCAATTTCACAGGCGATCAACAACATGAGAACATTAAAAATTCGTCCAATCACTAAAAAGATATAGGCATGATTAATTTGCTTATGATTTTGTACATGACGCACTGTCGCAAGATTGTTCTATCACATATTTTTAATATGCTACCAAACATGTGCTGACACACATTCCCTCTGTTGATACCCAGATGCAGCCCGAAGTAGATACGACCCTGTTCAAAGAACAAAAAGACATGAAAAGTTAATGATTTCCCTTACAATGATCAAATCGGACACTATATAAACCAATTCCACATCATGATCAGGAAATACATTAGATTAAGAGTGAGCAGGAAGTAACATTATGGACTGTAGTCCTTGGCATATTCCTCAAAGAATGATAATCCAATATGATCATAATGCCTCGTACTATAGGGCATAGCTCTCATATTTGATCAAATTCAGGTAACCTTAGGTAATCAGATATTGTGGTATTTGTTCCACTAAACATTGGGTAATAATTTTCAGCTAAGACCCATCTTCCTTAGCTACAGAAATAAATTGACACCTAAGTTTAACAATATTCATTTAGAATAGGAACCTTCAGATGTTAAATGGTTCCATAAACATTTTCAGGAAATCGTGAGATGCAGGATCAAAGCTGTACAGTTCAATATGAAGAGACATGAAGCAGTACCTTGTGAAGTTAGAAAAGAAAGGGGCACCTGACTCCATGAAAATAGAATTTGTAACAAATACTGAAACTGAGTTACAACTACTGGAAGCAAAATGCACTGAATGTAACAAATACAGAAAATTGCACGCAGCTGTATCAAAAACTCAACGTCCTTATCAATGTTTATAGATATCAGTAGGTGTCACATCTGCAGATATCAAGACCCAGTTGATAAAAAAAATTAGATCAGACATCAAGCACCAGTTTTTATTAAGCATTGAGCACCATGAAGCTGAAAAGGATGGTGAACACCATGAGCATTGAGCAGCCACCCTACCTTTGTAGTAAGCATTCTATATAGCCTTGCTTTAGGTTCCCTATCCATATTATGCAATTACCTTTTTGCAATTTGCAGCCGGGCACAAATGCTTGCCACCTCAACACCCCCGTCCGCCCTCCTCGCCGCCAAAACTCGAAATCCTAGCTCTGCCCCTGCTTGATCCGAAAATCAAGCAATCAATTGAAGCTGAGTGTGATCTTGCACTGCCAAGCTCGATCTAACTCAATTCTAGCCTACCAAGTTCAAACATTACAACCATGCATTTTCAGGGGCAGGTGATGGCATGATTCGACCCTACAAATAGTCTCACGTAAAAAAATCATAAATTTTTCATATGATCTCGGATGAACACAAAGTTTATACCAAAATTATAGAGATTGACTAGATCTTTTTTTTAGTTAATAACTTTTTCACTTAAGATCATTTAATAGTCCAAAAAATTGTTATAAGTTCTCTAGTTTCAAAATCTACAAGTTTTGATTTGTTTTCAAACAACGTTGGATATAGAGTAGTTCCATATCAAATTTGTAGTGGTAAGATACAAAACTTTATAGTTTATATATTATTCATTTAAGACCCTTTAGAATGACAATATTACTTACTAGTTGGCTACGACTATATAGTATCTCATGCAACTCAAGTTATATTTTTCACGTTTCCACAATTTTAACCCTTATATACGCTGAAACGTATTTCACTTATTTTTTCTATTTCTATAGTTCACAATAATCATAGTGTAGAAGTTTTACTTTTTTATTTGTTCTGCTACATTTAAAGATTTAAATAAATATTCAAAATAAAATAAAAAAATATTTTTAGGGACGGGTAATGCTATCACCCGCCCCTACAAATCGATTTCAGAGTTAATATAAAAAAATAGCATATCACATAGAGTCACAGTTGACTGTGTAGTGTGGTGGAGAGGAGGTTACACATGCGGTTTGAGGTAAGCGGTTTGAACCCAATTTAAGCAAATATGCAAACATGCATATTCATAAAAAAAAATTGTATCTGAGTAGTAGAGGGGCTTGTGGTGTGGTGGCTAGTTGGTTGGGATATTTTTTTTAATTTTGTTGTTTTCAAGCTTTTTCTATTTTTTTATTTTTCTAAAAAAATTAATTTGTAAGAGCGGGTTATGGCGTCACCCGCCTCCCACCTCTAAAAATATTTTTTCTAGTTTTGATCTCAATTCAAGTAACTCATAATTAATTTGCATTGAACATCATCTCATTTTGCATCGGCTCCCAGAAAGATTCATGTACAGACATTTCCATCCCAAAAAATGACGTCGGAGGCTAGCAGGCCAGCACAGTAGCATTTTGTTTCAAAAACCACCCCATATGTTGAAATGAAAGTAATTTTGCAATATTGAAATGAACATATATCACTACTACTAAAATAGCTTTTGGTCCTGCACATTAGTCTCGGCCATGGGACCAATAAAGACTTTAGTCCCGGGTCCAACGGCCAGGGGGGCGGGGAGTTTTAATCCCGGTTGGAGCCACTAACCAGGACTAAAAGTCACCCTTTAGTCCCGGTTGGTGGCTCCAATTGGGACTAAAGAGCCCAACCTTTTGTCCAGGTTGGTAACACCAACCCGGACTAAAGGGTGACAGTCCCGGTTGGTGTTACCAACCTGGACTAAAGGTCCCTCCGCGTGATAGTTCAAAAGAAAGGCATTCTATACCGAGTTACATGTACTGCGTAGTTGGGTTGGCAAGGAAACTGTGCGCGAGACAAGAAGTCTGGGATCGAATCCTGAGGGGCGCAAAAAAATTTTTAGCGCCAATGACATTTGATCCTGGTTCTACCACCCGGGACTAAAGCCTCCAAGCTTTTGTCCCAGAAGCCTAGTCCCGGTTCAAAAACCGGGACAAAAGGCCTCATCTATAGTAGTGTATGTATATACTCCCTCCTTCCCCGTTTACAAGGCATGATGGAACATGACACGGTCTTCTAAACAACACTTTGACCATTTATTTATCATATATTATATCACTTTTGATTATAAACTTATAATCATTGTAAAATATATTTGATTATGAATCCAATCATATGAAATTTGCATTATAAAAATAAAAATTTAATAGTCAAATTATTGGTCAAAGATGACAAGGTTTGAATCTTGATATACGTGTATGCCTTATAAACAGGGAAGGAGGGAGTATATTGCCATCTTTCCTCGTACGTCCTTCTCTTTAATGTCTCGTTTATATTTCTAAGATTGTTCAGTATATTACAATCTAGGGCTCTAGGCAAGATTAATGTACACAGTACGTAGCCTACTCAGTCTTGCATTCCCACTAAACATTGGTTAATGTGTAAAATTATACAAATGATACAGTACATCTACTGAGGAACATAGTACATTAAATTTATTACATGGTCTCTCAGGTCTCTAATTAGCATTAAAGATGAGTTTACTCAATCCCTAATCCTTTTATGGGTGGAACTCAAACTCCGCGCCATTTGGTTTTGATACCATATCATCATCTCTCTTCGATGCAAATTAACCTGATGTGTTGTCACTGCTTGGGCGCTCATTCACATGGTATACATCAAGGATACTTGAAGCGATGCACGGGTGTGCAGTAATTAATGCCGAAAACTTTGATGGTGTCCTCAATCTTTCCTTAGCTTTACAGAAGAGAAAAATTAATAAATCGCATCGAGATTGTGAACGGGGGCGAAAAGAAAAATAGAACCAAGGACGAATAGTACACCACCTCACGCGGGTTTGGGTTTCCATTCTCGGAAAAGGTGAGTTTGATACCGCGTCGATCTCATCATTTGACTATAAGATCTGATCAGGCTTACTCTAAAGTATTGCAAGAGGCATTGACCTCTTACAATTAAGATTAGTGTGCAGTACAAGAAATGATATAGATTTTTGTTTCATGATAGCTGGAATGAGCACTTCGAGGACAACTGATCATGCCGCGTTCATCTGAAGTGAAGTGTGAACACAAGTTTGCATGAAGTTTTGGAGCACTTCATCTGAAATGAGCACTTCACATTGTAATTTGGAGTTTTGGACCTCATGGTTGTGCCATCTTATATTAGTTTATGAAACCCCATGCATGTTCCATTTCAGACTCAAGCACAAACCGCCTTCATCCAATTAGTTCATTAATATATAAGATGCTCTAATAAATTTTCAATGAAATCACTCTTTCCCATATTCAAATAATTGTCATTTCAGACAGTGGCCCCACCATTAAGACACTATTTTGACCTTGAATTAATGGTATAAAACACATTCGAAACATATAGTGCATGGGTAATTTTCAAAACTCTATTGAAGACGAATTTCATCATACCATTGTTGAAAGTTATTAATTATAATATTCAAAGAGATATTAATGGTCAAAACAAAAATTCATTGACCACAAGCATCCCAAAACGACTGGTATTACAACATTAGTTGTAAAAAAGTTATTACTAGTATTTGTATTGATTCATTTATTGAAATAGACTGCTAGGAAATACTTGATAGGCATGTACTGTTTCAAAGAACACAAAAAAAATATATTGGCGACGTCAACAATGGGAGATTTATGGTTTTATATATATGATAGAGAATTTACACTTCTATAGGCAGCAAGAGATATTTCTTCTGCCACAAAAACGAGACTATAAAACATTTGTTCTTTGAGTGTTATTTTGTGTATGATCCATCATTCAAGGGGCTTCAAGGTTTTCACAGTAAGTGTTTCTCATAGGTTTTTTTTTGAGGTAGTGTTTCTCATAGGTTTGGGACTTATTAGCTGTGGCAAATGATAAAGGAACTGAAACCGTTTGTTCTGCTAGGAGAGGGGGCGAGTGGCAATTACATTTTGATCGCTTTGGCTATGTAGAAATGATCTACTTTTTGGAGAAATAGTAACTCCTCTTCTATGTTCTAGATTTTCTACTAGACTATACACTAGCTTTGTTTGTGGGCTATCCTACATAAGCCAGATTTGCAAGATATAGCTGTTGCAGAATCAGGAGACTTGACGTGGTGGCCAAGGAGTTATTAGCTAGCTAGGTAAATGATGGCAGTCTAGTCTACGGACTGCTTATCATTAATGTTAGCAAGGCACTTAGGGTTATGAGTAGCTGGCCCATTGGCCCTTGGGTGGCCGGCGCCCAGCCTCCCTGGCTGGTGGCGCCCCCCTGATTTGGTAGATGGCGGCGGGATCCCCCTGATGGTGGTGTTTCTATAAACCATCTAGGGTATCCCGCTTATATATGTACACTCCTGTGCGCCTCTATCAATCAATTCATTCATTCCCCGCAATATACATTACTTACATGGTATCACGAGTTAGGGTTTCTTCCCTGCTCCTTCCGCTACCATAGCACGCCGATACGGTTGCGCCCCAACCCTGTGCGTCGGCGATCTGCCACTGCATCCACCATGGTTGGGACCCCCCCTTCCTCCCCGCGCGCTCCTGACGCTGCCGCCGACACCCAGAAGGAGCGCGAGGCCGCCCTAGCCAGGGCCGAGGACGCAGAGAAGGAGACCACCGCCGCCGCGCTGGAGCGCGATGCTGCTGCCCAGCGCGCCCGTGACGTCCTCGCCCGTGCGGCCAAGGAACAGACCCTCGCCGCCAAGGGTGACCCCGGCGCCGGCCATGACGAGGAGAAGAAGGACGTCCCCTCCGTCGACTCCGACGGGAACGCACTTCATCACGCCGTCCTGGCCCATGAGCGTGCAGAACATCCAGAGCCTCGTCCACGTCCTCCTCGACATCAGCGCTGGGAACTTCACCCGGTGGCGCGATCAGATCCTCCTCGTCATCGGCAAGTACTCGCTGGAGAGCCACGTCCTCGTCGACCTACCCGCGCCCGACTTCCCAGACTGGACACGCATGGATTGCGTTGTCAAGTCCTGGATCACCGGCATGATCTCCATTGACCTTGCCGAGATGGTGATCGACTGCGTCACCACCGCCTGCACCGTCTGGTGTGCCCTGGAGGACCAGTTTCTCGGCAATCGGGAGACCCGCGCCCTCCACCTCGACATCCAGTTCTGCAACCTTGTCCAAGGTGATCTGTCCATCATGGATTTTTGCAGGCACCTCAAGAACATGGTGCAGCAGCTTGCGGATCTTGGGGAACCCGTCTAGGATCGCACACTGACCCTCAACCTTCTCCGAAGGCTCAACGAGCGCTTCCGCGACGCCGACCGCCACATTCGCCGCGGCCACCCCTTCCCCAAGTTCAAGAACGCCATCGACGAGCTGCTCCTGGAGGAGCTCACCATGGCGCATCAAGCGCCGACTCCCCCCACGGCCCTCCTCGCCGCCGCGGCCATCGTCCTCGTCAGGCACTCGCTCCCCCCCAACCCTCTGTAACATCCCGAAAATTTACCAAATCAAATCACGTGCTAAATAATTTCAAAACCTCTTTTCAATCATTGAGTTCAGTCCATTCAAAATTGTTCCCCGCCCGATCTCCCGAAAATCTGGTCCCGACAACCGAATCCATTGTCGTCCCATCTCCCTGTTCGCCCTTGTTCCACGCGTCACGTCTGACCTGCACGCGTGCGCGTCCGGCTGCGGTCGCCGCCGCGAATCTCTCTCTCTCTTTCTCTCTCTCTCTCTCTCTCTCCCTCTTTCTCTTTTTCTTTTTCCATTTTCTTTTCCCTTGTTTCTCTTTTCTTCTTCCTCCCTCTCCCTCTCTCTCTCCTTCCTCCCTCTCCCTTGCCGCGCGCCCCCGAGCACCGTTCGGCTCACCGCCTGCCCGCGCACGCGCCTCCCCTTGGCCGTGCACCCCGCCGCGCCGGGCACGCCTCCCCCTCGGGCCGTGTGCACGCACGCGCGCGCCGCCGCTGCCCCCCCTCCGCGCCGACCCTGCTCCCCACACGCGTGCGCGCCCGCTCCCAGCTACCTCCATGCGCTCCACGCGCGCCCACGCGCACCACGCGGCTGCGCCGCTCGCCGACTCGTCTCAACGCCTGGTCGCCTCGCCGCGCTGTCCGCCGAGCCGCACGGCACGCACAGCACCTCGCCTCGACGCTCGCGCCCGTACAGCTCGACGCCGAGCTCCATAGCCTGCCACTCCACGTGCCCGCTGCCCAAGACGTCGCACTCACTCCTCCTCCACCGCCTCTCCCGACCTATAAGTAGCACCTCTGCACTGCTCAATCCCCCCACAACCGCACTCGCCGCCCCTAGCCCTCCTTCCAAGCTCCCAGCGCCGCCGCCGCACACAACCTTGCCCGCCGCTCGCAGGCCACCATGGGCGCACCTCCTCGCTCCACCCCAGCCCAAGGTGAGAAGAGCAGCAGGCTGCCCTCGCTCCCCTCACCGTTTTCCCCTACCCCTAGCTGCCGCGGGGGCCTGCAGCGCCACCGCCGCACCGGCCAGGGCCGGCCACCGTGGCGCCGCCTCTACGGGCCGCCACCCCTCAAATCGAGGAGGGGAATCAATCCCCCACGCCGCCCTCCTCCTTTCCCCCTCGTTCTCGGCCGCCGCAAGCCCCCAGGGCCGCCGGCCCATGGCCACCGGCGCCCTGCACCCTTTCTCCTCTATTTCCCGTGGAGGGAAGAGGAAGAAGAGGGCATTTTGCCCAAAAACCCCCTGGCCTTCCCTCTATTTCCTAAAGAACCCTTCCACTCTCTAGTTCTTTTACAAAAGAAACCCTGACCCTGCCTACTTTCCTATTCACAAATAAACCCTCCACCATATAAACATATTTATAAATAAAACCCTACTCTTTTCCAGAATGACCCAAACATTCTCCAGAATTCTAATCAGGTCCTTTCACTAATTACAAACAAGTCCCTGGACCCTTGTTTATACCCTAAACACCCCGTTAACTTATCATTTCATGTGCCAAACAATCTCCGATCGACCTGAAACTTTACCACGCTAATCCTAGCATAGTTTTGGCCATGCCATTAGGAAACCGCCCAAAAATATTACTTCTATCTCCATATCTTAATTGTTTCCGAATCGAGCTCATCGATAAAACTTTTATTGATTGTGTGTTTGTTTGTATGCGTCGTAGATCACGGTGTGAACGAGGGAGAACCCATCGACGAGCAGTACTGTGAGCAAGCAAACGAGGAATAGTTCTGCGACCTCGAACCCAAAGGACAGTACCTCGAGCAGGACTTCCCGGAAGGCTTTGAAGATGGCAAGTTCAATCCCGCCCTTTGATGCATATTTTGTCCTAGTTTTTATAAACACAACCTATTGGGCTGTTTTATAAAATTGCATATGTTTTGACTGCTGAAAACATGGTTGGATAGCCACCCCTTGGTTTGTTATAATTATTCCTTGACCACCTAGATTAATGTCTGAATGTGATTTGTTTGGACGTTAATCGCTGCTAGAGCGCTTAGGACCTTAAACACGATACAACTCGTTTTATAAAAAGAAAATGCGTGAGTGTGTGTGGGAACGGAAAATGTGAAATTTTCGAAAGATATGTTTAGACAGGATGGATGACACTTCTGTGTGATTTGCCAAATGGTGTGCTCGTGCCTGTGCGGCTGAGCAAGGAAGGGAGATATCCATCTTGCCACAATTAAGGACCGAGTTGGTGTGTCATCTCACCTAACTCCACTATCGTGCATACCACTCGACCGTTATATGGGCAACTTCTTAGCATAAACCCCACTAGTTAGTCTGATAGCCATCAGGAGAGCTGAGAGCAACGGGGGATCAAGGAGAAGGGATTAGCTCTGTGTGACTTATGCCCCGGTTAAAACCTCTGTGATAGGTCAATGACCCCTTGGTGGATCCCGTGATGGCTAGTCAGGTCTAGCTAATGTGAGTAATGGCTTTGTTGGGATCTACACTGACACTAAGATGATCGAGCTGTGGTACCTTGCTTGTGGGTAAAGTTGCACACCTCTGCAGAGTTAAAATCTATTTGAATAGCCGTGCCCACGGTACTGGGCGAGTTATGGTGTGGTCACATAACTAGTGTTTCTTCTGGAAATGGATGGGTTGGTGTGAGTTATTTTGGAAAAGTGTCCGGAAGTTGTGCCGTGTGCTACGGTGGATGAGGAGTCCGGTAGCAACTTAAAACTTAGGTCCTGTGTAGATCAACACTATGTGTTACTTGGTACAAGAAAACTTGCTTTGAAAATCCTTTCTTTTAAATGAACCCCTGCATCAAAATTTGCTTTCCGCAAATAAAACCCTAGCCTCATCCTTGATTTACCATGTGCATTATATTCTATTTATACCCCCTCCGTGGGTGTGGTTGGACTTGCTGAGTTCATTTGTACTCACCCCATTCTTAATTTTTACAAAGGAAGATCCAGACTTCGTTCCCGAAGATGTTGAGTAGAGGTTCCGTCCTGCACCCAACCTTGCCTGTGAATAGGGTCACCTGCAGGAAGTTCCGTATGGTGCAAGACTCTAATGACCCCCTCTTCGTAGTTAATGTTGGAGTAATGGGCTTGGCCCATTTATTCTAAAGCAATAAAAGAATTTAAAGCCCACTATTAATGCTAGGGAATCAATGTTTAATTCCGTACCGGGAATTGAGGAGGATCTCACCTCCCTTAAAGGGGCTCCAACTCCGAGAGTGGGAATTCCGGTGGGCACTCCAAGGACTGTCGCCGACGGGGCGGCAAGCCTCGTTCCGGCGAGCAGTCGTCATCTTCTAGCAGTGGGCCGTTTGGGGGCGGCAAGCCGGCCTCCGTGCCCAGCACAGGCGGTGCTGGTGGTACCACCGGGCCGTCCTTCCTCAACCCGTGGGCCGGGGCCATTCAGATGTGGCCCGGCCCGCGGCCCTCGACGCCGCTTCCCGTCGTCCCGACACCGCTGCAGCAGCAGCAGCACGCGCTGCTGGTCCAGCAGGCCTAGGCGCAAGCCTTGCTGGCCCAGCAGGCGCAGGCCCACGTAATCCAAGCCGATCAGGCGCAGGCGCTGCAGCAGGCGCAGGCTGCCCAGGTGCAGACGGCGCAGGCTAGATGGCATACTTTCCCTGGCGCCCAGCGTCCAGGCTCCGGCCGTCTCACCGGCCGGATGGATCAGCAATTGCTCGCTTCCGCCCTCATCCATCCTGCACCAGAGCACTGAGGCAACTCGGCTCCTCTCTTCTCCCTCTCCAGTTGCAACAACTGAGTTCCCCAACGCTAATCTCTGCGCGCACAGAATTAGCGTGAGCAGGCCTCCGAAACCTTGCTCGCCTTGAGATCCTGCACGGGATAGGCGGGCAATCAGGTTTTTGGGTAACGCTTTAGCGTGACTGCTCAAAAATACTAAGGCTTTGCCCGATTGTACGACTACTTCCTGGTGGACGAGCCGAACGACTACGTCGACATTCTGGTGGCCGAACGACTACGTCGACTACATCTTGGTGACCGTTCGTGGGACTGCACTGCGAACTTCTTCCTGCACCGATTTAGTTCGACTACTTCGACTGAGGCCAACCGAGTAGATGTCTACTCCAGTTGGTAACAGCGCAGCCAATGCCTCCGGCAACGGCCCCGCTTTAGGGTACTCCCTAAAACTTTGGTTATTTATATTGTTTATGCTTATATGTGTGATAAGTATAAACATGTTCACATGTTTTCTTTTACTCCTTAAAGTCATAGAAATATTGCTAGTTTATACATTTAATTTTGGAATTAAAATATACCGAAAATTGCCTAGATTTCTAACAATCCAAAAACCTGATTCTGTTAATAGGCTTTCGGTATCTAGCTTTGCTGCATCAATCAAACCATCACCTTTTGATGGTTCAAATTACAAACGTTGGCAAGAGCGGCTTATACTGTGGTTAACACTATCGAGAGTGATCCATGTGAAAGAGGGTAAGCCTGAACAATTCTCTCCAGAGGAAGGGAGTGCGTTCGATGAGGCTGATATCCTCTTTCGAGGCTTGATCATTAGTGTTCTCGGTGATAACCTAGTGGATTCTTATATCCGGCTGCCAACTGGCAAAGCTTTGTGGGATGCTCTTGAGGCTCAATATGGAGTATCTGACGCCGGGAGTGAGTTGTATATCATGGAGCAGTTCCTTGAGTACAGGATGGTCGAAGACCGTTCTGTAGTGGAACAGGCTCATGAAATACATACTCTGGCAAAAGATCTCAAAAATTGCAGCAAAGAGTCCCCATGTGTGTTACCCAATAAGTTTGTGGCTGGAGGTATAATCTCTAAGCTGCCACCTTCTTGGAGGGACTTTGCTACTTCTCTAAAACATAAGAGACAGGAGTTCACAATAGATGGACTCATAGGGACTCTTGATGTTGAGGAGAAGGCGAGAGCAAAGGACATACGTGGGAAAGGAGTTGTTGGTGCTTCAAGTGCCAATCTTGTTCAGAAGAACAACTCCCATAAGAACAAGAAAAAGCCACCGCAGAACCAACCAAAGACTAAAAAGACAACCACTTTTAAGAAGAAGAAGAAGACGGGAGCCTGCTATGTGTGTGCTAGTACGGATCACTTTGCTGCAAAGTGTCCGAACCGCAAAGGCAACGACTCCGCCAACATGGTTATTAGCGAGCCTGGAGGAACTTCGGGGTACGGTAATTTATTACCTACTGTTCTTTCAGTCTTTGGTTCACCCGAGTGGTGGGTTGACACTGGTGCTAATATTCATGTTTGTGCTGATGCTTCTTTGTTCTCTTCTTACCAGACCGGCGGGACTTCCTCCTTGCTGATGGGGAACGGATCACATGCGCGTGTTCTTGGTGTTGGTACGGTAAATCTGAAGTTTACTTCGGGGAAGACCGTGCAGCTGAAGAACGTGCAGCATGTCCCCACCATCAAGAAGAATTTAGTCAGCGGCTCTCTACTGTGTAGAGATGGTTTCAAATTAGTCTTTGAGTCCAATAAATGTATCTTGTCTAAGGTTGGTACTTTTGTTGGAAAAGGTTATGAAAGCGGAGGTTTGTTCCGTCTTTCTTTGTCAGATGTTTGTAATAAAATTGCATACAATGTTATTAACGTTGATGAAACAAATGTTTGGCATTCGAGGCTTTGTCACGTTAATTTTGGTTGTATGATGCGCTTAGCTAATTTGAGCTTAATTCCAAAGTTCACTTTTGTCAAAAATTCTAAGTGTCATGTATGTGTTGAATCAAAACAAACTCGTAAGCCTCATAAGACCGCGGAGGCAAGGAGCTTGGCACCCTTAGAATTAATTCATTCCGATTTGTGCGAAATGAATGGAGTGTTGACAAAAGGTGGTAAAAAATATTTCATGACTTTGATTGATGATAGTACTAGATTTTGTTACATCTATTTGTTGAAGTCAAAAGATGAAGCTTTACACTACTTTAAAATCTATAAAGCTGAAGTAGAAAACCAACTTGAGAGAAAGATCAAAAGAGTTAGGTCAGATCGTGGTGGCGAGTATTTCTCAAATTTATTCACTTTATTTTGCGAGGAACATGGTATTATTCATGAGAGGACGCCTCCCTATTCACCTCAGTCAAATGGGGTTGCCGAAAGAAAGAACCGCACTCTAACGGATTTGGTTAACGCCATGTTAGATACAGCGGGACTTTCCAAGGAATGGTGGGGTGAGGCTATATTGACTGCATGTCATGTCCTAAACCGTGTTCCTACAAAGAATAAAGAGATAACTCCT
This sequence comes from Panicum virgatum, assembly GCF_016808335.1. Lineage (NCBI taxonomy): Eukaryota > Viridiplantae > Streptophyta > Magnoliopsida > Poales > Poaceae > Panicum > Panicum virgatum. The sequence continues at coordinate 17,535,550 of NC_053141.1, read as the reverse complement.
TTCGAGGAATGGGAGAAGAAAAGGCCAACACTGTCATACTTACGTACATGGGGTTGTTTGGCAAAAGTGAGTGTGCCAATAACCAAGAAACGTAAGCTTGGACCTAAAACTGTGGATTGTATCTTTCTAGGTTATGCTATTCACAGCGTTGGATATAGATTTTTAATAGTGAAATCTGGAGTACCTGACATGCATGTTGGTACTATAATGGAGTCCAGAGATGCTACATTTTTTGAAAACATTTTTCCCATGAGAGATGAAACAAGTTCATCTAGGCAAGAGTTCATCAAGGATGATGGCTCTGCTGAGCCGATAGAACACAATGAACATACACTTGTAGAAAATCCTGAGGAGAATAACAATGATGCTCCGAGAAAGAGCAAGAGACAAAGGACTGTAAAGTCTTTTGGTGATGATTTCATTGTATACCTCATAGATGATACACCCAGAACCATTGAAGAGGCATATTCATCTCCTGATGCTGACTATTGGAAGGAAGCAGTAAGGAGTGAGATGGATTCTATTATGTCTAATGGAACCTGGGAGGTCGTTGAACGTCCTTATGGATGTAAACCGGTTGGATGCAAGTGGGTGTTCAAGAAAAAGCTTAGGCCAGATGGTACTATTGAAAAGTACAAGGCTAGGCTTGTGGCCAAGGGTTATACACAAAAAGAAGGAGAAGATTTCTTTGACACTTATTCACCAGTTGCCCGATTGACCACAATTCGAGTGTTACTTTCCTTGGCAGCCTCTTATGGTCTTCTCGTTCATCAGATGGACGTTAAGACGGCTTTCCTCAATGGAGAGTTAGAAGAGGAGATCTATATGGATCAGCCGGATGGGTTTGTATCAAAGGGTCAAGAAGGAATGGTTTGTAAGTTGTTAAAATCTTTATATGGTCTCAAGCAAGCGCCTAAGCAGTGGCATGAAAAGTTTGATAGAACTTTGACCTCTGCCGGCTTTGTTGTGAACGAAGCTGACAGATGTGTGTACTATCGCTATGGTGGGGCTGAAGGAGTGATTTTGTGCTTGTATGTGGATGACATACTGATCTTTGGCACTAGCCTTAATGTGATTAAGGAAGTCAAAGAGTTTTTATCTCAAAATTTTGAGATGAAGGATCTGGGAGAAGCTGATGTTATCCTTAATATAAAGCTGGTAAAAGAGATCAATGGTGGGGTGATTCTTACACAGTCTCACTATGTGGAGAAGGTGTTAAGTCGCTTTGGTTATAGCGACTATAAACCTGTCTCAACACCATATGATGCCAGTTTAATTCTTAGAAAGAACAAAAGGATAATGCGAGATCAGCTGAGATATTCTCAGATCATTGGTTCATTAATGTATTTAGCGAGCGCTACAAGACCTGACATCTCGTTTGCTGTAAGCAAACTGAGCCGGTTTGTTTCAAACCCGGGAGATGATCATTGGAAGGGTCTTGAAAGAATAATGCGCTATCTGAAGGGGACAATGAACTATGGAATTCACTACACCGGGTACCCAAGGGTACTAGAAGGGTATAGTGATTCAAATTGGATTTCTGATGCTGATGAGATAAAGGCCACAAGTGGATATGTGTTTACACTTGGTGGTGGAGCTGTTTCCTGGAAGTCTTGCAAGCAGACTATCTTAACGAGGTCAACTATGGAAGCAGAACTCACAGCATTAGATACCGCCACTGTTGAGGCTGAGTGGCTTCGTGAGCTCCTTATGGACTTGCCGATAGTTGAAAAACCGTTACCGGCAATCCTAATGAACTGTGACAATCAAACGGTAATTGTCAAGGTGAATAGTTCAAAGGATAACATGAAGTCATCTAGACATGTGAAAAGGCGGTTAAAATCTGTCAGAAAATTGAGAAACTCCGGAGTTATAGCCCTGGACTATGTTCAGACGGCTAAAAATCTGGCAGATCAGTTTACAAAGGGTCTTTCACGAAATGTGATAGACAATGCATCTATGGAATTGGGCTTGAGACCCACGTGAGTCATTCTATAGTGGAAACCTGTCCTATGTGATCGGAGATCCCGTGAATTAGGATGGTGAAACAAACTAAAGTCTGACTGTGAGAAGAGAACCTTTGTGAAAAGGGCTCATTCCGTGTATAAGGTGCATTTCTCTTCTAATCTGTATGGCAGGTTGGTCTATACCTTAATGTGTGCCAGGTGGTTTCTTTTAAACAAATGAGTTGTTTTCTTGAAACAAAGATGTTGTCCTACAGAACATCTGAAAGGAACACACCTATATGAGTTTGACCACTGGTCATGGTCTATGAGAATTGGGTATTCTCTAGAAACTCATGAAGGGCCTGGAGTATGACTCATAAGCTCCAAACCGCGGGGATGCTTTTGCAGCCTAGTACCAGTGTAGGGCTCTGGTCAAACTTGTTTGCACAAAACTGGCAATTCAAGGCATAGTCCATTGCACAGTTGTGAATAAGTGTAGCCTTTGTCCTAGATGGAAGTTCAACTTAACAGTCTCTGTCGAATACTGGTATATCAAAGAGAGAATGAGTGTATTTCTAGTGTGGCTTGAATTTCTTGGTGGGGATTGTTGGAGTAATGGGCTTGGCCCATTTATTCTAAAGCAATAAAAGAATTTAAAGCCCACTATTAATGCTAGGGAATCAATGTTTAATTCCGTACCGGGAATTGAGGAGGATCTCAACCGACTTAAAAGGTGGACTTCTTGTACACCACTTGTGAAGCCGGTAAGAGGAGGACGGTGAACCACACGCGCGCGCGCGCTCGCTCGCCTCGCCGAGCCGGGCCGGGCCGTGGCCGTGGCCGTGGCCGTGGCCGTGGCCGAGGCCGAGGGCGAGGCGCGGCGCGGCGCGGCGCGGCCGGCCGGACGGGCGGCGCGGCGCGGCGCGGCGCGGCGCGGCGCGGTCGGCCGGACGGGCGGTGCGGTGCGGCGTGGCGCGGTGTGATGTGATGGCTATTTTGCCGTTGACAGCAATTAATCGTGCGATTAAACGTGCAATTAAATCTGTAATTAATGGCCATAACCGCATCACCTAAATGACTCTGATGGTGTCCAGGTTCAACGAACCTGAGCACCTGAGTCACTATATAAGGAGTGCCATGCCCCTCATCCATCCTGCACCAGAGCACTGAGGCAACTCGGCTCCTCTCTTCTCCCTCTCCAGTTGCAACAACTGAGTTCCCCAACGCTAATCTCTGCGCGCACAGAATTAGCGTGAGCAGGCCTCCGAAACCTTGCTCGCCTTGAGATCCTGCACGGGATAGGCGGGCAATCAGGTTTTTGGGTAACGCTTTAGCGTGACTGCTCAAAAATACTAAGGCTTTGCCCGATTGTACGACTACTTCCTGGTGGACGAGCCGAACGACTACGTCGACATTCTGGTGGCCGAACGACTACGTCGACTACATCTTGGTGACCGTTCGTGGGACTGCACTGCGAACTTCTTCCTGCACCGATTTAGTTCGACTACTTCGACTGAGGCCAACCGAGTAGATGTCTACTCCAGTTGGTAACAGCGCAGCCAATGCCTCCGGCAACGGCCCCGCTTTAGGGTACTCCCTAAAACTTTGGTTATTTATATTGTTTATGCTTATATGTGTGATAAGTATAAACATGTTCACATGTTTTCTTTTACTCCTTAAAGTCATAGAAATATTGCTAGTTTATACATTTAATTTTGGAATTAAAATATACCGAAAATTGCCTAGATTTCTAACAGTTAATATCGTTGTGTGGGTGTTAGTTGTTATCCTCGCGATAGTGACGCTTCACTGCCCACTTCCGCGTAGAGTTGTACGGTGATGTATCATCTGATGTAATAAAAGTGTTATCAGCCTCCTGGGACTGATATTGTATCACTTTTAAATCTTCTCTTATGAGGGGACGCTTCACCCTCCCTTAAAGGGGCTCCAACTCCGAGAGTGGGAATTCCGGTGGGCACTCCAAGGACTGTCGCCGACGGGGCGGCAAGCCTCGTTCCGGCGAGCAGTCGTCATCTTCTAGCGGTGGGCCGTTTGGGGGCGGCAAGCCGGCCTCCGTGCCCAGCACAGGCGGTGCTGGTGGTACCACCGGGCCGTCCTTCCTCAACCCGTGGGCCGGGGCCATTCAGATGTGGCCCGGCCCGCGGCCCTCGACGCCGCTTCCCGTCGTCCCGACACCGCTGCAGCAGCAGCAGCACGCGCTGCTGGTCCAGCAGGCCTAGGCGCAAGCCTTGCTGGCCCAGCAGGCGTAGGCCCATGTAATCCAAGCCGATCAGGCGCAGGCGCTGCAGCAAGCGCAGGCTGCCCAGGTGCAGACGGCGCAGGGCTAGATGGCGTACTTTCCCTGGGCGCCCAGCGTCCAGGCTCCGGCCGTCTCACCGGCCGGATGGGATCAACAATTGCTCGCTTCCGCCTTCAGCACCGTCTCCCTGAGCCAACCCCCAACCACTGACTGGTTCTTCGACTCAGGTGCTACCTCTCACATGACCTCCGATTCTTCCAATCTCACTCATAATTTTATCTCGCGGTATCCCTCATCCATTGTTGTCGGTAACGGTTCATTACTTCTGGTTACCTCTACTGGCACAGCCACTCTTCCAGGCTCCTTTTCACTTAATAATGTTCTAGTCTCACCTAGTCTTATTAAGCACCTGATTTCTGTGTGCCAGTTTACTTCTGACAACAATTGTTTTGTTGAATTTGATCCCACTGGCTGTTCTGTGATGGATCTGGAGTCTCGGAGAGTTCTCGTTAGGTGCAATAGTGCTGGCCCACTATATCCTCTGTGCCTCCCTGCCGCCGCCACTTTCGTTGTGGGCGCCCCATCACCGTGGCACCGTCGTCTTGGTCACCCCGGTCATGAAGTCATGACCAAGTTATCTTATGTCATACCTTCATGTAATAAAGAACTTAGCACATTTTTATGCCATGCATGTCAGCTCAGTCGCCATGTTCGGTTACCGATTACTTCATCGACTTCGCGTGCGACCAATAAATTCGACCTTATTCATTGTGACCTTTGGACATCACCAGTTTCTAGTGTTTCAGGTTTCAAATATTATTTGGTCATTCTCGATGATTGCTCGCACTACTTGTGGACTTTCCCTTTGCGCCTAAAATCTGACACATTTTCTACCTTGGCTAACTTCTTTGCTCATGTGACCACACAGTACGGCGCCACCATCAAGGCAGTTCAGTGCAACAATGGTCGCGAGTTCGACAACTCCAGCGCCCGCACATTCTTCCTAACCCATGGCGCCCATCTTCGGATGTCGTGCCCCTACACCTCCACCCAGAATGGTAAAGTTGAGCGCGTTGTTCGTACCACTAACGATATTATCCACTCACTCTTGTTTCAAGCTAGCATGCCGCCATCTTACTAGGTTGAGGCTCTTGGCGTGGCCACGTACCTGCTCAACATCCTCCGAACCAAGGCCCTAGGGTTCGTTACACCGCACTTCGCCCTTCACGGGGTCCTGCCTACATACGACCACCTTCGGGTCTTTGGTTGTGCATGCTACCCAAACCTCGCTGCCACAGCCGCGCATAAGCTTGCATTGCGTTCCACGCTGTGCGTTTTTCTCGGCTACTCTGCTCATCACAAGGGATACCGCTGCCTTGATCGCTCCACGAATCGGGTCATCATCTCTCATCATGTGTCCTTTGGCGAGACCTCATTTCCCTTTGCTGAGCCATCCCGACCTCTCAGCGAGGAAGACTTCGAGTTCCTGGATGATTTTACTACTAACGTGTCGGCCCCCATTGGACCGTGAAGCGTCCCATCATAAGAGAAGACTTAAATGTGTTACAAACATCAGTCCCAGGAGGCTGATGACATATTTATTACATCAGATGGTTCATTACCGTACAACTCTACGTGGTAGTGAGCAGAGAAGCGCCACTATCGCGAGGATTACAATCCACACACACGCAACGATATTAAAAACAAAAAGAAAATCATCAGAGTCTTGCACCATGCGGTATCTCCTGCGGGTGACCCTAATCCACAGGCAAGGCTGGGTGCAGGACGGTACCCCTACTCGACGTCGTCAGGTACAAAGTCTGGATCTTCTTCTGTAAAAATAGAGAGTGGGGTGAGTACAAACGTACTCAGCAAGTCCAACCACACCCACGGAGGGGGTATAAACAGAATATAATGCACAGGGTAAATCAAGGATATGGCTAGGGTTTGATTTGCGGAAAGCCATACTTTATGCAGGAGTTCATTTGAAAGCTAATATTTCCAAAACCAGTTTTTCTTGTACCGAGTAACACCAAGGGTTGATCCGCACAGGATCCAAGTTTTAAGACTGCTACCGGACTCCTCATCCGCCGTAGCACGCGGCACAACTGCCGGACACTTTTCCAAAACAACACACGCTAACCCATCCATTCCCAGATGAAACACTAGTTGTGAGACCACACCGTAACTCACCCAGTACTGTGGGCACGAACTATTCGAATAGGTTTCGACTCTGCAGAGGTGTGCAACTTTACCCATAAGTGGAGAACTACAACACGATCACCTTAGTGTCGGTGTAGATCCCAATAAAGCCATTACCCACCTTAGCTAGACCTAACTAGCCACCATGGGATCCACCAAGGGGCCATTGACCTATCTCTGAGGTGTAACCGGGGCCTAAGTCACACAGAACATATGCCTTCTCCTTGGTCACTCGTTGCTCTCAGCTCTCCTGATGGCTATCAGACTAACTAGTGGGGTTTATGCTAAGCCGTTGCCCATACAACGGTCGAGTGGTTTGCACGAAAGTGGAGTTAGGTGAGATGTAACACCAACTTGGTCCTTAGTGGTGACAAGATGGATATCTCCCTTCCTTGCTCTGCCACACAGGCACAAGCACACCGAACGACAATTCACACAGAAATGCCATCCATCCCATCCAGACTCATTTTTTGAAAATCCACTTTTATCCCTTCCCACACACGCACACCTTTTCTTTATAAAACTAGTTGTATTGTGTAAAAGATCCTAAGCGTTCTAGCAGCGATTAACGTCCAAACAAACATATTCAGACATTAATCTAGGTGGTCAAGGAATGGTTATAACAAATCAAGGGATGGCTATCCAACCGTGTTTTCAGCAAGCAAAATATATACAATTTGCAAAATAGGCCAATAGGTTGTGTTTATAAAAACTAGGACAAAACATGCATCAAAGGGCGGGATTGAACTTGCCGTCTTTGAAGCCTTCGAGGAGGTCCTGGTCTAAGCACTGTCCTTCGGGCTCAGGGTCATGGAACTGGTCCTCGTTCACGAGCTCGCAGTACTGCTCGTCAACGGGCTCTCCTTCATTCACACTGTGGTCTACGATGCATACAAACAAACACACAATCAAGAAAAAGAAATAAAAGCTTTATCGTTGAGCTCGATTCGGAAATAATTAAGATATGGAAATAGGAGTGATATTTTTGGGTGGTTTCTTAATGGTACGGCCCAAAACTATATTAGAAAAGGCGTGGCAAAGTTTTGCGTCGATCGGGGTTGTTTTGGCGCATAAAATGATAAGTTAAGGGGTTAATTAGGGGTCCGTGGGCTCATTTGCGAATTGTTTTTGGAATGGAAGGGACTTGGTTGTAATTTCTGGAAAGGTTTGGGTTATTCGGAAAAAAGGTAGGGTTCTATTTACAAATAAATTTAAACAGCGGAGGATTTGTTTGTAAATCTAATAAAGGTCAGTGCTTTATCTGCAAAACCCCAAAGGGTGGAAGGGTTCTTGACTAAATAGAATAGAGGGGAGGGGGTTTTGTGCTAATATGCCCCTCTTCTTCCCCCTACTCGTGACCAGAACAGAGGAGGGGCGGTGGCGCATCGGCAGCGCCGATTCCGGCGGCCTGGGGGCTCGGGGGTAGCTGTGGAGTGAGGTAAAAGGGAGAGGGGAAAGAGAGGACTCGATCCCCGGCCTCAACTCGTGTGGGGGTGGCGCGTGGCGGCCTGGCCACGGTGGTGGGTGGAGGCGCTAGCGGCCGCGGCACTGCTTGCTGAGGAAAGGGGGCTAGGGTTGGCGGTGTGGCTCGTGGTGGTGGGTGTGGTGCTCGGGGGGGGGCTCTTTATAGCCGAGGAAAGGCGGTAGGGGCCGTGGCGGTGAGGTCGGCCGGCGAGCGGTGCGGGCGGAGTTAATGGCGATGGGGCCGGTCACGGTGCTGTGGAAGCGGTGGCGCGTAGCGGGCATGCAAAGGGCGGTGGCATGGGCGTCGAGAACATCGTTGAGCACGTGGAGCGGGCCGGCGTCGAGGGGCGCGACGCGAGCGGCGAGGCGGGGCAAGCAGCGTGCGTGCGTGGCCGGCGGCGAGGGCGGCACAGGGTGGTGCTGTTACTGGTGGCGCACGGCGTGCGCTCGTGGGTGGGGCCGGGAGTGGTAGCGAGCAGGACCGGGGCGGCCGGCAAGTGGCGCGCGTCATGGGGCGCACGCGCACGTCGAGGCGGCGAGGAGGCTCGGTGTGCGCGGCGGAGCAGGTGACAAGATGCGTCGAGCAGCGGCGAGCGGCGCGGCGGGGGGTCCTGGGCACGCAGAGCGCGTGCGCGGGGCCGAGCAGGGGAGGCGGTGGCGTGCGGAGTACAGCGGGGCGCACGGCGAGCTCGGCGCCGCGGCGAGCGCGTGTGCACGTGCGCACGGCTCGGGGTGGCTCGGCGCGGCGCGGTGCGCGGCCAGGGAGGTCGTGCAAGGGCGAGCGGGAGGTGGGCTGTGGCTCGGGGGTGAGCGGGGGAGAGCGGCAGAGGGAGCCGGGCCGGGCGGTGCAGAGCGGAAGGGGGAGAGAAAGCCGGGTCGGGCGGCGCTCGGGAGCAGAGGAAGGAGAGAGGAGAAGGGAGAAAAAGAAAATGTAGGAAAGAAAAGAAAAGAAAGGAAAAGAAAAGAAGACAAGAAAAGAAAATGGGAAAATGGGAAAAAGGAAAAAGAAAGGAGGGGAGAGAGAGAAAAAGGAGAGAGTGATGGAGAGATTCACGCTGCGATTGCGGCACCGACCGCGGCTGCATGCACATGCGCGTTGGTCGGGCGTGGCGCGGCAGTCGGTGGTCCGTGACGCGCGGCACAGGAAAAAGAGAGGCCGTGATGGTGATTGGAGATCGGGGGATCGGGAGATTAGGCAGGAAACGATTTTTGGACAGGATAGGATTGAGCTCAACAATGAAAGATTTCGAAAATTATAATTAGCGCGTGTTTTATTTGGTGCATTTTTTGGGTCGTTACAAACCTACCCCACTTAAAATGAATCTCGTCCTCGAGATTCAGCTGGCTCCTGAACAGATGAGGAAACTCCTTCTTCAGGGCGTCTTCACGTTCCCACATAGCTTCCTCAACACCGTGTCTGCTCCACTGGACTCTGCAAATACGTACTTCAGAATTTCTTATCCTTCTGGTTATAATATCCAGAATCTTGACTGGTATCTCCTTTTATCACAAGTCTGGCTGCAGATCTATCGTTTCTACGAACACGTGTTCTGCCTCGGGTACCTTTAAACACCGTCTCAACTACAAGACATGAAACACTGGGTGTATGTCTGACATTTCTTCTAGTAGCTCTAGACGGTACGCTACTGCTCCGACTTTCTTCAAAACTCGGTACGGTTCAATGTACCGAGGGGCCAATTTTCCTTGTACCTGGAATCTACGGGTTCCTCAAATGGGTGACATCTTAAGATAAACGAAATCCCCTGGGTTGAAGCTTATTTCCCGTCTTTTCTTATCTGCGTAGCTCTTTTGCCTTGACTGGGTGGCCTTCAATTTTTCTCTAATCTCGGCAACTCTTTCTTCAGCTTCCTTTATAAGGGCGGGTCCAACTAGGGCACGTTCTCCAACTTCTGACCACATCAGGGGAGTTCTGCATTTTCTCCCATATAGAGCCTCGAATGGGGACATGCCCAGGCTTGCTTGATAACCGTTGTTGTATGAGAATTCCGCATATGGTAGACTCTGCTCCCAATCCTTGCCGTAAGTGAGGACGCATGCTCTCAGCATATCCTCCATAATCTGGTTCACTCTTTCTGTCTGACCATCCGTTTGTGGGTGATAGGCGGAACTAAAATCCAACTTGGTGCCCATGGTTTTATGCAAGCTTTTCCAAAATCTAGAGGTGAACTGGGTCCCTCTATCTGAAACAATTCTGCTAGGTACACCATGTAACTTTACTATGTTTTCCACATAGAGCTTGGCTAGTTTTTCTCCGCCGTAATTGGTCCGTACGGGTATGAAGTGAGCCGGTCCACTATTACCCATATGGAGTCTTGTCCTTTCTGGGTTCTGGGTAAACCCACTACAAAATCCATTCCTATTTCATCCCATTTCCAAACTGGGATGGGTAGGGGATGTAACAGTCATGCTGGCTTCTGATGTTCGGCCTTGATCCTTTGACAAGTATCACAACGGGCGACAAACCGTACAATATCCGCCTTCATCCCATTCCACCAGTATTTTTGTTTTAAGTCTTATACATTTTGGTGGATCCTGGCTGAATGGAATATGCCGAGTTGTGAGCTTCATCCATGATTATTTGCCTGAAGTCTCCTTTCTGGGGCACACAAATTTTATCTTTATACCATAGGGTTCTCTTATTATCCACTCTAAAATCCGGTGCCTTATTTTCTCCAGTCTACCTCCGGATTTCCATCAGCCCCTTGTCCGAACTTTGTGCCTTTCGGATTCTGTCTTCTAGCATGGATTGGACGTTTAGCACTTGGCTGGAACCTTGAGGGACAATGTGCACAATTAATCATGCCATTTCCTCTTGTAGATGATCATCCTTGGGTCCATAGGATTTCCGACTTAGGGCATCGGCTACTACGTTTGCTTTCCCCAGGTGGTAATGGATTTCCAAGTTATAATCCTTAACCAATTCCAGCCATCTTCTCTGCCTTAGGTTCAGATCCGGCTGGGTGAAGATGTACTTCAGGCTCTTATGCTCGGTATAGATTTCGCACTTATTTCCAATCAAATAATGTCTCCAAATTTTAAGAGCGTGCACTACGGCTGCAAGTTCCAAATCATGGGTCGGATAGTTCTGCTCATGAGACCTGAACTGGCGGGAAGCATATGCAACAACTTTCCCGTCTTGCATCAGCACACAACTCAATCCTTGTCGGGATGCATCACAATAGATGACAAAATCCCGATGAATATCCGGTAGGGTTAGTACTGGAGCGGTCGTCAGTCTTCGCTTCAATTCCTGGAAACTCCTTTCACACGACGCCGTCCAGGTGAATTTCTTCTCCTTCTTGAGTAGCTCTATCATGGGCCGGGCTATCTTGGAAAATCCTTCAATGAATCTCCGATAATACCCAGCTAATCCGAGAAAACTTCTGATCTCACTAACGTTGGTCGGTTGCTGCCAGTTGGAGACTGCTTCGACTTTCTCTGGATCCATTGCCACTCCTTCCGCGGTCAGAATATGACCAAGGAAGGCTACTTTCTCCAGCCAGAACTCACACTTACTGAATTTGGCGTATAGCCTATGCACTCTCAGCTTTTCCAAAACTACCCTCAAGTGCTGCTCGTGCTCCTGAATACTCTTCGAGTAAATAAGTATGTCGTCGATGAAGACTACGACAAACTTATCTAACTCGTCCATAAACACCTTGTTCATGAGGTTCATGAAATAAGCAGGTGCATTTGTCAGTCCAAAAGACATCACTGTGAACTCAAACTGCCCGTATCGGGTGACAAAGGTTGTCTTCGGGATATCGCTCTCCCTAATCTTGAGCTGAAAATATCCGGACCTCAGATCGATCTTGGAGAAGTACTTGGTCCCTTTTAACTGATCAAAAAGGTCATCGATCCTGGGAAGGGAGTACTTGTTCTTGATAGTGACTTCGTTTAGTGCCCGGTAATCTACACACAACCTCATACTTCCGTCCTTCTTCTTGACAAATAGAACCGGGGCTCCCCAAGGAGACGAACTTGGCCTGATGAAGCCAATTCGTTGTAGTTCTTCCAGCTATTTCTTTAATTCTACTAACTCAGAGGCTGCCATCCTATAGGGTCTCTTGGCTATAGGGGCGGTTCCAAGGACAAGGTCAATAACAAACTCTACATCCCTATCTGGTGGCATACCGGGAAGTTCTTCAGGAAAGACATCTGGGTATTCATTCACTACTGGGACTTCCTCCAAGGACTTGGCTTCCATGCTAAACACCATCGTGTTTGATCCACTCTCCTGGGTATGACAGGCCACTCGGACTCCTTCCGGATTCGTGAGGTGTACCACCTTGTCAGTACATCCTATGAGGCCATTGTGTCGACTTAACCAGTCCATTCCAAGGATCACGTCTATTCCCTTGGACTTAAGTACTACTAAATTTGCTAGAAATTCTACCCCACTTAAATTGATCCTTACCCGTAGATAACTTAGTTGACACTTGATGTCACCTCCAGGCGTTCGGGTTAATAGGGGTGTTTTTAGTAGTACTGTAGGTATTTTATGTTTTTCCACAAAATTCGAGGATATGAATGAGTGTGATGCTCCAGAATCAAATAATATTGTTGCAAGGGCTGAGCTGACTAGGTACTCACCAAGTACTACGGCCTGAGCTCCTTGAGCCTCCTGTGCGTTGATATGGTTGACGCAGGCTCGTCCAAATGACCGCTGGGGTTGCCTCATCTGCTGGCTGTTGTTGGCATTGCTGTTGTTGTGGATGGGCACTCGGTTGGCACCTGACAGGACTGGACTTGGTCCATTCACTATATTAGAGAAGGCTGACGTAGCCGGCTTGTTCTTGGCATAGGGGCAGTCAGCGATAAAATGTCCCGTCTCACGGTAGTTGAAGCAGGCCCTCACATTGCTGTTGTTGGTGGTGACCTGGCTTGCATTACTCTGCGGGGCCCTCATGGTGTTCTGGCTTCTGGGCTAGGTGTTAGGGGCCCGTGGTCCTGTCACTTGAGACTGAGTTCTGTACTGCATTGGGGCTTGGGACCTTGGTGTGTTGTAGCTGAAGCTTCTGAGCTTCTGGAAACGATCCTGCTGGCAAGACTTGCTCTCCAGGAACTTGTGCTTGTTATCTTTTCTTTCATCAATCTTGGCCTTCTCTGTGAGGATTGCCTTGTTCATCAAAGTGTTGAAATCAGGATAGATCTGAGGGGTGAGCAGGGTCCTGAGTTCTGGGTTTAGTCCCTTCTTGAACATATCCTGCTTCTTTTCATCATCATCCACTTCCTCCGGTGCATATCGGGACAGTTCCATGAACTGATGGGTGTATTCTTCCACCGACATGCTTCCTTGCTGCAGAGCGCGGAACTCATCAGCCTTACGCTTCATGGTGGCCGAGGGAATATGGTAGCGGCGGAATTCCTTCAAAAATTTCTTCCAGGTGATGGAGGCATCTTTGGCAGCAGCGCAGTAATTCTCCCACCAGGCTAAGGCAGACCCGGTGAGTTGGTAGGCTGCTAAAAGGACTTTGTCTCGATCCTGGCATTCAAACAGCTCGAGCTTCCTCTGGATCACACGCAGCCAGTCATCTGCATCCAGGGGTTGCTGGATCCAGCAAAGGTGGCGGCTTGGCCCTCAGAAAAGCTGTCAGCTTGTCATTCATGTTCTGTCCTCGTGGCTGCTTGTTGACAAGGGCATTGGCCAGTGTTTCTAGGATGAGGGTCTGATTGTGGATTATTTGTGCCAAGTCCCCGAGGGGTGGTGGTGGTGGCAGTGGCACTTCTTGATTTTCTCCTCGGTTCTGGCTCACTTCTTGTTCATCTTGGGGAGGGTTTTGTCCATTCGGCTGCACTCCCGCGCCAGCGTCTGCAGGGTTCCGAATGCGGGAGGCCCCCATAACGCTTCGGGAAACCATCTGTAAATTGGGTAGAGTTTTTGTGAGATTGGGATTAAGTGATGTTTAAATTGTTTAATTCGTATTTTGAAAAGGTAGAATCTACCTTCTGCCGATAAGCACACAAACAATGAGCACACACACATAGCAACCAAGCACAAACAACTTTATTACAGGGTGCAACACAGGGACACGACTAAGACGCGTACTACACGTCCGAGTACAGGATACAACTTAAGCCGTAAGGGCTGGAAGGGTACAACACTAGGATGGTGTCGGACACTCTACTCACGGGGCGAGCCTTCTTCTGGGGTGGAACGTGCTTCCAGGGGAACAGACGACTCGCTGTCTTCTAGGTTTCCGTTCTCCAGGGGTTGCGCAGCAGCTGCTCTTGCGGCGGTGACGGTAGATCCTCCAGGGTTCTCGGGTGGGGCTTATGGGGTTATCACGAGTGGTCCCCATCCTATGATAGGTGTCCCGAGTAGGACTTGGTCTTCCCCAATTGCCGGGACCGGGGTTCCACTCCTGGTCCATTCTTGCATACGCCGATCTCGGGCTTGCCTGAGGCTCTCCTGTACGACTGCTTCACTGCTGACCACGGCTGCGGCTCTTGCCTCGGCTTGGGCTACTCGTACCTGTTGCAGTCTCACTGCGAGCTCTGCTTGCTTGGCTCGATGGGTCTGCTCCCTCAGAATGTTGGCTTGCTCGTCAAAGAGCTGGTCCAAGGCGGCTAGGTAAGTAGCCACTTGGTACAGAGGATCTTCTTCATGGCGGCGCCATTCCAGACTTCTCATGCGTGCTTCCAAAACTGGGGTTCTGATGGCCGGCGAAAAGAACCTCATTGGCGTGGGGGCTAGGTGTTCTTCGAAAATTCGGCACAGGTAGCGGAGTGCCTTTCTGATGTCCGAGGGATAGGTGTCTTGGTACCTAAACCCCGTAGCGGTCACTCGCCATGGCTGGATGTCGGGGTAGCGATCACTCCTGGTGATGACCAGGATCACCCTGCAGCGGAGGGTACCATGGTGCTCGTACTCTCTGCTATAGTACCTTGGGCGTTCCGTAACGCCAAGGCTTTCCAGGGCATTGATCAACAGGCTGGGGAAGCTAGGTGCAGCTTGGCAATTGCCCTGGGTCCATCCTTCCTCAGCCATCTGAAAACAAAGATAGGGTGAATAAGCTTGCACAATTATTTGGGGTACACAAAGGGAGTAGATGATATTTATTATTGCAACATAGTGGGATACAGACTTCATGGATACATGATTATTAGGTCAAAGGTTCTAGCTTGGGGTGCTACTCCTATCATGGGGATTCTTCCTCGATCCTAAGGGGTCACTTCTTCAGTGGGAGATACTGATCCATCGTGTCCTCTTCGGTCTGAGTACCTTTATCCCAGTGGGTTTCTTCAGGTTCTTCCTCCTCAGTCTGAGTGCCTATGTCCCAATAGGTTTCTTTGGGTTCTTCTTCTTCGGTCTGAATGCCTACATCCCATTGAGCTTCCTCGGGTTCCTCTTCTTCTTCCTCCATCCACCCACCTATTCCTCTGCGAGCCTCGTACTCTTGCATCCGGGCTTGGAGAGCGGCTTGAGAATTCTCGGCGCGTGTGGCTCTTGTCCGTTGTTCTTCTAGTGTTGCCTCATACTCTTGCATTTGGGCTTGGACAGTGGCTAGGGAATACTCGGCGTGTACGGCTCTTGTCCGTTGTTCATCCAGCTCTTGGGTTGCCTTCTCTGCTCTGTGGACTTGTTGCTTCAGTTGTGCTGCTTGTTCGCGGTAGAGCTCATCCAGGCCGGTGAGATAGATGGATATGTGAGAGACCGTGTCTTCTAGGTCTTCTTCTTCTCTTCCAAGTCCTCTCATCCAGGCAATCTATGTGCGTCCTCTTCCTTCAGTCAGCGGGAAAAATCTCATAGGAGTCCGCTAAAGGTGATGCCTGTAGATCACGTGGAGGCGTCGCAAGGATTTATGGGCGGCTTTTCGATAGGTGTCCGGGAAGCGGAAACCAGTGGTGGAGATGAACCAGGGGTCCACATCTGGGTAGCGGGTGCTTTTTCCCACGAAGATCATCAGATCGCACCGAAGAGTGCCCTTGGAGTCGTACTCCCGGTAGATAAACTCTGGTGGGTCCACAACTCCAATGCGTTCCAGGCTGAGTATCAGTAACTTGGGAAGGCCGGGCTCTACATGGCAGATCCAATCCATCCATTGTCAGCCATCTGGAACAGCGCAAGAACCAGGGGTGAGTGTTTGTGTGAAAGAAGGATTAAGGAAAGAAAAGTCCTAATGTGAAAGGGCCAGAAAAAGGGTTTCGCTCCTAGGGTCATGTCCTACGGCCAACCTACGGCTCTGATACCACCTGAAGCGTCCCCTCATAAGAGAAGACATAAATGTGCTACAAACATCAGTTCTAGGAGGCTGATGACACATTTATTACATCTGATGGTTCATTACCGTATAACTCTACGCGGTAGTGAGCAGAGAAGCGCCACTATCGCGAGGATTACAATCCACACACACGCAACGATATTAAAAACAAAAAGAAAATCATCAGAGTCTTGTGCCATGCGGTATCTCCTGCGGGTGACCCTAATCCACAGGCAAGACTGGGTGCAGGACGGTACCCCTACTCAACGTCGTCGGGTACAAAGTCTGGATCTTCTTCTGTAAAAATAGAGAGTGGGGTGAGTACAAACGTACTCAGCAAGTCCAACCACACCCACGGAGGGGTATAAATAGAATATAATGCACAGGGTAAATCAAGGATATGGCTAGGGTTTGATTTGCGGAAAGCCATACTTTATGCAGGGGTTCATTTGAAAGCAAATATTTCCAAAACTAGTTTTTCTTGTACCGAGGAATACCAAGGGTTGATCCGCACAGGATCCAAGTTTTAAGACTGCTACCGGACTCCTCATCCGCTGTAGCACACGGCACAACTGCCGGACACTTTTCCAAAACAACACACGCCAACCCATCCATTCCCAGATGAAACACTAGTTGTGAGACCGCACCGTAACTCGCCCAGTACCGTGGGCACGGACTATTCGAATAGGTTTCAACTCTGCAGAGGTGTGCAACTTTACCCACAAGTGGAGTACCACAACATGATCACCTTAGTGTCGGTGCAGATCCCAACAAAGCTATTACCCACCTTAGCTAGACCTGACTAGACACCACGGGATCCACCAAGGGGCCATTGACCTATCTCTGAGGTGTAACCGGGGCCTAAGTCACACAGAACATATCCCTTCTCCTTGGTCACTCGTTGCTCTCAGCTCTCCTGATGGCTATCAGACTAACTAGTGGGGTTTATGCTAAGCCGTTGCCCATACAACGGTCGAGTGGTTTGCACGAAAGTGGAGTTAGGTAAGATGTAACACCAACTCGGTCCTTAGTGGTGACAAGATGGATATCTCCCTTCCTTGCTCTGCCACACAGGCACAAGCACATCGAACTGCAATTCACACAGAAATGCCATCCATCCCGTCCAGACTCATTTTTCGAAAATCCACTTTTATTGCTTCCCACACACGCACACCTTTTCTTTATAAAACTAGTTGTATTGTGTAAAAGATCCTAAGCGTTCTAGCAGTGATTAACGTCCAAACAAACATATTCAGACATTAATCTAGGTGGTCAAGGAATGTTTATAACAAATCAAGGGGTGGCTATCCAACCGTATTTTCATTAAGCAAAATATATGCAATTTTGCAAAACAGACCAATAGGTTGTGTTTATAAAAACTAGGACAAAACATGCATCAAAGGGCGGGATTGAACTTGCCGTCTTTGAAGCCTTCGGGGAGGTCCTAGTCGAAGCACTGTCCTTCAGGTTCAAGGTCGTGGAACTGGTCCTCGTTCGCGGGCTCGCAGTACTGCTCATCAACGGGCTCTCCTCCGTTCACACCGGACGCATACAAACAAACACACAATCAAGAAAAAGAAATAAAAGCTTTATCGTTGAGCTCGATTCGGAAATAATAAAGATATGGAAATAGGAGTGATATTTTTGGGTGGTTTCTTAATGGCACAGCCCAAAACTATATTAGAAAAGGTGTGGCAAAGTTTTGCGTCGATCGGGGTTGTTTTGGTGCAAAAAATGATAAGTTAAGGGGTTAATTAGGGGTCCGAGGGCTCATTTGCGAATTGTTTTTGGAATGGAAGGGACTTGGTTGTAATTTCTGTAAAGGTTTGGGTTATTCGGAAAAAGGGTAGGTTTCTATTTACAAATAAATTTATACAGCGGAGGATTTGTTTGTAAATCTAATAAAGGTCAGCGCTTTATCTGCAAAACCCCAAAGGGTGGAAGGGTTCTTGACTAAATAGAATAGAGGGGAGGGGGTTTTGTGCTAATATGCCCCTCTTCTTTCCCCTTCTCGCGACCAGAACAGAGGAGGGGCGGCGGCGCGTCGGCGGTGCCGATTCCCGAGGCCTGGGGGCTCGGGGGTGGATGTGGAGTGAGGGAAAAGGGAGAGGGGAAAGAGAGGACTCGATCCCCGGCCTCACCTCGTGTGGGGGTGGCGCATGGCGGCCTGGCCACGGCGGCGGGTGGAGGCGCTAGCGGCGGCGGCACTGCTTGCTGAGGAAAGGGGGCTAGGGTTGGCAGTGTGGCTCGTGGTGGTGGGTGTGGTGCTCGGGGAGGGGGGCTCTTTATAGCCGAGGAAAGGCGGCGGGGGGCCGTGGCGGTGAGGTCGGCCGGCGAGCGGTGCGGGCGGAGTTAATGGCGATGGGGCCGGTCACAGTGCTGTGGAAGCGGTGGCGCGTAGCGGGCGTGCAAAGGGCGGTGGCGTGGGCGTCGAGAACGTCGTTGAGCACGTCGAGCGGGCCGGCGTCGATCGGAGCGACGCGAGCGGCGAGGCGTGGCGAGCAGCGTGCGTGCATGGCCGGCGGCAAGGGCGGCACAGGGCGGTGCTGTTACTGGTGGCGCGCGGCGTGCGCACGTGGGTGGGGCCGGGAGTGGTAGCGAGCAGGACCGGGGCGGCCGGCGAGTGGCGCGCGTCGCGGGGCGCACGCGCGCGTCGAGGTGGCGAGGAGGCTCGGCGTGCGCGGCGGAGCAGGTGACAAGACGCGTCGAGCAGCGGTGAGCGGCGCGGCGGGGGGTCCTGGGCACGCGGAGCGCGTGCGCGGGGCCGAGCAGGGGAGGCGGTGGCGTGCGGGGTATAACGGGGCGCATGGTGTGGCGGTGCCACGGCATGGCGAGCTCGGCGCGGTGAGTGCGTGTGCGCGTGCGCACGGCTCGGGGTGGCTCGGCGCGGCGCGGTGCGCGGCCAGGGAGGTCGTGCAAGGGTGAGCGGGAGGCAGGGTGCGGCTCAGGGGCGAGCGGGGGAGAGTGGCAGAGGAAGCCGGGCCGGGCGGTGCAGAGCAGAAGGGGGAGGGAAAGCCGGGTCGGGCGGCGCTCGGGAGCAGAGGAAGTAGAGAGGAGAAGGGAGAAAAAGAAAAATGGAGGAAAGAAAAAAAAGAAAGGAAAAGAAAAGAAAATGGAAAAATGGGAAAAATGAAAAAGAAAGGAGGGGGAGAGAGAAAAAGGAGAGAGAGAGAGATGGAGAGATTCGCGCTGCGATTGCGGCACCGACCGTGGCTGCACGTGCATGCGCGTTGGTCGGGCGTGGCGCGGCGGTCGGTGGTCCGTGACGCGCGGCACAGGAAAAAGAGAGGCCGTGACGGTGATTGGACATCGGGGGATCGGGAGATTAGGCGGGAAACGATTTTTGGACAGGACAGGATTGAGCTCAATGATGAAAGATTTCGAAAATTATAATTAGCGCGTGTTTTATTTGGTGCATTTTTCATGTCATTACAGACCGTCACCTCTTGTTTCCTCTACAGGATCTCCCCTCGACGTCTCCGTGTTGCCACACGCGGCCCCTGGCACAGCAGTGTTGCCACACGCAGCCTCCGGCGCCTCGACGATGCCCGCGTTGCCACACACGGCCTCCGGCGTCCCCGCGCTACCACGTGCAGCCCACGGCGCCTCAACGTCATCCCCAGCAGGCGCCCTGGCACTCCCTCGACGAGCCGGGCCGACCCTTCGCTTCCTGCCCCTGCCGGTGGGAACTCCGGCGCCAGCTGCCGGCTCCAGCCAACCTTCTCCATCGCCCATCGCCATGGCTGGCGCCTTGCCGACCTCTGCTCGGCCTCAGCCAGCCATCTCGTCGTCCAGTCCGTCCAGTCAGCCCCAGCCGGCCGCTCCGTCACCTGGCCGGCAGCCTGCTAGCCCGGCTGCTCTTCACCGACCGCTCTCTGTTTTCCAGCACGTCTATGTCCGGCAACAGCAGCCCCCTATTGGTCCTCCTCCTCACTTGCCCAAGGGAGCCGTGCCCGTTCCCCCCGTGGTGAACCAGCACGGCATGACCACCAGGGCGAAGTGCGGCTTCCGTCAACCGGCGCTCTTCCACGCCGCTCCACTATCGCCGATCCCGAAGACCTTCCACAGCGCCCTCGTCGATCCCAATTGGCAGGAGGCTATGGAAGCCGAGCACGATGCTCTGCTGGTGAACAAGACTTGGGATCTTGTTCCTCGCCCGCCTCGCACCAACATCGTCACTGGCAAGTGGATCTTCAAGCACAAGTTCCATGCCGATGGAACTCTGGAGCGGTACAAGGCGCGCTGGGTCCTCCGCGGCTTCACCCAGTGCCAAGGCGTGGACTTCGATGAGACCTTCAGTCCAGTTGTCAAGCCGGCCACAGTTCGCACCGTGCTCTCTCTGGCACTCTCTCGCGGCTGGCCTGTTCATCAACTGGACATGAAGAACACCTTCCTGCACGGGACTCTCTCTCTCTGAGACAGTTTACTATGCTCAGCCTGCTGGCTTCGAGGATACAGCTCATCCTGACCACGTCTGCCACCTGAACAAGTCTCTCTATGGACTTAAGCAGGCGCCCCGTGCCAGGTACAGTCGATTTGCTGCATACCTGCTGTCCCTGGGATTCACGGAAGCCAAGACGGACATATCCCTGTTCGTCTTCCGTCGCGGTGATGATATGATCTACCTGCTGCTCTACGTCGACGACATTGTGCTCACTGCCTCTTCTACTGGACTCCTTCAGCGCACCATCACTTCGCTGCAGTCTGAGTTCACCATGAAGGACCTCGGTGAGCTCCATCACTACCTGGGGATGCATGTGCAGCGCCGTGGCACTGGCTTGTTCCTTTCTCAGCGCCAGAACATGGTGGACCTTCTAGAGTGCGCAGGCATGGCTGAGTGCAAGCCGTGCACCACCCCTGTCGACATTAATCCGAAACTGCCAGCAGATGGGCCGCCCGTCCAGAATCCTTCAGATTACCACAGCCTCGCAGGAGCTCTTCAGTGGCTGACCTTCACCTGTCCGGATCTTACATATGCCGTCCAGCAGGTCTGTCTCTTCATGCATGATCCCCGGGAGCCGCATCTTGCTGCCCTCAAGCGCATCCTGCGCTATGTCCGTGGCACGCTGCATATGGGTCTTCTACTTCAGCCCTCTTGGGGCTCTGACTTGACGGTGTACTCCGACGCTGATTGGGCTGGCTGTCCCGACACCAGGTGCTCCACCTCCGGCTATGCAGTCTTCCTCGGCGACAACCTAGTCTCCTGGTCCTCCAATTGGCAGAACACAGTCTCCCGTTCCAGTGCGGAGGCTAAGTACCGTGAGGTGGCCAATGGCATGGCCGAGGCCACCTGGTTGCGCTAACTTCTGCTGAAGCTTCATGCGCCTTCACGCCGCGCCTCGCTGGTATATTGTGATAATATCAGCGTTGTCTACATGTCTTCCAACCCCGTCCAGCATCAGCGCACCAAGCACATCGAGATCGATCTTCACTTCGTGCGGGAGTGCATTGCTCTTGGTGATGTCCGTGTCATGCACGTCCCGACGTCTGCATAGTACGCCGACATCTTCACCAAGGGGTTGCCTACTTCACTCTTCCAGGAGTTCAGATCCAATCTGAACGTTCAAGGCTTCGACAATCAGACTGCTGGGGCGTGTTAGCAAGGCAATTAGGGTTATGAGTAGATGGCCCATTGGGCCTTGGGTGGCCGGCGCCCAGCCTCCCGGCTGAGGGCGCCCCCCCCCCTCCCCGATTTGGTAGATGGCGGCGGGATCCCCCTGATGGTGGTGTTTCTATAAACCATCTAGGGTATCCCGCCTATATATGTACACCCCTGTGCGCCTCTATCAATCAATCCATTCATTCCCCGCAATATACATTGCTTACAATTGAATCTATCTTTTTCCTTTCTTTTAGGCTGCGTTTATCCCGCTATGTAGAGGTTGGGAGTGTTTCCAAGACTTTGTATATTACCTTGATGTAATGCATTGCAAATCAATAAAGCTTTATTTTAATGAAAAAATACAGCCCTCAATAATGCAAGATTTACTTGGCTTCTATGAAACCCCTATTAGTTCAGCAAACTTTAATTAATTAAGAGTACAGAATATAGTTATGTAAATCAAAGCTTTGATTTGTTGTGATGGTTTATCGTATTTGGTTTTAAAGATCAGGAAACAATATACAATAGGATTAAAATTTTGACCGTCAGACATGAGACATATATTCTCCACTGAGGCCATATATATGATCATTTCTGATATACGTACCATTGAGCTCTTACATATAAGGTAGATCGATGAAAAATACAGATTAGGTAAATCTCAAAGAAAACATTTTCTGGAAGGATTTATAATAGTGGTGATGTTATGATAGATTGACAATTTGACATGGCTTCCTTACGTCAATAGCATCTTGTTCACTAAGTTCTCGATTGACATGTTCTTGCATGAGTTTACAATTGACACTGGCCAACGTGGAGGGGAAAAAGAACCTCTTGTTGACTAATGACTAAAGCTGTCATTAAATTTTACACCATGCAGGTCGCGCGCTTGGTCATACCCCAGCAAGTCAAAATATGTAAGGTTAGAACATTTGAGAACTATACTGACCTTCATTTGAAACCTCAAGTTAATCTATATGGTCCAGCGCCCTAACATGTGATACATGTTTTCCGAACGTTACAATTCTTGACTTGTTTGAGGTGCGTGACAAGTCAATACTTGCTTGAAGCATGAGATGCCCACAACAAGATCAAAGTAAATACTATGGAAGAGCATATCAGAAAGTAAACTATGTAAACTAGCTAATAAGTGAAATAGATGTTGCAATCTTCAACCACAATCAAATCATCCAATTATTACATATCAGATTTGGACAATCTCATATATACTCCCTCTATTCATTTTTATAAGGCATAGTATAATATGGGACGGTATTCCAAATAACACTTAGACCATTTATTTATCATATATTATATCACTTATAGTTATAAACTTATAATCATGATAAAGTATATTTGATTAGAAATCCAATCATATAAATTATATATATATTACAAAAATAAAAAACTAATTGTTAAATTATTGATTAACAAAGGCTGCAAAGTTTGAATCTTTGGTATGCGTGTGTGTCTTATAAAAGTAGGAGGGGAGTATGATAAATCACAATCATACAAAATAATAAGAATAATTCAGGAGGTTATTCTTGTTATATATGGTACTGCAAAGTTAACATTCTTTAGAAAGAGCAACAAAAAATTCCAGCTTACATAGGAAGCCTCAAAATATCTACGAAAATAATGCTCGTGTTGCAGTCTTCATCTTTCCATTCAACTAGTGACATCAAGGGCTCCCCAACTAGAGTAGGGAGTTGTTACTAACCCTCTTCTCTTTTCCATGTCGATCGCAATTTAACACTCGCTGCCATTCCTTCCTTATTACGGAAGGTCTTAACAACCTTGAGGGATGTCAGTAATGAAGAGCACTGTAGTTGAATCAAGGTTTGCTGTTGAACTGCGCTACTGGCCGGTCGATTGGTGTGACCAGTGTGGATTTTGTATATGGCAAGAAACTGATCAGCTCCTCCAACTTTGTTGATATGCATATTAGCACTTCTCCTTAACAAATTAATTTCACTCTAGTTGATCTCATTCCTCCTTTATGAACTCATTTGGAACATTGCAAGCATATTGGGTGGAAGGTAGGAGCCAACATAATAAGGACAGCCAGGGGATGGGTAAGGAGGAGCAAGAAGAAACTATTAAACATAGAAGTGGCAATTTTTTTCTATCTACCACAGGTGTGAAGTGATACTTATCATGGACTCAACTCGCATCATTTATGGACTAAAAATTACACACACTACTCGTTCGTATGAAATCGTTGCATTGAATTTCTCCGCGCCGTGATTAAGTAGTGGTATGCTTAATTTTTCTGGTATGCAATGAAAATGTGGATATAGATAGAAATCGATGGTGAAGCAAAACAAAAGTTAACAGTGGCAAGGTGTCTCATAAATCTGAGAAGCACATTCATGATTTTTTTCAGAATTTTTTGAAACTTTGTTTAGTAGGTTTGCACGGGTTTGCACGAGGTCCTTGGTTTGCACTAGATATGTTCCCTAGATAAAAATTGTGTTACAATAGGAAGAAGTCCATTTTACTCCGCTCACCTATCCACTCTGCCTGCTTAACCCCCCAAACAAAATTGTGGCTCACTTTGCTCCCCTGAACTATTTCATTTGGTCCAATCTACCCCCTAATTTGATCACTTTTCTATTTATATAGGGATGAGTTGAATTTTGACTTCAAATTTTTTGAACAGATACAAAACATGATGCTTTATGCTAAAAAATTATACTAAGAATTTTTTATGGCTATTTTCATAGGTTAGGAATATTTAATACGAAATTGATCTTAGATATATAAAACTGTAATAAAAGTAGCTATGAAAAATCTATATTTTTCTAGCATAGATCGCTATGTTATAAGTCAACTATCAAAATCTGAAATTAAAACTCAACTTCAACGCGAAGAAACAAAAAAAAAGAGAAATCTAATTAGGGAGTAGATTGAACCAAATGAAATAATTCAGGGAAGTAAAGTGAGTCTAAATTTTGCTCGGGGGGTTGAGCGGACAAAGTAAATAGGAGAGGGGAGTAACATGCATGTTTTCCGTTACTACTACGATATTCAGACAAAAGAACTTGTACAAAATTCAATTTGAGTGGAAGCCCAATAACAAGCCCAGGTCCAACTTGCAGGCACTAGCCTGCAGGATCGGACAGAAAAGCATGGCACTTTGCCAATCAGGAGAAACTCCGTCGGAAAAAGAAATGGCAACCAGAGAGGGAAAAGAACCCGGCAATCCCAAGATATTCCAATGAAGCTTCTTAATCACCATCTGACGCCACAACTAGCTGTACGTGTGCCTAACGGTTAATTCACACTTAATTAGCATGGTGCATTTGGGTAGTTCATCATAAGTGTAGATTAGAGATAATAATAATAGTACTTAACCGAGGTCTAACCCTGATCTAGCAACGCCAACGGGATTGTGCTTCATTTAAAGACCCCACATGGCATGAGCTCGATCGAAGCACACGGTGCCGGCAATGGCAGATTCCGGCTCGATCCCCCGCTCAAGTCAAGATCGCATACGCACCACCCCCTAACATGAATTTAATGCACAAATCAGGTCAAAACTTGCAGCCTCTACTATGCTCCTGCTGCATCAAAAAATAAAAACAGTGTGGGAGATTCTTCTTTCTTTTTTTTCTCCTAAAGAAAAGAGATCTGCTTGATGATTGTCTATGCATCACTGGCCACTGTTAGAGTGTTGCGTCACTAGCTACTACTGCACTTGCTGCCTTGCAGATCTCTCTCTTCCCTTGCAGGGCGGCACCATCTCTCTATAAAACCCTCCTAGTGGCCTACCGGATGCTTTACTCTGGAGTCTAGAGTCTGGAGCCTGTAGTACAGCAGTAGTGGCTTTGGTGGTCACACACTCGAGCTCAGCTACTCACTACTACTCTCCACTGTATCTCTACTATCCTCAAACTCAAGCAGCTAGCCACTGTGTGAGCTCATCTCTAGACACCAGAGTGTGTGCTCTTGTGAGGGTGTGCGTGTGGAAGTCTGTGTGTGACTCTGTGTCTGTGCACTTGCCTCGTCCGAGGCATCAGTACGTCCTGGTCACACCTTTCTTGGATCTGAAGCTCGTCAGAACGAAGAAGGCTTCTCGATCTCATCAGGTTACAAAGGTCAGTACTTACTCATCAGTAATCCCTGGCTCTTTGTTTGCTCCTTGGATCGTGTTTTGCAGTTTTTTAAAGCTCATATATTTGGTGTAATGATGTGTACTTGCAGGTGATAAGTTCACCAAGAGGTAAGAACTGAAGATCTAGACAGCAGCAGCTGCTAGCACCGTCACTTCACTAGCATAAACCCAAGGTCTCCGAGGGCCAAGCGGAAGAGGTAGGAAGCAACCCCACATGCTGTGGTGTTCTCGGGAGCAACAAGCTTGACTTCCGAGAGCCCACTGATCGGCGCGCGCTAGCTAATTTCTTGGCTTGATCGGTTGTTCCGGCGAGTGACCGACGAGCAGCTAAGCTAGCTAGCCATGGCGCCGCCGAGCTCGTGGTGGGGCGGCGAGGAGCAGCGCGGCACACCGGTGGTGGTGAAGATGGACAACCCCTACTCCCTGGTGGAGATCGACGGGCCCGGCATGCCAGCCTCCGACAAGAAGGCCCGCGGCAAGAACGCCAAGCAGTTCACCTGGGTGCTCCTCCTGCGCGCGCACCGCGCCGTGGGCTGCGTGGCCTGGATGGCCGCCGGCTTCTGGGGCGTCCTGGGCGCCGTGAACCGGCGCGTCCGCCGCAGCCGCGACGCCGACGCCGAGCCCGACGCCGAGGCCTCCGGGCGCGGCCGGGCGATGCTCCGGTTCCTGCGCGCGTTCCTGCTGCTCTCCCTGGCCGTGCTGGCCCTGGAGACGGTCGCCCACCTCAAGGGGTGGCACTTCCCGCAGCACCTGCCGGGGAACCTGCAGGAGCTGGAGGAGCAGCTGCAGCACCTGCCGGAGCACCTCCGGCACCTCCGGCACCTGCCGGAGCACCTCCGGCACCTGCCGGAGAACCTGCAGCACCTGCCGGAGAACCTGCGGCAGCTGCCGGAGCACCTCCGCGTGCCGGAGCGGCGGGAGATCCAGGGGTGGCTGCACCGGGCGTACGTGGCGTGGCTCGAGTTCCGCGTCGACTACATCGCCTGGGCCATCCAGAAGCTGTCCACCTTCTGCATCCTGCTCTTCATGGTGCAGTCCGTGGACCGCATCGTGCAGTGCCTGGCCTGCTTCTGGATCAAGATCCGCGGCATCAAGCCCCGCATCCCGGCCTCCAAGCCCCGCCGTGGCAGCAGGAAGAGGAACGCCGACGTGGAGAACGGCGACGCCGCCGATGACGACGCCGACGGCTACTTCCCCATGGTGCTGGTCCAGATGCCCATGTGCAACGAGAAAGAGGTGATCGATCAGTTCTTCTTCTTCTACCTTAGCACGCAGCAGCCATGAAGTATAGTAGTGACCGTCCAATGCAATGGACCATGGGCATGGCAGGTTTACGAGACGTCCATCTCGCACGTGTGCCAGATGGACTGGCCCCGGGAGCGGCTGCTGATCCAGGTGCTGGACGACTCGGACGACGAGGTGTGCCAGATGCTGATCAAGGCGGAGGTGACCAAGTGGAGCCAGCGCGGCGTCAACATCATCTACCGCCACCGCCTGTCGCGCACCGGGTACAAGGCCGGCAACCTCAAGTCCGCCATGAGCTGCGACTACGTCAAGGACTACGAGTTCGTCGCCATCTTCGACGCCGACTTCCAGCCCAACCCGGACTTCCTCAAGCTCACCGTGCCGCACTTCAAGGTATAGTCTTACTGCTGCTTTCTGTTTATTTCATCTGTTTAATTTCTTCCGCGCATCGATCTCCTCGATCACACATGCATGCATCCTATTCCTAGCTAGCTGGTCTCGGATCTCAACATGCAGTCATGCATGTGGATGCAAAGTATTATATGATGCCTACACATTCTAGTAGATTGAGATTGATGTAAACTATGCAGTAAACATGTGAGCTACACCTTGGTTCCATGAGCCTAATTAAAGCCATGACTTCAAGATCTGTAACTAGTTCTCTTCTAGCCAGTCTGTTTTTAGCACATTCCTCAAGAAATAAACAAGTAGGTGACGTGTTAATGTAGCACTGAGACAGGATAGTGTAATTGTCATCCATGGTATGGTAGCCACTGAAACTTAGTAGGGCATGCATGACCGTCCAAAACCCAGATTCGGTTGACTTGACGAGCTATCGACTTATAGGTTGGCTGGTGGTGCACTACTATAGGTTTTTGTGACAAAGAAATGCACGAACAGCTTAATGACCTCGATCGTAGCAGTAGCACTATATAGTATTTATTAATCTGGATCCCTACTAGGGGTATTTGTTAGTCAGACAATAATCTTATATCCAATCCACGTGGATCTATCGGTGCAGGGCAACCCGGAGCTTGGCCTGGTCCAGGCCCGCTGGAGCTTCGTGAACAAGGACGAGAACCTGCTGACCCGGCTGCAGAACATCAACCTGTGCTTCCACTTCGAGGTCGAGCAGCAGGTCAACGGCGTCTACCTCAACTTCTTCGGCTTCAACGGCACCGCCGGCGTGTGGCGCATCAAGGCCCTCGAGGACTCGGGCGGCTGGATGGAGCGCACCACCGTCGAGGACATGGACATCGCCGTGCGCGCCCACCTCAACGGCTGGAAGTTCATCTTCCTCAACGACGTCAAGGTTATTTTCTACCTCCGTCAGCCATGGACGTCTTTGACATGCTTGTAATTGTAAATGGTTGCTTTGTTAATTAGACATTGACGATTTGTGACAAATAATGTGCAGGTCCTCTGTGAGCTGCCGGAGTCCTACGAGGCTTACCGGAAGCAGCAGCACCGGTGGCACTCCGGCCCCATGCAGCTCTTCCGCCTCTGCCTCCCGGCCGTCTTCAAGTCCAAGGTAACACATACACATAGTATAAGCGTCTCCGATCCTCCATTGACGCATGAGCTCGAGCATTATTGACGTACGATGTGGATGGATCGATGCAATTTTCTGTATATATGCAGATCCCGTTCTGGAAGAAGGCGAACCTGGTGATGCTCTTCTTCCTGCTGCGCAAGCTGGTGCTGCCCTTCTACTCCTTCATGCTCTTCTGCGTGATCCTGCCGCTGACCATGTTCGTGCCGGAGGCGGAGCTGCCCATCTGGGTCATCTGCTACATCCCGGTGCTCTTGTCCATCCTCAACATCCTCCCGGCGCCCAAGTCGATCCCCTTCATCATCCCCTACCTCCTCTTCGAGAACACCATGTCCGTCACCAAGTTCAACGCCATGGTCTCGGGCCTCTTCCAGCTGGGGAGCTCCTACGAGTGGATCGTCACCAAGAAGGCCGGCCGCACCTCGTCGGCCGACGACATCCTCTCGCTCGCCGAGGAGACCCACGCGCGGCGCCCTGCCGCCAAGCTCGTGCGCGGCGTCTCAGAGGGGGGCCTCCAGGAGTGGGGCAAGCTCAGGAAGCAGGAGGCCGCCGAGTGGGCCAACAAGGAGGACGCCGCCGCCGCACTCGCCGCCGCACCGGCGACCCCCAAGAAGAGCAGCAAGGCCAACAAGAAGCCCAACCGGATCTTCAAGAAGGAGCTGGCGCTTGCCTTCCTCCTTCTCACCGCCGCCACCCGGAGCCTGCTCTCCGCGCAGGGCCTGCACTTCTACTTCCTGCTCTTCCAGGGCGTCACCTTCCTCGCCGTCGGCCTCGACCTCATCGGCGAGCAGGTCAGCTAGCCGCCGCCAGCAGAATAAACCTAGTGGCCGGCTCGCCATGCATGAACGGCGTCGTCGTCGGTCGATCCAGGCCACATGCACAGTCAGCAGGCCTCGCATGCATGCGTGCAGATGCAGCCATGGGAGGGGACAAGTCATGGATGGATGGATCGGCAGCAGTGGAATTATTATTTTTAGACCTTTTCTTCTCTTAATTTTTATCCTTTTGATATTTTTTGTTCAGAGATCAAAGAGTCCGGTGTTACTACCTGAAATGAACTGTTCTTCTGTTCTCTAGCTAGTGCTCTGTGTTATGCTAGGGTAGGCAAAGCAAGCAAGCGGGTTGTTCATTACCACATTCAGATGGTGAGAGTTCTCTATATATTCAGTAGCCTTCTTGTTTTCTTTCCACATTACATTTGTGATCGATATGGTGTAACTGATACTACATGTCAATGGATAAATCAAATCTTGTATGCTTCAAATGTTCATGAGTTCAGCCGCCTGGTTTTACTTTCAGACATTTTATGATTACGACTCGGCTCAATTGTGACTGACAGAGTTCAAATTAAAATCTTCAGTCATACAGAAAGTACTTATTAGCCTCTATGCAAGGCAGATCTATACAAAGAAATTATGATCACATTAAAAGGAAAAGCGTCCATCCAATTCATTCTCGACTCAGTTATACATGTTCCTTAAGAGTAATTATATATGATAATAATATTTGATTTTTGTTGTTGTTGTGTCCTATGTATTCCCAGAAATCGCGAATTGACCAGGATCTAGTATAGTATCACCATGCAAACCAAGCATCAATCTAACTACTCACGCTCCTAGTGCTGACCAAAGTGAAAGTGAAAAGGACCAAACCAGGACAAGAGACTGTTGACATCTACAAGATCAGCCATAATTAACCATGCATTTGTCAACTATTGGAACAATCAAAACTGCAGGGAAGGGGAAAAAAATACAGAGAGAGAGAGAGGGATCCAGAAACCAAATGTTGGAAAGCTCAAAGCTTGCTTACCTGACAATTGACACTGTGATCGATTCAGAAGGCCGGTGAGATTGTTGACGCGGCACATGGTAGCCTCGATCACCGGGAATTCTTTTATCCGAGATGATTCGCTATCAGAGTATCCGCCGGGGGGAGGGGGGGGGGGACCCTAACCCTGGCCTCCAATTCGAGGGAATCAAAAGGCGGCAATCAAAATCGAACCCAATAGATCACAAATTCGGCGATTTGCGATCAACTACACATTACCGATTTGAGCGAATTTGAAAGCTGCTGTACCAGAAAAATCACGGATGGATGTTTGTCCCAGGCGCCAACTGAGCCGCGGCGAAAGAGGCGCACAGATATGGGCATGAAACGAACATGGCACCATTTATGCCATTTCGAGTGATTTTGGTGATCGAATAACAACACAACATTTGGACTAATATGATTGTTAAGATGATCATTCTCAGGTTTTTAGATTCAAGTGATGACAAAGAAAAAGAGAAGATAGGCGTAGCAAGGCCCGAAGGGCCGCCCCTACGGGGGTTCCTCTATGGTAGTCGGAAGAACCGACGATATGGTACTTTGGTGCAGAAGGGAATCGAAGCCAAGTCAGTTTATAGGCACCGGATGAACCGACGGTTCAAAAAGGGGTAACGGTGCATTGGACGTACTATGTTTCAGAGACGATGCAAGCCGAGCAAGAGTCAAGTCTTCAGCACCGGTTTAACCGGTGAGGCATCGGTTGAACCGGTGAGGCATCGGTGCATACCATCGGTGTAATGACGTCAGCAGAAGAGTTGAGTGCTGTGAGTGACCGGTTTAACCGACGTGAAAGCATCGGTTCAACCGGTGGTCACTATGTCAGCTGTCAGGAGTTCAACGGCTACTACGGGTATTAGAGTGACCGGATGAACCGACGCTACCCCTGCCAGAGGCATCGGTTCATCCGATGATACGCAGATTTTCTGCTAACCGTTGGAGCAACGGCTACAAGACTTGGTGACCTATTTATACGCCTCACCCCGGCCATTTGAAAATTGCTGGAGTTGCTGGACATCCCACACACATCCAAAAACATCTCCAAACCATACAAAAGCATTAAGATCATATCCTTAGCCCTTAGCACACTTTGAGAGTGTTGTGTAAAGGTTAGCTCTTAGTGAGTGTGATTGCAAGGCCTTGAACCTTTGTGCTGTGGTTCTCTAGTGAACCAAAACAAGAGCTTGGTGCGCCGGTACCTTGGAGCTTTGAAGCTCGCCGGCAACGTCATCGACCCTCCGACTTGGTGTGGAACGGCGACGACACTTTGTGCGGGGGACGTGGAGACCCCCATCCTTTGTGGAGAAGCTCCTTAGTGGAACCCGGGGCCAAGGTGATCGTGATTGTGTTCACGGAAGAGACTTGGTGGCCGAGTAGCAAAACTCTTAGTGAGTGCTACAACAACGTGGATGTAGGTGTGCCTTTGTGGCTAACCGAACCACGGAATAAACACCGCGTCAAGAGTTTGCTATCTCCTATCCCGCTCATTAAAATTCCGCATTTCTTACTAGCAATTTATGTGCCTTTACTTTCATAGAATAGTTTCTTGATAGAAAAGGCTATAGGTTGCTAAACTTTTTTGGGATAGGGGTTTTCACACTAGAACAACCTAGTTGCACATCTAGATAGCATGTTTTAGTTTAAGTTTTGTGCAAACTAGTTGGAGCCATAGGTCTAAATTTTTATTAGTGCCTAATTCACCCCCTCCCCCTCTTAGGGTAGAGCACCCGATCCACTTTTAGGGCAGAGCACGCCAGGCTGGGGCGGTCCGTCGCCGATCGGCGCGGAAGTGGTTCCCAACGAGCCGGTGGCCGTCGTCGCTGCGGGGACCGCGCCGGCGGCGAGCCGCGAGCGCCCGGGGTGTCACGGGCCGTGATGAGCAGGCCGGTTCTGGAAACGTGAAGCCGGTGGACTAATTGGATTGGGCTGACTGGGCGCGTAATAGGCTCGTTCATTTTTGGCGGTTTTTTTATTTTTTTTATTTTTTATTTTCGTTTTTTACAAAAAAATATATTTTCAATTTGGAAATTTACAGGAACATACCCCGGCCACCCCGCTGCCGGGCGGCCGGGACCTGGCCGCCCGGCAGCGGGGCGGCAGGGGCTTTTGTGAAAAAAATTTCGCGGAAAAAATTGCGCAGAGGTCCCTGGGGGCCGGTCGCCCGACAGCGGGGCGGGCGGCCCTGTCTGCCCGGCTGCTGGGCGACCGGCTCTCCCACCCTTATATAAGGGTTGGCTGGTCCTCCCACCCCTCATTTGCGTTACTAAAATTCCAGAAACCAAGAAAAAAAGAGAGAGAGGGAGGGAGAGAGGCGAAGCCCTGCCGGATTTTCGAGCCGGCGGCTGCAGGTAACCAAAATTCTTCTACGCTTTACTAATAGATTATGTTGTAATTATTTTTGTTGAAACAGTAGATTAGCAATCAATTTAATATCATGATTGTGTGTCCAGATGTGTCGAGCAAGCTTCGTTTTCAAGTTCATTATTTTGACAGATATATTTCTCATGATGCGTATGGAGTAGATCTATCAGCTTTTCAACGAAGAGAGTGCGGAATAGATAAACCCTTAGACATGAGTTTTGGTTCCATACGCAAATGGCTTCACGAGATATTCAATGTGAATCCAAAGACTCATTTCCATACACTCTCACATACCTTAGCGTCTAGATTTCGTTATGTGTGCATATGTATTTGAACCTGATGTATGGATATGTATTCCTACCTGTATGTGATAATTACATTTCGTTATGTATGGATATGTATTTGCACTAGATTGTAGCATGTAATATTACGAAGGTATTTGTGTAGTAAGATTTCTTGGTTGTAGTTCTAAATGTGTAGGTTGGTTCAATTAGATTGCTCACTGAATGTAGTGTACTGAAAATAGAAAGGTAGTTATGAATCATAAATTTTCGGTTTGCAATACAGTTTTGTAAACAATGCTATGATTACAAAGCAGAGGTCTAAGGCGTTCGTACTATTAGGTACTTGAACAATGAAAAGCATGGCATGTGCAACACGATAACCTCGTGTTGTGACTAAACCTAACATGACTTAGGAAATGTAAAATACCGGGATTACATGGTAGTGCTTTACTGAGTGCACCGGGGATATTTTCCCTTCCTAATAGCTTCAGACCCTGCTTCCTTAGCACGGCGGGCCCTCTCTCCCTTCCTCTCCCTATCAGCTTCACGTTCCTCTGCTTTCTGACGTTCCACTTATGCAATCCTCTTCTGAATCTCTTCCTGGTTTTTCTTACGCTTCTCCTCCATCTGTTCTTCATACAGCATTCGTTGCCACCTTTGTGCAACCCACCTTGATTGACGCTCCACGTGGTCCTTATCCTACTGAGATTGCTCGGTGTCTAACCACTGCAAGAAATCAC
The DNA here is from genome assembly GCF_016808335.1 of Panicum virgatum. Classification (NCBI taxonomy): domain Eukaryota; kingdom Viridiplantae; phylum Streptophyta; class Magnoliopsida; order Poales; family Poaceae; genus Panicum; species Panicum virgatum. The sequence goes on along the minus strand of NC_053141.1, from coordinate 17,501,728 downwards.
ATAGAGGCGGTGGAGTCTTTCCCCAAATCATGTTAGAAGTCATTACTAGATCTGAAAGTGACAAACTGTGATAGTGTTTTGTAGTACCTTTGCTCGGTCCTTGCCGTAATGCTTGGGCGGGTCGTACTCGTAATTCTCGTACATGAAGAATCTCTTGCCAAAGTCGTCCCCCAAAACCCTTGATTTCATTAGTTTGCACAAGGATCCGCAAAAACACATAGTCACCTGGACTCCTTGGGGGACTGTTTCCGTCACCTTACTCCATGAAATGTAGGTGGATCCTGAGGATGCCATGGTGTTAAGCCCTGGCAATCACAAGTGAGCAATCAGATTGCTAATATACTATATCAACGCTAATCGTTATTAGTAACTACACCTAAATGTACCACTAGTCACTCCTAATAATAATTAAACTGATTGCTAAACTACTGTTTCAACAAAATACTTTCTACAATTTTCTAACATTTTCTAAAAAATGTTAATATTATCTTCCAATTTTTAAGACTTTCTAATACTTCTCTAATAATTTTCTAGTACTTTCTAATACTTAATCTAACACTAAATGTACAGTATCAATGCTAATCATTACAAGTAACTGCACCTAAATGTACCACTAATCACTCCTAACAATAATTAAATTGATTGCTAATATACTGTTTCAATAAAAATAATTACAACATAATCTATTTGTAAAGCGTAGAAGAATTTTGGTTACCTGCAGTCGCCGGCTCGAAAATCCGGCAGGGCTTCGCCGCTTTCCCTCCCTCCCTCTTTTTTCTTGGTTTCTGGAATTTTAGTGATGCAAATGAGGGGTGGGGGACCAGCCAACCCTTATATATGGCTGGAAGAGCCGATCGCCCAGCAGCCGCCCCGCTGTCGGGCGACCGGCCCCAGGGACCTCCGCGCAATTATTTCAGCAAAAGATTTTGCACAAAAGCCCCTGCCGCCCCGCTGCCGGGCAGCCAGGTCCCGGCCGCCCGGCAGCGGGGCGGCCGGGTATATTCTTGTAAATTTTCAAATCGAAAATATATTTTTGTAAAAAATGAAAATAAAAAATAAAAAACCCCCTTCATTTTTGATGTTTTGTTGGGCTAGTAGGAATAAGCGAACCTCTGCCTGGGCCTTGTCACGGCAAGTTTCCTCTGTGGATAGCTTGTGCGTTTTACTGAAACTCGTGGAGTATGTGTTTAAACAAAATTATTTAAAAATAATTAAATTGCATAAAATGACTATTGAAACTTAAATTTTTATACTAGTATCATAGTAATGCACTCCAGTATAAACTAATCCATAAACTCGTAAAAAGCGTCAGGCTTTATTTCTATGACTATCGAGTCCCTTTTCATGTACCATACACGTATTTCAATAAGACTCGGGTCTTTTAGAGTCTAAACATGGTAATACAATTTTCTTAGATCCTCAGCTTGAGCACCAACTGCAAATTTGATGTCATCATGCAATTATTGATGACGTAGCTGATATAATTATAATCATATACATTTTTTGAACAAACATAAATAAAACAATTAATAACACTACCAAAATCACCTTCTAGTGCTCATGCCCACAGGTCTCCTTCAGCATTGCTTAAAGAGATTGAACACGATTTGTCACATCTCCGAGTGGAACATGATTAGCCATCAAAGGTTTCTAGCACTACAAAACGATAAATATTTATTATCATAAGCCACGGGACCTCACTACAATAGTCAACTACAAATAATCGCTCAAAACAAAATTTCAGTATATGGAACAATATTATTTTTGACGGCTCTCAAGTACCAGTTTTTAGATCATCAATTCCTTCATAAATGCCCAAAAGATAAGCATCAACCTAGTGGTAGGAGTTTATTACTAATCATTTCCACAAGTGTTGCTAAAAATTTTATGCAGGTCCATTATCCAAAGAAATGAGGAGGAAACACATCCAAGCAACAAAAAAACACATTCTCAATCCAAGCACTACCAGAAAAACGGCACAATCATCCCTACACGTTAGTACCGGGTGCACTTTAGTCCGGTACTAAATCTCAATTTAGTACCGGGCGGTAAGCACAGTGTCCCTGGGAGCTTAATAGTACCGGCTAGAACCACCAGCCGATACTAAAAGAAATCACTGACGTCGAGAGATAACTATTTAGTACCAGTTGGTGGCTTTAGCCGGTACTAAATAGCACCCAGAAAATTTAATACCGGGTAGAGACACCACCCGGTACAAAAAATATGCTATTAGTACCGGACGGAGCCACCGTCCGGTACTAACATGATGATGCGGAAAAAAAAATCTTCTGATGAGAACCAGGAGCGGTCTTATCTCTTTCCCTTTCCCTTCACCATTTTAACCTCGTCTCCTCTCTCTTCTCTCGGTCTTCTCCCCGAATCCATTCTCTCATCTCTCGAGCAGGGGTACCTCCCGGCGTGGAGGCCCCCAGCCGGCCGCGGCAAGGTGGCGGAGGCGTGGCCGTCCACAGGCGGGTGGCCCCGGCGGCAGAGGCGCGCAGGCGGCGTGGCCAGGCCCGGTGGCGGAGGCGCGCGGGCGGCGCGGCCAGGCTCGGCGGTGGATGCGCACGGGCGGATGCAGCCCGGCCGGCCTCCAGGCCGCAGCGGCGGAGGCGCGTGCGGGCGGCGCCGCCAGGCGGCAGCGCGCGGGCTGCGGCACCAGGCCGCGGCAGCGAAGGCGTGCCGGCGGGCGCCGCCAGGCCGCCAGCAGTGGAGCCACGAGCCAGGCCCTGGTGACGGAAGCCCCGGCGCCGCCCATGATTTTTTTTATTTTCGTATGTGTATTTTCTTTTTGAATTTCGTGTTGTATAATTGTTCAAATAATTTTAGATCTTTATAATTTTAGTTTGAAAATTGTAACCTAGGTGAAGCTTCCAGTTTCTCACCTTTTTCTTTCTTCTCAGTTTTTTTTTCACTGCTGCTCTGTTCATGTTCTTTCATGTTCTTGAAGAACAAGAACATGTTCTTGCATGTTCTTGAAGAACAGAGAAGAACATACGGACCAATGGTAGTAGAAAGAAAACAAGAGGAGAGAGAAAGAGATGAGGAGCCGGAGAAGTAATTTTTTTTGTGTGAAAATTTCTTTAGTACCGGTTGGTGTTCTTGACCGGTACTAAATATGCCATTTAGTACCGATCAGACCGACCGGTACTAAATGCTAGCACATTTAGAACCGGTCAGACCGACCGGTACTAAATGCTAGCACATTTAGTACCGATTGGACGGTACCGGGTAGGGAACCGGTACTAATTAGCGGTTCCGGCCCGGTACTAGTGTCTAGTTTTCTAGCAGTGAAGGCAACACCTTTCCAGCCAATTAAAAGCCAGCATACGGATTGGAGGCCCACATCAGGGGTTAAACCGCCTCAACTTACCGCCGATCACCCAGAACTGACTTTTTTTTCGAACACGAGGCTATACCCCATTTCCACTCAAGAATGGAAATCCCGACAGTCACAGAGGCCCAATAACAGAGAAAAGAAAGGGAAGAGGGGGGAGCCTACATCAATCGCCCCCTTAATCTCATCCCAACCCTGATTTAGAGCTCGATGAAACAAGGAGAGTATCTTCACCCCGTCCAACAGCTTATCTTGAAAGTCCGAACACAAACCTGCCCAGTAATTCATAAAGGCACAAGCATGTATCAGAATTTTAGCAGGGTTTGTAATTATTTTCCCATCGGAACATGCTCTATTTCTACTTTTCCAAACTGCCCAACAAGAGTTAAGGGCCCACCAAGAACTGACTCAGATGAAGGGCGCCGCAAGAGGTGTTAACAAGACTTAAGGGCCTACCAAGAAGCGTCTAAGGGCCTACCAAGAAGCGTCTCATCAGATGAAGGGCGCCACAACAGGTGTTAACAAGAGTTCGGCCGGACCAGTAGTTTGGTCGAACCACTTTCAGACTCCGATTGAGCCCACCTTCCACATGGCGACTCCTTGTGACTTCCTAAAGGCAGTTCTGCATGCTTCAACGGGATTACTTTCTAGGAACCGACCTACACACCCCCATAAGTATGAGGTAAGGGGCTCCTAAATGAGAGACACTACCAACACCTATCGAAAAGGAGTTTTATAGCTTTATTGCAAAGGCAAAGTGCTGATTAGCTAGCACTTAGAGTAGGGGGAAGAGTGAGGGGGTAGTTTGGGGAAGTGTTGGACTTGTCGATGTTCTTCTCCGAGCTTGTTCCTCAACCCCGAATACTAGCTAAGTGCACGGATATACTTTTGTAGCATTTCACCTGGAGAGTATTTAGGGTATAATATTTTCTCAGGAAACGAAGGTGCAATAATCTTCTAGCTAGTTTTACCCCAAATTAATAAGAGATAGATTGGCCTAGGTAGTATGGTTTGTCTAAGAGAAATGATCAAGGGAAGGATAAAGTCCTTTGCTATTAGTTTACTATTGACGGTCTATTTTGATCCATTTTGACCGTCAAATATCGTGCAAGATGTGAGCATTGAAAGGAATAAATGTTAGCATAAGATGAATTATTGACGAATTCCACAAATGCTGGTATGAATATGTGTGTAGGTGAATTTGAGAAAAAAATGTCAAAAAGTAGCAAATATTATCCAAGGCTTAAATTCCGGGCCAAGCACAAGCAAGCCCAAAGACCAATTTGGCCCACTTGGCAGCTACACATGAGAAGAAGATGCAGCCCATGAGCAATGACACATCAACAATTCGAGGCGATCTCCTCTTGACCAATCAGACGCAAGCACGAGGATCTATGGGCCCACATGCAGTAGTAAACTGACTTAAGACAGGGCCTGTCACCTAGTTATGACATGTGGGACTTGAGGACAACCCAACTGCCAAAGGACAGGTCGGTTGGGCCTGACCCATGGTCGGCCGACCATGGTGGTCGGACGACCATGGTTAGGCACCACCGCCTTTCCCCTTTTATGTGGTACTACCCCATTGGTCAAGAAGGTGGGTTCCAAGAGGCTCACCTGCAGAATGGACCCCGTGCAAACCAGTGGCTCCCTCCTATAAATAGTAGAAGAGGGGTGAGAATACAACACCACACCTTCGAGCTTCACACCTCTCTTCTTCATTTTGAGCTTGAGAGCTCATCCTAGTTGCTCTAGGAATCCTAGGTGTGTAGAAAAATAGGGAGAGAGTGAGGAGGAGTCGGGAAAGTGCCGGGCTTGTCGGCACTCTTCTCTGCTTGTACCTCGACGGATGCTTATCAATCATAGTAAGTGTTCGTGACATTTAGAAATAGAGTTTAAGTGCAAGTTCTAGCTTCTACCTTTGACTGGATTGAGTGTTTGCTTAAGGGGTAGCAAATGATCCTAGCTTAAGACTCCTGATAGAGACGGATAATCTTGGTAAGGGTTAGGATCAATACGGTATAGTATAGACATGGTGTCTAGGCTAGACTTTACCACTTGGTTGTTTTGTTTTCCCACGGTTTGTAGAGGTAGCCTGCAGGTGGTGACAGACCTATTAGAGCCTAGTAATCCTCCACGTTAGGTTACATAATAGTGCGAAATTTTCGGAACATCTAGTGTTCTATCCAGGGGAAGCCGATATCTCGAATTGAAGTACGAGGTGAAACTCGATCATCTCTTAACTTAGATTCTGAATCTTAGGAAATCCTCTCTATCCTTGATCCTACACAAGTGTTTGTGTTCTTGAATGAGCCTAAATCCGTAGATAGTATACTCACATTCCTAAGTGGATACCATACCCCGGAATATTCCTAGGTGAAAGCTACAGTGGTATATGTGCGCTTGCGAATTTTATGCGTGACGTTACAAAATACCAACATTTAGCGTTGAGTATGAGGCAAACAAAGGTATAATGTAGAGACTAGACACAATGTCTATATTGTCGACTACTGCTCTAGCGTTGTACAAGGTTATCCCGCCTTTATCAGAGCCCCTCTACTAGAGCATCCACTACAAGAACGAACGATGACCCCGTAAACGAATAGAAGTAAGAGAATAACTTTACCAAGAACTCTACCACTATAGATAAAATTAGATACTTACTCAAACGATTCACACTTGACAAGGTATATGGCAGAAGAGAGGCTGACAAGTCCGGCTCTTCTCCACACTTCTACACACTCCCTACCCTATTCCTACAAGTAGGCCCAACATGGAATCCTTCTATATCTCTTCTTCTTCACTTGTATCTTTGTGTGTTGAGAGGGGCTCCCCTCCTGCTTTTATAGCTTGGATAGGTCGGTTCCCGTGGGAGTTTCACATGGAAACATCATGAACCGCCTTGGGGAGTGTGTGGGAAAGTTTCTCACCAAAATTGAGTGTGCCAATAACCCATCCTGGCACCGCCTTTGAGGGTGAGACTGCCATGTGGACCCTTGGCTTGATTCTCAAGGTTTTCTGTGGAGTTATGCCAGTTTGCTCTACCAAGTGGACCCTTTTTTTTGTGTGACACATGATGGGATCTTCTGTGCCTTTCTTCTACGTTCGTGTGTGTTTCTTCTTGCTTTTCGTGTGTGGGTGCCTTCAAATAATAATACACCAAAACTCGTGGAACCAATTATAATTAAACTCTATAGCTAAGTTTGATGATTATTTAATAAGAAAAGATGTAGAAACTGACGGTTTAATTTATGACTTAAGAACCATCAACAACCCCCCCCCCCCCACCACCACCACCACACACACACACATAACCCTTTGCTTGTCCTCAAGAAAAAGTGCGAGGGCTAAGGTGGATGCCACTCCTTGAATGTAACATGTATACAAATTATTTCAAGCTTCTACCAGTTTCTAACTTTTGAGTGGCTACCATGCTTCTTGGTTAATTGAAGAATGGAATAATTAGTTCACGTTCCTAGCTCTTCCTGTGTAGAAACTTGATTTTTATTTTGCAGCAAAAAAATAGTCTTGTTCCTCAAATTATTCTCTCAGGATACTATTTTTTTATTTTCGGTCCTCACCACGGCAAAGTTGTTGTCTTACCACGAAACCAAGGCGTTGTGTTGGTGTTGGAGTTATTGAACACTGCTCCTTAGCTGTTTACTTTCTTCCCTGCAAAAGGTTAGTGGATAACAAATACTCGAGGGATGCTTAAAGAATTTTGTTATAGTCTTGAGATTAGTTGTTCACATCTATGCTTAAGAAAAATTAGATTCAAAGAGTCAATTTTCATGGATCCAAAAATTCTTACCACCATTTTATTTCATTCAATTTGTTGCGCCAGGTTTGCAGCCGCGATATGAGCTGACGGTGGGCAGGCTGACAGAATGTGGCAAGTTCAATCGTGTGAGGGAGGATCGGTATGGCTATATATAATTTATTCTATAGCCAGCTTGTGATATATATTTTACAAGTAGTTTATTTTACACCAATAGCTAAAATGAGCAGAAGTACTAAACTAATTTTCAGTATAGTTCAGTAACCGGTGACCTATCACTGAACATTGTTTAGTAATTTGGTAAATTTAGTTCAGTATTTTGAAGATTATTTTTGCTAGTAATAGGTGGGCGTGAAATAATTAACATTCTACACCTAGGATGTAGAATAACATTGCCGTATATATGTGTACACACATATGATGTGTATATCAATTTATAAAAAAGTAACATTTTTATCTTTTAGATTGTTTCTTAGAGTATTATCGGTGTTTTACCGGCAAGCCTACCTAGGGATACCCTAAGGTAGAGATTGCTCATATGGGATCGCCGAGATCAAGAACACGATGGTGCAAGCAACACGAGGTTTAGACAGGTTCGGGTTGCGAGTTGTGTAATACCCTATATCTTGTTTGATGGTTAGTATTGCCTAAGGGTTGTATATGCTATGGAAGAGAACATGTCCGCTCTTATGTAGCCTGGGGCAGGGTTACATGAAACCCTAGATCGGTATGAGCTTAGGAGTCCCTCTCAAGTACTACTCGAGTAGTTTCCTTCTACACTGACTAGTTCTAAATCTATATAAGTAGTTGCATGACATACGAGTATGCGACATGACCCATCCCATATCTTGTACAGATCCTGCCACGTCGGGTATCATGTGGCCCCAGATCTGACAAGTACTCTTTTCACCTGTTTCCTAAGTTGTCCTCTAATTCTAATCATTTAGTGAATGCTGATTACGGCATGTGTATAGTCTTTGACACTTTTATTTGTTTTTAGATCATGTTCAAACTTTAAGATGTTGGTGGCGTCCACATAAATTTTAATATAGGCTAACCTAGTTCCTCGAGGTGTTGATCAGGGTAGGATGCGTGTGGGTTCAAATGTGTGAGCGTGCATGCTTGTATGTCATTTGTTTGTGTTTGTGTTTTCAAATAAAAAGTGCTAAGATCTATTGACAGCATTTTACATGTTGTGTTCTATTTGTATGATTTTCGTGGTTTGATTTGGTGAGGGGTTTGACTTTCTCCGATACTAGGTGATTCCCCGTGCATTGCTACGGGATTTGAGAGAGCTTTTCGAAATTATGATAAAAAAATACAATAATTCTTTGAATAAAACGGTATGAAGAGCATGTAGTAAGACAAATAAGCACTTAGATCAAGTTTGCTAAAAACAAAAAAAATGATAGATTTTTTAATACCATGAAAAACGCTGGTTAATGATGCATTTGTAGAGATTGTGTTGAAAGCCATATGAGAAATCTATTGGATGAAAAATAATAGATTTTTGAGTTATTCTAGGGTTACAGAATAAAGAAACGAATAAAACATGCATTTCATGGATATAAGATGTGCACGAAGTTGATTGGATGGTTACAATAATGAAGGTCTTGTTGGATGACTTCCGCGAGAGGGGCAATTCACGGTCGCCCATCGGTGCTGCGATCTCCACCAACTCCACGAAGCTGTCGTGCGCCACCACCAGCTCCACGAAGTAGTAGCCGGCCTGGTGGATCTCGTCATACTTGTCGGGGCGAGCTGGATGCACTGCTTCATTTTTCTGATAGTTAACAGGAATGCGCCACATCTGATAGTGAGCGAGTGGCATATATACTATGCTGACGCCATTAAGATGATTTTTGATTGTTGGATATTAATGTGAGTGGGAGATGACTTTTGATGGCTGAGTAGTGGTGTATAATGTTAGTGGGAAGCAGTTTTGTGTGCTGGTTCGAGTAATGCATGGTAACATGATGAATGAATATATAACGTGAGTGGTGAATGAATAAGTGGATTAAAAATAGTAACTTACAAATGGATAAGTGTGTGCATGAATAAGTGGATTGGAAATGGTAACTTACAAATGGACGGGTAGATGTCCACAGAAGGAAATGATCTAACGGTGATAAGAATTTGAGGTGGTGTGGCTCAACGTGGTTGCAAAGAAATAGAAGTTATGACTCTTAGTGGGGACCAACTATATAGGTTTTATAGATTACACAATTTCGATGAGAGTATGCCCCACACCCCGATAATGCGACCAGCCCAGCTTCTTACCGTGATCAAAACAACATGGCATGGCACTGCAGAAAGCTAGATGAATCTGGACATAATCATGTCCCTGTTCTTGCATCTCTTTAATTTTCTCTAACGTTGTAATAAGTTGTATTTTTGGATAGTTTTAATTTACTAAAATCACAAATCATATTTGTAATGGTTGCAAAAGGTATAACTCATTTATTCGAACCTCCTTGTCGAATACTCGTAAACAATGAATAGTACTCTTTCTTGAGAAGACCAGGAAAAAAATAAATGTGATAATATAATGTTGTTTATGTATTATACATATATATTTTTCTTGTTTTGGTTAATATGGCATGGTTCCCCTGACCTGCACTAGTTCATCAATACATATATCGTTATAGCTCCATGAACTCTTCCAGTCCAGCTATTGCCACCACGTCTGCGAATTTTTTTGAAACCATGCCATCTGCATTGACGAAGCATCAGTCCGGATTATAACTAATTTTTATACGGAGTAAGTACTATATATAGTACATTACTGGTTGAACTTTGCAAGGCTAGGACACCAAGCAACATTGCCCAAGAGTCTCGCAAAGCTTGATTAATAAATAAACTAAGAAAAATGTCACTGAATTTTGATTAAAAGTAGCCATGGTATGCAGCTAGCAAATCTGAAAATATATTCCTAATTCTGATCGCCGATAAAAACACCAGTCAAATGATTGAAAATTTTGGAGGATGAGCATATGAGCTAAGCGCTTGACAATAGGAGTAGCTGGGGCCATGGAGTCATGGACTCGCTCTCGATCACCTACGTCAAGAAGCAACGAACGTGCGTGCCTATATAAGCAAACGGGAATCTCGCCGATCGAAATGGTAGTAGTGGAAGGGGGAGGCACCGCCGGCGAGCCGAGTCTCAGCGCGAAGATGGCGACCGGCAACGTGAAGGTGAAGACCGGGACGCGGCCGCCGTGGGTGGGGCTGGCGGCGGCGGTGTGGGTGCAGATGGCGGCGGGCAACGCGTACACGTTCCCGCTCTACTCGCCGGCGCTCAAGTCGGTGCTCGGCTACGACCAGCGGCAGCTCGCCATGCTCGGAGTCGCCAACGACGTCGGCGAGAACTTCGGCGTCGTCGCTGGCGTGCTCTGCAACAGCCTCCCGCCCTGGCTCGTGCTGCTCGACGGTGCCGCGTTCTGCTTCGTCGGCTTCGGCACGCTCTGGCTCGCCGTCAGCGAGACCGTGATCGGCATGCCGTACTGGCCGGTAATAACTAATAACTGAGAATTAATTGCTCCCATTTTAGTCGTTGTCTTCATCGATGTTCGATGATCTTCAGTTCGTGACGGCCGTGACGGTGACCAACATGCGCAACTTCCCGCTCCGCCGCTGTCACGGCCCACGGGCCGACTGAGCCGCCCGGAGTACTGTAGCATAGAGGCTCAGCTCCTTAGTCTCAAACTGGAAGCAGAGAGAGAGCCGAACTATATTAAATAGTCGGTCTCTGGGAAGCTAATAATTCCGGTTCGAATTTTTTGCGCAAAACGAGTACGAAAGCGCAAGAAAGTTATTTAGCAGGTGTGTTTTACTCAACATGTAGAGTAAATCTTAGCCGTTCTCCCGGGCCGGGTCATTACAGGGGTATCAGAGCCAAACTCTCGCGGTTTCACGCCACATACGGGCAGAAGTGCGCGTATAAGAGCACATGCGCGCGTGGGGACACGGATGCCACCAGCATGTGGGCGGACACACATGGGATACTGGCAGTGAACCCACGGACGTGGCACATGGGATTGTTAGCACTAGACGTATGGAACGTGGCCAAGAAAGGAGATCCTGCTCCTTTGTCCCGTATGGGTAAGCTGGTTCGACGGGGACGTCGAATCCTAACGGGGGAGATTGTCACAGCCCACAGGCCCCCACAGGCCGACTGGGCCGCGCGGGTTTCTGTAGTGCCGCGGCTCAGCTCCTTAGTCCCAAACTGGAAGCAGAGAGGGAGCCGAACCAGCTTAAATAGCCGTCTCTGGGAAGCTATTAACTCCGGTTCGAACTTTTTGCGCGAAGCGAGGACGAAAACGCAAGAGAATTATTTAGCAGGTGTATTTTACTCAACATGTAGAATAAATCTTAGCCGTTCTCCCGGACCGGATCGTTACAGACGCGGGGTCGTCGCCGGCCTCCTCAAGGGCTACGTCGGCCTAAGCGCGGCGCTCTTCACCCAGATCTTCTCCGGCGTGCTCCACCGCTCGCCCACGGCGCTCCTCCTCCTCCTCGCCGTCGGCCTCCCCGTGGTGTGCCTCTCCACCATGTACTACGCCAGGCCGTGCACCCCGGCGCTCGGCGCCGGCGGCGATGAGGACGCCGCCTTGCAGGATGGCCACTTCTTTTTTTTTTTGAAACAAACTGGCAGGAGAGCTGCCCGCTATATTAAAAAGGAGGGTGCCCGATGGGCAACAACTAAAAGTTAGCACAGCACAAGCCCAAGCACATGTCTTCAAAAAAAGTAGAAAACCGGCCGGCCAAAAGAAAGAAAAAACCAAAGAGAGAAACAGTCTCCTGCTAAGCCAAGATCGCGGTCAAGTGATTGGCACCCGCCGCCATCCAGTTACTCACATGGTCTTTAATCCTTGAGATCATCATCGGGCATGGTGTTTCCTTGTGCTTGAAAATTCTTGCATTGCGTTCAAGCCAAATCTCCCAAATCACCAACATGATGAGGCTTCGCAAACCTTTTCCATCGTTTGAAGGTAGTCTCGCTAATATGGTCCACCAATCCTCCACTGATTGGAAAGGCTGCCCAGCTGCCGGTCTAAGTCCCTCGACTTTGGCCCAGGTGGCCATAGCATCCCAAATTCTCTTCACAAAGCGGCAATCTGCAATGAGATGGATCCCTGTTTCTTGTGTTGTGCGGCATAAAACACAGTTAGTGTTGTGCGGCCATCCCCTTGCTGCAAGACGATCGGCCGTCCAAATCCTGTTTTGGATGGCCAGACAGCTAAACATTTTGCATTTCGGCGACGCCCAAATCTTCCAGATGAGGTTATCAAAGCTAGTGGAGGAAGATCCAACGAATTGTGTCTCATAGGCCGACTTTGTTATGAAAGTACCATCTGCAGTGAGCTTCCAAGTAATGTTGTCTGGGATATCTTGATGTAGTCTTGTTTGGCTCACTTGATGCCAAATGTCGCAATATTCCCTGAAATGAGCCGGTGAGAAATGTGCATTATGAAAATTAAGGTCACGCACCCAGTTGCTATTCAAAAGCGCAGCTCGGAGGCTTCTGTTCTTTCTTCTTGAGATGCTGAAGACTGTTGGTGCAATGTCCCTTGGTCTGTGGCCCCGAAGCCAGGCACTTTCCCAGAAGGAAATATTTTCACCGTTACCTATGGTGATTGTTGTTGCTGCCGCAAATAGCTATTTATCTGTGCTTGTGCATGGAGTTTCGGAGTCCAACCATTGGCCAATTTCCTTCTTACATTGCTTCCAAAGCCAACGTAGTCTCAAGGCTCTTGAGAATTTGCCCAAGTGAAGGATACCCAGACCTCCCCCTTTTTTTGACCTTGCCGCTCTAAGCCAATTGACTTTGCATTTTCCACCTGTCAGCACATCGTTGCCCGCCCATAGGAATTGTTTTCGTTTATTGTCAATGAGCTTGAGTATTTCTTTTGGCACACACAGGGCTGAAAGGAGATGTATTACCTGTGAGGTCAAAACCGACTTCACAAGTGTGAGCCTCCCTGCCATACTCACATTGCAGCCATTCCACGCATTCAGCTTACCTGTCATTTTATCCACTACCGGTTGGAAGTCAACACTTTTCAGTCTTGTCGTTGACAGAGGTAGGCCCAGGTATCTAATTGGGAAACTTGCTCTTTTTGCCGCGAGGCCGATGAGTACTGGACTTAGATCAATACCTTGGCAACATATGGGGATGACTGTCGATTTCTGGAAATTTGTTTTGAGCCCAGTCACTTCTCCAAAGGAGTTGAGAATATTGGCTAGAGTACGGACCTCATCCTACAACGGAGCGATGAAGAGGGCGGCATCATCCGCATACATGGAGATGCGCAAGTGCGGGCCTTTACCCCTCAGTTTGGTAAGCGCACCCATCTCAGTAGCCAATTCGAGAATTCTCTGCAAATGGTCAATTGCAAGGACAAATAGAAGCGGCAAAAGAGGGTCGCCTTGTCATAGACCTCTTCCATGATGAATCGGCGGATTGGGTACCCCGTTGAGGAAAACACGTGAAGTGGAGGTGGATAAAAGTGAAGCAATCCAATCCCTCCAGCGCTGCGGGAAACCAAGATGTTGGAGTAGGTTAAGAAGATACTCCCAACGAACCAAGTCAAACGCTTTGGTGATGTCAAGTTTAAGGAATAAAGCGGGGGTCTTGTTTCTGTGATACCGTCGCGCAGCTGTCCTCACCGCCATGAAGTTGTCATGTATGCTCCTTGTTTTGATAAAAGCACTCTGACACTGTGACACGATGGAGGGCATGTATTTCTGTAGTCTGAGTGCAAGAGTTTTGGTTATGACTTTGACGAAGGAGTGAATGAGACTTATTGGCCAGGGCATGTATTTCTGTAGTCTGAGTGCAAGAGTTTTGGTTATGACTTTGACGAAGGAGTGAATGAGACTTATTGGCCGGAAGTCTCCTACAGTGTTGGCGCCATCTTTTTTTGGGGATGAGAATTATGTTGGCTGAGTTAATTAGTTGCAGACTATTCAACCTGAGACAACGAAAAGTGTTAGCCGCTTCCATAATATCCTTCTTGATGATGCCCCAACAAGCTTTCAGGAAGGCACTGGTGAAGCCGTCAGGCCCCGGTGATTTGTCCCCCGGCATCTAGTCAATGGCGTTCTTTATTTCCTGTTCACTGAAAGGATCATCCAGCGCCCTTAGATCGTGTTGCTGGATACCAAGGAGGTCCCAGTTGAAGTCAGCATGCCGGACTAGTGGGCGTTGCATTGTCGCCGTGAAGTGGGACTATATCTCAGCGGCTTTTTCCTCATGTGTAGTTACCCACCCTGCATCTCTCTTCTTGAGTCGTTGTATGAAGTTCTTCCTCCTTCGCGCATTGATTCTCCGGTGAAATTTTTTTGTGTTGGCGTCCCCCAATTTTAATTCTCGCAGTCGGGCTGCTTGACTACGGCGGGCGTGCTCAATGACCGCCAGCCCCTGCACTCTTGGTTTGAGCATTTTACGTAGAGATTACTCCTCCGGCGATAGCTGTCTGTTCCTGCGCCTCATCCAATCTAAGGATTACTTCAAGGGCCATGTGTAAATGGAGTTTGGCGTCGGGGATGAGCTGTTTGCTCCAGGCACGAAGAGCCTCGGCCGTGGCTTGGAGCTTGTGGTAAAGTTTATGGCCTTCGCGCAGGCGGCGAGCGTACCTCGTCGGGACGACGGTCCTGGGCAGCGCCGTCGAGCTCTCCGACGCCACCAGCTACGCGTTCTTCGGCGTCACCGTGCTGCTGCTCCTGGCGCTCCTCGCGATTCCAGTGAAGATGACACTGTTCAAGAAAAAGAAGCAGCCAGCAGCTTCGAGCGCCGAGCCACCGGCGTCGCCCGAGGAGGAGCCATTTCTGATCCCATCGGACGCGCCGCCGGCCGACGGCGACTCTGAAAAGCTGGCCGTCCTGCTGGCGGAAGGGGAGGGTGCCGTGGTGAAAAGGAAGAGGCGGCGGCATCGCCGACACGACTGTAGGTAAACGGGTAGGCTACGCTAGCATCACTACCGCATATACCCAAGATACTTGCGAGTAGAAGATCATAGATCGTTACCACTAGACGCGCGGCGCAACGGAAGAAGTCGCGCGTCGATGTAGAGGAAGTAGTCGATCACATCCCACGAACCGAGCTCCTCGTCCTTGATCCCAGCAGCCGATCAGCGCAGCAGTCGCAGCAGCGCCTCCACGGAGTCCACACGTACGGGGATGAAACGCCGGGCGTCGGTGTGCTAGCACCACACGCACGGCAAGGGCGGCGGCCGAGAGAGGGGGGCGGCGGCTAGGGAGGTGGCGGGGCTCACGGGTTGTGTCGCCCCCCCTAGCCCCTCCCTCGTATATATAGGGCTTACTAATGGGCTTCTATCTCATATGCCTATTAGTAACCCTAATCCCTCTTGGATCAATATCCTCTTGGGCCTTTAAATCGTATTGTGATGATGGGCTCTTGGGGATATCACCAACAATCTCCCACTTGCACTAGAGACAATCATATAGGCAAGCTTTCCAACATTCCAAACCTCTTAAGTGTGTGACCTGTTAGGTTCATGTGTAGGTGGTCGTGATCGGAAATCATTTCCGAATCACAAGTCAATAGCGGCACCTAGCAGGGCATAGTGACTCACAAATACACATAAAGATCATATCGGCCGAACCTTAGATATACTCATACACCGATCCCTTTGCCACACGATACCAGTCAAGCTCAAAGCAAGATGCGTGCCACCTTTGTAATAGCTCGACCATTCTCTCGATCTAATAGTGGATTCTATTCATAACTAACCTTTAGTCATCGTGATTAACTCTTTAATCACTTTGGCATGGCCATGCACTTTCAAATCCAACTATCTCGAGGGGCCCAGAGATATCTCTCCCGTTATCTAGGAGGGGCAAATTTCATCTTGATCCGCTCACATCCCATTCCATGTTTCATGACACACCTGTAAACTACTTTTGTAACTACCCAGTCACGGAGTAGCGCTTAGCAGCCCCAAGATGCACCACTACACACAGTGAGAAACAATGGCGATGTCAGGTCTAAGGATCCAGTAGGTATAACACTCAAGAACAACTGATGGCACATACAAAATAACAATCCCAACATTATCTTGGAGTGGGTCAATCCAACACCATGTTCACCAACATGTGTCCACATCATTAATCCGATATCTCCATATCCATGATCCGTGAAACATGATCATCAATTAATGCATGTGCTAGTCTCAACGTCGTTGTTGTCCCACATAACGACATAAACTAGGGATAATTTAGAATCATATCATTGTCAACAAAAAGTTTCACGAACAAGTCACATACTTGATAATCAATGTAAAATAATCATCCATGGAACAAATAACAATTATTCATCATTACATAAACATACTCATGACACAAAAATCTCCCACGCACACTAGAATTACTGATGTAAGTATCTAATACCCATAAATCTCATGTGTGCCTCATGCTTTGGTTGTGGGAGAGGCTTCGTCAACGGATCAGCAATGTTTGAATCCGTGTGCACCTTGCAAACCTTCACATCACCTCTCTCAACAAAGTTACGGATGAGGTGATACTTTCACAGTATATGTCTGGACTTCTTAGTTGTTCTAGGCTCCTTTGCTAGTGCAACGGCACCACTATTATCACAATAGAGGTCCACTGGACTGGACGCACTAGGAACAACACCCAAGTCAGAAACAAACTTTCTGATCCAAACAACTTCTTTTGCAGCTTCGGAAGCTGCAATATACTCGGCCTCTGTCATCGAATCAGCCACCGTATCTTGCTTGGAACTCTTCCAGCTCACTGCCCCACCATTGAGGCAGAAAACAAAACCGGATTGCGATTTGGAGTCATCTTTGTCTGTTTGAAAACTAGCATCGGTGTAACCCTTTACAAGGAGCTCATCTTCACCTCCAAATACTAGGAACATATCCTTAGTTCTTCTAAAGTACTTAAGGATACTCTTTACAATTGACCAGTGAGCTTCACCGAAATCTGACTGATACCTGCTCGTAACACTTAGAGCAAAGGAAACATCTGGGCGCGTGCAAAGCATAGCATACATGATCGACCCTATGGCTAAAGCATAAGGAATCGTACTCATCCTCTTTTGCTCATCAGGTGTCATACCACACTGACTCTTGCTTAGAGTAATGCCATGTGACATTGGCAAGAAACCTTTCTTGGAATATTGCATATTGAACCGATTCAATATCTTGTCAATGTACGTGTCTTGGCTTAATCCAATTAGCCTTTTTGATCTATCTCTATAGATCCTAATACCCAGAATGTAAGCCGCCTCTCCTAAATCCTTCATCGAAAAACTCTTTTTCAATGAGGTTTTAACGGCTTCAAGCATTGGAATATCATTTCCGATCAGTAATATGTCATCCACATATAGGACCAGAAACACAAGTGCGCTCCCACTAGCATTTTTTTTATCACAAGGCTCATCTTCATTCTTGATGAAGCCAAACCCTTTGACTACTTCATCAAAACGAATATTCCAACTCCGAGATGCTTGCTTCAATCCATAGATGGACCTCTAAAGCTTACATATTTTCCCAGCATTTTAGGATCGACAAAACCTTCAGGCTGTGTCATATACACATCCTCACTTAGATGTCCATTAAGGAAAGTGGTTTTGACATCCATTTGCCATATCTCATAGTCATAATATGCGGCAATTGCTAGGAGAATCCGAACAGACTTTAGCATTGCGACGGGCGAAAATGTTTCCTCATAGTCAACACCTTGAATTTGTCGGAAACCTTTCGCCACCAATCGTGCCTTATAGATGTGAACATTTCCATCCATGTCTAATTTTTTTTCTTAAAAATCCACTTACAGTCGACAGGCCTTACACTATCAATTTGATCGACCAAGTTCCAAACTTGATTATCATGCATGGATTTTAACTCGGATTCCATGGCTTCAAGCCATTTGTCGGAGTCGGGTCCCATCATTGCTTCTTTGTAGGTCAAGGGCTCATCATTTTCCATCAATAATACGTGGCGCTCCTCCGTAATAAGAAGGTTGAGCTTGTCAGTAGCGCGACGTGCCCTTATAGACCTTCGTGGGGCTGGTGCCTCAACTACGGGTTGTGCAACATCTTGCATATCCCGTGGATCTTCAGTGGGTGCTGAAACAGTTTCGGGTGTTTCCTGAATTTCTTCAAGTTGCACCTTGCTCCCACTAAATCCTTTTGAGAGAAACTCCTTTTCTAATAAAACACCATTGCGAGCGACAAACACTTTGCCTTCCGCCTTATTGTAAAAATAATATCCTTTGGTTTCCCTAGGATACCCCACAAAGAAGCATTTGTCTGACTTTGGAGTGAGCTTATCTGACATCAAACGTTTGACATAAGCCTCACATCCCCAAACTTTGAGAAAAGATAATCCGGGACGCTTCCCAGTCCATATCTCATATTGTGTCTTCTCAACAGACTTACTTGGAACCCTATTCAGTGTGAACGCAGCAGTTTCTAGAGCATAACCCCAAAATGACAATGGAAGATCAGTTTGGCTCATCATGGACCTAACCATGTCCAACAAGGTTCGGTTCCTCCGTTCGGATACCCCATTCCGTTGAGGCGTTCCGGGCGGAGTTAGCTGCGGAATAATTCCACATTGCTTCAAATGATCACCAAATTCAAGGCTCAAATATTCTCCTCCACGATCAAATCGCAGAAATGTAATTGTCTTGCCTAATTGATTTTGTACTTCATTCTGAAATCCTTTAAACTTTTCAAATGATTCAGACTTTTGCCTCATTAAATAGATATAGCCATATCTACTAAAGTCATCAGTGAAAGTAATGAAGTACTGAAAACCACCTCTGGCTATTGAGCTCATTGGTCCATATACATCGGTATGTACAAGTCCCAACAAGTCACTCGCCCTCTCACTATGACCAGTGAAAGGCACTTTGGTCATCTTTCCAAGCAAACAAGACTCACATGTGTCAAATGATTTAAAATCAAATGAGCTTAACAATCCATCTTTATGGAGTTATTCAATGCGCTTCTCATTTATATGACCTAAGCGACAATGCCAAATAAAAGTGGGATTCAAATCATTTGTTCTAAGCCTCTTAGTATTAATGTTACAGATAGATTTATCCTCAAGATCAAGAACATATAATCCATTCACCAATGGACAATGAGCATAAAAAATAACATTGCAAAAAATAGAACAACGTTTGTTCTCAATTACAATCTTAAAATCATCAACTTCTTCCAAACATGAAGAAAAAATAATATTCTTGCTCAAAGCAGGAATGCAATAACAATTATTTAATTCCAAAACTAATCCGGAGGGTAGAGACAAGTGGTAGATGCCGACCGCCAACACCGCAACCTTTGCGCCATTGCCGACACGAACGTCCAACTCGCCTCTTGCAAATCTTCTAGTCTCATTTAGACCCTGCAACGATTTGCAAGTGTGAATCATCGATACAATATCAAATACCCATGATTCACTGGAAGATAATGCAATATTAATTTCTATAACATTTATACCTGAAGTGGAAGTCTCACTTCCCTTCTTCTTCTTCTTTTCTTCCAAGTACTTCTTGCAGTTCCTAGACCAATGTCCCTTTTCATGACAGTGGAAGCATTCATCCTCAGAAGTAGGGCCAGATTTGGCCTTAGGTGCTGGCTTTAGCTTAGAGCCCGAGGACTTACCACTGGAACTCTTTTCCTTGCCTTTACCTTTGGGATTAGGAGGCATCCAACGCTTTCTCTTTTTGTCCCCTTCTGAATCATCATCACATGATTGAGATTCTTCTTAATGCTCTTCTCTGCTGTCTTTAGCATCCCATGCAACTCACTCAATGTATTATCCAAGCCATTCATCTGAAAGTTCATGATAAAAGGGTCATAGCTTGCCGGGAGCGACTGGAGAATAACATCAGTAGCCAAGTCTTGGTGAAGTTCAGAACCAAGTTTGTCCAAAGTCTCAATGTAACCAATCATTTTGATCAAATGAGGACTGATTGGGCTACCTTCTGGTAGCTTGCACACAAACAAGGACTTTGAGATATTGAACCTCTCAGTCCTGGCTTGGTTCTGAAACATCCCACGCAGCCCCTCGATCATGGTGTGAGCATCCGCATGCTCATACTGCTTCTGCAGATCAAGGGATATGGTGGCGAGCATCAGACAGCTGACATCAAGTGAGTCATTGCAGTGCTTCTCATAAGCTCTGCGATCAGCAGCAGTTGCATTGTCAGGGAGATCATCAGGATATGGCTGCTCAAGAACATACTCTTTTTTCTCTTGCCTGAGAACAATTCTCAGGTTGCGGTACCAATCAATAAAGTTTGTTCCATTCAACTTTTCTTTCTCAAGAACAGAACGCAAATTGAAAGCAGAATTGTTACTGGCAGACATGATCTACAACATTATAGTAAAGCAAGATTTCAGCACTAAGTTTATGTGAAGACTTTCATTAACTGATTTAACAAAAGACAACCTACTATATCAAAGTCATCTTCCCTCTAATGACATATAGTGGTTCAAGATCCATAATCACTAAAATCCTAGTGAGCTTTAGCATCATGGCTAGAAAAGTAGTGATACAGGTAAGCAACAAATTGCTAATCACATCTCTATGCGACTCTTGTTTGTTGGGTGGCATCCAAAGCCCCGACCCCAACCCTATGTCTTAAAGCCCAAAACTGTTTTGATAGCTTTGTTGAGTTAACCAATACTATGCTTTTGAATGTCCGACATCCACTCTATACAAAAGTGATAGCTGAGGGTACTCTACTTTGGTAAACCTACCACAGAACGATCAAAATTTATAGGTGCAACTATTGGTAAAAGGCATCAAAAACTCAACCTTTTCTGAGGGAAGCTATTCTATCATGATTAAAACATCCACCATATGTAAAAGCATGAAAGAATAGTGTGACAGGAAAATAAACATCACAGGCATATAATCATATTATATTGTGAATAGTATGGCCTCTTGCATCACAATGGGCTCCATCGCCATGGCTCCAAGGTGACCTCTATTGCCATCTGTCCTGTCTTGTGGTGATCATCATCGCCATCATGATTGAAGCCTCCATGAAAAGATACTAAGCTACTACATCTAATAGCTAGTGAAATAATTACATGAGGATTCAAATATCACAAGTTGACACGTAGGTCGTTATACAATAATGGTGCAACCTCAACCCGGTTGTGTTAACTTACGACACGCAGGCCGCACAAATTATCACATACATTATCACATGATATTGAGGCCATACCATTCACACCACACCCTACAAAAACAAGTTAGGCGTACGATGTGTTCTACCAAAGTAGCGCTTAGGAAGCCGCTATAGCGAGAAAGCAACGGCAGTCCCGCTGGCCGGTCAGGGGGGGGGTCGAGGGGAATTACACAGATCGCATCTTTGGAATTACACAGATCGCATCTATGGAATCCCTATGAAAATCTCATCTGAGTGATCGCATCACCTCAAATCCGAGCCATTAATAATGCCTCAATTTTCACTAGGTCAATCACATTGACCGTGTAAACTTTGCACTTGAGAAGACTACATCTACACATGACCTCGATCTGTTGGTTCAATCTGCTGACTATGCACACAGTTAGTCCCTGATGGTGATTCCAGCCGGTAGGGACATGTCGTATGCATAACAGAGAAAGAACACGAACTAATCTTTTTTGTCACATGCCGCGCAATCAACTCGCTCCAGTTTTAACCCCTTATGACCAATTGATCTAATCAAACCGTGCAAAACTAATAGATCCAATCTACTACAACAACATATCACGTATATGCTAATGATCCAGACCAAAAACTACGCAAGATGGCTCTGGTACCACTGTAGGTAAACGGGTAGGCTACGCTAGCATCACTACCGCATATACCCAAGATACTTGCGAGTAGAAGATCATAGATCGTTACAACTAGACGCGCGGCGCAGCGGAAGAAGTCGCGCGTCGATGTAGAGGAAGTAGTCGATCACGTCCCACGAACCGAGCTCCTCGTCCTTGATCCCAGCAGCCGATCAGTGCAGCAGTCGCAGTAGCGCCTCCACGGAGTCCACACGTACGGGGATGAAACGCCGAGCGTCGGTGTGCTAGCACCACACGCACGGCAAGGGCGGCGGCCGAGAGTGGGGGGGCGGCGGCTAGGGAGGTGGTGGGGCTCACGGGTTGTGTCGTCCCCCTAGCCCCTCCCTCGTATATATAGGGCGTACTAATGTGGTTCTATCTCATAGGTCCATTAGTAACCCTAATCCCTCTTGGATCAATATCCTCTTGGGTCTTTAAACCGTATTGTAATGATGAGCTCTTGCGCATATCACCAACAACGACCGTCTTGCTGTCCCTATTCGGGCTCGGCAACTTCCTCGGCCGGCTCGGCGGCGGCGGCATCTCGGAGAAGTTCGTGCGGTCGACGCTGCTGGTTCCCCGGCCCATCTGGATGTCGCTGACGCAGGCCGTCCTCGCCGTCGTCTACCTCTGTCTGGCCTACACCCTCGCCCCCGGCGCCGTCTATGCCTGCGTCACCGCCATCGACGTCTGCTACGGCGTGCAGTTCGCCGTGATGATCCCAACGACGTCGGAGCTGTTTGGGCTCAAGAACTTCGGCCTCTTCTACAACCTCATGACCGTGGCGAACCCGCTGGCGGCGGTGCTCTTCTCCGAGGAGCTCGTGGGGCGGCTCTACGACGGAGAGGCCGCGAGGCAGCGGCACGGCGGGCACCCGCACGCCTGCCTTGGCGCGGAGTGCTTCAGGGTGTCGTTCGTGGTGCTGGCCGGGTGCTGTGCGCTGGGGACGGCGGTGAGCTTGGTGCTGGCGGCGAGGATACGCCCGGTGTACCGGGCGCTGTACGCCGGCGGGTCGTTCAGGCTGCCGAATAGCTCCCAGCAGCACTGAGACCATCTGAAGCGCGATTTTGTTGGGTTTATAAAGTTTTGGGGGATTTAAATATTTGTGTAACTTTTTGTGGTGATTTGGAATTGGTTCTTCAACTGAAGGTGAGGTGTGTGCACGTGAGTTGCTCACCTAGACCGGACAAAAGATGTTCTATTTGCTTTTCATTCTGCTCGGCTGGTCGTGGGTGGTGCTGATTTATTGTGAGAGAAAAGTACTGCTGGCTGGTTGGTGGCTGGTGGCTGGTGCTGGTTTCGTCTGAGAGAAAAATACTATTAACTGGTAGCAACCGAATTTGTTTTCATAGGACATCAAAATAGAGTGTTAAAGTGTTAACGATCTGACTTTACATGCTCTATGTATTTATAAATTTCCATACAAATCTATATTTATATGTATATATCTATTTCTAAAGCGAGTAAAGTTTCCACCTAAATTTTTAGTTGGACCTATCTTATGTCATTGACACGTGGGTCTTAATCCATCTCATATGCGAGTTGGATAAATCATTCGTCCACAACACGATCACGTAGATCCCACAAATTAACATATGAACAAGGATACATAGCTAATACAATTTGACTTTTAGGGTAGTCGCAGTGTATTCCAAAATGGAACAGAAGTCGCTGGAAACCGAACATTGCACACTGTGGCGGTGGAACGGTGGGTGTCATAACTCAAATTGAATTTCAGACTCGGTTCGATTGTGAGTTGTTGGTGCTCATTAAAATATTCAGCTGGCCGCGTATGGCTGTTTACTCCCCTGACCTCCACCTAGTGATGAAAACGGACGTAAACATATTGAAAAATCTCATTTCTACTTCCGTTTTTATATTTTTTGGCGGAAACGGAATTGGGTTCGGAAAATACGGATACGGAAATGGGATCGGATTACGCGAAAATACCGAAACGAACCAATACGGACGTTGAGCCGGAAAGAATAACGCGATCAAATATTCTCGAATATACATTAACAAAGTCACAAAATAATATACACATACGAAGATATTAGTCCAATATTCACTAGTATGCCATGTGTTAACATGTTAACATACATACTTAGTGATTGGTATATTTTTGAACATATCAATTTTTAGACATATCTTATGTAGATTAAAAACGAGATGAAAAACAGAATAAATACGAGTCAATTCCATGTAAAAACGGAATTCCTCGGAAACGGACGGAGAAACCTCATTTCTACTTCCGTAAATACGGAAACGGGATCCCACAAATACGGAAACAGACGGACAAAAATAGAAAACGGAATGGGTCGGAACAGGAATATTTCGGTCCGTTTTCAACCCTACTTCCACCTACCCACTGCAAGTAAAATAATCACTCTGTTCGGTTGACTGTGGTTGGTAACTGATGCTGATTTTTGATGAGAAAAAAATACTGCTGGCTGACTGGTGCTAGTGATTTGTGCTGATTTGGTATGAGAGAAAAATATTATTAGCTGATTACATCCGAACAGAGTGAATATATAGGTAGACCTCACAAAACCATAGTCAACACAGCAACTACCGAATGCTGGTTTCATTCGACCTCCGCTATTAGAACTGAGAACCAGTTGGAGGCTGTGTTTAGTTCCCAAAATAACTCCCCCCAATTCTAAACTTTCCATCACATCGACATCACATTGAAATATTAAATATAGCAAATGACGCATGCATGGAGCATTAAATGTAGATAAATAAAAAAATTAATTGCATAGTTTTGATGTACACGATGAGACGAATCTTTTGAGCTTAGTTAGATCATGGTAGGACAATAATTACTACAAACAAATGAAAAATTCTATAATATACTACAGTGTCCGATGTGACTTTTTGCATCACCTTTTCCCTCTATCTAAACACAGCCGAACACACCACTGGACTGCCCTTATTATGTCATCCATCATTAACATGTGTCCTCGGGCAGGTCCCCCGTTGTCGCCTTTCCCTCCGCCTCTGCGGCTCTCGACGTCCTACGTTTATTGCCTGGCTCTCCCTACTCCACCGACCACCGTAGCTGCCTCTGGCTCACCTAGTCGCACCGATCTTTTCCATTCTCCTCCCAACGCCCACTTGGGCTGGCGGAATTAACTTTGTATGTTCCGAGTTTCTGACACATTTAGTGCTTTGCGAGTATAGACACACGTGTAACACGTATGTGATTTGAAAAACAAAATTATATTTTAATTCAAAAGTATATATAATTAAGTATTAATTAAATTAATATTCAAAATAAATTCTAAAAACCATGTATCATAATAAACTTTACTGCTATCTCATAGGTTAGGTCGACACAAATCTAATATAACAGAATTAGACTACAACAGATAATTAGAAACAAATTATATGTGTTATTTCTCTCCATGAATTAAATTTTCTAAAAAGATCTCACCTCCATTCTCCTTCTCAGAAAAAAGAAAAAAAAAGATCAAGATCAAGATCAAAATTAATCAAGTGCATGGGTACATGTAGTGTCGAATAAAACTCAGTAAGGGCTTGTTTGTTTGTTCATGTTGCATTCCTGCCCCTGAACGGTTCCAGGCCAGGATCCAGTGAAATCGGGTGGCTCACTCATTCCTTCTCCTGAACCATCCTGGCAAGGATCCATTCCAGCAACTAAAAAATGATGTTCGGATGGTCCTGAATTCATGATCCATTCCGGATAGTTGCTGCTAGGGCATGCATGACGCTGACTATGAACATTACGAATCAAAACATGTTATTTTTACATCACACAATGCAATACTAATCACGGCCATCGGAGACAGCATACTGCATATTTCTTGCTTCGCATGACTGAGAAGTAGCAACAGCAGCACTGACACGAGTTCTATAACCCAATTCTTGACCTTGCAAGACCTCGTGAATTATGCCAGGGGTGGACGGTCCGGTCATAGGGGACGGACGGTCCGCCCCTCCATGAAGTTTTTTAGTCAGAGACTGTTATCGCAATAAATTAACGCCGAAAGTAAGATGGACTTGAAGCAGAAGATTAAGAAGACATGTAAATCGGCTCCTGCGTGAGCATTTGGGCCACATGGGCCATGTATCTTTAGATTTGGTTCAAGATTAGAGATAGAGTCCGATCGGGACAAGATAGAATTAGATTGTTTCCCAAATCTCCGGACTATAAATATGTACCCTATGTTATTCATGAAAGAAGAACGTCATCACGTCTCACAAACAACAACTCTCGGCGCACCACCACCCCTAATCTTAGGGTTTCATCCAAGTAAGCGTCATGCTGCACTGATTGCTTCTTGCGATCAGGGCAGCGTTGTTCTTGCTTTTACCTTGTTATTACTCATACTAAAGCATTTTTGATGGCGAGTAATGCTAGTTATCCTGATGTTCGTAGCATGGCTTTTAGTAGATCTATTGTGCTTTGTTGCTTATCATCTACGAATATTATGTTGTTTTTCGTGCAGTCATGTTTCAATCCTATGCTAGTTCTTGTTGCGTAGAATTAGTTGCACGGAGACAACACCCTGCTTCTTTTCCGTCTAGTAGATCTAGTCCGTTACGGTTTGCTCTTGTACATAAGAGTTGGCATGATATCTGCTAGGTTAGGCCTTGCAAATGGATTGGATGATCCGGTGATGTATTAGATGCTTTGCCTTAGTCTTAACAGGGAATTGATCCGGGAATCGGCTCTTGCTAGTTCTTAGGCCTCTGTTTTGGGTTATGGTTTAGTTATTTATTACGTTCATTAGGCCCAATCACGTGTCGGATGTTTTGATCTAGCAGTGAAGCTTTTACCATCGTGGATTAAATTAATTAGATTTAATTGAAGCAGCTTTACACTTATTTGCTTTATTTATCAGTATCCGGATAGATGCAGATCCAATCTGACACTGGGAATCGATCGGCTCTTTAAAGCCGATACAAGAGTCGTCCCAGGGAGCCGACCACGGCTCGGATTTACGTTTCCACGTGTTTGTGTATGCAGGCAAATCGTTGCAAGCACGTTCGCACCTTCCTGATCGGGTATAGGTCAGGTGGCACGCCCGACATTCTCTGGAATCTCCGGGTGCGTGACGGAATTGCGGGCCGTCGACGAGGGAGCAGTGCCTGCCTGCGCCCCGGTGACCTCCCGGCTCTTCGTGTTGCCTGTCGCTGCTCGCCGGTGGGTTTCGACTGACAACACATTCTGGCACGCCCAGTGGGACACTCATCAACAACAACGCCCGCCGCAGAGATGACAGGAGCTCAGGACCAAGCATCGGTTCCGCCGGTCACCAAACCTGTCACGTATGAAGAGCTGACATTGGAACATAAGCAAAAATACGATGAGGCAAAGCTCAGTTCGAAGCCGATCTCATCGGCTCTTTTGAGAGGACCCGCAACCATGGCATCAGGTGGAAGGAGTTCTCACCAGAAGGCGCTCTCGACAACGTTGATCTGTCTGTGCCATCAGAGGAGCGAACCAGGGCCCTACGCCAGGAGATGAACTATATGGTGGCTCATACGCTTCATCGGCACTCAGAAAGCCTGGTGAACGAACTTGAGCGCGTGGCACATCGCGTTGTCCAGGAGGTGATCAAGAACCAGTACTCCCCGTCGGGACCAGTCCTGGGGAGCCACAAGGGCGAAGCTGCACTGTAATCCAGGCCGCCAGTGTCCTACTCGCTCGCGGCAGTAGGACAATAGAATTCGCCGATCTATGTTGTTCACAAGATCGGCGGTGATCCTGGAGAAGGCCAGTTCCTAACCGAGCCACCCAAGGAAATCCCGTACGGCTACACATGCGCATACATCCCTGACAGCGTCAATCCAACACGCTCGGTGCAGTTGGTAAGCCCAGGAGCTTCTGGAGCAGACGCGGAGAAACAAGCGTGGCTGGCAAAGTATGATACCGGGCCGAGTGCTGAGCCATCGTCCCCAGGAGTTCTTACTGTGGAGCAGGTCAGTGCAATACTGAGAGACCAGTTTGGCATCCTGCCCAAGAGAAAAGCGATCGGCTATTCCAAGCCGTATCCAAGTGACTACGACTTAATCCCATTGCCACCCAAGTATCAGCTCCCTGAGTTCACTAAGTTCAACGGGTCAGAAGGAGCCAGCTCCATTGAGCATGTGAGCCGATACTTAACGCAGCTTGGGATGATCTCAGTATCGGATCCGCTGAGGGTCCGGTTCTTCGGCCAATCTCTTACAGGCCCAGCTTTTGGGTGGTACGCATCATTGGCTCCAAATTCGATTCGAACTTGGAGGCAGCTGGAAGATCAGTTCCATACCCAGTATCAGTCGGAGGCTGCTGAAGCTGGGATTGCCGACCTCGCCCAAGTCAGGCAGAAGCGAGGAGAGACTGTGTCGGAATATATACAGCGCTTCAGAGAGGTCAAGAATCGATGCTACTCATCACGCATTACGGAGAAGGAGGCATTCGATCTGGCAGTTCTAGGACTCGCTAAGCCGATCAAGGATATGGCTTTCTAGTTGGAGTTCACATCTCTGGCGCACCTGGTGCAGAAGCTTACGACATATGAGCTTTACCATCCTGAGGTGTACCAGGACAAGTTCAAGTGCCATGTGAACATGGCCCAAACGAATGAATCTGATGACTCCGGCGAGGAACAAGAAGTGGCCATGGCAGAGTGGACTCGGGGGGCAAACCCCGTCCCGTGCAAATGGATCAAACAACAGGGGCTTGTGAAGGGCTTCGACTTCGACGTAGCCAAAGCAGAGTAGATATTTGATCTGCTGCTCAAAGAAAAACAGCTGAAGCTCCCAAAGAATCACAAGCTGCCAATGGCACAAGAGCTGCAGGGGAGGCTATACTGTAAATGGCATCATTCGTTCACTCATGCCATGGGTGAATGCAAGGAGCTGCGTCGTCAGATTCAATCTGCTATCGAGCAAGGCCGATTAATCCTGGCTCAACATGCGATGAAGGTCGACACGAAACCCTTCCCACAAGCCAACGTGGTAGAGTTGTCAGACTTCACTCCTACGAGCCAGAACTTTTCATTCCAGATCAACATGGCGGGGCCTGTACGCCGTCGTGACGAGCAAAGGAGAGAGGCCGTTTCTAGCAAACGGCCCCAGGATCAAAATAAGCCAGGGCGACAGCATATTACTGAAGAGCAAGTGCGTCACATCCGTAATCAGCTTCCAGCTTCTGATCAGCTTCTGGAAAAATATGAGTATCAGCACAAGCTGCGTCGCCGATATCAATTGGAAGAAGAGGAGTACGAGTACCGCACAGGGAGGACGCTGGGAAGGCGCCAGGCTATACGCGCCCACTGGCATTGCCCGTTCTTCAAGTACTGCTGGAATTCCGGCATGAGCCGATTGCCCACTATAGATGATTGTCTAGAGTGCAGGCCTCGGACACGCCAGTCATGCGAGATATCGGTGTTCCGGCGCTTGGGGCCCAAAGTGCGTCACGACGAACATGTTGAGCGGCCGACCAAGGGCGATTTTGAGCCATAAGAAGAAGACAGGTACCATCGCCCACGGTGGTGTCCTGATGGGCTTAATCGCTCGCAGAAGCGCAGAGTGCAGCGCTTGCGCAATCTAGAAGAGGCAGAAGCGAGATACCTTGACGTGCTGAGGAAGGCACGTCCGGATCTCGCGGAACAGGTCAGGCACCCGCGAAGGGTGGAAAGGTGCCCTCCAAGAAAAGAGTGGTGCCCCAAGCAAGCAAAAGCCGATGAGAAGCCATCGGCTGATGTGAACATGGTGTTCGTGCTCCCATCAGAGTTCCGGGCACCCCAACCGGAGGATTTGCCTATTGCACAGTTGGATCTTGGCCCCCAGCCGATCATCTTCGAGAAGCCAAAAGAAAAAAGCTACAAACATTTGAAGGGGCTGTATCTCAAGGGCTTCATCAACGGTAAACCCGTTAACAGGATGTTTGTTGACACCGGTGCTGCAGTCAACCTGATGCCATATTCAGTGCTGCGCCGGTTGGGGCGTTCTTCTGCCAACCTCATCAAGACCAACGTGACGCTCAATGACTTCAACAGGCAACCTTCGGAGGCAATGGGGGTTCTTAATGTGGAGTTGACAGTGGGCCGCAAGACGATCCCAACTTCATTCTTCATCATCAACAACAAAAGTACATACACGGTGTTGCTTGGGAGAGATTGGATTCACACTAACTGTTGTATCCCTTCCACAATGCATCAGTATCTGGTCCAATGGGATGGCGATGAAGTAGAAGTAGTCCCTGCAGACGATTCCAGCGAGGTCTCGCTCGCAGATATGAACGCCTGGGACGCAGAAGGACAAGAGCCGATCTTAGGGATTTCATTGGAAGACTGTGATCGGATCGAGGCGACAAAAAACGGACTGAGGCTGGTCTTATCCACCGGCCTTACAGAGTAAACACGTCCTGGTATGCTACGGGGTGTAATAGAGGAAGAGAGGTCGGTCCCAGCGACCGGCCCCAAAAAAATAGAAAAATCCTATTTGGGGTCGGAATTATTACATCGTGTACATATGATGGCCTGCTCCGGCAGTTGGCTACTCATTGACTATTTGGTTTCGAATGGTAATGGAAGTATAGAAACGGCCAGCCCATGCGGTTGGCCAAATAATTTTTCTTGTCATCTCCCCGTGTTTGTCGCTAATCTTGTGGATAATGAAGACTCGCCTGCGTTCACAGCTGGTTTTTCAGATGACGGCAAGCTAGGATACGGGTTCACGTCAGCTGATGATTTGGAAGAGGTTGACATCGGTCCTTGGGATAAGCCACGGTCGACATTTATCAGCAAAAAGTTGGATCTGGTCTTGTGTGAGGAGATGATTGCATTGCTGAAAGATTACCGGGATTGTTTCGCATGGGACTACACTGAGATGCCCGGTCTAGACAGAAGCATCGTCGAGCATCGGCTCCCGCTCAAGAAAGGGTTTCGGCCGTTTCAGCAATGAGCACGTCAGATGAAAGCCGAAGTCCTAGAAGAAGTCAAGAAAGAGGTGGAGAAAATGTTGGATGCTGGGTTCATCAGGCCGTGCCGGTATACAGAATGGATCTCTAGCGTGGTAACAGTACAAAAGAAGGATGGCCGATGGCATGCCTGCGTCGATTTTAGAGATCTCAACAGAGCGACGCCAAAGGACGAATACCCAATGCATGTTGCAGAGACATTGATCAACGCAGCTGCGGGCCACAAAATGATGAGTTTTATGGACGGTAACGCCGGCTACAACTAGATCTTCATGGCCCCAGAAGACGTGAACAAGACCACGTTCAGAGTACCAGGCGCGGTCGGCTTGTTCGAGTACTTGGTTATGACCTTTGGATTGAAAAATACCGGTGCAAAATACCAGCGTGCCATGAATTACATTTTGCATGATCTCATTGGCAAACTGGTAGAAATTTATATTGATGATGTTGTGGTCAAGTCCAAATCAGCTGGGGGGCATCTAGAAGATCTGCGTCGAGTCTTAGAGCAGACTCGAAGGTTTGGGCTCAAAATGAACCCAAAGAAGTGTGCTTTTGGCGTGTCGGCCGATCAATTTTTGGGATTACTGGTGCATGAACGGGGAATCGAGATCTGCTGGAAGAGTCAAGAAGCTGTCAAGACGATGAAGCCACCTACTACGAAGAAAGAGTTGCAGAAGCTCATCGGTAAAATTAACTTTGTCAGACGATTTATTTCTAATCTGTCTGGGCGCATCGAACCGTTCATGGGTTTAGTGAAGATCAAATCCGATGATGAGTTTCGCTGGGGGGCAGAACAACATCAAGCTTTTGATGAAATCAAAGAATATTTATCGAAGCCTCCAGTGTTGGTTCCTCCTCAGCAAGATAGGCTGTTCTATGTGTACCTATCTGTGGGTGACACTTCCATTGCTTCGGTGTTAATCCAGAAGCACGATGGCCAGGAGAGGGTGGTTTTCTACCTCAGCAGGCGCATGTTAGACGTCGAGACCAGGTATCCTGAAATTGAGAAGCTTTGCCTTTGCTTATTCTTTACATGTTCAAAGCTTCGTCATATTTTGCTCTCGGCGGAAACAATTGTCATATGCAAATCGGATGTCATAAAGCATATGCTGTCAGCTCCTGTTCTGAAAGGCCGGCTTGGAAAATGAATGTTCGCATTGTCAGAGTTCGATATTCGTTATCAGCCTACAAAAGCAGTCAAAGGACAGGCACTGGCGGATCTTATTGCAGACAGGATCGGCACTGATATTACTGAACTATTTATTCGTGGTTGTGCTATGTTTTTTGACGGATCGGCTTGTGATGATGGGTGAGGTGTGGAATTCTGTTGGTGTCGCCTCGAGGGGTGACTTACTCCTTTTCCATCAGGATGACTGCCCCATGCACCAATAATTTGGTAGAATATGAAGCCGTTCGCAAAGGGATGGAACTGCTCCTCGAAGCTGGTGCAGAAGCGGTGGAAATATTTGGAGATTCGAAGCTTGTGATTTTTCAGCTCACGGAAGAATATAGATGTGAGAGCGAGGCTCTTTTTCCAATATGGATGCAGTGCCATGAGTTGATGTCACAATTCAGGTACATCAATTTCCACTGGATATGCAGGACTCTGAACAATGAAGCCAATGATTTGACACAGATGGCTTCCGGGTACAAAGAATCGGCCGATGGGGTTGACGTAGAGGTTCAGTTCCTAGAACCTGTAGACGGGAGAGCCGATATCTTCAATTACTTGAAGGATTCGGCTCGGGGGGCACCCAGGAGGATAAGACTCAAGGCTATGAAGTATGTTCTGATAGGGGATGATATATTTTACAGAACCTTGGAAGGACTACTGCTTAAATGTCTGGGACCTTCAGAGTCAAATCGGCTCTTGCATGAGGTTCACGAGGGAACCTGCGGTACTCATCAATCGGCTCATAAGATGAAGTGGCTGATTAGGCGATCGGGTTATTACTGGCCCACTATGCTTGAAAATTGCTTCAAATATTACAAAGGATGTCAGGCATGTCAGAGGTTTGGCAAAATTCAGATAGTGCCAGCATCAGTAATGAATCCTATCATCAAACTGTGTCCATTCAGAGGTTGGGCCATGGACATGATTGGTCAGATCAACCGTCATCTAGCAAGGGTCACCAGTGGGTCTTAGCTGCTACAGATTATTTCACAAAGTGGGTAGAAGCAGTGCCCATGAGGTCAGTAGCATCAAGAGATGTGATCAACTTTGTCAAAGAGCACATCATTCACAGATTTGGGATTCCTCAAACTATTACAACCGATGGAGGATCGGTCTTTATATCAGAGGAATTCAGGAAGTTCGTCGATGACATGGGAATTAAGCTGATCAGATCATCTCCATACTATACCCAAGCAAATGGACAGGCTGAAGCATCCAACCAGAGCCTCATCAAGCTCATAAAGAGAAAGATTGATGAATATCCTAGGCGCTGGCATGAGGTGTTGTCAGAAGCTTTGTGGGCGTATCGTATTTCATGTCACGGGTCCACCAAGACATCGCCGTACCATTACTCTACGGCCAAGACGCTATGTTGCCATGGGAAATCATGGCTGGATCAAGGCGTGTCGAGTTCCAGAACGATCTGACAACTGAACAATATGCAGCCTTGATGAATGACAATGTGGAGAACCTGACAGAGCTAAGACTTTGGTCATTGGAGAAGATTAAGGAAAACAAGGCTAAAGTTGCTCGTGCGTACAACAAGAAGGTCAAGCCAAAGAATTTCAAGGTTGGAGACTTGGTTTGGGAGGCAGTATTGCCATTGGGAACTAAAGATAAAAAGTATGGCAAGTGGTCTCCAACTTGGCACGGGCCGTACAAGATTGATCAGGTTTTGCCTGGGAATGCATACATGCTCGAGGAATTGGACGGCGTCATGTTTCCTGTTGCTGTCAATGGCCAACACCTCAAGAAGTATTTCCCGAGCATGTGGGAAAGCGAGTAACAAGAGCCGATCAGATCTATCTGGCTGTACCGAGAAAGGCCAACATGTTGAGTTGGCCAGTAAAAAAAAAGAAAGAGATAGGCCAACACGTTGAGTTGGCCGGCAAAAAAAAAGAGATAGGCCAACACGTTGAGTTGGCCGGCAAAAAAAATGAATGAGAGGCCAACACGTTGAGTTGGCTAGTAAAAATACATATGAGAAGCAAGATAGCCGATGTGTAACCATCGACTTAAGGTGTTTTAAATGAGTACAAGTTTCTAGTTTAACAGGCAACATCAAATGTTTTCTGAATAGTTCTACTAGTTCAGGAATCTTTCTATGGCATGGATGGCTTCTGCACGTATAGCGTCAGCTCTTGCAATTATTTCTTCGTCGTCCTTATCATCGCCTGATATTATCTGTCGACTCAAGGTGCTTATCTCTACAAACTCTGCATGTATTTGTTCAGTCATTTCTTGGGCTTCCTGTTTGGAGTTTGCGATCGAAGCTTTCTCCTCTTGGATTAGTCTTTGGGTATTGCGGACCTTTTCATCAAGTTCCATCAGTTCCTTTTCCAAGAGGTTGAGTCGTCTTGTGCTCTCGGAGATATCAGCTTTAGCATCCAGAGTTGCCTTCTTTTGGTTGAGTAGTTTGCACTTCTGAGTGATGTCGGCTTTCAGAGGGATTTGAGAATGACGCAGTTCTATCCTCTGTTGTGCTGCCTTCACCTCCGCCCGAAAGAAAGGAAGATGGCCGGTTGGCCAAAGTTTGACTCGAAGTGATTCTGGAAGCTGGGATTCTATCTGCTTGAGAATTTATTTTATCTTGCTGGAATCATCAACCAGAGCAGTGATCGGAGCAGATAGTAGATCCTTTATGAGATGAAGCTGATCTGCCAAGTTAGCCGATTGCTGCAGAGATGGTGTTTTTGCTCCAGGGGCAGTCAGACCCATTGATGCCGGGTCGAAAGAGAGCAAACTTGAAATGTCAAAGCCCTGTGGACATATCTGAAGTTAGAGCAAGGTGCATTTGTGAAGCTATCGGCTGGTTCAGAATTGGTTCTCATAAAAGTTACCTGTTCTGAACAAGAAGTGATGATCGGTTCAGGTGTAGCCGATACGGTTGGATTGGAGGTGACAACAGGGGCTTCGACTATGTCAACTTGTTCGTCATGCACATCCGTCAGAGCATTTAAAGTTTCAGTTGCTCCAGTGTTAGATTCATGAATGATGACTTCGTGTTGTGCTTGGCTACTAGTTTCAAGGGTGTCTTCAGTTGCGTCCTGGAAATAAAATTACAGTCAACCAGAGTACATGTGTACGCAATAAAGAAAAGGTTTTGGAAAAATGAGTTACCTGGTTGGTGTTAGACTCTGATGGACTCGGGGAAGCTTGTGCTGATTTCTTGATGACTCGCCTCGTGATCATCTTTCTTTTCTTAGTTGGCACTCGGGGGGCAGCACTTGCAGAAGTTTGTCTTCGTTTAAAAGCCGACTGGAGTAAGTCTGGCTGAACAGCCATTATTACTTTCTTCATTGATGGTGATCCCTTGCAAAAGAGGACATCAGGAGCAGTTGGAAGAAAGTGGAATGGTTCCCCGTTACTGGTCACAGGTGCTGGACCATCTTTATTTTTTTGAGGGATGTACCACCTTTTATTAATTGTTTATGGGTACAGAAATACAAATAAATGCCTTCAGGCGGTGAAAGAAATCACACTTGTCTACCTAAGTCAAAATAAACCGAGCTTCTAGCTAACTTATGCGCATCTTCATTAGATGCTCTGCCTTCATGAACAAACTCCGATGAGGCAAAGGATCCCGCCCTGGCCTTGATCTCCTGGACGATATGCCCATAGATACCTTTGCTGTCATCTCTGATGTTCTTCACAACATTTATGTTGTCACTTGCAATCCTGACCTTCCTGATTGCGAGATCGCTGGCAAGGGCAAGACCCTCTCTGCAAGCGATTGCTTCCATCAATTCCGGGTCAGTAACCCCTTGGGTAATAAGAACTGAAGCTCCCTGGAAAGCTCCCGTTCCATCCCTTGCTACTGCCGCTGCCGCTGCTCTGCCCGTGTTCTTAGATATTGCCACATCCACATTAATCTTTAATGTGTCTGCTGGAGGAGGGATCCACCTGGGCACTCGCTGCTGGGTCCCCCTTCCTCCACCTTGTTCAGGCTTGATGAGATTAAGATCAGCTATGTACCTGTCGATGAAACAGTGTGTGGACAATGGGCTCTGGAATGAATGCTCATGGATAGCTTTCCTCCGCACGAACCAGATCGCCCACAGGGTGACCGCGACCCTGATCAAATCAGCTTTCATCAATTTTTTTGCTGCTTCTACCCACCATGCGTGAGCATTTGTCTCCTGAATGCTGTACAAAAAATCAGTCACTTCTGCACGCTCCAAAACCCAAACACATCTTGCCAAGTTACACTCAATCAAGGAGTGTTTCCAGGAATCTTGTGCTCCGCAGATGCCACATGAACTCTGTTGGGCCATGTGTCGACAAAATAGAATGTCCCCCGATGGTAGAGAATAACGAGCAAGTCTCCATAGGAATACTCGTATTTTGGAAGGGACATCTAACTTCCAGACCCCCAACCATTCCTTCTCCTCAGCTTTAGTATCTGATCGCCCAGCAATATTCTCCATATATTCTGCTGCATGATACTTGTTAATAACCAGCATCCTATAAGCTGATCTCACTGAAAAAACACCTTTCTTTTCATGGTGCCATGCCCAGAAATCAGCCTGTCTTCTGGTACATAGAGGGATGTAAAGTATCGCTTCCACATCAGCTGGTGTGAAATAAGTTTGCAACATTTGCATATCCCATGTTGCCGTCGTAGCATCTATCAGCTCACTGACCAAATGAGGGGCCATTGCAGCTGAAGATCTAAGCGGCCTAAGTGAGCCTTCCCTAGGAAGCCAATTCATGTTCCAAATTTTAGTAGTTTCGCCTGTCCCTATCCAGCGAATCAGCCCTTGTGTCAGCACTTCCCTTCCATCCAAAATGGAGCGCCAAACACGAGATGGTCGTGACCCCAATTGTGCTACCAAGAATTCACTTGAAGGAAAGTACACATCTCTCAAAATACGAGCACTCAGGGTGCTGTCATCCTGAAGAATTTTTCATGCTTGTTTTGCCAACAGAGTTAGATTGAAAAGCTCTATATCTCTGAAACCAAGACCTCCAAAAAATTTTGGTTTCATCATGTCATCCCAAGAGACCCAACAGGTTTTCCTCTTTCCTTCAGTACTACCCCACCAGAAATTCCGAAGCAGACTGTTGATATGCAGGCATAGACCTCTCGGTAATTTGAAGCAGGACATCGAGTAGGTTGGGATTGCCTGAGCAACTGATTTAATCAGCACCTCTTTACCTCCTACTGATAGGCATTTTTCCATCCAACCCTATACTCTCTTCCATACACGGGTTCCCGACATCCGACGGCATGCCCAAGTATTTCTCGCAAAGATATTCATTATGAACATCCAGAATATCTTTCATCGCTATCCTTGTCACCTGTCGGCATCCCTTTGCAAAGTGAATTGAAGATTTATCCAAATTTACTTGCTGACCTGATGCTCGACAATAGAGTTGTAAAACATCTTTGATCTCCCTTGCATTCTCCCTATTCGCCTTGAAAAGCAGCAGGATGTCATCTGCGAAGAGTAGGTGACCGACCATCGGGGCCGACGGCGCCACCTTAATTCCTTTGAGGACTGATGACAGCATTCTCGACTTCAGCAGGCACGAAAGGCCCTCTGCCGCTAAAACAAAGAGGTAGGGAGAAATAGGATCACCCTGATGAATGCCCCTAGATGGATTAAAAGTTTCAAGGCACTCACCATTAAATAACACCGCAAAAGAAACAGACGAAACTAGCCGCATGATCATGTCCACCCATAACTGATGAAAACCCAGCTTCAGCATGATCGCACGTAGATAGTTCCATTCAACTCTGTCATAAGCTTTTTTCATATCCAACTTCAGTGCACAGTATCGTTGATCACTGGAACGTTTTTGCTTCATGAAGTGCAAGCACTCGTAGGCTGCTATGATATTATCTGTGATTAATCGCCCTGGAACAAATGCTGATTGCTCCTCGGAGATAATTTCCGGCAACAGCATCTTCAATCTATTTGCTAGTACTTTTGACGCGATCTTGTATATTACGTTGCATAAACTGATCCGTCTGAATTGACCCAGCTCCTCCGGGCTTTTGACCTTAGGAATCAGAACAATGAAAGTATTGTTAATGCGTACCGGGTCATCTTCTCCACTCAAAACCCTCAGCACTGCCGAGGTCACCTCATCGCCACATAAATCCCAATGCTTCTCCAGGCCATGAGCTTCTATGCCATCTGTATATTATTCCGGTGGCTAATTTAGACAACAAAGAGGCTGCAGCAATGATTATTGGGCCAAATACGCTAAACAGCCCAAAATTGGATGCCCGCGCCTTCAGGTGATGGATTTGGCGCCTTCAGGTGATGGATTTGGAATCCCAGCCTCTCCCTCCCCTCCCGTCACCTCCCTCGGACTTGGAACGGCGCTCGAGGCCCGCCCGCCGCCGCGCCACCCTGGCACCCCGCCGCCGGGAGTGGACCTCCTCCCCCTCGCCTTCCCCTCCGGCGGCGCCTCCCCGGTTTGTCCTCCCCATCCGGCACCCTAACCTGCCTACAACCGCCGGCCATGGCGCCTGCAGATCTGATGCCACCCCTGCCCCTCGCCCCCTCCTTGCAGGACCTCGCTGCAGGACAGCCTCGCCGCCCCTCCGGCCTCCCTGCAGGTCGGCGCCCCCGGCTGCCCTGCAGGCCGACAAGTGACGGCTGCTGGTGAGCTGGTCGCCTGGTCCCTGGAGGCCGGCGCCCCCTGCTGCTTGCCTGGAGGCCGACGCCCCCTGGCTCCTGCTCCCTCTGAAGGTTTGTTCAAATTTCTATGCTATATGGTACATGATTTCGGCCACATTATTGATTATTGATGCACTTTCATACTTTGTCTGTAATCTGTTGAACAATTGAACTATGAAGAGGAATGGGGATATTGCTTCTTTTTTTAGGAATAGCTTCAGTCAAAACTAAGAAAAGAAATACCTTGGGTGATGCTCTTTTGTATGATTGTCTTGCCACATTCATTGAGCGGGATATTTTCTTTTGTGGTGGATGAGAATGACATAATCGAGACTTTTATGAACATTATAAATCGTAAACCAGACAAGTAACTTCTTTTATTCATTTGAACTAGTATGTTTGAAGTATTTGTATTATAATTTATACAACTTTGGTATTTAATTGTTGAATTTAAGATTTAGAATGTAATTTATGTTCTTGGTAACCGAATTTCTCGGTGAAGTTTAAATTTTATTACCGAATTATATATGGATTATACCTAATTGCAAGTGAAAAAATGCCGTGGCATACCCTCTATGAAATCCTAGGTTCGCCACTAATTGCATCAAGAGTTTGAGCTTTGTGGCACTAGAAAATCTTCAAACAAGCGTCATCGACTTGTTACTCTTGGGAGTTGCCACTCCCTAGACGGCTTGGAGAAGGTAATTTCTTTGCTCATCGACACCATGGAAAAAAATTCTTGTCTCCTGCTCGGTCAATTTCGGTGCTCCATAAGCCTCCTCTATGCTGTGGTCCGCTCGCCTACTTGTTCACGCCTCACAGCATATTAGCCCTTCCTTCACTGCTACGTATTGTTTTGGTAGCAGCGGGTAGGGTGTTCGACGAAGTGCCTCTGAGACCGGCTGTGCTGGTTTCTGTCCCGCTGCGTCCAGGACGATGGTGGGGCTATCTGAAGGGGAGAAGCACTTCATCCGCGGCGGCATTGCGCAGGACATTCGCACCGATGGCCATAGGCGGCTGCAGTTCCGGGCACTCTCTGTTGAGACTGGAGTCATCCCACAGGTAGGTTTTCTGGGTTTCTGCTTGTTTAGTCGCACTCGCGTGCCTTTTTCTCTTTCTTTCTTTTGGAATGCAATGTGGATTCATGTTATTTTGGATTCGTGCCTGCTGTAGGCAAATGGTTCAGCGCGTGTCAGATTGGGTGCCACAGAGATCATCGCTAGTGTCAAGGTATGACTTGTCACACTTTGATGCCCAAAAAAGGCTAGGCAAATTTTTGCATGATAAGTTATGAATCATTGATTAATTAGCATATGATGCCTATGCTGCTGCAATGTAAAGTTATGAAGCCCTATATCACGTTGCTAGTTCAATTGAGCCGGTCCAAATGATGGTAAATGTTAAGCTAGAGTTGGTGCCTGTCTGTTGATATCATCAGTAAATTCTCCTCCAAATAAGAAAACAAAATTTTTAGTCATAGCATGTTTTACTTCTTCCGCACTGTCTTATTTGACCTCTTTGTTTTTGATGAATTCCAATGTACAGGCTGAATTGGGGAAACCAAACATTCTTCACCCTGACAAAGGAAAAGTTTCTATTTTTGTGGACTGTAGTCCAACTGCTG
Source organism: Panicum virgatum (assembly GCF_016808335.1). Lineage (NCBI taxonomy): Eukaryota > Viridiplantae > Streptophyta > Magnoliopsida > Poales > Poaceae > Panicum > Panicum virgatum. The sequence goes on along the minus strand of NC_053141.1, from coordinate 17,461,417 downwards.
AGCCTACATTTGAGGTTGGTTATTTGTTGTGATTGGATCAAATTGAAAATAATCAACTCTTTTAATACATTTTTTTCAAGTCTATAATGTGTGGCAATGCGATTATAGAGTCTGTTTCAAAAAATTTAGATCTTTTTTAACAGAAATGTATGCAGCTGTACTGCTCAAGTTTTATGATTGAATGCTAATGCTGTGACTTTGAGTATGGAGAAACGACAAACTTGTTGACTAGGAAAGCAATAAAGAGGCCACTAAAACTATTTTAAGAAGCATATCTCAAATTGTTTTTTCTGACAATAAAACTATTTGATATTCTGTTACTAGTAGCCTTTATGGGTGCTTTTGTAGATAGGTTCCTTTTAGGATGTGTACATTTGATTCCAGTTCATAACAAAACACAAAAGAGTAATTTGATTTGTACATCGGCTGGCAAGTCCCTGGTAATTTGATTTTGTAGATAAGCTCCTCCTGCATCTTAGTTTGGTCGAGTGTTTCCTGGTCATGTACTAATCCTTAGAGAGAGATTTATCTTGCTATTTTGAGTGTGTGTTACAGACCCTCCAACCCTGTAACCCTCTTTCTTCTTAATATATTGATGTGTAGCTCTCTTGCGCGTTTGAGAAAAAAAAACACTGCTAGAAAGAATTTATAATTTCCATTGTTGTAACCCTGCACTTAATATTACTTTTGTTCCTTTTCAGACTTCATTCTGTTTGAAATCACTACAGTTTTGCTTTTGTATGCTCATCTTATTTGCACTATTTGGATTTTTCTAGGGTAGACGTTCAGAAGAATTGTCTACTGAGTTGTCTGTTGCCCTGCAAAGATGCCTGCTAGGTGGTAAAAGTGGTGCAGGTAACATGTAAACTTATTCGCTCCCTGTGTTTGATCTAGCTTTTTACATGGTCTCAGTGCCTCTTTTAGTTTGATTCTCCCAATATATTAATCGTTTCTACTCTGTTATCAGTTATAACTACTGTTCAGACATGAATGACATCATTATTCTTGTCGTTATAATTGGAAGTACATCTAGTTATATCTACCTTCACTAGGTGATTTCCCCACATGTTGTTGCGGGATTTGAGGGAGCTTTTCAATAAATTGTGACTAAATGATGCAAAATATTTTTAAGTAAAATAGTATGGAGAATATGCAACATTACAATATAGTACATAGATCAAGTTTGTTGAAAATATGACTAATGAAGGAAACTTGTCATTGAGCTAATGAACACACAAATGAAATTAATAGAACTGATATTCACATACAGAATAAATAAATGTTACTTAACACATAGTGGCAATTTTGGTTTAGAGATGTAATGTTAATTGTAGCCGTCTTACATGCATGAACGTTTAACCTCTTCTTTGGTTAATTAATAAATAGGAGAAGAAAAAAAATCAAGAAGACATATATACATCTAAGAGCATGGCTTATAATTTCGGCGACCGCTGGCTGCAGCGGGCGCAGGACAGTGGCGGGCCCGGCACTATTTATTGCCACGCTAGCTTCTCACCCAATAGGAGCAGACGCAGTCTCTCCCAGCCGGCTTGGGCGGGCGACTCGCGAGGCGTCCACCTTCTTCTCTCTCCTCCTCGTAGATATGAGCACGAAGATGTGCATGAAGTTGATTGGGAGAAATGTTAATTCTGATGATGTGTAGAAGAGAGAAATAGCATTTATGACACTTCTAGTGATCAATTCTGTGGTAATGAACAAAATAGCGTATGTATATGACTACATTAATAGATTAAAGATTAAAAGTACTACATATAGTAGAGATGGCGTGGACATTTTTTGTAATTAATAAGGGAACATAGATATATTGCATGAAAGGATTGCAAGTTAGTAATAGGTGATGAAAAAATAGCGTAGTATATGACTTTACGTTAACAGATTTTTTTGATGAAAAACTTTATGTTAAGATTAAAAGTATTGCACATAGTAGAGATGACATGAATATTTTTTGTAATTAATAAGGGAACATGGATAGATTACATGGAAGGATTGCAAGTTAGTGGCACATATAGTGAGGAATGATGTGAACATCTTGCATGAAGGGAGAATACATTTAGTAGGGACCTAATTGCATATTTAGTGGGACACTTAGTGGAGAATGATGTGGACACCTTGCATGAAGAGAGAATACACTTAGTGGGGACCAATTATATAGGATATATAGATGATGTGGACACCTTGCATGAAGCGAGAATACATTTAGTAGGGACCTAATTGCAAATTTAGTGGGACACTTAGTGGAGAATGACGTGGACACCTTGCATGAAAAGAGAATACACTTAGTGGGGACCAATTATATAGGATATATAGATTGGGTTAAGCTTTTGCTAGCCATTGCATTATGATGGAGAGAATAATCACATGTATTCCTCCAAACCCTATAAGGGTGGGATAAATAGATTCTATACATGAGTCTCTAGATGGGCCTCTATACATGGGCTCACATATACACCAACACCCCCCGCAGTCTGAACTACCGGCGCAGCGGTGTTCAAGACTGGACAAGAAGAGAGTACAAAGAGAGTACAAAGGCCCCCGCAGCCACAACTAGCCACCGGCTACGTTGAAGCTAGAGCAAAACTCCGAGAAGGTCGAGGAGGGCAGTCCCTTGGTGAAGATGTCAGCAAACTGGAAGGTAGTTGGGACATGGAGTACCCGTAGCGGGCTTCACGACTGGACTGAAGGTCTCATTATAGTCCACACCAGGTTGCTGAGTGAACCCCCGCAGAACCCAGCGAGCCTTGTAGCGATCCAGTATGCCATCAGCCCGACGCTTATGCGTCCAGATCCACTTGCCAGTCACCACATTGCAACCAGACGGACGCGGCACGAGGTCCCACGTCTGGTTGGCAAGAAGAGCCGCGTACTCCTCTTCCATCGCGCGACGCCAGTGAGGATCCGCCAAGACGTCGCGGACAGAGGAGGGTACCGGAGAGACCCGCGGCTCTCCCTCGGTGGCGGAGAGAGTCGCGGCCTGAGACGCCATCCGCCGAGTCACCATGGGATGGATATGTCGAGGATCCCAATGGATGACTGGCGGGTGGTACACCTCCGGCTCGGCTCGAGAGGGAGCCGGAGGAGGCGACGGCTCCGGTGTAGGCGTCGCAGGAGCCTCCGGAGTAGGAGGCGACACCGGTGTCGGTGCCGAACGACGCCGGTACACCTGCACCGGCTGAGCGTACCGCGCAGGTGCAGGGGAAGGTACCGGGGCCGCGCGTGGCGCTGCGGGAGACACCGGGTCCGCGCGTGGCACGACCGGAGGTTTAGGGGCAGCGCGTGGCGCGACCGCGGGGACCGGAGCCGCGCTCGGCGCAGCAGGGATCACCGGAAGTGGTGCCGGTGCGCCGGGAAAACCTGCAGGGAAAGGATAGATAGGTAATGGTGGCTGAACCACCGGGTCAGTCAGAAACAGAGACTCCGGCTCGGGGTCAGGAGAAGGTGTGGAGGAGGTGGAGTAGGGGAAATCCGACTTGTCAAAGACGACGTGTCGGGAGATCAGAACGCTGCGAGAGGTGAGGTCAAAGCATCAGTACCCCTTGTGGTCAGGGGAGTACCCAAGGAACACACAACGAGTCGAGCGGGGCGCCAGCATGTGAGAAGCGGTGGCGGAGGTGTTAGGGTAACACGCACACCCGAAGACCCGAAGGTGGTCGTAGCGAGGAGGGGTACCGAAAAGAGCGTGGTGTGGAGTGGGAGCAGGGGAAGCAGAGGACGGAAGACGGTTAATCAAGTAGGTGGTGGTGTGGAGGCTCTCAGCCCAGAAGCGCGGGGGCAGAGAGGCCTGGATCAGAAGGGTGCGCATGACGTCGTTCGTCGTGCGAATCATCCGCTCAGTCTTGCCGTCCTGAGGAGAGGTATACGGACAAGACATACGCAGCTGAACACCCCGAGAGAGGAAGAAGGAACGGGAGGTGGAGTTATCTAACTCACGCCCGTTGTCGCACGGGACGACCTTAACGATGAGGCCGAACTGAGTGGACAGGCAAAGAAGTGGAGAAGGGTGGGAAAAGTCTCAGACTTGGCGCGCAAAGGGAAAGTCCAAGAGTAATGAGAGAAATCATCCACCACGACCAGATAATATTTATAGCCAGACATGCTGAGAACAGGAGATGTCCACAGTACACAGTGAATAAAATCAAAAGCATGCGCAGCATGCGAAGAAGAAGAAGAAAAAGGAAGTCGAACATGACGACCTAGCTGGCACGCATGATAGATGTGCTTAGCAGGAGTCCTAGTACATGGAACATCGGTACTACGACTGAGCTGAACCAAAACGTCGCGCCCGGGGTGTCCAAGCCGGCAGTGCCAGGTGGTCGAAGAAGGCGTCACGGCAAAAGCAGCAGACGAAGAAGAAGAAGCCGAAGGCGGAGTAGCGGAAGCAGGGAGCCGAAGAGTGTTAAGGGGCCCCGGGCTGTCACATCTGAGGAGCGGACGCCGGGAAGCCGAATCCTTCACAGTAAGACCAGAAGAGTCAAATTCTTTAGAATAGGAGTTGTCAGCAGTAAACTGGCGAATGGAAAGAAGGTTGTGAACCATTTGAGTAGCAATAAGAATATTAGGAAGACGAGGAGCAGAACCCACGGCGGTGACAGGAAGGCAAGACCCATCACCAACCATGATAGAAGAAGGACAAGAGGGGTGTGGGGGTCGGATAAAAGAGAGGATACCGGCATCAGGAGTGGTGTGGAAGGACGCACCCGAGTCGGTGATCCACTCGGTGCTGACCGGCGGCATCAGTCCCATGGTGCTGAAGGACTGCGCCAGTGCGGTTTGGTCCCACTCCCCAGGCCAGGTCGGCTGCTGGCTGGGCTAAGTGGGCGGGGTCCAGTACGGCGCGGAGAGGGGAGCAGCACCGGTGAACATGGCTGTCGGGTGCCACAATTAGGGACACCCTAATTGGAGTACTAAAACCACTTTCGAAAACACAAACACATGTTAAGGCAACTGGGCCCACAAAGGCCCCCGGCCTCCTTCCAAATCTGGAAGAGAGGAAAGGACTCAAAGAAGCCCAGCATGTGGCCCATTCGCACCCCTCTCAGGCCCACCGAACAATCTCCGCCTCGCTCGAGGGTAGCGGATCTACCCTCGGGCGGGTCACTCATCTCCGCCTCACTCGAGGGCTCCCCTCGGGACCCTCGACCGCGCAATCGCATTTCCGCCTCGCTCGAGGACAGCGGACCTGCCCTCGAGCGGGTGGCCAGTCTCCGCCTCGCTCGAGGACAGCGGACCTGCCCTCGAGCGGGTGGCCAATCTCCGCCTCGCTCGAGGCCATCTCTCGGCACAAGGGACAAGTGGCCCCGCCGCCCAACCGACCGCCGTACAAAGGCATTAAAGGCCAGCTACTCCGCCACGGCTCAAAGGACGGGCGGCGTCAGACTGCCACTCCCGCAGTGGATGTGACCGGCGTCCCGTCCACTGACCCCGGTCACCGCTCTGCCACCCCAGCCGCTATAGCAGCACTGTGGAGCATTCAACGCGGTACAAGACAAGTTGGCGCCGCCCCCGTTACTGTCACGCTGACATCAACCATCCGAACACACCTCCCCCTGGGGAAGGGGTCTGGCGATGTCACGTGCCCTTCCGAGAGGGGCACTCCGCATGTGCGGGCGGGACCCTGGACCTCCCTCTTGTGGGGTCCGGGACTTCCACGCGCCCCCGGACCTTCTAGTGCGCACGCTCGCACCCCGACCAGGGGGTCCGGGACCGTCCCACGCCATTACTACCGCTGGGACTCTGCAGGACGGCCGCCGCCATCTCCACGAGACCAAGGACGGAGCCCAGGATGACGGCGACGTGCGTCGCCTTCCCACAGTACACTTCCTACAGTGTTCGACCACTGTACCCGCGATTCAGGGGAAAACGACGACTTTCGCGCGCCCTACACTCATGTACGCCGCCCCTCCTTACAACTATAAAAGGAGAGGGTGGCTTCCGTTTGGGCAGGCTGATCGACTCTCTCCAATCAAAGGTTGGAAGTAAGTTCTCTGAACTCCCCCTCAGAGGACTCTCAGCACGACTGAGCACTCATCTCAACCAACTCCACCTCTAGCAGAGACTTGGGAGCTTCTCTCCCTCTCTCGCCTCGCTTGTATCCCCTACTACGAGCACTTCGGGTGCAAGATAATACAGTGCCCTCGCACACCCCCTTTGCTGGACGTACGGCCCCGCGGCCGGAACCAGGATAAAACCGTGCGTTACTGTGATTGCCTCTTGCATCATCATCTGGGACGAGGAAACACGCAGCATTTACTAGTTGGGATTCAGGCCCCACGGGTCGGAACGCCGACAGTTGGCGCGCCAGGTAGGGGAGCTGCGTGACTTTTTCTCTCTTTTTCCCACTTGATCTCCAGGAATGGCGAGCAGATCGAACCCATACCCTATGGGTGTTTCGGATCCGTTTCCAGCGGGACGCGCGATCTCGTTCGGGAGTCTCGAGTTCAGGACAACCGGCAACGGTTACCTCATGCAGCTCCTCTCCTCCGAACGCAACCTCATCACTCCGACTTCGCCAGCCCGGCGCAACAGGCGCTCAGGTCAGCGTTCGCGACAAGCACGCGCGGAGCGGCGTCGTGCGGCACGCCACAGCTCCCCCACGTGGGTCGAGGCTGGCGTGTCGCAACTCAGCATCACGACCAATGGGGCAACCGTTTCGCCATCGCGTGCCTCGGCGTCATCTGCGCCGGCACCATCGCCTGCGGCAACACTAGTGCCTCCCAAGGGGGACTCGACTTCGGCGTCGCCCTTCCCCTTCGGGATGCGCAACGCTGCCGCCCACGCCTCGTCAACCGTCGCTGACTTCATCGAGCGTGGGGATCTGCCGGGTCATCATCTTCGGTCGATTCGCAGCCCCGTCGCATCATCTCCTGACGAATCCTACCCCGAGACGGCGAGCTCGATCGCCGACGACATCGACTTCTTCATGACCAACTTCGTAGCCGAGGAGGCCGAGGACTACTCCGGGGCCCGCGACCCCGACGCTCTCCGCGCGTTCCAGCTGGCGACGGCCTACTGCCTCACCTGCTCCGAAGACTCCAGCGAGGGGGATTTCGATCCTTCCCGGGAGTGCTTCATGGTGGACCTTGCGGACGAGCAAAATGACAACGCCCCAGGCAACAACGGGGAAGGCGGGGCGGACGTATGGGCAAAGCAACCGGTGGTCCCGCCTGCGGCCCCTTCCTCGTCAAGTTCGGCGGCGCGACAAGCTCAACTGGCGCAGCTCAACGAGCTTCGAGCCAAGCTCGACGAGCAGCGTCAACAAACCCAGGAGCTACGCGCTGCACTCGAGCAGCAGCGTGCCGTGCCTGGTGCACACGCCCAGGCGGCGGGACGTGTTGCCCGGGAGCGCATCCTGGCCGACGACAACGTCGACAAATCTCCGGAACTGAAGACGGCGGGCGAGAAGCTCGTCGCTGCAGCTTACCTACTCCAAGCTATGCCCGAGCCATCGACACCTTCGGGCCGCAACCTGCGCCGCGAGGCGCAGGAACTCATCGAGCAAGCTGCCGTGCAGCAGGCCGAGAGTTCTGCGTCTCGCATGCGCTCGAAGGCCCCGGAGCAGTGTGATGGGACTGCGCACCAGGACCGTGAGGTCTCCGTGCACACACCCCCAGCGGCGAAGGGCAAAGCAGCCGTAGCGCCCGGCGCGAGGGCACCCTCGGTGCACGAGCGCATCGGGAGAGTTCCCGTAAGGGAGCGAATCCGTGACACTCGCGGGCACGCTGGCGACGGCGACGCCCGCAACGTCATCGACGGCAGGAGGTACACACCTCGACGGGGTGGACGCTTCGACCCCGAGCACGACAGGGGTGAGTCACCAGAGCCTCCGGGCACCCGGGTGTTCAGCCGGGAGATTCGAACCGCGCCTTTTCCCCCGCGCTTCCGACAACCCAACACCCTCGTCAAATACTCGGGCGAGACTGATCCTGCAGTCTGGCTTAACGACTACCGCCTAGCATGCCAGCTAGGCGGCGCGATGGAGGACGCGGCCATCATCCGCAACCTTCCTCTCCATCTTGCTGACGCCACACGAACGTGGCTCGAGCACCTGCCTGCGGATCAGATCCACAACTGGGTCGATTTGGTCCACATCTTCGTGGGCAATTTCCAGGGCACGTATGTTCGCCCTGGGAACTCTTGGGACCTCAAAGGGTGTCGCCCCGCGAGTCCCTGCGTGACTACGTGCGACGCTTCTCCAAGCAGTGCACCGAGCTCCCCAGCGTCACCCACGTCGAGGTCATTAACGCTTTCCTCGAGGGTACGACGTGCAGGAACTTGGTGCATGAGCTTGCGAGAAGCCGACCCGTTAACACCAATGAGTTGTTCGACGCTGCCACCAACTACGCCGCCGGCGAGGAAGCGGTTGGTGCCATCTTCGACGACAAATCGAGCAAGCGCAAAGACGATGCGCCCGCGGAGGGCGGCAGCGTCAAACCCAATGCCCCCGCCAAGAAACTGAAGCGGGGGAAGAAGGGAAAGAAGTCGGTCCCACCAAGCCAGCGCCGGTCGAGACAGGCAGAGGACTCCGAGGAGGCCTTTGCAGCTGCCCCAGACCGCAAGGGACCTCGAGGCCCCCCTCGAGGCGGTGGTGGCCAGTTCGACGACATGCTTAAGAAGCCGTGTCCTTACCACAAGGGCCCGGTCAACCATACCCTCGAGCAGTGCGAGATGCTCAAGAAATACTACAACTACGTCGCGCATCGCGACGAGGACAAGAAGAAGGATGCTGGCGACAAAGGTGGAGATGACGAGTCCCCCCCAGTGGAGAACGCCTTCTTCATCTTTGGAGGAACAACGACGAATATGACTTCTCGGCAGCGCAATCGTGAGCGCCGCGAAGTCTTTTCCGTTACCAAAGCCACGCCATCCTACCTCGACTGGTCGAAGGATACCATCGCCTTTGGCCGCGAGGACCACCCCGACTACGTCCCGCATCCGGGACGGTATCCGCTCGTTGTCGATCCCATCATCGGCAACACTCGCTTCTCCAAGGTGCTCATGGACGGAGGCAGCAGCCTCAACATCATGTACGCCCCTACCTTGGAGCTCATGGGGATCGGACTGGACAAGCTTCGCCCCAGCAAGTCGCCATTCCATGGCGTTGCGCCGGGGAAGCGAGTCCAACCCCTCGGCCAGATCGATCTGCCTATATGCTTCGGCACAGCAGCCAAATTCCGCAAGGAGGTTCTCACTTTCGAGGTGGTGGGATTTCGAGGGTCCTATCATGCCATCCTTGGTCGTCCTTGCTACGCCAAGTTTATGGCTGTCCCCAACTACACCTACCTCAAGCTCAAAATGCCGGGTCCGAAGGGCGTCATCACCATCGGCTCTTCGTTCGAGCACGCCTACGAGTGCGACGTCGAGTGCGTTGAGCGTGCGGAAGCTCAAGCGGAGGACGAGGCCCTCGCGGCCACCCTCGACAAAATGGCGAGCGAGGCCTTAGACTCCACGCACCGACACGCCGGGACCTTCAAGCCCGCCGAGGGTATCAAGAAAGTACCCCTCGACTCAAGCCACTCCGACGACAAGGTGTTGCAGATCAGCGCCACCCTCGACGACAAATAGGAAGTGGTGCTCGTCGATTTCCTCCGCGCCAATGCAGATATCTTTGCGTGGAGCCCCTCGGACATGCCTGGCATACCGAGGGAGGTCGCCGAGCACTCTCTTGATGTCCGACCCAACTCCAAGCCGGTGAAGCAGTGCCTAAGACGCTTCGACGAGCTCAAGCGCCGGGCGATCGGCGAGGAGTTGCAGAAACTTCTAGCGGCCGGATTCATCAAAGAGGTATTCCATCCCGAGTGGCTAGCTAATCCAGTATTAGTGAAGAAAAAGAGTGGAAACTGGAGGATGTGTGTGGACTACACTAGTCTAAATAAGACATGTCCGAAGGTTCCCTTTCCCTTGCCACGAATTGATCAGATTGTAGATACTACTGCGGGATGTGAGCTCTTATCCTTTCTTGATGCTTACTCCGGTTACCACCAAATCAAGATGAAAGAGTCCGACCAGCTCGCGACTTCTTTTATCACACCTTTTGGCATGTACTGCTACGTTACGATGCCCTTTGGCCTCAGAAACGCCGGAGCTACCTATCAACGGTGTATGCTCCACGTTTTCGGAGACCATCTCGGGCGGAGCGTAGAGGCATATGTCGATGACATCGTTGTAAAATCCAGGAAGGCGGACGACCTGGTTGCCGATCTCAGGATCGCATTCGATTGCCTACGGGCCAAAGGGGTAAAACTTAACCCCGAGAAGTGCGTATTCGGGGTGCCTCGAGGCATGCTCTTGGGTTTCATTGTCTCCCAGCGGGGCATCGAACCCAACCCTGACAAAGTCTCGGCCATCACTCGGATGGGACCGATCCGAGATTTGAAGGGGGTACAGAGGGTCATGGGATGCCTAGCATCCCTTAGCCGTTTCATCTCGCGTCTCGGCGAGAAAGGCTTACCCCTGTATCGACTCTTGAGGAAAACCGAGCACTTCACGTGGACCCCCGAAGCTCAAGAAGCCCTCGAAAGGCTGAAGGCATCGCTCACTCATGCTCCCATTCTTACGCCACCTACGGATGGCGAGCCCCTCTATCTGTACGTAGCTGCGATGACCCAAGTGGTCAGCGCGGTGATCGTGGTTGAAAGACAAGAGGAGGGTCAGGCTCTGCCCGTCCAGTGGCCGGTGTACTATATCAGCGAGGTGTTGTCCGAAACCAAGACACGCTATCCGCAGATTCAGAAGCTGCTCTATGCAGTAGTGCTAGCTCGACGCAAGTTGCGCCACTACTTCGAGGCTCACCCCATCACCGTTGTCTCGTCTTTCCCCTTGGGAGAGATAGCCCGCAACCGGGAAGCCGAGGGTAGAATTGCCAAATGGTCTGTGGAGCTGATGGGAGAGACCCTCGCCTACGCCCCCCGTAGAGCGATCAAGTCCCAAAGCTTGGCTGACTTCGTGGCTGAGTGGACGGACACTCAGCTACCCCCATCACAAATCCAGGGCGAATGCTGGATTATGTACTTCGACGGGTCGGTGATGAAAACTGGCGCCGGTGCCGGCCTCCTATTCATCTCACCCCTCGGAGAACACATACGGTACGTGATCCGCTTGCATTTCCCTGCTTCGAACAATATGGCGGAGTATGAGGCCCTCCTCGGTGGCCTCCGCATCGCCATCGAGCTCGGCGTCAAACGCCTCGACGCGCGCGGTGACTCTCAGCTTGTCGTCGACCAAGTAATGAAAGAGTCCAGCTGTCACGACCCGAAGATGGAGGCATACTGCAACGCGGTGCGCCGCCTCGAAGACAAATTCGACGGTCTCGAGCTCAATCATGTCCCGCGCAAGTACAACGAGGATGCCGACGAACTGGCCAAGATAGCCTCGGGGCGGACCACTGTCCCCCCAAATATCTTCGCCCGTGACATCGCCAAGCCCTCCGCCGAATTCAAGGACCCGCCGGAGCCGGGCCCCTCGTCCACCGGGTCCCTCGGCGGGAACCCCCCGGCGGACGGGGTCGAGCCCATGGACATTGACTTTGGGACCACCTCCGCGGACGAGGCCGAAGCAATGGAAGTCGACGAGGCCCCCACCTCGCGAGACTGGCGCGTCTAGTACCTTGACTGGATGATTCGAGGGATCTTACCCTCGAACCGTGCTCAGGCACGGCGCCTCGCCAGGAGGGCCAAGTCCTTCGCTCTAATTGACAATGAGCTACACAAGCGCAGTCCCTCGGGCGTCTTGCAGCGATGCATCCCCCTCCCCGAGGGCAAGGAGCTAATCCGCGACATCCACGCTGGCATCTGCGGCCATCACGCCGCGCCACGTACCCTCGTGGGCAACGCGTTTCGGCAAGGATTTTACTGGCCCACCGCGGTCGCCGACGCCACCGACGTCGTGCGGACCTGCGAGGGTTGCCAGTTCTATGCACGAAAAACACATCTTCCGGCCCATGCTCTGCAGACCATCCCCATCACCTGGCCGTTCGCCGTGTGGGGGCTGGACCTCGTCGGTCCGCTGAAGAAGGCGCCCGGGGGCTTCACCCACTTGCTGGTGGCGGTCGACAAGTTCTCCAAATGGATCGAGGCTCGACTCATTGGCAAGATCAAATCCGAGCAAGCAGTCCAATTCTTCACCGACATCGTCTTCAGGTTTGGGGTCCCGAACTCGATCATCACCGACAACGGCACCCAGTTCACAGGCAAGAAGTTCTTGGCGTTCTGTGACAGCTTCCACATACGTGTGGACTGGTCGGCTGTGGCACACCCACAGACGAACGGGCAAGTGGAGCGTGCCAACGGCACGATCCTCCAAGGACTAAAGCCAAGAATCTTCAACAAGCTGGACAAGTTCGGCCGGAGGTGGCTCACGGAGCTACCCTCGGTCATTTGGAGCCTGAGGACGACCCCGAGCAGAGCCACGGGCTTTTCTCCGTTCTTCCTGGTCTATGGTGCCGAGGCTATCCTCCCCACTGACTTGGAGTACGGATCGCCGAGGCTCAAGGCATATCAAGAGCAACGAAACCAGCGAGCTCGCGAAGACTCGCTGGACCAAGTGGACGAGGCTCGAGACATGGCGCTCCTCCACTCTGCGCGCTACCAGCAGTCCTTGCGAAGGTATCAAGCGCAGAGGGTCCGGCGCCGAGACCTCAACGAAGGGGACTTGGTGCTAAGGCTTCGACAAGACAACAGGGGCCGCCACAAGCTCTCACCTCCATGGGAAGGACCGTACATAATCGCCAAGGTGCTCAAGCCCGGCACGTACAAGCTGGCCAACGGAAAAGGCGAAGTCCTCACCAACGCTTGGAATATACAACAGCTACGTCGCTTTTATCCTTAGCATTTCAAGCTATTTGTATATTGTTCGTACTCGCATTTTCAATTTCCCGAAATAATAAGGAAGTATGCTTTACTTATTGCTTTTTGGGAACATTCCCGACCCTCGAGGGCTCGGGCGCGCACGAACATCGAGGTACGCTCGGCTTTACCCTCGGCAAAACCGAGCCTCCCTCGGGGGCTACTACGGGGGGAACCCCCGAACGTCCCCAAAAAGTCGCCAATGTTTTTTCGAAATATCTCCGTCTCGACCCTAAGTTTCTCGTATCCTTGGAAAAAACGGACGCGAGGCATAAGCAACTACGGTACGGGGCTGGCCGAGTCGTGGGGCCGCCTACGCCTCCGGGATACGGCACCCCCCTCACCACCCTACGCCTACGTTGCTTATGAACGCGAACTTCCTCGCAGATGTTTATCTAAGTCGCATACGAAGAACACGGAAGTAAAGTAAAGAAACACAGGCTCGAACACACAAGGCCTCGACGGGCCACACATTCAAATTACGAAAACAAATCTCTTATATTCATAAAGTGCGATTACAAGGCGCGACTATGATAAACACTAATCTATTTACAATGGGCTTCGAGGCCCAACTTTCCTACAGGCATCCATCCCCCCCTGCGGGTCTTCAGGGGCGTCGAATTCAGCGATGGGAGGGATGTCTGCCTCGAGCTTCTCGGCGAGGACGGTGGCGAATTCCTCTGCGGCTACGTCAGCTTCATCCATGATGACCGACGCGGCGTCCGCATCCGCATCATCGGGAACGACATACCCCGACGACACCCTCTGGAGATCCATGAGGTAATGCGTCGAGGCCACGGCGAGAGCCCGCAGGACACCGAGGCGGAAGGTACTCTTGGCGTGTTCGGCAATCCGGCCGCCTAGCGCGCGCAGGCGGCTGATCACCGAACTGCCCGAGACGGCGCCCTCCCCCTCGAGCTCTTGACACACGCTCACGGCGGTCTGCTCCAGCTCAGCAAACTCCATCTGTGCCGCCGTGAGCGCGGTGTGGACCGCTTCCTTCGCCGCGGTCTCATCCGCCACCTTTTGCCTCAGCTCTGAGCAAAGGAAATCAACATTAGCCACGAAAGAAAGCAAAACGACAGAAAATCGAAGGTACTCACCCGCCATGTTCTTTTGCGCCTCCTCCCTCTGGGTACGGGCGGCCTCCTCGAGCGAGGACATGGAGGCTTCCTTTTCCTTAAGGCTAGCCCCCATGTTCTGGAGGGCCACCTCCCTCTCTTCGAGGCCCACACCCTGTTCCTGGAGGGTCCCGGCGAGCGCAACCACGGCCACCTCTTTGTGGAGGAGCTCGGCTTTCTGCTGCTCAAGAGTGGCGCCGAGGCATTGCAGCTCGGCGCTCTGCGCCTCCGCCTCCCGAGCTCTCTCCTCGAGCGCCGTCCGAAGGCGCTGCAGCTCGGCAGCTTGTGCCTCGGCCTCCTGGGCCTTCTCCTCCGCTGCCGCCCTCTGGACGTCCCGCTCACCAGCAACCCGCGCCAGCTCCTCCTCCAGCGCCCGCTGACGCGCTCCCAGATCGGCCATTTTGGTGTTGGCGTCGATGTTTTTGAGCACCAGCTCGGCGTTGTGTTGCCCAAGCTGGCTCATCTGGGAGTACAGCCGGTTCATCTCGACGCTCTTTTGGCGCGAGATTTCCCTCAGCTGCTGCAAAGGGGGAGGGCGTGGGTGAGGACGCGTAAAAGCTAAAACCGAATCCGAGCAATTTTCGGGGGGAAATATTTACCTGGCTGACCTGGTAATCCGCGTTCTGATGAAGCTGATAAGCGCGGTCGAGGGCCTGCAAGATCTCACGCCCAACGCCCATCTGCTTGTTCCAGGCCTCCTCCTCCTCCTGCTCCTTGCGAAGGAACTCTGAGGGGACACCGGACGGGACGATAACCCCGAGGTGGCTCCCCTCCAACGCCCCCGCTTCGAGCACGCCCGCGCTGGCCGACGCAAACTCGGCAATATGTGCGGCGGCGCTCGCCGCAGCAGCGGTGTCGATATCCATCGAGTCCCCGTACTCCTCGCTGCTGTCTGGCAGCTCCACCACCGCCGTTGCGCCCCCCTGCGCCATGGGCACGGGCACTATCGCGGCGGTACCCTCGTCTCGGGACTCGGTGGGCTCCGAGATGGGGGCTCCTTCTACCACTGGCGCCTCTTGCGCCATTTCTTCTGCGAGACCCTCGCCCTCGGCCCTCGAAGGCTCGAAGACGGGGGTTTCCTCCGCAGTTTGGCCGGCAGGGTGCTCCTGCGCGCCCCCGCCAGTTTCTCCTCCTATGTCCGGCCGGGCGGCGATATCTGCGTCGCCCTGACCGGCCTCAACATCAATGACCGCTTGGGCA
The DNA here is from genome assembly GCF_016808335.1 of Panicum virgatum. Lineage (NCBI taxonomy): Eukaryota > Viridiplantae > Streptophyta > Magnoliopsida > Poales > Poaceae > Panicum > Panicum virgatum. The sequence goes on along the minus strand of NC_053141.1, from coordinate 17,446,239 downwards.
GCGCCACCGGCACCGCCCTGGCCGGTCTCCTCGGCGTCGGCCGCTTGAGCAGCCACCTCGGCGCCACGGTGGCCGGCGTCACTCTGACCAACGTCACCCTCCTTCTCCCGGGCTTGCTGCGCCGCCTGGGCCCCTCGGGCCACTGCCTCCCGTAGCCTAGCGGCCGCCGCCTCGAGATCCAAGGCGGGCGGGGGCTGCGGCGCCGTGTGCGGAGTGCTGCGAGCCCCGGTCTTGAGAGCCTTGGCCGGGGCAAGCCGCACTGCATCCTTGGGAACGGCCCCGGGGCTGGAAGTCAAGAGGCACGAGTTGAGCGGGATCGAGAAATTTACCAAGTACATAACAAAAAACGAAATCCAAAATGCTTACCCAGATCGAGCACTCATGCTCCTCTTCCTCGTGGCGCTCTTTCGAGCCTGGGGCATCGAGCTGTCCCTCGAAGACTGCCCCGAGGGCACCCCCCTCGTGTCAGCCCGATGGCTCGAGGCTGCCAGCACGGACGACTCCTCTCCCGCCGCGGCCTCGTGGCCGCGGATCAGCACCTGGGGCGCAGGCGACCCCTCGCCGGCCGCCGGCAAGGATGACCCCCGTACCGCACCCTCGAGGGTGGGATTCGCCGATGACCCCGCTACGGCCCCCGGCTCCTCTGGCGCCACGGTTGCTCCCTCTTCCTCGTCCCACAGGTAGAACGGTAGGGGGCTCGCACCCTCCCCGTCCCCCCTCGGCGCGCGGTCCTCGGCATCCGAGGCCTCCTCCGAGTCCTCCTCCTCGTCCTCCTCCGAGGACTCAGGTGTGGTGGGTCGCGGCTTCCCCTCCGCCCGAGCGAGCTGGCGCGCCTTGTCGTGCACCGCCTTCCTTTTCCTCTTCCTCTCGGCCTTGGCCTCCACCGCGTCCTTCCGCCTCTTCATCTTCTCCGCGTGGAGGCGATTGATCAGGCGCTGTTCTGAGACCGGAGGCCTCGAGGTGCCGCATCTCAAACCCTGTACAATACACACAGATGGGGTCAGGAAAGGGGAACTACACGATGCACGACGAGTTTGAAGCCAAAACTCACCAGGGAAATATACCCCGGCTCGGGGCGCATCTTGATCCTCCAAAGATCCGCGGGATCTTGGGGAAACTCCGCCACCGCATACTTCGCCCTTCGGGCGGCGTTGGTGTGGGAGAGAAGCTTGCTCGACGTCCTCGAGCCCTCGACCTTGCTCCCGGGGATGAGCCGGTAAATCGGCAGGGCCGGTGAAAGTTCGCGATGACGTCCGCCGCTGTCAATCCCTTCCTCGCCAAACGCGCCAGCGCATCGGTGAGGCCCTCGAGCCTGGCTTGTTGGGCTGGGGGCGACACCCCCCAGTCCCACTTCGCCGGACGCTCCCGAAGAACCTTGTTAGTAAACGCCGGGAGCGCGCCGCTGAAGTTTCGAAGGTAGAACCACCCTCGGCTCCACCCGGAGTTGTTTGTCGTCATCTTGCTTGTGATATAAAGGTTCCGCCGGTTCGGGCGGACGTGGAGCGTCAAGCCACCGGCGCATGCGAACCGCCTTGGCTGGTTCCGCGCGTTCTCGACGAAGAGCTCGCCGCGGAACAGGTGGATCCAGAGATCCCAGTGGACGTCGATGCCAAGGTACCCCTCGCAGACGGCGACGAAGACCGCCGCCTGGGAGATGGAGTTGGGGCTGAAATTGTGCAGCTCCACTCCGTAGTACTCGCACAGCGCCCTCATAAACTTGCTGGCGGGGACGCCGAAGCCCCGTTCGTGGAGGCGCACGAAGCTCACAACATAGCCCTGCGGGGGCTCCGGCTCAGACTCGTCCGAGCGCGGGGAAATCCACGCCGGCGCCCCCGCGTCGGGGTTCCGCGGCAGCAGCCGATCGGCGACCAGCTGCTCCAGCACCGCGACAGTGGCGGAGGACTTCCCCCATGGCAAGGGCTCCTGGATATCCGACATCTCCGAGAGTCGAGGGGGGATGGAAAATGGAAGGCTCCGAAATGGCTAAGTCTCTTCCTCTCTCTTTCTCTTTCTCCTTTCTCCTTCTCGCTCTAGGCTATGGGTTCAGGAGGCGACGGAGGCGGAGAAGGCGAAACAGGATGAAGGCAAATGGCCAGGTGAACCCAAAACATCCCCTTCTTCTCCATATTTATGTACCACGGGGGGCGTACCCACAGCCACGGCCCAAATCTACCGCATTCAATGCGGTAGATTTTGCTATCACTGACGGGTGGGCCCCACGACCGCGGAGTTCCCCACGCGCGCACGCGGCGATAAATGCGGCACGGTAACCGGCAGGCGCGACGCGACTGTTGTGTTATCCCATCCGTCAGCCGCCGCCCACGCCGCTCCGTCTGCCCGAGGCCGACGCCTGAAAAGGCGCGCCCACGCCGCACCGCACGAATCGGGCCACGTTCGCCCACCACCAGCGGAAGACCCGCGCGCACGACTTGCGACTCTGCGTCATTTCAAACCAAGACGGAATATTCCTTCAGGGGTCTCTTTACCCTCGAAGGAGCCGCATTTCGAGGCCTTACTGATCAAGGGATCGATGCCTGGCCCTTCAGGGGGTTCGACAGGCGCCCCAGATCACCGGAGTCAGGGACTGGAGGGATGTGCCAAACAAGCTACCCTCGAATGCGGAGTTCGAGACATCCTACGCAGTGTTCAAGGCCAGTCGAGGGTGCCTAGAAGGGGGATCCCATCGAGGGAGAGCGTCGAGCCCTCGGACCCTATCGAATGGGTCCGAGCCCCGCCTAGTGAACCCTCGCAAGCGCTTTATGAGACGTGTCTATGGACCACGAGCCGACCCCTATCGAACGGGGCACGGATGTCCACTTGAACAACCCGCTAATAGCTCACTGAAGCAGCCATAGCTCGCGGCCCGGGCATGGGTAGCATGGTGCGCTTCACCCCTCCTCCCTGCGGAAGGGCGACGAGGGTCGTAATTAAAGTCGAGGGTTTCCCCTGAACGCCTTCACACGGGCCTAGGCTCGGGGGCTCCTCGCACACCACGGTTCAAAACCACACCCTCGAATAAATCGACAACCATCACTTATGAAGCTCCACGCGTAAACCGAACCCACCGCTATTAGCGTACGTCCCCCTAACGGCTAATGCTGAACGCCAGATCGCCGTACCAGCAATAAGAGTGCCGAGGCCGGCTGAAAAAGTGCCGATGCCGGCTGAAAAAGACGCTGGACGGCCATCCCAGTAGAGCTACCCAGCGGGACAACGTTTATAGCCCTTGGACGAGCACAAACTCTCCTCCAAGGCCTCGGGGGCTACACCCACGGGTGCGCTGACGCGCCCCCGCGAAGGTGACTTCACACATATTCGAGGGTCGTGACTCTCTATGCACCCCTATACCCTCGGTAATCCTCCCCGCAGAGGAGAAAGGGGACTTTATTGCTCAAATGCAAGTAAAGATTACAAAGGATCACCGGCGCGAAGCCATCGAAAGATACAAACACATTGCCACCTACGTGGCAATTTTCCCTGTCTTGGGGAGGAGCGAGCGACGAAGAAAGGCACCAAGCCCCTAGCTGACGCAGCGGCGGGGCTGCTAGGGATGCGAGAAGCGCCCCCCAGACCTCACGGGTCCAGCGGGACGCTCTCCTCACAAGCCTTCTTCTAGCATCTCCTCCACCGAAGACCGCGCGGGGGGTCAAGCTGGCGGACAGCGCCCTCCGCACCGTCTCCCCGAGAGCAACCTTGTCGTCGGGGGGGACGATGCGAAAAACAGCCGCCGGACCTGGCGCCAGCGCCCCGGTCAGGCGTCTCCATCCCCCTTCAGGCTAGGGGACATCGCAGGAGCAGGACCCCATGGGCCCAATGCTCTTCCGCTGATCCCACTGAAGCTGAGAGATGGTGCGCACGCCCACTCCGGTCTTCCCCAACCGCTCGCAAGCATTCTTCTAGCGCCAAAAGCTTAAAAAAGCCAGGCCACCCCATCTGGGGGCCGGTCGCAAAAAGGCAAAGGAAACATTACAAGATTTAGGCAATGCTGGAAGAAAGAGTCGGAAGGCTGGAGAAGAAGGAAAATCCCACGACCCCTATTTATAGCTGTGCCGGGCACAAAGCTTCGAGCTTTCCGAAGAGCGGAGGCTTGTATCGCCCGTGACAAAGCGGCGCTCCACGAGCAAAGGATGTCCTCGGTCCCTGCACCGAGACACGACCGAACGAAATAAAGCGGAGTTGAGCCCCCGGATGCTAAGCGGTGCAGCATCGGCCCTGGCCGGATGCCCTCGAACGGCGCGCCGTAAAGCAACCAGGAACGCTGGGGCCAAGGCCCTACGTACGGGACAGCACGATGGGAGCACCAGCTACCAAGCAGCGGGTGCCACCGTCGCCCTGGCCCCCCTCAGTGCGCGGACACGTCTTGTCCTTCAAACAAACAAACAAAGAGACGCGCGCCTCGAAGTACACCCCCCACGGGCGTACTATCCCGACCGGCGTGTTGTCGCACCCGCCGGGCCCGCGCTCAGGCGCGCCCAGCAGGTGCGCGACTTTGACTAAACACATCGAGAGAGAAACCGCCGAATTACCCTTTGGACGAATCCCATGACTCGACCAAAGCCTCGGGGGCTACTGTCGGGTGCCACAATTAGGGACACCCTAATTGGAGTACTAAAACCACTTTCGAAAACACAAACACATGTTAAAAAGAGGCCCCCGGCCTCCTTCCAAATCTGGAAGAGAGGAAAGGACTCAAAGAAGCCCAGCATGTGGCCCATTCGCACCCCTCTCAGGCCCACCGAATAATCTCCGCCCCGCTCGAGGGTAGCGGATCTACCCTCGGGCGGGTCACTCATCTCCGCCTCGCTCGAGGGCTCCCCTCGGGACCCTCGACCGCGCAATCGCATTTCCGCCTCACTCGAGGACAGCGGACCTGCCCTCGAGCGGGTGGCCAGTCTCCGCCTCGCTCGAGGACAGCGGACCTGCCCTCGAGCGGGTGGCCAATCTCCGCCTCCCTCGAGGCCATCTCTCGGCACAAGGGACAAGTGGCCCCGCCGCCCAACGGACCGCCGTACAAAGGCATTAAAGGCCAGCTACTCCGCCACGGCTCAAAGGACGGGTAGCGTCAGACTGCCACTCCCGCAGTGGATGTGACCGGCGTCCCGTCCACTGACCCCGGTCACCGCTCTGCCACCCCAGCCGCTATAGCAGCACTGTGGAGCATTCAATGCGGTACAAGACAAGTTGGCGCCGCCCCCGTTACTGTCACGCCGACATCAACCATCCGAACACACCTCCCCCTGGGGAAGGGGTCTGGCGATGTCACGTGCCCTTCCGAGAGGGGCACTCCGCATGCGCGGGCGGGACCCCGGACCTCCCTCTTGTGGGGTCCGGGACTTCCACGCGCTCCCGGACCTTCTAGTGCGCACGCTCGCACCCCGACCAGGGGGTCCGGGACCGTCTCACGCCATTACTACCGCTGGGACTCTGCAGGACGGCCGCCGCCATCTCCACGAGATCAAGGACGGAGCCCAGGATGACGGCGACGTGCGTCGCCTTCCCACAGTACACTTCCTACAGTGTTCGACCACTGTACCCGCGATTCAGGGGAAAACGACGACTTCCGCGCCCCTACACTCATGTACGCCGCCCCTCCTTACAACTATAAAAGGAGAGGGTGGGCTTCCTTTTGGGCAGGCTGATCGACTCTCTCCAATCAAAGGTTGGAAGTAAGTTCTCTGAACTCCCCCTCAGAGGACTCTCAGCACGACTGAGCACTCATCTCAACCAACTCCACCTCTAGCAGAGACTTGGGAGCTTCTCTCCCTCTCTCGCCTCGCTTGTATCCCCTACTACGAGCACTTCGGGTGCAAGATAATACAGTGCCCTCGCACACCCCCTTTGCTGGACGTACGGCCCCGCGGCCGGAACCAGGATAAAACCGTGCGTTACTGTGATTGCCTCTTGCATCATCATCTGGGACGAGGAAACACGCAGCATTTACTAGTTGGGATTCAGGCCCCACGGGTCGGAACGCCGACAATGGCCGCTGGCTGGAGCTGAGGAGGAAGCCCCCCTCCCGGACCCTGGAACAGCCACATCGAGATGCGCCCTGACCATGGGTTGCTGAAGGATGGCCAGGGCGTACCTCCAGGGGCAGGGGCAGAAGCGGGAGTCGGAGCCGGAGCCGGAGGAGTCGGCGCGGCCCGACGGCCCCCACCGGTACCGGTACCCCCAGAAGCAGGGCCACCAGTGCTACCACCACCACCACGTCCCCCCCGCCGACGACGTCCACGCCCCCGCCCCCCACCTCCGGTCTGCCCGGCGGGGGCAGCACCAAGGAGAGAGGTGGCAGGGGCGGCGAAGGAAGCCGGTGGAGGTGGACGAGGGCGATACGGGCGCGAGACCCCTGGTGATCTCGAGGGCAAGGTCATCCCGGACCTGCAGGAAGGAGGGGAAGGGCCTCTGGCGGGCGATCCAGCTTTTCAGGTGGTCATAGGTGCTGCTCAGGTCCCGCAGGACACTGAGCACCAAGACCCGATCGGACACCGGATCCCCGAGGTCGTGAAGAGCATTAGCCATGCCCTTCATCCGCCGGCAGTACTCACCAACGGAGAGGTCCCCCTGCACGAAGGTGCGGAAGGTGGCGTCGAGCTGGAGGGCGCGGTACTCGGCGTTGCCGAGGAACTGCCCCTCGAGCGCCACCCAGGCCTGCCGCGCGGTGCCGTCGTGGGTCCTGACGAGGTCCTGAAGATCTAGAGAGATGGTCCCGAAGATCCAGGACATGGCGACGCTGTCGAGGCGCAGCCACGCCACGTCCTGAGCCTCGATCGGCTTGTCGAGGAGGACGTGGTCGTCGAGGGCGTAGTGGCGGAGGGCGAGCAGGACCTGGTTCCACCAGCGTCCGTAGGAGGAGGACGTCGGGTCGAGGAGGACGGTGACCAGGGCCCTGATGTTCTGGACGCCGGTGGCCTGGAGGTGGAGCTGGGCGACCATGGGGTTGGTCGGGTCGTACCGGGCTCCAGATCCAGCGGGCGGGGCCTGGTGGGAGGAAGAGGTGTCGGGCTCGGGGACGACGGGCCGGCCGGAGGAAACGCGGAGGAAATGCTCCGCCTCGGCGACCCGGAGAGCGGAGGCTTCGGCCGCGGCGGCGCTCGCGCTCTCAGGCGAGGGCAGCCACGCGGACCCGCTCCTGGGCCGCCGAAGCCTCCGACTTGGCGGCGAGGAGGGCCGCGGCGAGAGCGGAGTCGGCCTGCTGCCTGCGGAGAGCAGCGCATCCGCGGGCGACATCCGGATCCCGGTCCACGCGGGATCGGGCGCGGCGTCGGCAACAGGCTACTTCCCCGCGACGACGGGATCGGCGGCCGCACCCCCTGGAGCAGCGCCCGCGGCCTGTAGCAGTTGCGCTGCGGCCTGCAGGACCGCCGGATCGGCGCCTGCGGCGGCGTTGGCGGCCTGCACGGGCGGCTCCACGACGGGCGGCGGCACAGGCGGCTCCAGGACGGGTGGCTCCAGGACGGGCGCGGTCTCCGCGGCGGCAGGACCCGCTCCGGCATCCGGCGCAGGCGCGATGGCAGCCAGCGCGATGGCCGGGGCGCGCCAGGCCAGAGGAGGCCAGGCGGCGGCGCCAGCAGGGAAGGCGGCCGGAGCAGAGGAAGGAGAGGGCGCACGGGCTGCAGCCGGAGCAGAGGAGGAAGAGGAACCCGCGCCAACTGCTGCAGCGGCGGCGACGGCGGCCCAGGTAGAGGAGGCGTGCGGCGCAGGAGCAGCGCCGGCAGCAGAGGAGGAGGCGCGCGGCGCAGGAGCAGCGCCGGCAGCAGAGGAAGGTGAGGGGAGGGGAGGGAAGGAGGAGGGGAGGGGCGTCGGCGGCCGGCGGCTGGCCATGGCTGCCGGCGGCGGCGGCTGGGAGGGGAGAGAGGAGAGGAACCCTAACCCTAGACTACTGATACCATGATGGAGAGAATAATCACATGTATTACTCCAAACCTTAGATGGGTGGGATAAATAGATCATATACATGGGCCTCTATACATGGGCTCACATATACACCAACACATTATACTTAGTAATTTGGATGTATGGTGCCAGTTTTAAGAAAATTTAATTGGATAAGCGATCTAGAACAGTATCACTCGTCATCCTAAATTCACAATCACTTGCCAGTTTCATGCCTACTTAATTCCAGGTGTAGTACTTAATGTTATAATAGGTGTTGTGGAGGATGCATACAAACACAAAATCACAACACATGCCATTACTTCTGCCAGGCACCCTACATTTCATATAAGAGTGATTTGCGGGTGCTGGTAGTTACTGACCTACCATAGCTGTGATTGTTCTTAGAATTTCCAGGTTATTGGGGAGGTTTTATTTAGTGATTAGTATGTTAACCAATTGATGTTCTGTTTCCTTGATCGTATTGTTTATTGTATTCAAGAAACTTTTTGACGAGAGATTTATTCTTATTTTGTTGGCCGCCTGTTTGCTTTTATACAGTTTCTTTTCAATTCAAACTCATACCAACAATATTTTGTTGCCATTTAACTGACTACAATGCATCGAATCATATTTCAGGTGCTGCAATTGATCTGTCATCCCTAATTGTTGTTGAGGGAAAGGTATGCTGGGATCTGTACATTGATGGACTTGTGGTCAGTTCTGATGGTAACCTACTAGATGCGTTAGCTGCTGCAATAAAGGTGAGTGTTGATTTGTATTGGTTGTTTCTTGCAATTTTCATTGTCATCTTTTTCGCAACTGTTCCAGTGGTGCCCAGCTAATGTATTGATCGAAAAGTATTATCAGTTTTCTCATAGACAATTGTTGTAGCGTCAGACATGGAATAGAATGTTTAATAAAGGGACTAATGTCATAATATTCTTTGGACTCTCTTTGTATCATTAAATAAAGGTCCTTCCATATTACACATTAGTTACTCCTAACATGATAAAAGAAATGTTATTCATAGCTTCGAATAATTTCATACACAATTGACAAACTTAATACAGTCTGAAGTGAAGGAAAGATGATTTACACAAGCTGATGTTAAATTGCCGTTGGACCAAGCTATAGCAATTTTTCAATTATCATCTGTTGATTTAGTTCTGGATAGAAGTAGGAAATCATGAACACCTGCTAGTCAAATAAGATTACTGATAGGCTTATTGACCAGTGAATCAGGTCAAATGTGCACAATGTGAAGGACAACTTTTGAACAGGATATCAGCCTGTATCCTGCATGCACCATGTCAGTTTCTTGTATTTCTGTTTTTTTTTTGTATTTCTGTTTTGATTTGGGTATAACTCCATCTTACCCCCTCAGCTATCAAAAAGTACAACTTTCTGCCTCAACTCTGATAAATAATCTCCTGACTAGATTGCAGGTTTATTTGTTGCTGACATGGATCAATTCATCACTAAGCTTAGGCAACTGCGTAATAAAATATACAGTATCTAGGTTATTAACTCACATTTTTTTTGTGATCTCTAGATTCTTATGTAGGTTCTTTGATCTTTTCTGGCTCTGGAAATTAGGAGCCCTAATGCTGGTTGTTGTTAAGGGTGGAAATTAGATTTTTCAGGAGAGTTGACAGGCGTATTTTTCTTTCCTTAGATGCAACTACTTTCTCTATCTCCTTTTCTGTTGTACATCCTTTTGGTGAGAAGATTCCTTTTTTAATCTATGCTAGCTTAACAATACCCTTGGTTTGTTTTATCTAGCTGAACAATACTTCCTTTTGGTGAGAAGATTCCTTTGTTTTATCTAGCTTAACAACTACTAAGCATTACTACTACCAAAAAATTACAGGTAGAATTGTTCTGGAACAAAGCCACTTTTATGTATTAGAGTCCAGTCAAGTGATATGACATTCCTTAGCATATTCTCAGATGATACTATTTGAAATAAAGTATTTTTTTCTGGATGTAAAACATGAAGCACAATTGCAACAAGAATCCAAACATAAATTGTAGTTAATTTGCAAAACTTGGATGAATCAATGTGATTGTGGCACCTGGTGACCAAATTTCAGTTGTTTCTGTGCATAGCAGTTTGTGATATTCTTACATTACTTGTTATGCTTTGTTGTACTGCCTGATAGCCACTGCATTAGTTGACAGTTTGTGACACAATAAAGACAATAAAATTGATGCATTTATAGATGCTAATGTTATGTGCACCTACAGGTTGCTTTGAGTGATACAGGTATACCAAAAGATAATGTTTCTCTTAGTGCTGCATCTGATGAGGAACCTGAGGTTGATGTAAGCAATGAGGAATTTCTACAGTTCGACACCTCCAGTGTGCCTGTTATCGTTACATTAACCAAGGTAATTTGTGTAACTCTTTATTATTTGGTATTGAGTAGACATATGCTTTATTCATTATTGCAAGAGGATCATGTTGATTTTTTTTATAAGTGGTCTAACTATGCAGTAAAGTAACTGCATAGGAAGGATGAGTTTGAAAATTGCATGTGCATTCAGGTGTTGAGCTGCCGGGTATGATTTGAACCGTCGAGTAGCTTCAATTCTATGATCAGCTCTCATATCAAACATGGATAACTCAAACGAATTACTACACAGAACATTGAGCCCCACCAACAATTGTCACCAACCAGTAAGCCAACCCCAAGCAATGTTATTTCCTGCAGTACCTATGTTTTACATATGAATATCTGCCCTTCGTTTCTTATGGCAGGTGGGTCGGCACTACATTGTTGATGCTACCTCAGAGGAAGAATCCCAGATGAGTTCTGCAGTGTCGGTATCAGTCAATAGGAGTGGTCGAGTATGCGGGCTAACCAAGAGGGGTGGTGTAGGCCTGGATCCAAGCGTCATCTTCGATATGATATCAGTGGCCAAGCATGTGAGCCAGCAGTTCATGGCTCAATTGGACTCAAAGATATCTGCTGCTGAAGCTGATGCTGAGTGAAGGGGGGAAAATAGCGAGGAAGAGGCTCTAATACACATGTGCTCAATCTTAGTGACCTGCTGCCCTCAAAAAAAAATGGAAAAAGAAAAATCTTAGGGACTTGCTTAGAAGAGAAGGATCATTGTAGGAATGTTTAGGATTTGGTTCAAGTTTATGCCGGTAAATCCTAAGGATTTGGATCCAAGAATTCCTTTCCAAGCAGTAGTGTTGCCTGCCCGGGCGAAGAAACATCAGCTGATATGCAAAGTTTTGGTGATGTGGAGAAATGTCTCATATATGCATAATGTTGCTTCTGCTGTGTTGCTGTCCCAGTTTTTCCTCTGGGATTATATATTGCAAAAAAAGAAAAGAAAAGATGGAGCTCGTTATGGTTAACAAAAGGCATATATTGCAACTGACGAGTTGTCACATATACAAGCTGTTGCTTCTCATCTAACGGTCACTCTTTCTTCTTTGTTTATTACTCCATCCGTTCCAAAATGTAGGTCGTTTTGACTTTTTAAAATTTATATATTTTATTATGTACTTACACATGTGTTATATTTGCATAGCAAACGCTATGAATCTAGAAAAATCAAAACGACCTACATTTTGGAATAGAGCGAGGAGGATTCTCTTTGTCGGTGGCAAGTGGCACGCTGCCATAGATATGTTTAATTTGCTTTAACTTTACGTTACTGAATAATGCACATGCGCTGCGAAATCAAGGATCGGCATTCATGCATGTACTCTAGTCAACGATGATATAAATTGAATCTTTGGTAAACACCACAAGTATATTATTATAAGAACATGCTCATGGAGAGCTCAGTTTTGTTTATCCGCGAGATATCCTTGAAATCCAAACAACAATGACTTGAGTAGCCAATGATATAAATGACTTGAGTAGTCAACGATGATATAAATTGAATCTTTGGTAAGAGAATTTATCTTGTGTTTTTTTATTGAGATTACACAGTACCACGCAGACACTCACAACGCACGCACACTCACACCCATATAAACACACATACCCAAACTCTACCCTATGAGCATCTTCGAAGTCACCACAGGCGCCTCGCTGTTGACGGGAACGTCGCCTACCACTGAATGCACAACACTATTAAATCTCAGAATATTCGCTCCCACGGATGTAACATCCTGAATTTTCCCAGAATGTTAGATAGTCGAAAAATATGAATTTCAAAAAAATTTGTGACAGTGCGATAATCTTCCACATAAGTAGGAATTCTGCCCTTCCAAAATTCCTAGTATTTAAAAATTTCAAATATAATTAAGGATATTAATTGCTAGTGTGGAGATACTTGGAGTTAATTGGATTTTATTTAGCTCTATGAATTCGAATTGGATTTATTTTATTGTGTGAAATTATGTGAAAATTAAATTGAGGTGTTCCCCTCAATTTAATTTCAGCTGCTAACACTTGTGTGGGATTTAATTTGAGTTGAGCCACTCAAATTAAATCCTAACCGCAACCCAAACCAAGCCCGAGCTCTACCCTAACCCTGGTCCGGTCCAGCCCAAGAACCAAACCCACACAGGCTAGCCTAGCTACCCTGGCCCACTCCCCGCGGCCGCAACGGCCCAACCGCCGCCTCGCTGGCCCAGCTCGCCACCCCCACCTCGGCCTGCCAACACTTGCACGGACGAGCCAGCCCACCAGCCGCTGTCGTGCCTTCCTTTCTCCACCGTCACTGACAGGTGGTCACCACCTGTCAGTCGGACCACGCCCACACGGTCACGCAAGCCAGCCACGATGCCTTTCCTGCCTCCCTGCTGTCCCGAGCCCGCCTGCCAGGGGAAACTATTCCCCTTTTGTCCCCCAAATCGGTGACGCCGCCTACTCTGCTTTCCGCCCCGCACGTCGATGCCGCCTGCCCGCGCTCACGTCACCGCGCCAACTCCGCTCCGCGACAAGCTGCGGACGCCGCCGCGCCACCTTTACCCGCCTCGCTTTTGACCTCCTGCGCCAAACGCTAGCGCACGCGCGCGTGTGCTGCGGATGCAAGCCACGCATCCTCGGCGTGAACGCCGAGGATCACCGTCATTCCCTTGAGCCACGGCACGAACCCTAGCCACGTCTCCTATAAAACCCGCCTCGGCCTCCGCTTCAAACCCTAGCCCCATTCCCCTTGACCGCCGCCACCATTAGAAACAGAGGAGAAGGAGAAGGGGAACCAGTCGAGCGCCTGGAGAAGGAGAAGGAGAAGGAGGGAAGAAGGAGCCAGGGAGGAGGACCATCGCCGCCGCCGGAGGGACGTTTGAAAGGCCCTTGTTTGGTTTTGGTAATTGAGTGACAACTTATGTGGACTAATAAGTGTTTATGTTGAGATACACAGGAGATTAGTCCACACAAAGACACTAGTATGAGCAACATGTGCCATGGAGGAGAAATGGCTAAGTGTTGATGCTATGCTCATATAGTGTGATCGAGGAGCTCATTGCATATGAGACATGACATGGAGTTATGTGACCAAAGTGGAGAAGATCAAGATAAGGCTTGGCTTGATGGACCGGTTGCAATGGAGAAGGGCAAGTCAAGGCTTTGAAGCAAGGGACTGCGAGGCGGTGAAGCTTGGGCAAGATTTGGCGCCGATGGACCGAGGCAACGGTGAAGAGCGAGCAAGGTCAAGATCGATGGACCAAAAAGGTCATGTGAGTATATGGAGTGGATCATATCATTTAAGAAAGATCAAGCCAAGTATTGACTCATGATGATGATCAAAAGGCTTGATGGAGTTTGGTGCTTGTGTGGCATCAACATTTGGGAAGATGAAATGGAATGCGCAAGGCAAAGGTATGACTTGTAGGGCATTTTATTTCACCGGTCAAAGGTTGTGTAGAGAAGTGCATGACCGGATTTAGGATAGATGGCCGTACTATCAAGAGGGGCAAACTTGTTTGCATATCGGTCATCTAGTGCCACTTGAGCGATCTAACATTGCGATGTTGCTAGGATCGAGTGGCGTGGTGAGATAAAGTGAAAATCCATTGAAAACATTAGTGAAATGCTAACACACATGCACATGGTATTGTTCACGTGGTGGTGTTGGCACATTTGCAAAGGAGAAAGAGTTAGAGTTGATGTTGATCAAATTTGGGAAGCAAGAAAGGTTTTTCGGTTTTCTCCGGAAATTAGGTGGTCTCTTGGAGTGGAATACTGATTTGATCCATTGTGTTTTGGATCAAATATTCAGTTGGGTTGTGTAGCCCTCTGAATTAGCTTTCCATAGAGTCCAAGATCACCTAATTTGGACATCGGAGCTAAGAGTTATGGCCGTTTTACCGAGGTACATTTCTGCTGGAAATATACCTGCGGACGGTCCGCTCAAGGGGGGCGGACGGTCCGCCGTTATCTCGGATGAGCTCGAACAGAACCGTTTTTGGCTCTGTTGGTGGTCCAAAATGAACTGCGGACCGTCCGGTCCATGGGGGCGGACGGTCCGCCTTTAAAAGCTGAAACGGGCGCAGAAACTTGGTAGTTCTGTCTTGGGTGTCCAAAATGAACTGCGGACGAACCGGTCCTTGGGGGCGGACGGTCCGCCTCCTACTGAAATTTCTGGGACAGAAACACTGCGGTTTCTGTGTGTGCTGACATTTTGAACGGCGGACAGTCCGCCCCTGGGGAGCGGACAGTCCGCCGGTCACTTATAGATTTAGTCAGAGACGTTTGCAAATCGGTTGGTTCAAAGTTTTGAACCGCGGACGGTCCGCCCGGGGCTCTAACGGTCGACTCTGACACATAATCATTGCAGTTCTCGCCATTGGTTTTGAATGGCAGACAGTCCGGTTTTTGTGTGGCGGACAGTCCGCGAAAACTCTGTTTTCACGGGATTTGAGTGTAACGGCTAGTTTGGGGCCTCCCTCTATAAATAGACGGTGTGGCCGGCCATTTGAAAGGGCTGAGCACCTTGGGGACTTGGTGTCCATGTGTGAGAGTGCTTGAGAGCCCTCTACTCACTCTAATTTGATAGTAATCATCCGATCGAGTGAGAGAGTGATTCTAGTGCGATTGCTTTGAGAGATTGCATCGAGTGGCACTAGGTGATCGTGTTGCAAGCCGGTGTGCTTGTTACTCTTGGAGGTTGCCACCTACTAGACGGCTTGGTGGCAAGAGACTCCGTTGAAGCCCGCAAGAAGATTGTGCGGTGCTCCGGAGAAGAGATTGTGAGGGGTATTGTGCTCACCCCGCGGGAGCCGCGAAGAGCAACTCTAGTTGAGCGAGACGTGAAGAGCAACAAGTGGTTCGGCCGGATCATGTGATAGAGCTCGGTGTGAGCACTCCACGTGGGAGAGTGTGACTTGAGAGTCACCACTAGCAAGAGGATCGGCGGCAACCTTGGAGCTTGTCTCAACGGGGATTAGCTTGGTGGCAACCAAGTGAACCTCGGTATAAAAATCACCGTGTCAATCTTGTCTGCTCTTCTCGGTGGTTTGCATTCTCTAAATCACAAGTCTTGTGTTTACATTCATCTATATCTTGTGCTTGTGTAGTTGCTCTCTAGTGATTAGTTAGCTTGTGTAGCTTGCTAATCATCTTCTTGCTTGTGTAGCTAGAAGTAGAGATCCTAGTGTAACTAGTTAGCATATGTAGCTTAATTAGTTGCTCTTGCTTAGATTGTGTAGCTAAGCAAGTTGAGCTCTTGGATTTGGATTGTGTATCCTTGTCCTTGAGCATCTAGTGAGCTTAGGTTTGGCTTTGTGCTTTTACTCATTAGAATTGTGTAGGAGCTCCCCCGGTTTGTGAAGTACTAGTGCTTAGGCTTGTATGACTTGGCATTAGAATTGTTAGGAGAGCTCTTACTAGCTTGGCACTCCATTTGCTTTGTGTAGGACCTTTTTGGAGGTGCCTTAGAGTCATAGTTAGAGGGGTGAAGTCTTGGCTAAGCGAATAGTTTCAATTCCGCATAAGTTTCGGTTAGCCGGCGCAATTAGTTTTAGAAAGGACTATTCACCCCCCTCTAGTCTGCCATCTCGACCCTACAAGTGGTATCAGAGCCGAGGTCTCTCATTTGTGGTCCTTACCGATCCGAGAGGATGGCGACTTATGGGTTAGATGTTGAGTGTCCACACATTTTTGATGGCACACACTTTACACGATAGAAAACTTGGATGATATGCAATTTTAAATTTATTTGCCCTCAAATGTGGTGGATGGTGGATGTAGGTTTTTCTCATGTGTTAGATGAAGGAAATCTAACTCCAACACTAGAGAAATGCCTAGATCTAGACATCCAAGCTACTAATATTTTGTTTAGATCTTTGCATAATTGTATACTTGGTGAGATCATGGATATGAAAACCGCCCACGAGATTTGGAGTTATCTCAATAAGAAGTGCATGAGGATGGTGAGCTCATTCACGACTTGGTAGTTGTGGAAGATTGCTCCACCTCATGGTCAAGTGATGATGATGATAACCATGATGATCAAGTTGATGATTTGAAGATGATGAAAAAGAGAACAAGAAGGGGTGGCAAGGCAAGAGCAAGGCATCCAACTCATATTCAAGATGCAAAGATGTTGAGCAATAACAAAATTCAAGATAAGAATCCACATGCTCACATCAAGTGCCATAGTTGTGCAATATTGGGTCACCTAGCTTCGGGTTGCCCAAACAAGCTTGAGAAGAAGGCTCAAGCAAACAATGAGAAGCAAGGCAATGAGAAGCATCAAATGAGTAAGGAATAAAAGGCTCAACAAAAGAGAAGATGCTACTTATGCCGGGAAAGGGGACACATGGCTTATTCATGTCCCTTAGGTAACAATTCTAAGCCTATTTCAATTGATGCAAATATTATGCTTAGAAAGGATGGTAATGGTACCTCATTTGTTACTATTGCAAAACATCCCGCTATTCATACTAAGGCATTGCAAAAGTATGTTGCTCCTAACTTGAGAGGACCCAACCTAGTTTGGGTACCATCAAAACGTGGATGAATGTGTGTAGGTACCAAAGGCATTGGAGACTTGATTCAAATAAAATTCATACTTTTGATCTTATGATTGAATCAAGGAATTGAAGCTTTTTTGCTTATATACAACCCAATGCCATGACAAGCTTATGAAGTTCAAAGTGCGTTCAACTGCAATTATCATGTTGTGGGTAATTCATTGAAAATATTAGCTTGCAAATTTATTTGTGTTAAACCTTGTTTTTGGATGAACAATCTTTTTGCAAATTGAAAAATGAGTTAAATGTCATTTACTTCTCAAATGTGGCTTGAAAACTAGTACATATGACATTTGGTTCTTATGTGCACTCTTTGCTTCAATTTTTTTATTTTTCAAAGCTTTTATGGGCTATTTATGAGATTCCTTGATTTTACTTGATTTATTTTTGATTTCTCATTCTTACTCACTCATATGAGTCTTTGGATGGTGTTCATGCTAGTTTTGTGATTTTTGGAATTTTATTTGAGCAATGATCCCAATTCAAAGTTGAAATTGTGAAATTTGGCAAAATTCTGGACTGTCTGAAATTTGGAAGCGCGGACGGTCCGCGTGTAAGAGGCGGACGGTCCGCCATTCATGAAGTTTTTCACCAGAGGCTCTAATCAGCAGAAAATTGAAACGCGGACAGTCCGCCCATGGACCGCGGACGGTCCGCGTGATGCACCGGTAAGCTTCGGTTACACCGATGATGTGTCCACTATGCAAGCGCGGACGGTCCGCCAGTATATCGCGGACGGTCCGCCTGAGATAAGTTGAATCTGCTCAGAAAAGTGACAAATATTGGATTGATCTTGAGTCACCTAAATTTAAAGGTCCTCAAGTTGGAATCATCTTTACAAGTGGTTGAGGAACCTAGGTTTGGTTTTGAAATGATCTAGAAGCATGACGAGTATTGGGTACAAGGCCATTTGATTGAGAAGTATTTTTGGCATACTTTTGGTACTCAAGTTGAGAATCAAGACCAACCTCAAGTAGAAAGAAAAGGACTTAAAGCAGACTCCAAAATTACTCATCATGACAAGTCCATTGTTTGATCAATCAACTAAATTCATTTCAAGTGAGTGTCAAGAATGGTTCTTGGAGAGATCACTTCTCTCTGGAGAGGGGCGAGCCGCCCAAGAGTGGGTTTGACAAGCAAGGTGCTTGGAAGGCCAATATGGAAGTGGTGATCTAGAATCATTGGAGATGCTTAGTTGAAGATATCAAATGGGTTGATCAAGAAAAGCAAGTAACACCCAAAGTAGAGATATTCATGAAAATTCAAGTGATATTCAAATAGTATTCTCTCATGCAAGCAAGGATCAAAGAGATGCAGCAAGCCAACCACAAAAAGATAGTGCATTTGATGATAAGTGATATTCATTTCATATGGGTGAAGAATGGTTTTCATATTGGTATTCATTGTCTTCACCAAGCTATTATAATTGGACTTCATGATGCTAGTTGGAGAGCTAAATTGGAATCTAATGACTATCCTCTACTCCAACATAGCAAGGTGAAATTGCTTGACATATGCATTCATACTATGCTAAGGACATGATTAGTGCATATAGTCATATATAGTGATCATTCATGAAAAATAAATAATTTTAAATGTTTTATGATGCCACTATTGCTTCTATGCTTGATATGATCTAGTGATAACATATGACATGTTCATGAGCTAGTAAACCCAAGTAGTTGATCTAGAAAATGAGCTTTCAAGTGTTTAACTCAACATTGTCAAGATAACCCTTAGAATGAGGTGTGAAGAAGCTTGTCATTGGTTCAAACCGAGTTGAATTATTTGGGCAAGTAGTCTAGATCAAGTCAAAGAGAAAGAAGCTCATGGAAATAATCTAGTTCAAGAATTGGTTATCAATGTCAAATTCAACAATGGTGGTTCCACAAGTGATCCTCAACTTTAAGTGATCAATTCAAATCAAGAAAGCTACCCTCATCAAGAAGAGCTCAAGATTCAAGTAGATTGACAAACACTTTGACATAGGGGGAGGAGCCCCACTACAAGGTATCAAGGTCAAGGATCCTACTAGTGTCATACATGTGGCATTTCAAGGTGGTCTTCATGCTTCCACATGTTGTTGTTACAAGTGGTGTCAATTCCAATCAAATTGAAAGTGTCCATCAAAAATGAAGATTCAAGACTCAACCATCCACCCAAGTCCAACTCTTTGTATCAAACCACAAGCGCTTCATATGATTGTCTACAAGGGGTATTCAAGTGGTAACCCTACAAGTACAAGAGGTACAACTTCAAGTGGTAGCCATTGATCTTCACATGGCAAATTTCATGTGGTCTCGGCCCTTTTTATGGTCATTGATGACAAAGGGGGAGAGGAATGAACAAAGATATGAATTATCCTTGGATGACAAAGGGGGAGATGAAATGAAATGGACATGGATCAAGAGGAGCAATATTGAGGAGGATCAATACTCTTGGACAAAAGGAGAACACAAGTAGGGGGAGCAAGCTCATGAACTTAGTTGTTTGCATTTGATATGTGCATATTCATGTGCTTGCTTGCATTTGCATAAGTTTTAAAATTTATATATGCATTGCTTGTGTGTGATGTATGCTAGTCATAGAACTTGATTGATGATTTGATAACTAGCATGCATAGATTGTAGCTAGACATTTTTTTTACAAGTGAATCAAGAGCCTTGCTAATATTGTTGATCTCATTAGGTATCTTGAGTTTTTGATGAATGTCTAGTTACTCATTGATGCTAAGGAATGAACTTCAAGGATGCAACTCCAATTGGTATCACGCTTCAAAGGTTTATCCTATATACCTTAGCATCACTTAGTAGTGATAACAATCCCACAAATTTCATATTTATGCATGTGTGTGAGTTTAAAACCAAATCTCTTGAGCACACATGTAGGGGGAGTTATCACTACCAAGTCGGATTTTTATGGTGCTTATCCAATCTTTTACAAGTGGTCTTAATGGTGGATAAGAAACATAAAATCCAAACCAAGCTAGCTATTTACACATGTGTGAAGTGCTAGTTTGGAATATGCTTAATTTCCATATCTTTGTAGAGTTGTCATCAATTACCAAAAAGGGGGAGATTGAAAGGCCCTTGTTTGGTTTTGGTAATTGAGTGACAACTTATGTGTACTAATAAGTGTTTATGTTGAGATACACAGGAGATTAGTCCACACAAAGACACTAGTATGAGCAACATGTGACATGGAGGAGAAATGACTAAGTGTTGATGCTATGCTCATATAGTGTGATCGAGGAGCTCATTGCATATGAGACATGACATGGAGTTATGTGACCAAAGTGGAGAAGATCAAGACAAGGCTTGGCTTGATGGACTGGTTGCAATGGAGAAGGGCAAGTCAAGGCTTTGAAGCAAGGGACCGCGAGGCGGTGAAGCTTGGGCAAGATTTGGCGCCGATGGACCGAGGCAACGGTGAAGAGCGAGCAAGGTCAAGATCAATGGACCAAAAAGGTCATGTGATGATATGGAGTGGATCATATCATTTAAGAAAGATCAAGCCAAGTGTTGACTCATGATGATGATCAAAAGGCTTGATGGAGTTTGGTGCTTGTGTGGCATCAACATTTGGGAAGATGAAATGGAATGCGCAAGGCAAAGGTATGACTTGTAGGGCATTTCATTTCACCGGTCAAAGGTTGTGTAGAGAAGTGCATGACCGGATTTAGGATAGATGGCCGTACTATCAAGAGGGGCAAACTTGTTTGCATATCGGTCATCTAGTGCCACTTGAGCGATCTAACATTGCGATGTTGCTAGGATCGAGTGGCTTGGTGAGATAAAGTGAAAATCCATTGAAAACATTTGTGAAATGCTAACACACATGCACATGGTATTGTTCACGTGGTGGTGTTGGCACATTTGCAAAGGAGAAAGAGTTGGAGTTGATGTTGATCAACTTTGGGAAGCAAGAAAGGTTTTTCGGTTTTCTCCGGAAATTAGGTGGTCTCTTGGAGTGGAATACTGCTTTGATCCATTGTGTTTTGGATCAAGTATTCAGTTGGGTTGTGTATCCCGCTGAATTAGCTTTCCATAGAGTCCAAGATCACCTAATTTGGACATCGGAGCTAAGAGTTATGGCCGTTTTACCGAGGTACATTTCTGCTGGAAATATACCTGCGGACGGTCCGCTCAAGGGGGGCGGACGGTCCGCCGTTATCTCGGATGAGCTCGAACAGAACTGTTTTTGGCTCTGTTGGTGGTCCAAAATGAACTGCGGACCGTCCGGTCCATGGGGGCGGACGGTCCGCCTTTAAAAGCTGAAACGGGCGCAGAAACTTGGTAGTTCTGTCTTGGGTGTCCAAAATGAACTGCGGACGGACCGGTCCTTGGGGGCAGACGGTCCGCCTCCTACTGAAATTTCTGGGACAGAAACACTGCGGTTTCTGTGTGTGCTGACCTTTTGAACGGCGGACAGTCCGCCCCTGGGGAGCGGACAGTCCGCTGGTCACTTATAGATTTAGTCAAAGACGTTTGCAAATCGGTTGGTTCAAAGTTTTGAACCGCGGACGGTCCGCCCCAGGGGTGCGGACAGTCCGCCCGGGGCTCTAACGGTCGACTCTGACACATAATCATTGTAGTTCTAGCCGTTGGTTTTGAATGGTGGACAGTCCGGTTTTTGTGAGGTGGACAGTCCGCGAAAACTCTGTTTTCACGGGATTTGAGTGTAACGGCTAGTTTGGGGCCTCCCTCTATAAATAGAGGGTGTGGCCGGCCATTTGAAAGGGCTGAGCACCTTGGGGACTTGGTGTCCATGTGTGAGAGTGCTTGAGAGCCCTCTACTCACTCTAACTTGATAGTAATCATCCGATCGAGTGAGAGAGCGATTCTAGTGCGATTGCTTTAAGAGATTGCATCGAGTGGCACTAGGTGATCGTGTTGCAAGCCGGTGTGCTTGTTACTCTTGGAGGTTGCCACCTGCTAGACGGCTTGGTGGCAAGAGACTCCGTTGAAGCCCACAAGAAGATTGTGCGGTGCTCCGGAGAAGAGATTGTGAGGGGTATTGTGCTCACCCCGCGGGAGCCGCGAAGAGCAACTCTAGTTGAGCGAGACGTGAAGAGCAACAAGTGGTTCGGCCGGATCATGTGATAGAGCTCGGTGTGAGCACTCCACGTGGGAGAGTGTGACTTGAGAGTCACCACTAGCAAGAGGATCGGCGGCAACCTTGGAGCTTGTCTCAACGGGGATTAGCTTGGTGGCAACCAAGTGAACCTCGGTATAAAAATCACCGTGTCAATCTTGTCTACTCTTCTCGGTGGTTTGCATTCTCCAAATCACAAGTCTTATGTTTACATTCATCTATATCTTGTGCTTGTGTAGTTGCTCTCTAGTGATTAGTTAGCTTGTGTAGCTTGCTAATCATCTTCTTGCTTGTGTAGCTAGAAGTAGAGATCCTAGTGTAACTAGTTAGCTTGTGTAGCTTAATTAGTTGCTCTTGCTTAGATTGTGTAGCTAAGCAAGTTGAGCTCTTGGATTTGGATTGTGTATCCTTGTCCTTGAGCATCTAGTGAGCTTAGGTTTGGCTTTGTGCTTTTGCTCATTAGAATTGTGTAGGAGCTCCCCCGGTTTGTGAAGTACTAGTGCTTAGGCTTGTATGACTTGGCATTAGAATTGTTAGGAGAGCTCTTACTAGCTTGGCACTCCATTTGCTTTGTGTAGGACCTTTTTGGAGGTGCCTTAGAGTCATAGTTAGAGGGGTGAAGTCTTGGCTAAGCGAATAGTTTCAATTCCGCATAAGTTTCGGTTAGCCGGCGCAATTAGTTTTAGAAAGGACTATTCACCCCCCCCCCCCCCTCTAGTCCGCCATCTCGACCCTACAACATTGTTGCCAAGACAGCGCCCGATCGACTACTCCAACGTTGCCGTGCGTCCTGCACGGCATCGACTCATCCCTGCTCCAACTCGACCCAGCGCCGCCACTGTCTGCCCCGCCTTGAACCGGTAGGTCGTCGCCCTCCTCGCTTTCCCCCATGTGCTGCCGTCGAGCGTGACGCCGGCAAGGGACCCACCGTTGAACACCCGTAGGACACCCGTTCTGGTTTTTCTGCAGGAGCCGTTGCCAACGCTCTCGAAACCCTACTGTAGCCTGGTGCCACCGCGGCCCAGTTCGCCGGCACCCCGCGAGCACCATGGCCGTGTCGCGGACTCGGCCGAAGCCGAGTGCCTGCGCACGCGCACGGCGTCCCTGTCCACCTCACTACGCGCACGAAACCGCACGCCCACCGTGGCTCGTCATGAGCATGCCGACGCACGAACGACCACGCGCCGAGGCCCAAGACGGGGCCTTTGGCATGCCAGGGTACCATCCTACACAGCCGCTGTCGCGTCGTGAACACGCCCATGCCGTGACGTCGCGGACACGTCGCGCCTCGGGTCGTTGGGGCTTACCCCTGCGCGCTCCGTGCGCACACCACAGCCCGCACGAGCACACTCCCGCAGCCTTGCCGCTGCACATCCTCGCCGGCCGAGCCTCTGCTCGCGTACGCCACCGTCACGGCCTATCCCTGAACCTCTTTCGCTACCGCATTGTGTTCTCAGCCACGCCGAGCCGCCATGCGCGCATTTCCGCCGCCACGGCCACGCCATGGGCGCGGGTACCGCACTGCGCGCATCGCGATTCTGACGCACCCCGGCCCTGCCAACCGCGCGGCCAAGCCCCTCTCCTCTCTAACCTTCTGGACCACGCGCGGCACCTTCGCGCCGTGCCCTGGGCTTCGCCGCCCCCGAACCTAACCCTGCGCCGTCGTCGCCATGACCTCGCTCCGGGCGTTGCTGCTGTAGCCACGCGCCTACCTCCGTCTCGCCGCCGTCGTGGTCAAGGACCACACTTTTGGCCTGATCGGACCGCCGCCACGGGTCTGGAGTGCCAGAACCCTGCACGCTCACACACTCGAGCCAGCTACAAGACCAAGCCGGGCCCTTGCCTCGCCATAACACCAATCTGTGCCACCACCGCGCACCCGTGCACGACGTCGCATGTTCTGCACGCCGCCAAGCTTCTCCGCTGCTCTGCTCCACTGCCACCTTGCCGCGCCGCCAAGAAACACGCCGTGCCGCCGTGGACCTGGAGATTCTGGCTCCGCGCGTGCACAGCCAGGCTGCCATGCCCTGCCCAGACGAAGCCCTAGCGCGACCGAACCAATCCGAGCCTCGCCGCTTCTGCTCCGCCGTGCGCGCACCGGAGCAGCCTCACCACCACCACCAAAGCCTGGTAAACCCGTCCGCCGCAGGAGGAAGCAGAGGAGGAAAAGAAAAGAGGAGAAGAGAGATGGGAGGCACCGACGGGTGGGTCAACCCCATCAGCCAAAGGGAAGAGGAGGAGAAGGAAAAGAAGGAGAGTAATCGGGTCCCCTTTGAGCTGAGGAAGCTTGAGCCCAAGCTAGCCTATCAGCTGCTGCATGAGCCGACCCGCCGATCTTTAGCCGGCCTGTGAGCCGATGACAGATCCAGCCTGCGAGCCGCAGGACGAGCCAACCCGTCTTCCTGAGCCAAGTCGAGTTAGGCCTTGAGCCGACCCAATCTCTCTCTTTCGGCCGTTAAGCCCGATAGCAGCCCTTTTTCTTTTTGTTTGTTAAATCAACTTGCGGGCCCCACCTATAAGTTTCTAATGTGAGGCTGACCAATGGGACCCACTGACCAGCGGACCCCCACTGATCGATTGACCAGTCAACGGTCAATGTTGACTTGGTCAATGTTGACGTCAATAGAGCTGACCCCATCTGGTGACGTCAAGATGACGCCATGCTGACTTCATCATGCTATGTGGCACGCTCTGGTGCTGCCACATGTCACCTCTATGTTTTTCCTTTTTTGATAATCATTTATTAATTCCAGAAAGCCTAAGAAAATTCACAGTAATTAACCGGAGCTCCGAAAAATATGAAACCAATTTCATAATTCTTCTAAAATCATGATCTACACGTTAGAATGGGATTTGCTATGATTTCGATCTCTTTTATGCCGTTCTATGCATTCTTGCACTTTGGCCCTGTATTTATATGTAATTATGACTAGATCCTGACTAGGAGGAGTTGACCGATGTCCTAGACAACTAGAAGATCCAGAAGGACGTACTCGAAGACCAAAAGCCCTCGGAGGACCAGGAAGGCTACGAAGACCTATCAGGTTCACGCCCATTCGCAATTTGAATACCTATTAGTCATTGCTTGCTATATACGCTACGCTCCCAAATTGAGTGTGATGAGATGAGCTTGCATGGCTATTTAATTACCGTATTCCTTGATTCCCTTATCATAGAATTGTTACATGCTATGTCTACTTTGACTGAGATTTGGGGTATAGGAATACTTGATGTGATAGTCCTTGCTTGGAAGTTTCCCTCCACATATAGGATACGAAGGGGGCGAGCGGACCCTTTCTCCAATCTTTGGATCAGGAATCGGGGATTGTGTGTTGGGCACAATCCTGTGCAGCACCTGTGATGGGTGAAGAGCACCTGTGGCGGGTGCGAGACCGTTCCTATGGGAACATTGGTAGAGGAGTAGAGGAGGTGATACCTGTGATGGGTATCGATTGCGAACCGTGTTGACGGAATGCTACTTTGGACGAAGACGCTCACCTCAGCCGGATTACGGACTTGACTATGTGGCCCTAGTGATGGAACTATGTCAAATGTGCACACCACTTATCCTTTATGAGGGAGGACCCAGCCCGAGCTAGCTACGCGCGGCATCATACCTATAGGAGGATAGTGTATCCGTGTCAGGGGGAATGGGTGAGACCCTGAGCCCCTAATCGCAGGATCCACGAGGATTTCATTCTCGATTGCTTTACAGCCCTGAGCGACCTCCTGTGGGAGGACACACCCCAAACCGAGAGCAGGATGGTGACGTAGCCGCTAGTTTCGTTGACTGGTGCCTCGGAGTCAGTCGGTCGACGGATCGGCGGGCGATGGGGCGAGTGGGTACAGGTGTACAACCCCTGCAGGGTGAAAACTATACATATAGCTGCGTACTCGGTCATGTACAACTCTGGATCTGGCACCACACTATAGTTAGATCCACATATATATTTCTACCTCTCTCTGGTCTACTTTTCCTGCTTGGAAAGCAGCTGAGGTGCGGGGAGAGGGAGTTCCCGCACCGACCCAGGGTTCAGATAGTTGTAGTGGAAGATAGGATACTAGGAGTCCGGGATGTCGGAGCTGCCCGCGTCGAAGGAAACTTGGATGACTTATATATATACTACTTGCATAGGAAGACATAGCCTATCCTTGGCATTATCTTTATACCGTTTGCATCCACCAAAAGCTTGCATTCGGATGGTGACGTGAACATATCCTGTCCTTAGGGATAGTCTGATAGATGCAGGATCCGAGTGAAGGAGTCGACAGGACGACAAACGAAGAAGAAATTAAGGACGGCCCGAGCTACACTCTAAGCTGCCTGTGGAGAGGAGTCGAGAAGATGAAGTTGCCCAAAAGATTATATATCATTTTAGCTTTCTGTTTATTTTCTTTTAGCCCAGGGGCTTGTACTCTAAGTTTCGTAATACAATTCTTTGGATTTTGTAATAAATAAATTCATATGATGTTGTAAACGTGAGATATGTCTATGATATTTGATTGAAATGAGTTCTGTATGTGATAGCTACTGATCCAGGGACTATCACGACGATACAGGGAGTCGGGTTGCCCTTCCAGGAACCCGATTTGTTTCAACGGGGAGTCGAACCTAGGATCTCAGGTGCTATTGAGGCTCTTATAACCACTAGGGTACAGGCCCTTTCGCATCTTGCGTGTTATTTTTAATTGTGAGATACTATACTTTTAACTTTTTAACTTTTAGAGAAAGCATACACAACCATCAGCAGCTAATAAGAACCTACGCGTGCCAATTCTTTGCAACGAAAAATGGAAATAACAGTTCCATTATCAATTCCAAATAAATCAGCACTGATAGGTATATATATGTGGAGAATATTGGGGTGGAACCGTGGGTAGCGACGCATCCACTGGCTGTCATCGGATTAAACACTTTGATGAACGGAAGCTAATTAACTTCGTGAACTCTAGGATTTTTTTCAAGTACACGTAGTAGCACTGCCATATCATAAACAGAACCAGAACTTGTGCTAGTAGAAAAGAAATTCAGTGATAATGTAGAAATTAAGCCTCCACTGCCCCCGAAACTCCAAACCCCCTAACCACCCCACACACTATCTCATCCTGCCTTATCCCACACCATATACTCCCTCTGTTTTTATTTACATATCGTATTAGGTTTGTCTTAAGTCAAACTTGACAAATTTTGCCCAAAATTATAGAAAGAAATACACTATGGGATTCAGCTTATTTGTTATGTGCTAGAGGCACACGGCAAAGTCTGTAATGCATAAGGTAAAAGCTTTGCCGTGTGCTACACACGGCAGAGAGATCATGCCGGCCGGCAAAGCCATCTTTGCCGTGTGCTAAGATGGCCCTCAGAAAAAAATAACACTTGGCAAATTGCTGCTCATATGTTCATAAATTCCACATCGGATTGGCTTTTGTGTCCATATGTTATGTATTCTAAAATTTCAGTTTCTAATTATGCATGACACTTTTCTTTTCCCCATGTCATGAGCACTAGACTTCTTGTGTACCGAACCTCATTGCTTTCAATAAAACCAGAGAATTTTCTCATTCAAAAAAAAAAAGCTGAGCTTCAAGTGGGACGTGGGCAGTTGCTCGTTAGTATCGTCAGTTGCATATTCACCGTTGTTGTTGATGTCGGCGCCGGCAAAGGTGTCAGAGCAGATGTCATGGAGGAAAGACGACTATGTAGTCGAGGTTGTCGTCCATGAGCCAGCAGAGTATGCTGTGCACCGGCGGCGGCGGCGGCCCAAATAGCATGAAGAACATGGAAGGAGAGGAGGAGGATGGCACGGATTCAGACTGTAAGTTGTGTTTGCATTATTTATTTGCTTATATTTATAAAAAAAATCTACCTCTAATCTTTCTTGTTTCTATCTAGGTTATTATAAAAGGGAAAAAAACTTGGCCTTTGGAAAGTACAAGGACTCGTCGGACTCAATCAGTAGAGATGTAAATATAATTATTTTTTAAACATGTGATATTTCTAAAGATAATTATTCTTTAAACACGTGCCATCTCCACTAGTTGGATAAATAGCCGTACTATCAAGAGGAGTTGGCGTGTTATTTCTTCCTTCCAATCACACATGCAAAGTTGTTGGACTAGCATGTGCATGCGGCCTGCACATACATGCAACATACACACCTTTTCTTTTGTTTGTTTTTTATTTGTTTTTTCTTTTCTACATATTTCGTTCGTATCATCTTTTACTGTTTTAGTTGCAATGGTCCGGTAGATATTTTTTCAGTTATTTGTTCGCAATGCTAAATTATTTGTTCAATCGTTTAACTAGCATAGACGCACAATTTTTAAAAAATCTAATTAGCTTTCAATTTGAAATTATATTGAACTATAAATTAATATTCAAATTAAATCTTAAAAACAGGTACCATGATAGATGTCACTGCTATCTCGTAGGTTATGTCAATACGAACCTATTGCAATAGAAACGGAGCTAAAATGTTATTAACTCTATACTTCAGATGTTAGCAGGAGGTTTTGCAAGGATACATTGAATAGTGCTTGCGATTTTTTTTAGATTGAATAGTGCTCGCGAATTGGGATAAATCTTAGGTTAATTATGTAAAAAGCCTAGGTTGGGCTGGATCTCGAGGTACTATATCTTATAGGAAGTTTTCTAAAACTACCAAGACTCATACTATAGAATTTTATTTTAAATTTTTCTTAGAGGCCAATTTTCATTATGATATTTAAATTTTTTAGCTCAAAATTATATAATATTAGAGCCCAGCTCTTAGATATCTAGATAAAATTCTAAAGCCCTTTACTGCCTCTAATAGGAGTAGCAGAGCGCGTGCGAGACGATAAGAAACAAGGCCGGATAGGCTGGCGTTACACCTACACCTACATAAGAGATAAAAAAAAGAGGGTAACATTTAATTTGGAGCAAAACCTTTTTAAAACTATAAACAACCCTGTAACAAAAGTAGTTAAGCTCAAAAAGAGAAACACAACAAATTTTAGTTTGCATTTTTAGCATTTGTCTATGATTTTATATTAATTTTACAAGCTTCCAGATACAAACAACATTACACAGCTTTAGTTTTACGAACAGGTCCCTGATTTTTTTCACTCAAAAATTTTTGGACACTTTTTCAACACTAATTAGAAGTATTAAATATAGTTAAAAAATAAAATTAATTGCACAGTTTGGATGTGCACGGCGAGACGAATCTTTTGATTCTAATTAATACACAATTAGCCATAAGTGCTACAGTAGCCCGTATGTGCTAATGATGCGGTCAAAGGCCTCTAAAGATTTATTTATCTCGCGGTTTTCAAGCGAATTCTGAAATTAGTTTTTTAATTAGTGTCCAAAAATTCCTCCCGACATCTGGTCAAACATTCGATGTGTGATACCCAAAAATTTTCATTTCACCAACTAATAAACAAGGCCTAACAACCCTACAAAGAACTCGTGCTAAGCAATGTAGTTCTCGGGTATGGCTGCGGTCATGGAGGTGAAATTTCCGGCAAAGGAGACGTTTTCCAGCGATGAGGGGTAGCCAGCAAGCATCAGGGGCTCACCTGCAACCGATTTGGTGTAGGGTTGGAGGTGGGAGATGGTCGGGAGGATGTCAGCATATAACAGGAGCTTCGAGCGCGCGGCGATGCCGCACGGCGGCGCTCCGACGCGATGGCGAGGCAGGGGGTTGGGGTTGCACTTGGACCAGTGAGGTGCGCCTCGATGTGGGGGAACTCGTTCAGGGGCTCGTGGAGTCAGTGGTTGGCCGGAGGGGGAGCTCGGCATGGAGGGTAGATGTCACCGCAATGGCTGCCGCCGGTAGGCTCGGGCGCGAGCAAAGGGGCTAGCATGGACCCTCATCGTGGCTATGCTTGTCCCGATTGCGAACACGTGCTCTGCCCCAAGGAGATCTGCTTTGATTGGGCAGGTGCAGCAGGCGAGCAGGTGGCCGAAGGAAGGGACGGCGGCTCCGGGGACATCGATTCAGTGGCAGCTCCGGCTCGGAATTCAGCAAGACACACACTACCAGAAAACGGAAATTTCGTGAGTGAGAAACCGTCACGAAAATTATGAATCCCGTCATGAAATTGTTTCGTGGCGGGCGTCCGTCACGCAATAACCATCACGAATCTAACACCACAAAAATAAAGTTTTCCTGGGGGTGAACCGCCACGTATCCACCGCCATGAAAATGGGGCGTCATCAGGTTTAGCAAATTCGGAAAACACGACATGAAAATAATTTGTGACGGTCTAAAATACCCAGGAATATTTATTTTCATGAGAGTGTAAAACCACCACAAAATATCATTTCGTGGGAGCGCGAACCCGTCATGAAAATGAATGAACCATCACGAAATATATCATTTTCGTGAGAACCCAGAACCGTCACAAAAATGTGGTCACACCGTCATGAAACATCTTATTTTCGTGACAGTGACAAACCATCACGAAATTTTTTTGATACCCTCATGAAAATTTGAATAATCACATCCTCCAAATCTGAATATAGCTCATATATTCAGCAAACAGATGCAGGCTCATATATGATCATGATCAAGAGATAATTGAACAAAGATAAATGGACATACATAAGAATGAGTCCCACTCATTTGACTAGCCTCACAAGGCAATAATGTCATACATATATATCAAGTTCTAGCTATCATTAGGGCCTAGCTATCATACAGGGCACAGCATCAGTGCAAAGGCTCCCATAGTTTAGCCATCAATACCACATCAGCAATAGGTTTGGTATGAACCAAAGTACTAGCCAAAGGCACAGTTTACCAAAAGAAACTTTGCATAGCCAAAAGAGCCCAAAAGTTAGGAGTCAAGCGCTAGTTTCATTGTTGTCCATTCGATCAACTGCCATCAACCTCTTCGCTGCCACCATCATCTTCATCTGTGTCATCCAAGTCATCATCGTCATCACGGCCATCTTCACGATCCATAATGTAGTCATCATCTTCATCGCTATTCATTTCATTGCCGTTGCATGCTTTGCATATCTTCTGTATTAGTCCTGGCATGTGATGATGCTGTAACCTGAAACACATACACATGTTAAGTTTTTTCCATTGGAAAAATCTGATCCAGCAACAATCATCTGATGTGTTTACCTGTTGACGATGGGCATCAATATTTGCTAGACGGGTTACCAAATCAGCAGGTAACACCTTGCCAAAATCTGCATAAAACCTCTGCAATTGATAAGGTAGGTAACTGATCAATATACATGCATAAGATCAATACATTGTTATAAGCACAGGGGCAAATGTTACAATGATCATCTCACGGTTGACACTATTTTCCTCAGTATCTCATTTTTCTCCGTCAATTCAACATTGTTTTGCTTTAGATCCCAATTAATCTCCCTCAACTCCTTATTCATCTCCTTCAACTCATCATTTTCATCCACCACAGTTCGATAAGAAGCAGTATTGACTGGACGTAGATTATTGGATTTTGCAACTACTATAACCTCTTCCTTATCCACTGCACCATCAGCTATTGGTACACGACCATGGGGCAAACCACCTTCCATGTGATACAGAGTGTGTGCATCCTAAATCCTTTGAATTCTCAGCAACCATTGCTCTTGCATTGTACTCATCCTAAAATGAAATACCAGTGTGCTAAGCATGACTAGAAAAAGTTCATATCAAAATGTTAAGCATGGCATACATACCAAGCGCTTTTGTGCTTTTTGGCTGGGGATTGGAGCACTTTTTGCAGTGTTGTCCACATTTTTTAATCCAGATTTCATCACTGCATGTGTTTAAAGTGCCAGCCTTCTCTGGACTAAATTTATGCTTCTACAAGACCATCATACTAATGTTACATGATGTTTGAAACTTAAGGTAATTAGCTCTATGTAAAATCATGGCATTATTATTCATATCATGTCTCATTTAGTAGCAGAAGCAAAACACAATCGAAAGCTCGAAAATATCATACCAGCAATTGTTGTGTTTCTGCCCATGGCCTTGAACCACCTCTATTATGAGCAACGTTAGCAAATTTTAGGCGTGCTGCTATCCTCTTTTCCTTGTACTTCTCACTGGTCCAGTACTTGCATAAGGCTGCCCAACCTTCCCTGGTGCCCTAATCAGGTCTGCACTTTAAGTATTGTTCTTCTGTAAGTTCTATATCGCATGCTTGATTATCATCACAGCCCTCATGCTTCTTTACAGCATCCAAACAGGCTTGATATATCAGATCAGATACTCTTTTCACAAGATATGTCTCCAAATTATGGTTGGCTCTTCTTACATCAGCTTGAGTGGTTGTGAACAAACTCTACAAACATAAATATAAGAAAGGCAAAGTTAGGAGCTTCCTATCAAATAGAAGTGATAATGTACATGCTGCTAGTTCAATTACCCAGAATTCCTGCTTTACTCGTCTAGCATATGTCAAACCAAGTTTATCCTTTTTGTAGAAGTAATCATGCCATGACAATGCCGCCCGTGTTTCAACAACCCTGCCTTCATCATCACAGATTTTGATCTCACCAGGATAAAGTCGTTTGATAATTACTCCAACTTGTGAGCCATACTTGTAGCCTTTAGGATTGTAATTGACATAGGTGAATTGTCTATAACAAAGGATATGATATATCAGTTCACAAATTTACAAAAAAGAGTACAAGTGGATGCCATGCAGAAGTAAGACACTACTACTATGCAGATTTTGAATTGCATACTCACCAGTTTCCCACTGGCCTCAACATAACCTTCCCCTCATGTGGAGGCACTCTCATTTGTGTTCTATTCCTCTTCCCTCTCCCTCTTCCTTTTTTGGGAGGCTCCTCTCTATCCAGTATGCTGCCACCAGCAGCAGCATTGGAGTCATCACCACCATCAATGCTCATCTGGGAGTTGGCAGCAGCATCATTGATCTCTTGGGAGCTGCCACCAGGGGCTGCACGTGTCCTTCCCGCAAGCCTTTTGTGTCGAAGACCATGCATATTCTGCATTATCAAAAAATAGTAAGCTCACTATACATTTCAGAAAATATCACATTCAACTATATAGTAATGAACAAAATTGTACTCCACATATAAGCTCACATATTTCCAATAAATTCAGATTGGAAACATATAAATTTCAGCTACAATTGTTCTGAGCATTCCATAAATAGAACATAATCTAATAATCATAAAAAATACAAATCTAATAATCATCTGGATCATTGGGTGCATATTGAGGCAGATCATCTTGGTCATCTTCATACTCTTCATCTCCCTCTAGATTATCCATTGCTTCGTCTATAACTCCAACATTCAGTTTGGACAGAAATTCCAAATCTTCTGGATCTGTTATCTCATCAGAGCCATTCAAATTTATATTGTCAAGTTCAATCCCTAAGTCAATGACAAAAGATCCCGGCAGCCCATCCTCTTGATAGAATGACATTTTTGCTGGCCAACAGGAGTATCTGAATCATCATTGATGTCACTTGGAGGAATATAGTTCCGCGGAGAGACATGATATGCAACTCACCAATCTCATAGATCTGATTTGTCCATGCATGCATAAGGCAAATAATAAACCTGCTTAACTTGACTTGCCATGACAAATGGTTCAAACACAAAAAGTCTAGAAGAATGCTTAATCTCCACTAGCCCTAAATTTTCAGTACGCCTAGTTCCATTTGGTGTTGGATCAAACCAGCAACAATCAAACAAAACCATTTCTAGCTGCAAGCTTCCTTCCCATTTTATTTTTATGATATTCTTAATAACACCATAATACCCCAACTCATTGTTGTCTTCATCTATGCAAGACACACAGACACTGGTATTTATTGTGGTTAACTTGGACCTAGTTGTCTCATACTCCTCTGAACGATATCTATACCCATTCACATCATAAACACCATAGCTAGTCACCATTTTATGAAAACTAAAAGAAATTTGACATAAGGCATTATCAATGCTAGAAACCTTCAAGCACTGCAAGTTCACAATAAAACCCTATGTCAGTTTACAAGTATTCAGATTGTTTCACTAATTTTATTTGACAATAGAAGTAATTAGTACCATTACTTCTTCTTTGAACCAATCAAAGAAGTTAGGTCCATGTTGTCCACGACTATTCTTCCACCCATTCAACCTTAAATCATGGAGTTGGTCGGGCTTTGCTACAGTTCGGCTCTTCCAATGTTCCTTGTCAAATTTTCTAAGGGGATAAGATAAGTTAGCAAGTGCCAATAAACTAGAAGGAAAATAAATTAGGGTCTCTAGATTGAATATGGGCATACTTGAAAAAAACCATCCATCTCTGGCATGTTTGTCAAAACATATAAAAAAACCACCTCATACTTATCCGTTGAGAGCTCATGAACACCACGAGGGCTCATGCAACGCCTAGAATATTGAAAGATTTCAAGTTTGCAAGAACTTTTGAAGGTAGAGGCAGCATCATCATATCGAGGAACCTTGTTCCTAACTGATCTAGCTTCGGGTCTAAAAAAGAGAGAGAGGTTATTTGTAGCCTCCTCTACTAATTCAGCCTCAACAATGCAGCCCTCAACACGAGCCTTATTACGTACTTTTCTTCTAAGCTTTTGGATTTCCCTACATATGAACAGAATGAAGATTTCAGAAAACAATATTATTATTGCAGGAAACTAAATACAGATATCAGAAAACAGGATTTTGGTTGCAGAAAACTAATTATATTATTTCGTTTTTTACCTCTCAAATGGATAGTTCCAACGGGATTGGACAAGACCTCCTAGTCGAGCCTCACGAGGAAGGTGAATGCTTAGATGTTGCATAGGATTGAAGAAACCAGGAGGGAATATCTTCTCCAATTTGCAAACAAGAACAACAACTTGCTGCTCTAATGAATATATGGTGTCCTTGCTTAACTCTTTAGCGCACAATTGCCGATAGAAAAAGCTTAGCTCTGCCAAACATAGCCATACATTTTCTGGAAGGAAGCCACGAAATGCAACAGGGAGCAAGCGTTCCATGAAGATGTGGTAATCATGACTCTTTAGACCAAAGATCTTCTTTTGTAATAAGTTAACCCCTCTCCTAATATTGGCTGCATAGCCATCAGGAAATTTAAGTGTTTGAAACCATTTCAGAATTTTTGGCTTGTCATTTTTGTTTATGCAATATGGGGCCCGCGGCTTGTCCCATTTGCCATTGGCATTCAGCTTTAAATGCAGTGATGGACGATGGCAAATTTCAGCCAAATCTTTCCTTGCTTTGGCATTGTCCTTAGTCTTATCAGTTACATCAAAGCATGTGTTCCATACAGCTTCAGCTAAATTTTTCTCATTGTGCATCATATCAATGTTGTGTGGTAGCAGCAATTTACAATAGTATGGAAGTTGCCAAAGCCCAGACATATGGGTCCAATTGTGCAATATTCCATAATTTTCTGTGTCACCTACAAATCTGTTCATTTGGGCAAAAATTTCATCTCCTGTTAAATGCCTTGGAGCCTCATCTAGAACCACTGTGTTCTTCCGAAATGCATTAGCTTGAAATCTGAATTCATGGTCGCTTGGTAAGAAGCGCCTATGGCAATCAAACCAGCAAGCCTTGCGACCATGATGAAGTGTAAATGCTAAACTATCACACAAACAAACTGGACATGCAAACCTGCCATGTGTGCTCCATCCAAAAAAATTACCATAAGCAGGAAAGTCGTGGACTGACCACATATAGGCTGCTCGCATATTAAAGTTTCTCTTCACTGATGCATCAAAAGTTTCTACCCCTGCCCAACACATTAATTTGTCGACTAATGGCTGCATTAAAATGCCTAATTTCTTTCCAGGATGTTCAGGACCTGGGACCACAAGGGAAAGGAATATATATTCTGATTTCATAAGTGTGCCTGGCGGAAGATTCAAAGGAGTGACAAACACTAGCCAACATGAATAAGGAGCTGCAGCCAAACTAAAGGGTGTAAATCCATCGATCGCAAAAGCAAGACGCACATTTCTACGATCAATACCAAAATCTGGAAAGTCTCTATCAAATTGCTGCCACGCTTCTCCGTCACAAGGGTGTACCATCTTACCAGTAGTGCATGGCTTGTGAGACTGCATTAGCTTAGCTGTGTTCTTATGTGCATATAACCTTTGTAGCCTATTGGTGATAGGAAGATACCGCAACACTTTACGTGGCACTCAGCTGCTACCAACCTCATAACGAGAGGTACCACAAACATCACACTTTTCTTTACTTTCATTATCCTTGTAGTAAAGCATGCAATTGTTATAACAAACATCAATTTTGATATATGGCATACAAAGTCCCTCAAATAATTTTTTGGACTGGTAGAAGTCTTTGGGCAACTTAGATTCCAGTGGCAAAAGCTCATGGATTAATTCCAAGTTCGCTTCAAAGTGTGCAATTGACATGTTGTACTGAGATTTTAAAGCTAATAGACGTGCTCTAGCAGAAAGAGATGAGTGTGTTGTGTTCTCATGGACTAACTGTTCCACACTCTCAACCATCCTATAAAAGGCTCGAGCATACGCTGCTGGCTCCTCATCAGTGGGCGGTGGATGCTCACCAGCTAGGTCAACTAACATTTCATCCATACGGTCAGTTTCACCAAATCCATCACCATATCCACCTTCAATTGAGCTATCAATAAGCCCCTCACCATGTGCTGTCCATATTTTATAGTCTTCCTTAAACCCAAATCTGCACAAGTGCATCTCTACTGCAAACCTTTTATTCCTAACACAATTCCGACACCTAGCGCAAGGTCACTTAATTGTTTCATCTTCAACTATATTAGGCATAGAGAAGGCATGGTCCAAGAATCTGTTGGTATTCTCAATCCAGTCATTTGAGGGAGCTTGCGTACGAGACCAACTAGTGTACATCCACTCATGATCTTCCATTGTTTGGTTCTGATTTCAAAAGAGAAAATATTTAGAATCCCAATAATCTAACCCCAAGTATCAACCTAGCAGTGCTATAGTGGTTGGCAAAAAAGTAATCGAATACACATTCAATTTCGACACTGCATATTCACCAGTAGAGCAAAACATGTACTGATTTCTGAAGAAAACCAACAAAAATTACCTCAGTCCGATTGGAGAAAGCAGATCGGCCGGTCTGGACAGATTCTCCAAGGGTCGGTGCAGAAGGCGTCACGGGAACAACTCCGGCGTTGATGTGCAGCAGGTCGTCGAGGAGGGCGCCTTGCTGGTCCCGTCGCTCTGCGAGGTCTCCGCTCGCCGACGCGAAGATTGACGGCGCAGCTGGCAGCGGCCTTGGAGAGGAGGCTGCTTGGGGCGGCGGCGGCAGCCTTGGTCGACAAGGATGCAGCAGGCGAGCTGGAGGCGGCGGCGGCCTCACGGGAGCGCGAGCGGTAGGGGCTGTGCGACCGCGACATCCGGCGGCCTCCCGCGAGCGCGAGCGCGCGCTCTAGGGTAGCCGGAGCAGGAGGCGGCGGCGGGCGAGTGCGAGCGGAGCGGGAGGCGAGTTCGGTGGGATTTTTTTGGGCGGCGGCGGCCGAGTGCTAGAGCGAGCGGAGCGGCGGGCGAGCGCGAGCGCGTGATTTTTGGCGCTGGCGGCGGTGGATCCAGGGAGGGGGAGTAGAAGTTAGGGTTGGAACAAGCGGTGGGCAAAGATAGTTTTTTTTTACCGTGCAAGTGGATGACAGTGGGGCCCTTGCTTCTGGGGAGCGCGCGCATGTGAAAGAAAAGAGCGCGTTGCCGGAAAATATCACAGATGAACCAGGGGTTTTGGCGCTCAATTTTTTTTCGTGAGAGGAAGAGCTCATTTTCATGAGGGTTTACACATAATATCACGAAAATAGTTCAATTTCCTGATGGTTCCATAATACCTCTCACGAAAATACATCACCGTCATGAAAATTTGGATTTCTGGTGCAACAATAGCCATCAGATCGGGAATGGACGATCAGAATTAGTTGGGCCTTTCAGGCTGAAACAGACTTTGTTTACTCAATGTTTTTCTTTTTCTTTTTTGTTTTATTACACTATTGTGAAGTAACGCATAAAAATAATAGTACTACATATACCAATATATTTTTTAAATGTAATACACAGTATGTAAGTTGTTATGTAGGAGTTTCAATAATTATTGAGTACATCTGATATTTTTCATCATTTAAGTGACTTTCTACGTGCTTATCAAAAATAATTTTAAGTTTACTACGTGTACCTCCTATGAGATTTGAAAAATCATGTAAAAATTATATTTACACTAATATGTTTCATTATATCTCATGTCTTGGAGATAAATGAAAAATACATTTATCCTCTACGAATAATTCAAACTTCTAAATCCAAATCACCACATAATAATTAAATTAATATCTAAATTAGGTCAAAAAATTCTACAAATTGATATGACAACAAATTATCACCCATAACCTTGCCATAAAAGTTTCATAAGATTTTACAAAAATTGGAGTATACATTGTTCATAAATAGGACACATCTCTATCATAGTTTCATACACTTGAACTCAAATAATATAGTTTTCACATCTTCGAACATTTTAAAACTCGTATGCTCCTCAAACTTGGGCACAACCTTATGTTCATCTTAGTATTAGAGAATATGAAGTTACATTAGCAATTACTATGCCAATAATATTTTTCTATTTTGTACTTAGTTGGAAGAAAAACAAGCTACATAAAAAGTTCTCAGGAAATAACAATTCTATAGAAACAAAAGCTATTGAATGAAAGAGCTTGATTTTAGAAAATTTTGAGAAAAAGAACCATCAAATTTGGATTCTTTATGATAGAGAAATACTATATACAAGTTTTAATTCTAGATTAAAAAGAGAAAGACCAACAATTTCTATGTTCTTCATCTCAATCAGTTAACCGAGTTTAAATACGTATATATATAATAGTCTTCTGTTTACAGCCACAAAACGTCAATATAGCTCTATGGTGCACATAAATCCTTGTGAAGGCAGTGACCCTGGTTTGAGTCTCAGCTGCTGCAACACTAGAGCTTAATTTTTTTCCCATTCTGCAGTGTAGGCCACGCATTG
The DNA here is from genome assembly GCF_016808335.1 of Panicum virgatum. Classification (NCBI taxonomy): domain Eukaryota; kingdom Viridiplantae; phylum Streptophyta; class Magnoliopsida; order Poales; family Poaceae; genus Panicum; species Panicum virgatum. The sequence goes on along the minus strand of NC_053141.1, from coordinate 17,407,303 downwards.
AATTTTTTTCGTGAGGGCGATAGCATATTTTCATGAGGGGTTATATGATAACATCACAAAAATAGTACACTTTCACGAAAATAGTGTACGGAACACCTTCACGAAATTAGTACATTTTTGTGGTGGTGTAGGGAACACCTTCACGAAAACGAAAAATTTCATGACGGTATCTTCATACCTCCCACGAAAATACATCACCATCATGAAATTTCGGTTTTCTGTTAGTGACATCTAGAGAGCAAGTGGCAACTGCAGCTCCGGCCCGGAATTCAGCAAGACACGGCTAAAGGGCAGCACGAAGAGAAAAAATTGCAGGCAACAGCAGTGGGCTTCGATTCGACAGTAGTTGGGGGTGGTGTGGCTCCGGCCCGGGCTTCAGCAATGCGACTCTCCGGTGCAGGCGGCGGCCAACAACATGGGGTTGCGGGAGAGGAATTAGCGCGTGGGGTGCCGTGGCAAGCGAGCGTTGCGGACGGGTAGGACCGAGATACGTGAAAAAAATAATTGGTTTGGATCGTGCCACCGCCACCGTCCGAAGCTACACCGTCGTTCTGCCGCCGCCATCCGAAACGGCACCACCTCCGCCATCGTCCGAAGCTGCGCCGCCACCCCCCGCGGAGGTGCTAGAGCCACGGCGTCTCCATGCAGGCAAGCTCCGCCGCCGCGCCCGAGCGGGAGCACCCGTTGGCCGCGGGCGAGCTCCGTCGGATGGGGAAGGAGGTGACAAGTTTTCACGCAGAGAGGAACCGTGATACGTGGACGGGTACAACGGCGGGTTGGTTGGAGCGCCCGGTGACAAAAATATTATAATTTTAGCAGAAACATCTTCTAACCTTCAATTTTTATGGATCTACTCTCCCTCCCACCTCCATCAATCCTGACAGGCGGGTTCAGCGTGAGGGATATGGTGGGCCCGATCCGAGTGAAAAAGGTTTTCAATTGTTTTCGATCTTTATAGTATAGATAGATAGTATATAATTGTTTCATGATGTGGATTTATTTTTTTCGTGATATTTATTTTTGATTATTTATATTATACATCTAAAGTTCATGATAAGTAATATTTTGTTCATTGCACATTACTATTTGTTCATTATATTTATTTTTTTGTTGTTCACAGAAAATAATTATTATTTGTATTCTTAAAATATTTGTTCCTAGTAACTAAAATTAATTATTTTATATTAGAGAAATGTTTTTGAAAAAATATCGTGATCTTCCTTTATATGCATGCGCAGAATCTCTCTTCTATTTTGTTGAGAACATGCATGTACCAATTTTTGTTCGTGATGTTCAAATTTTGTTCGCAGCGTACAATTATTTGTCCGTTGAGTTTAATATTTTGTTTGTAAAGAGATATAGATTTGTTCGCAGTAGTATATACATTCAAACTTTATCAAAAAAAATATTGAAAAAATAAAATTCTCCAAATATAGTCAAGTGTGATATTGTTTTGAAGATCTTGACGTAAAAACACAATGGTGCAGTCGGAATTTAATTTGGATATTCACTCTGAGATTTATTAATTTTTTTATTTCAAACTTATTTGCATGTGGGTGATGTCATAGTTTTGTCTTTTATGCATGCATGCACATATCTTTTCCTCTAAGCATGTATGGATTTATTGGGCTCAAAGCGGCCCACCACACATAGAGCTCCTTCTTCAGGCAATGGAGGAATCTTGTGTCACCTTAAGTGACGTATAACCGCGCCCGTGCATTGACCTTTTACAGCATAGGTGATATATAGCCATTGCGAGGAAATGTAGGCTTTTCTATATCTATACTATAAAAGTTGAAATAATTGAAAATATTTCTCACCAAGATTAGGCCCGCTGTACCCCTCACGAAGGTCCCACTTGTCAGGCTAAAAGGTTTGACGAAACAGCGTGGAGTCCCAATTTTTGATAGATAGAGAATGTTTCCACCCAAAAGGTTTGTTTTTTTTCACCAAAAGTTTTAACATACCCACCTATTTTTATTGGAAGGAACGCATCGCTCTCAGGCCCTCCAGCAATATATCCTTCATCCTTCATGTGTTTTGGTGGGCCCCTCCACGTTTGGTTGATTATATCCTGCCACGGCAATCCGGAGATTTCCAGAAGTTTTTTGCACATTCCTTTTTGCTTTACACACACTACTAGAAAACAGACCAAAGGTCCAGGCCAAAAGTACCACTTGTTGTTTGAACCGGTACTAATGTAAGGCATCAGCACCGGCTGCAACACTAGCCGGTACTATTGGCCTGCGTCGAGCGCTGGCAAGATGCGTCATGGCACAAACCGGTGCCAATGCACTGACAAAGGCACCGGGTAATGTCATGAGCCGGTACCAAATGATCGATGCATCAATGGCACCGGGTGGAGGCACGACCCGGTGCTATTGGTGCAGACATTGGCACCGGTTGAAAAGATCGCCCGGCGCCAAAAGTCTCTGCGATATTTTAAGTCCGTGTGGCCATTCATCGATCTCTCACACTCTCATTCTCTCGTCTCTCTCATCTCTCATTCTCTGCCTCTCATCTCTCCCACCTTATCTCCCACGGCCGGCGAGGGAGAGGAGGGAAGAGGGGGCAGCCGGTGTGGACCCGCCGCCGGCCTCCGCCCGCGGTCGGCCTCTGCAGCCCCCGCGCGCGCCGTCCATGCTCCTGCGGCCGCGCTCCGCCCAGACGGCAACGAGGAGGTGGAGACGCGGAGCAAGGGGGTGGCGGCGGGGTGGATCTGGGGAGGGAGGCGCCGAGGAGGGAGGTGGCCGCCACCATGGCCGCCGCTAGGCAAGGGGAGGGAGGCGGGGATGGTGAAGGGGGCTGGAGCGGGAGGTGAGCACCGGAGGAGGAGGTGGTGGGCCGCCCCACCGTGCCGCGGCCGCGGGCCGCCCCGCAGTGGCCGCTCCGCCGCGCGGGCACGCCCCCCGCTACGCCCGTCCGCGGCCATGGCGTGCCCCTGCACGCCTCCTCCGCCGGTGTGCGCCGTGGCCGGAGCAGGGGGCGGCCGGCAACTCGCTTGCAGCAGCACGGGTCTGCCCCGGCCGTTGTTTTTTTTTCTTCTTATTTTTTTAAATAGAGATGCATGTGGGATTATAGATTGTATCTATTTTATGGGATTAATGGACTGTATCTATCTTACGAACGATTTTTTGAATGATTTGTCGGATGGGAGGGGAATGGGAGAAAGTGCAAGCAACAGAACGGGAGATGATGAGAGGGAACGGGCGTAGCTGCCTTACGGGCGTAGCTGTCTTTGTTACCGGTTGGAATTCCAACCGGTACCAAAGGTGGCTTTAGGTACCGGGTGATTTACCCGGTGTCAAAGGCAGATCTTATTGGTCTCACTTTAGGGGCACCGGTTGAATTACCGGTACCTAAGCTTGTTTTCAACCGGTGCTAAGAGCTCTTTTTCTAGTGGTGACATTTCCTTTTTACTACGTTCATGTACAATGTTCATTTGCATATGCACATTCCTTTTTGCTACGACCGTCGCCCACCTATGCTACGTCCGCCCGCCGCGCCATGCCCCACCCCGCACACCTGTGCGATATCTACGTCCGCGACGCCGGAAGATCGCTGCTGACCTCGACCACTCTGACAGCCGGCTGTGGCAACCACCAGAGCTGCGTGCGCCTGGCCGCCGACTAGCAGGACACCGCTCCTTGTCACCTCATCTAGCAGGCCGCCGCCACTGCCGTTCTCTTTCATCTTCTCGTGATCCAAGCAGGCACGCCACGGATCGTCGGACAGCAACGGGCATCACGTCGCATCAAGATAGGTGTAACCTTATCGCCTCATCTAAGCAGGCCGCCGCCGTCCTCTTTCCTCTTCTGGTGATTGTCACACCCGATTTTTAAAAAAAAATCGAATGCATAACTATATATATATGTCAGGATCAAATTCCTGTTGGCGCCTACCAACGTCACCGCTGAAAAACAGCGATCATGTCCGCAAACGCCAATTGGGTGGCAGGTATTTCATGAGCCATGAATAAATCTGCAAGCACACAGAGTACCGCCGTAGCATTTTACCCGAGAGTACCTGGGGTATCATTTATATTTCTGCAGGAAAGGCGGCGGTGTGAGGGAGACCACTGTGGACTAAGGTCAATGATCCATATAGGAGAATAATATTCATGATAAAAACGGGGTAGTGAGGTATACAAACTCAACTAGATAATTTGTCTAAGGCATCGGAGAGATAAGAGCGAGACCAAGGGTAGCTAGAGCTACTGTCTATCATACTCTCATGAGCAAGCTGGATTGAGTCGTTCACATACACAGAAAAGCCTACGAACATGGACTAGGGAAACCGCATCCAGATGAACAGGAGGAGCCTGAACATCCGACGGCTTTATGTACCTCCTACCCCTCTATCCGAACGTGGAGGATTACTAGGACTCGAACAGGACTGTCACCAGCTGCCGGCTACCTCTACAAACCGTGGGATAGAGTTGCATTAAAACGTGATTACCAACCCTGGCACCACGTGTAACGACCCGGCCCGGGATAACGGCTAAGATCTACTCTTCAAGTTGAGTAAACCACACCTACTAATTAATCCTCTTGCGCTTTCGTCCTCGCTTCGCGCAAAAAAGATCGATCCGGAATTAATTAGCTTCCCGTGACTCGGTATTTAAATTGGTCTGGCTCTCAATCGGTTTTCAGTATGGGACAATTCCCGCGGGTGAACAGTGGTGCGACGCTACAGTACCCGACATGCTACAGTACTCGAGCTACAGTACCGACATCAGGCCCAGCCCAATTCGACTACAGTACCCGAGCTACAGTACCCCCGTCTGCTACAGTACCGTCCCAACACTGTTCCCTTGGGCTGTTACACCACGCCTGTGCTAACAAGCACCACTCTAGCCTTTCGCAAGGACACCCTTGTCTATCCGGGGCCTTAGTTCTAGAGCGCCCAATTAAGAAAGATGAAACAAAGCCATGAAACAAGAACTAGTCTACGCATATGAATCACACAAGACAATCATAACTCTCAAGAAGGATCACATACACAAACATGAGCATATAAACCAAAGTACTGAATAAATAAATAGACTCTAGTACAAACTCAGAACATTACATAAAGAGAAGGTAAAAGACATACCGGACTCTTCATGAAGACTCTAAGACCTTGATCTACGACTCCTACCCGAACTCCTCTAGTCCTAAGACCTCTACAAGTGAAGATTGGCTAGTGTAGCTTGTAGTGATGAGGGAGATCTTCCATCTCCTCCATGCCTTGAAATGGGGCCCCTCCTGTCATATTTATAGAGGGGATCCACCCTCTCCACGGCCGGGAATTGAGCATGAAACCCCTTGAACCGACCTTGTGAGCCAATGAGGGAGTAACACGTCGAAGCCTGAAGGCGGTGGGGCCCATGGGCTGGTCTGCCGACCAGGGTGGTCGGCCGGTCATTCCACTGGGCCCACCGACCTTCCCCTTCTTCAGTTGTTCTGTTCTCGGGGTCCACTTGTCAATGGTTGATGTTTGGGCCTATGTTATGTTGGGTTTTTTTTTTCTCTGGTGGGCCCTCCAATCCGTGTTATGTACGTGTGGCGGCGTTTGATTGGACGGCGTCTTGCTCCTTAGCTGAAAAGGGTATGATTGCCCTTCATTTCTAGCTAATTCCTGCACTCATAGAAATCTAGAGGGACATGTGAAATTTGGTGATTTATTAGTAGCATGAGTGTAAGAAATACAAGTTTATCCATTTATTGTGGCTATATTGATGCTCAGAAATGGTCGTTAGTAAGCGTCAACAAGACCCCCCCCCAAGCTAAACTTTGCTCGTCCCTGAGCAAAACTTAGACTTTAGGTTGTTGATCAGGAGTTGCTGCAATGTCTCATTTCTTCACCATGCATAAGTTACAATGAAACATTCTACCTTGAATTGAATAAGCTGGTTAAAATTTGCTCACCCATTTAACCTCAATCCCCATGGGGCTTTTGGCTTTCTCCTTGTCTTGGGCAGTTGAGAAATAGAACGATTCATAAAGTACCACTTAACCATTCTTTGCTCAAGAATACATCCGGAAGTTTTCAAAAGTTTTTTTTTGAAATAAAAACAAGTTACTCGAATGACACTCTCATTCGCTCAAAGTGTTTGTATCCCCACCAAGGCCTTTTGTACGCCTTCTTTCTCCTACTTCTAAAAGGCTTTTGTGGAGCTCAAGGTAGGGAGAAAAGCGGAGGCATACTTGTTTCAAATATTTTGCAAAGCCAAAGATCGGACCCAAAAGAGTAAACAAGTCATACAACCATGATCGATAAGTGCAAGTGTGTGGACATGTGGTGGATGGGATGGATTGGAAAACGAAGAACAAAGTGTTCCATGTTTTAGTCTCTCCCTTCTAATTATTTTAGGCATGGCCAACCACCTTCTTTTTGTATGGACGTTCATGTGCCCTCTCTCTCTCTTTTTTTCAATACAACGCTCATGCCTTTATTGGAGAGAATTTGGGAGAGACTTTATAAAATGTGGAGCAAAGAAGAACATGATGAAGTGGATGATATGGGAATGCTACTCTTCCGGTGTGAAAGTTTTAGCAAATAGAAGTGGTGTGTATGTGATTCTCGATCATGAGAGTATGAAAAGACACTCACAAAGGTTACAAAATTTGACAAAGCTCAAAATGATGCAAGCAGCATGTTTAAGGATTGTTTCTTTGTAGGCTTCATGCATATGACTTTAGTAGGAGTTTTTCATCACCGAGGGACTTTTCGTTTTACGGTTTTGAAAAATAAAAGTTCCAGACGTAAAATTTTACTCAGAACAGGTTCGTAGCATCTCTAATTCATCATATCATGCTTCTCAACAGCTTAGACGCAGATCATGCACTCGCAACCCACAAAATTTCAGATTCAGGATAAACTTGTTGAGACCAACGAACTCAGTTCTCGGAGAATATAAGTTGTAACCATGCATGAGGAGGAAATTAAAACAAAGCAAATGTTCATCATCTCAACTGGAGAACTTAGGCATTCTTATCGCTCATGAGAAAACAAAGCAAATGATACTAAGAGAAATAAAGACATATTATTTATTTATTTATTTATTTATTTAGCAATGCAATGCGAGATGATGGAAAGGGAAATATGCAGATACAAGATACATGTTACCTTCGGGGACTTCTTCCCCCAAGCTGGCTTACTGACCGGGTACAGGGTAATACCCATAGTATCGGTAGAAAGCTTGAGCTTCTTCACACTGCTTTCGAAGCAGTTCCATGGTGGCTTCGTGATTTGTTTGTTGCTACATGTGGTGTCGTGCGGTGTCTTCAATGTGTTGGGTGAGAGTTCCTTCGGTCTGCTGCGTCCTTTCATCAATGTCGCCAACTCGGATGTTGAGGTCGTTAAGCCCCCGAGTGAGGTCACAATAACCTCGGGCTGAAAATGAGCGATGGGCAGCAAAGAGTGGGGGTGCTCCGCTTGAACTGGAACCACTAGCATAGGCCCAGTTGGTCCGTGCTTGTTCCCACTCAGTGCTGTCTGCACTTTGTCATGATGAACCTCCAGCTTCGGGTTGCGGGACATACCGGACTGCTATCCGGATGAGGACCCGGTCGCTCCGCCGGCGATTGCATGCCCTGCATAACCATGAAAAGCTTATGGTGCAGGTGGCGGCATATCCATTGTAGCATTTCGAGATCTACTTTTGGTCATTATTCCTGACACGCTACTCCTGCGAGGTGCTTCGATGAGCTGCAACTCAAAAGTATAACCACGACTTTTATACAAACGAAGTTCCAGGTTAGGAAGCGAGATCTCGTTCATATAGCCGGGGAAGAAAAAGATAATGGAGCCATCTGGAGCACTCTTCAGAGTGTGTCCTTGAACCAAGTAAGCCAAATCGATTTTTGGGCGAGGGATGGAAATATAAGTAATTTGAGACAAGTTCAAAATACCCAAACTTGTGGCAATCCGAGTGACCAAAGAAGTGCATTCAACAGGTCTGACCATTCAAAAATTTCTAAGCCATTGGCGAACCATTTCTTGCACGGGGGCAATTTTTATTTTGTTCACCATGGCATAAAGAATGTGAAGTTCATCAACACGAACGGTTCGGACATCCTCTCTGGGGAAACACGTGAGCGCAAACCATTTATGCATTAGACGCAAGGTCGGATGTTGGATATCATTGCAATGGGGCAGCGTATATGTGTTTAACCCAGAAATGGAGTGCCAAAAACTCTCTTTGTGATAACCGCGGGTTACTAATTCAACATCAGCAGAGCATTTGTGGTGAAAACCCAAAACCGTGCTTAAATCCCTCTAAGAGATGACAAACTCATTTCCAAAAAATTGAAACAAAACACCCATGTCTGTCTCCACAAGAATGCAAAGAAACTGAATCGTCAAGTCCCGGGAACCAATTTCGGAAACATCGGCAAACGAAGACCAGCCCATTGCTTTTCAAACACCGGCAAATTCAATATCTATACCTGTGTTCTCGAGCAGTTCTTCGTCGAACTCCCAAGTGTGACCGAAAGTTCGGCCATTCGGGATGTTGTAGGCTTGGTGTTCGCGCTCTCCTTGGAGGACGATGTGGGAGTCGTCTGGCACCTCTTCTTGTTGTTCGGTCTGCTCTTCCGACGCCTGGGATTCGACCTGCTCATCACGGTGAGAGATGCTTGGCGCGGGAGTAGACGAGCAGTGCGAGCTCGATCGACTTGAACTCGACCTGGTCACCTTCTTGAATGCGCTCGTTAGCTTCCTCCCGATGTTCTTCATACCTGAAATCACAGCAACCAAACATAACCAAATACAACCAAACACTCCGAAAGATTATGTGAGAGAGTGCGAAAACCAAAGTTAGCCGTCCCAGAGTTTGTAGTCCTTGCGGGGCATGGTTGCCTCTCACAAAAATCTTTCTTATGGGTGATAACACTCCACAAAAATCATTCTTGCGGGCGATGACGCACCACAAAACCATTCTTGCAGAGTAGTAGTACCACCACAAACACGTTCTTGCAAAGAGAAGAAGGTAAACACGAAATGCAAATGAAATACAAATGAGGATGCAAAGGAAGGAAATATTTTTCTTCTTTTTCTTATGAACTTGGAGAGAAACAAGAGCAAAGAGAGCAGAGGAAGGAAGAACACGAGGTGAAACTGGTAGAACTTGGGCAAGGGAAGTGCCATGAGCTCCCTGTGCACCAGGTTAAATAGAGGGGTGCCACCCCATAGTCGGCCGACTAAGGTGGTCGGCCGGCCATGTGGCTGGCCCAATTTTTGTTCTCTTTTTTCAGTGATGCTTAATGACTGCCATATGATCCAACAGTGCATGAATGAGTGCAGGGGTAGGCCGGTGCAGGCTTAGGAGTGGCCCCAAATGCACTTGGACATGAAAATCATCCAAGTTCATGCATGCACTACACTCCAAAGGTATCCGAATATGACAGATGATCATGTGGGTTCGTGCTCTTCTAAACATATTTGTTTTTCTTGCAAGTCACACGCTTGGAGATTATAATCTCATAGATTGTCTGAGTGTTTTAAACATGTGATATTTTTAAATATATTTTTTCTTTAAACACGTGCCGTGATGATTCATGGTTGCATTGTAATGATTCTTTCCAAAGAAGTCCAATGAAAAATACAAGCACTCTATACAGAGCATATGGTATCATTAACTATTCATATATTAAAGCTAGGTCATATGCATAATATCAATTCACTAACGTTCTTATATTTTTCGAACCATGAGTTCTTTCGGAATTGTCTCTTCTCGAGCGGTGGCGGGAGAAAGATAGAGAAAGGTCGAGCAAAAAGATATCCGAATATGACAAATGATCATGTGGGTTTGTGCTCTTCTAAACATATTTGTTTTTCCTGCAGGTCACGCGCTTGGGGATTATAATCTCATAGATTGTCTGAGTGTTTTAAACATGTGATATTTTTAAATATAATTTTTCTTTAAACACGTGCCTGCGGCACATTCATCTCCACTAGTTTGTAAAAAAAAATTAAATAAATCTAGTTAGATGTACTATTGTTAATAAGGACTGATGGTATGATCGGCGTCACCAAGTCCATGGTGACAAATATGGGCTCAGATGATACACGTCTTGCAATCTTGGAAATTTTCCACCACTTGGTTGCACGGTTTGAGTGGTCGTTTTGGTGCTCCGCTGGGTTTCTATTGGTGTTTGCACCAGGAGCAACAAAAATACTTTCTCTTCCTCTATCAAGTTTCAACAAAACATCATTAGAAGCTAAAACTTACTCGAGAGTAATATAATAATTGATATGTCAAAAATCTCCACGTATTGGAGGGTGGAGGCGGCTCTCCAAAGGTTTGGTATTCGCATGAACTATATAATTTTCGGTGGAACAGAAAGACATGCAAGAGGAGCAATATACTCCTTCCATCCCAAAATAAATGCATTTCTAGAGTTTAGAATTTATTCCCAAATAAATGCATATCTATGAATGATATGATACAATCTAGTTCTAGTTGTCTTTTCCCGCTATCTCTTCTTTAAAGGTGCAATAATTACATCAATATAGGGGTTTATATAATTTCTCACTAGCATTGCTCGTCGCACCTAAACTCTAAACTCTAGAAGTACACTTGTTTTGGGATGGAGGGATTAAGTGTGATGGATAGAGAAACGATGTAAGGAGGAAGGAAGATGTTGGATGAACAACACCATGGTGCTTGATGAGAATGAAATATATAGCATGTGGGGATATTTCCATGGAAGATATTATTCACTGGATCACAATGTGAAAAATATGCCTCTCCTCTCCCACTTCGTGAACCATCTAGGGATATTTAGATTTTAGCAAAACTCTACTAATAATGCAACACCTGTAACAGGAAAATTCTAGATCTGAGTAGTGCCGGATCACAATGTAAAAAATATCCTTCCCCTCTCCCACTTTGTGAACCATGGAGGGATATTTTTTAGCAAAGCTCACGAAAATTCTAGATCTGAGTAGGGGGTTCCTATCTAACTTGTGGAAGTTGATTAGTTAATCATCTTCAAGGCCCAGCAGGCCCAAGCAGCATTTTCCACGTTTGACCGTCCTTCCCACCTCTATGCATTTCTTTTTTTACTTGTTTTTCTCTATACAAATAATATGCTGATGGAATATTTTCTTTCTCTGTGCCAAGATCCATTCACCACCTCTGGCCATCGTGGTTCTGGGGCCTGTGCCGCTTCTGTTGGTGTCTATCGATTTCAAAATATAATGGTCCTTATTCTGTGCTTATATTATTCTGTTGTGCCTGTTCTCAGCTATAATATTTTCTTTTACTTCTCTGGGTGCTGCGACTTTCCCCTTAAAGGGAAACCTTAGTTGAGCATGTAGTCCGTCAAATTTTCTGAACCGAAATCCGGCCCAACCCAACATATCTCCCACCACCAAGCACCGTACAGCATAACAGCAGGCCGAAATCTCAAATGGGTCGAATCACAACTGCTCAACGCAGTAAGCTGAAAGCATATACGTTGGGCCGAAAGCCCGAAACTGCCCCCGCACAAAGTAGCGACCCAAGTCGAAATTTGACATCCGTTGGGCCCGCCAGAGGCCCACCCGAGGTCGTCCCCTCCCCATTTCCACCTCTCGCTTATCACCTCCCAAAACCACTCATCGTCCGCTGCTTGGCGGCCCCCCTCCCCACCCCGGCGCCGCGCCACCATGGCCACCGCCACGGCGACCCCGCCGCAATGCTGGCGAGGGCTCCCCGCTTCTGCGCGCGCACGCCCGCCTCTCCTCTCCCCCCTCCGCGTTCACCCCCTCGCCGCTCCCTTCCGTCCCCCGAGGCCCCGCCCCGCCAGCACTGCAGCCAGCGGAAGAGGAAGGCGAGCCGCCCTGGCCTGCTCCCCGAGGTACCGAATCCGCGCGGACCAACACCCCTCCTGGTCGCGAGCGGCGTTCAGCCACGGTTGTCGCGGTCATCGAGCTGGATTTTGATTAGGTTCCTTCTTTCCGATGTGCTCGTGCATCAGGTGTACGCTGGAGACGGCCGGCCCGGCTGGGTTCGATCCTCTGGGGCTCTACAAGGAGGGCCCGTCGGGGTCGGATGCTTCTTCGCGGTCGCCCCTGTCGACCTTCTTCGGTATCCTGGCGCCGGTGTTCGGGAGCTCCAGCGGGGGTGGCGCCAGGAGGGACAAGGCGTCCTATGGCCGAGGAGCAGCAGGTTGCAAGTTCAGAGCTATTACCTTCACTTTTTTCAGGACTAATGCTTAGGAACGAGTTGAATTTTCATGTGGACTATGCAACAATGCTATCGTTCTGCACAAAGTTGGTTAGGTTAATGTGATGGTTTGTTAGCTTATACTAGTAAAATTTGAAGTGAATCTTCTTGGAACAAAACATTGGTACCACGCTACTTGTGTCAAAGTGTCTAAAAATTATGTAACCTAATTAGTTCTGTAGAGAGATGAGGGGCAAAAATATTGCCAGGTTAGTTTGTGGTTTAAAGCAAATCTTATCTGTTTGGACTTGACAAGCCCACATAACATCAACACCCATGACTTAGAACCGGAATTCCTTCATTGTAATAAAAATTGGATCTGTCTTATGAGAATTCTGTAGAAATTATCAGCATTTTTTTTTGCCTCATATCATGCCTAGATTTTCCAATTGTTTTCAAAATTTATTTGCCCTAGCATCTAGTCACTGCCTCTTTGACTTCTGGATTTTAAAGGTTTAACAGCTAGGATCTGTTCTGGTCATGGATTTGCTGGAATCCACTTCTTTAGCCAGTTAGACATTGCTGTTTAAAATGTGTCTTAATCCAAGTAGCTACCTTTTGAGCAGCTGCAATCGAGGATAGCTCCATTGACATTGGTGACTTCTTCAAGGGCCCTCTGCCTGGGAAGTTCCTGAAGCTCCTTGGTTTTTTGGCCTTGTCTCGACTTGGTGTGTACATACCCCTGGGTGGGGTAAACCGAGAAGCCTTTGCTGGGAACCTTGACCAAAACAGCCTGCTGGGCACTTTAGATTCTTTCTCCGGTGGTGGTATAGGTCGTCTTGGAATATGCTCCCTTGGCATTGTACCATTCATTAATGCACAGATTGTGTTTCAACTCCTTGCACAACTGTACCCAAAATTGCAAGACCTTCAGCGGAAAGAAGGGGAAGCAGGAAGAAAGAAGGTTCTTCAATATACAAGATATGCCTCTGTTGGTTTTGCAATTGTCCAGGTTTGATACCTCCAAATATATTTGAGCTTTTAATGCTGATGTGGCTTTAACAGTAAAAATCTTGTTATCTCCTATGCTATGGTATTGGTTTAGGAATGGAAATTCCATGAGCTCTTCTTTCTTTTTAAATTACGTGGGATGACTCAAACTTATGGTTAATAAATTGAAACTTCAAGAGCACTATGTGACACTTGAATTGCCTTGTAGTTAGCTTGGCACTACTTACCAGAACTCTTCTGTCTAAATCTCCATAATCTTGCATTTTTTACATGCAAAACGAAAATGACACTTGACTTGTTTGAAACAAGTCATGCAACTTAATAAAAATATATCGCTATATCAATAGATGCTATGCCTAGATTGTTCTTAGTTTTAAAAAAGTTACAACTGTATCCAACTGCAGGGCAAAGAACTAATGAGCATAATGCTAAGGCCCTGTTTAGTTTCTAAAAAATTTCCTACAGTACCCGTCACATCGAATCTTTTGACACATGCATGGAGCATTAAATGGAGTTGAAAAAAATAACTAATTAAGTGGTCTAACTGATTAGCACGAGATGAATCTTTTAAGTCTAATTAGTCCATGATTAAACATTATTTGTCAAATAACAACGAAATGTGCTACAGTATCAAAACCCAAACTTTTTCGCCAACTAAACACACCCTAAGTGTCATTTTGTCCTGCAGGGCAAAGAACTAATGAGCATAATAACATAGAAGAAAGGGGCTCGAATTTGTTTACACTTTACAGATGCTAACATTAACACAACAACAAAGCCTTTTAGGCCCGATGAAACTGTAGCAGCCTAGAGTTGAACCCAACGTGATGCTAACATGTTTTTGGCAAACTTCCTGTATTTCTTTTTTTGTTACAGAACTGTGGGGGTGTTCCCTGCAGTGCAGATATATTAAAAATCAATGGTTAGGTATGTACAAAAAAGGGGAAAAACAAAGACACAATAGGTCAGTCTAAAGGATATAATCTACCGTTGCTAAATGCTAAGTGTGAGGTCTTCTAGGCTTCTAGCATGAATATGCAGAAGCTGTCTGTAAAGAATTTTACCACTGCAAAAATTTCCAAGTTTCCATGCACCAATCTAAATAAAGGATACTGGAAGTTCATTTTTTCATTTCCAAATTACCTGTACTACTAAATTGCATTAAAAAAGAAAAAAAATATAGCGTACACAGTTAACTTTAAACTTGCCATCTCAGTATATTTTTGCTACTGTTGTGCTTAAATTGTATTGTAGACTTGTAGTAAACAAATATGATATTGTCTTATTTGCTGTGTCTTGTCAGCTACTGCTTTGTTGCACAGAATCATCGGGTGAGAGGATCTTAACTCGAGTGTTTGAGCTGTGACGAAGCAGCTTTTCTGGTGTTCTTGTTCTTTATTTATAGCCAATGATTACAACTAGATAAGGCCTAAGAGGCCAGGTAAACATGGCCGTGGTGGCGCCTAAAACTCAGGCATGATCACCTAGATGCATGCTTTGCTAACTGCCTAACTACCTTAACTGAATCCCCTGAATAATAGCTCAAAGATTGATTGATCAACTCTTAACTGATGACGCAACAGACTGAAATAACCGACCTTGCACAGAGGATTACACTAACATGCTTGGTGTGTTATAATGTGCTCATTTATTATGTTATCAATTTACCTTGAATGCAATTTTTCATGTTAATTTTATACTGCGATGCTGTCAAGAATAAATATGTATATTTACTTCTAGGCTATTGGACAAGTCCTTTATCTCCGTCCTTATGTGATTGACTTCAGCACAGAATGGGTTCTAACCTCGGTGACATTATTGACACTTGGTTCAGTCTTTACTACTTTCATTGGTGAAAGAATATCTGATCTGAAACTTGGAAACGGAACATCTCTTCTTATATTTACAAGTATTATATCGTACTTGCCTGCATCATTTGGGAGGACAGTTGCACAGGCATTTCAAGATGGGAACTATGTTGGACTTATCACAATCATATTGTCGTTCTTTTTGTTAGTCCTTGGAATTGTCTATGTCCAAGTAAGTAAATTTTCATTCTTCAAGATATTTTTACACATTTCATTTCAATTTTCTAACTGCCCAATTCATATCATCTGGATGATTTTCAGGAAGCTGAACGCAAAATACCCCTGAACTATGCTTCTAGATACAGCAGTCGAACTGGGGGACTTCAACGATCTGCATATCTACCATTTAAGGTTTGAGACTTCATATAACTTTATTTGAGCCGTGAGTTTTGCATATGGACAGTGTGATTTGATTTGACATTACGGTACTACTTGTGATGTGAAATATTAGTCTTCTGAACTACCCACTAACTTAGATGTGATTAAGTTTGGTGTAAATTTGTGTACATCTTCTGTTGCATTAGTGACTTTCCATATCCATTTCGTAGCTGTGGTTTTGTGCTGGATAAGAGTAGATCTGAAAGTTTGTTTGGGAAACTATGTGTTATTTGCAAACATGCTGTACTCTGTTACAAGAGCTTCTAAACATTCGCCTCAGTGGATTGCATTTCAGTACTAGTTTATAATGTTTTTCATAATTATGTGCGTTGAACTGATGCTGGGGCTAAATTCTCCATTACCCCGATACGTCCAGGAGACCACGTATCCCGTATTCGATACGTATCGGATACGGATACGCCAGGGATACGCCGGGGATACGTATCCATCGCGTATCGGCATACTGGGCCGCAATGGGCCTTGAAACTCAGGTTTGTATACGTATCTGTTGCCGTATCGGAGAGCAGAGAGAGGAGCGCGCGAGCTCGAGATCCGCCGCCACGGGAGGAGGGAGGATGGAGGTGCGGGGCACCAGAGCCGAGCCGAGCTCGCCGCCCGCCGAGACCGTCGAGGCCGCCGAGGCCGCCCGCCGGGGAGAGAGCCAGAGAGGGGCTCCGGCCGCCGCCGCCCCGAATCGAGGGAGGAGGAGGGGGCAGGGCTGTCCGCCGCCCCAAATCGAGGGAGGAGGAGGGAGCAGGGCTGTCCCGCGCCTCCGCTACACCACGAACCGCGCCTCCGCCCCGCGCCGTGGCCGCCATGGCCGCCGAGGGAGGGAGCAGGGAGGAGGGAGGGGGATCCAGCGCGACGAGGGAGGAGGGCCCCCGCGCCCCCGCCGTCGACCATATCCGGTGGCCGCCCGCCGCACCTGCCGCGCCTGCCGCCGTCTAGCCCGGTGCCGGCGAGGGAGGCCGGAGGAGCACCGCCGCCGGCCTGGGGAGAGTGAAGGGAGGAGAGAGAGAGAGTGGAGTGCGACGGGGTTGGGGGAGTGGGTGGATAAAAAATGAAGTGTATGATATGTGGGACCCGCAGTTAGTAGTTGATATGCTGGTGCCATATTTCTTATGAAATACCTAGGTACTAACATGAATTGGCTCCATTCTGGAGAAGCCATTATTATTATTGGTGGAGGAAATATTTTGTGGCGCTGCATTATTATTATTATTATTTTATTTTTTAAATAGTAAACGTATCCGCATATCGGGTTTTTTAGAAAATTGCCATATCCGCGTATCCGTATCCTTCCGATACCGATACACGTATCCGTATCCGTGCAAGGACAAACAGACAATCTAAATTATCTTTAGATATCATGTATGAAATAGGACTAGATTTGACCAAGCAAAGAGTTGGAGCCTTCTAGGTTGCTCATAACTAACCTGTTTATCTCAAGTACATGAATGAAGTTTGTTAGGTTTCCCACATTGAAAACTAATGGTTGGGGAGCAAAACATATAAGGTGGGGCTTCACCTGTCAGGCTAGTCTTTTGGGTTCAGTTAGGACCGAGGCATTAGTTGGTTGTGGGTTTGGTCGGGCGCTGCCTCATGGGTATAGCGAGCTTGGCCAAATCCTCTGCACTCTCTAACAAAGTTGGCCCCATTGCAACCCCCAGCATTTTTTGGGTTCCTAGCCTTTGAAACTCCTCACAATTGCCCTGATTTTTACCTATTTTTTTGTGGGCAACCTTGCAAAGTGCATGCAAACTACCATAGGATGATTGGATGAAGTAATGACTTAAGTACAATTATGAACAGGTCAACAGTTCTGGTGTCATGCCTATCATATTTTCAACATCTTCGCTGGCTTTGCCTGGTACTTTGGCACGGTTCACTGGCTTGGAGTTTCTTAAGAAGGCTGCCGTAGCCCTTAATCCAGGAGGTAAGTTGTCTAGATTTGTAGTTTGCTGAAGGCTGCTGCATTTTCCTGAGAATGCTGAACTCGTGAATTACTGGTTGACAAGTTAATCCTAATGTTAATTTCTTCTGTAGGTTCTCTGTATCTTCCAACCAATGTATTACTTATAGCCTTTTTTAATTACTATTACACATTTCTCCAATTGGATCCTGATGATCTTAGTGAGCAATTGAAGCGGCAAGGTGCTTCAATTCCTCTTGTGAGACCAGGGAAAAGCACAGCTGCTTATATTAAAACAGTGAGTTCTTACACTTCGATTTGACTACATGCTTTTCTTCGATTCTGATGCACATATTCCAACTTGTTACCTAATTCTTGTAATGTGGAATCTATGCATATATAACTTCAAATTGGATGTGTTCCCCTTAACAAATAAACTCCCGGGCTAACAAAATCCTACCTAGTGGATAGGGCTGGGCAATCAGTATATCAGGTTTTATTCGTTCGGTGTCTCAGTTCCTGAACTTACGTGTGCTTTACCACTAGAAAATTATTCAAGCATTGAACATCTGAGACAACCGAATTGGAGAAGAACAAGATTACAAGAAAAAATGCCAACAGAACATCTCAGAAGCCAACAAGTTCATGATTCTGGCAATAAGAACTATGGACGTACGGTTCGCAAGCCAACAACAATTTCGACATCAGAGAGATCGATGCATGCCTCCTACACTCGTACCCCTTACCAGCTTGCTGCTGCCGTGCCTGCACATTTGCTGTGGTCTCATCCTGCTCACCTCGTGCTGCTTGTGTCTTACCCCATTGTATGCCGCCCGTACCCTGCTGGCCACGCGCTACTCTAGCTAAACTTCTCGATGCGGCCTGCTCTCTTCGTGCTGCATGTCACCACTGCCACCAGATGCGGATATATGAGTGTGAATGCTTGGGATATAACTGGATAAGGTTTAAAGGAGAGGGCGTGTGCGGTAAGGGAGATATGATCACCTCAACATTTATGTGGGCATCATGTTGCTGATGTGGGCGATCAGAAGATTCATGGAAGTTCGGGGGCGTCGGTTTGTTGGTGTTTGTGATCTGGCAGCCGGAAAAGAGCCAAAAACCAAATAGCACAGAAATTGGAACCAAACTAGAATCGATTACCTTAAAAACTGACAATTTCAGTGGTTCGGCCTTGTTAGGTTCTTTGGGTTTGACCATTTTTCACCCAACCCTACTAGTGGGGACTGGCAAAGTTATTTATCAGTGTCCTAAGTCATTATAAATTTGATAAACATGAAGATAAATTGCCAATAGACCTGGACAGGGTGTTAATGACTAAGAAATATGAAGATGGTACAAATTGGCATGTCCTCTAGCTCCTGTATGGTGTTTGGAGGTTTCCATAAGGTTGGTTGAGTTTGTGAAAGTGCTGTGTGAAAAATGATGTTTTAAAAAAACAGTAGCTATTCCGTGAGATAGCTTTCCATATTTTGCTCAGCATATGGTTTTGTACTTGATTATACTATGTGGCAACAATAGCATATGACAGCTGGGAACTGGTTGCAGATGGTAGTTTTGGCTTTTTGCTTATATATATGTTTTGGTTGCAACTTGCAGTATGTTAACTATTGTGGAACTTGGCCACATTTTAAAAGGCATTCATTTTTTTATTTAAAAAAAAGCTGGCAGAAATTGCCCTGCATCCTGCCCATAACAACTTGGTTCAATGTTAATCTGTGAGTTTCCATCTAGCCCTGATCTTATGTTATATGTTACTGAAATAATTTTGTTATTGCAGGTTCTCAGTCGTATATCTGTCCTGGGATCTGCGTTTCTTGCTGTGCTAGCTGCTGGACCTTCTGTGGTTGAACAAATAAGTCACTTGACGGCATTCCGGGGATTTGCTGGTACATCGGTGCTTATCCTTGTTGGATGTGCAACTGACACAGCTCGGAAAGTTCAAGCAGAAATAATTTCCCAGAAATATAAGAATATCGAGTTCTATGATGTTAACCGTTTTGACCAATAGTTGATCTCACTGGTCGTTCTTTTCAACCTGTACTTAACTTTTCAATTGTGTAATTGAGCTTTGGATTCTTAGCTAAGCATTTTATCATTGCCACTTGGATTTTATTTAAATTCTACTGTGTATAGCACTGAAATCTATACTTGAAGTATACAAGCATTCATCTGTATACTAACATAGTAACATGTCAATACACTCAAATCGTAAAACTATGGATCATCGTTTATTATTCAAAGTTCATGTTGCTGTTGATGTTACATGAATTTTTTCTTTCAGAAAAAGGAACTTACCCTTCCATGTTTGTTGTGTGTCTTTATAGCATCAACTGAATGATTTGCTTATTGGTAAAGGTTTCATTAGAAAAGGTGACATAGACAGGTTAAAAAAGGATGGAGAGCTGAGCACAACTATTCACTTTTGTACACATACCTTTTTTATTGGGAACAAAACTGTAGCAGAATGCTTTGTGCACGTGCAACGAATTTCTCATCTTATGTGGATACCTCTTCTAATTTTCTCTCTTTTTTTAATCTTGCTATTTTATTACTATGTGACTAAGTGCTGCTTCTTTGTTTCAAGATCTATGTTTCACTCTTGTGAGAACCGCCCAATTTAATATTATTTTAAGCGAACCGCCAATCATTATCTTTTAGATGAGAGTTAACACGTATTTTGCCAGAGAGCGTGCCACGTGTTACCCCACGTCTAGAGACACGAATAATCGACACGTCATTCGTCTAAAATAATATTAAATCCGGTAGTTCCGGTATGTGCTTCAACATACGTCCAGAATTAGTATATATACATATCGTTTACAACCGAATACATCGTCAATGAACCACAAAGAGCAGTTTTACCTTACCAGAGTTTAAAACTTAATATTACAAGTTCAACATAGGAAGGTTCAAACTAATCTCCATTACAAGCCTTAGGCTCACGGAAGTCATATTATACATAAACTTAAAAATTATTATATTACATGCTCTCACAGAGTTCTGCTGCGAAAAAAACTAAAAGATAATGGTGTCTTGCTCAAAGACACCATCACAGGCTCAACGACCTACTCCTCCCCCGCACCTGGATCGGCGGAGTAGAAGTGGCCGAACACCACTTCTGATTCACCTGCAACTAAGTTTAGAAGCAACTTGAGTACCAAGGTACTCCGCAAGACTTACGCGATTAAATAAACAAGGATCATGCAAAGGCTTAAGTAAAGGCTTTAGGGTTAAGTAACTATTGAATAAGCAGGAGTTGTCTAGACTATCACCTAGCAAACTTAATTAATCTGGCCCAACCCCCAAAATATTTTAGTTGATTAAGAGAGTAACATAATAAACATAAGGTCATCACTGACATGAATCCAAAACCAACAACACCGAAACTCTCTATGAAGAATTCGACGAATCAAGAGCTTGCTCATATCCGAGAGCGCGGCAATTCGAATTGATTATAACCTTGCAAGGGTGTATTACTTTACCCACACGATGCGAGGACCATGCGACTCATCCAACCGATCACGCCGGGCAAGGGGGTACTCACGTCAACCGTTCTCAACAAGGCTCGACCATTAAACCTCACACCTAACTTACGATTAGAAACTTAGTTCCACCAGGGACATCTCTAAATTTTTCTACACATAGGTCCACCTGGGGACACACTAAGCCTCTCTGCATAGCCCGTAGCCACGTATCTAGGACTGCACATCAATGATCAAGTCAAAGAAGGTAATTGGCTCATCCGTACTATTATATTGGATATGTGGTAGCACGGAAAGGTGCTCAAGTCCGATGGCATCCACTCAGTCCTTAATCGATCCAAGCGGACTATGCCCATGTGACTTCATTCTCTAGGCCCTACCATTCCGCTCGAACCTCGATACTACCAGACCATACAACCAAGCCGGACCAGTGCGATCAAGGGTAACCGGTAATTGTGATCCTCCAAAATTATTCCTGTCTAGCGAGCAAACGAAGTACTTTAAGCAGGGCTAAGCATCTAGTCAGGTTAAGTAATTAACTAACTAACTAGTGCCAAGAACAAGGATGACAAATCAAGGATAATGCCCGCAGATAGGTACAAGAATGCAATATATATATATATATATATATATATATATATATATATATATATACACACAACATTACCCGGTGAGATAACTAACTAACTTATATTAAATATCAGTAAGAAATCATGCTTAGCTGCTTGCCTTGGTTAACTTCGGGCTCGACCGCGAACGGGACTCCGGGCTCAGCCTCAACGGACTCGGTGGGCTCCATGGGTTCGACCTCCGACAGATCGGTCACTATAATGCATGAATGCGATGCAAGAATTAAGAAATAAACTTACACAACAAGCATAAATCATGGAATAATTTGAGAATGCAAAAATCATTACAAGAAACTCATGAAAATTGGATTTGCAGGAAAATCATTTTCCTATAACTAATCATAAATAGATCAATTTTCAACTACTCGAAACAAGGTAAATCAGAAAAGGCATGCAAACATACCCAAACACATCCAAGAAAATTATCATAGATACTAGGCATGAACAGAAAGCTGACAAAATTGGTTTTACCATTTATCACTTTCCAGCCAAAAGTTCTGCATTAAACCATTTTCGGACAGAATAAACGGAAACACACTAAAACCCTAACAAACAGCAGTGAAACATACAAAATAACATTTTTCCTAAGTAGATCTCAGCGATACGAACCCAACTAAACAAGTTTCGTATTTTTCAGAGCTATACACAAATTTCTACGCATTTTTCAATTTTGCAGATAAATAAAATGTTACAAAACCCTAGCAAAATGCTAGGCGCACCCGAGGGCAGCCACCCCGGCCACCGACAGGTGGGCCCAGGTGATGGCGAAGCTCACCGGCGGCAGCACAGGCGGAGAACGGCGACGAGGCGGCGTCCCGGCGGAGGGAGGCGGCGGCGGGCGGCGGCGCTCGTCGGGGAGGCCTTGCGGGAGGGGAGGGAGCCGGGTGAGGAGGGGAATGGGTTGAGGAGAAGGGGATGATGCTCCCCATGCGAGGAATCGAGGAGGGGTTCACCGGAGGCGACGAATCGCGGCCGGCAACGGAGCTCCAGGCGGCAGCATCAATGGCAGCTGGCGGGTACGGGGGCGATTCCGGCCAGGGTTGGGCTCAATCGAGCTCGATGAGGATCAGGGGAGGTGGAGGACGAGGCGGGGCAGGCTCTGGCGTGCGGAATCGGGGCGAGGTGCGGCGGGGATGGTCGGCATGGTGACGGAGCAGCTCTGCTCGGCTCGTGCGCGAGGAAGAAGAGGAGGAAAAGGGGAACACGACAGCGGGGAAGGATAAGGACGGCGACGGTGGCTGCAGATAAGGACGCGCGCGCCCGGAACGAGGATCGCCGACGCGTGTTCCAAGGATGGTCACCGGCGAAGCCGACACGCGGCACGCCGAGGCAGAGCAGCAGCGGACCGTCCGCTGCCCAAATTTGGGGTTTTGACACTCATGACACTTGACCACCGTTCAAGCATTATGTTAACATCAGAAACAATAGAACCATGAATGAATATTTACAGTTGGGAGGATTATGAAAATTTAGGAGCTTTAGCTGCTACATGGAGACTGGTGTCATCATTTGTTTAACTAACTACTCTCCCACTCAGATCATTGGACTTTATGGATGTAGTTGATTTACTATTCTGAGTCGTGTCTGCAGAGAAATCAGGTTTCTCTGGCTGCTCGATCTTTGTTTTTTTTTCCTGATGAATTTAATACAATTGGACTCCAGCCTGACCCAAACTATGTTCTGGGTTTTTCAGAATGCATCAAGTATGTAATGTCATGTTGACATATCTATGGCTCTATGCATAATCACATCCTAGTTATTAATGCTAATATTAGAAATAGATTATTAAAATGGTAAAACTATTATTTTTCAGCATTTGGCTATGCTTGGGTGGAACTTGTGTTTGAATAGGCCTAACAAACTAACCCTCCTTTACTCCTTTTGCTAGAAAGAACCATCTATACACAGTTTGCATCATAGATGTGCCGATGGACCAATGTGTACTGCTTAGAACCAAAATGTGTACTGCAGGTGCTTACAGTGCAGCATCCTGGGTTGCTTGCTACAAACTTCAAGCCATTGACTTGGTGGAAGACCGATTTCAACTTCGTGACTATATTCTGACTTTCTTGTTTTGGCTAGCTATCACCTGGCTGGTGCCAATGGGCATTTGATGTTAGCAACTCCTTGCTGCCGGAATCTCCTGATTGTGGGATGAAGGAATTAAAGAAATCTGTCCTATGGCTTCAACCACCATCTATCTTGAACCTTTGTTACTGTCCAGCAATTCCTTGATTGCCCCACCCTCACAGATACTGTAAGTGCAGGAGGTAAGAGATCAGATGCACCCAGAATCCTAGATGGTATCTTGTAGTTGCTGATCCAATTCTTAGAAATATAGCACTTTGTCGACATTTGTCAGGTCATTCCTCCTTAAATTAATTATTTTTTTACGCATGATATACTTGTTTATGAGTAAAGTTTTGTTGTGTCATTTTTCGAACATGAAAATAAGAAACAGCTCTAGTTATTCCTGCAAATATATAATTACTGACTAGGAAGCTATTCACATGTCGGACAAGCTCAAAATGGAAGTGATCAAGGACTGCTGCTAATTGAATCACAGAAATGAGAACTGTAATGCTGTAGGTAATCTATCATCATTCATTCTTCATTCCTGTTTTCTGTACTAGGAATTTATTAAAAATATCATGTTATGGAAATTGAACATAATTTTTTCTTTACCTTTTGGATCTCAATAAGTAAAACTCAATCATACGCAACTCTCCTGCGTGTTCAAGGAAAAAATATGAATTAGAAAAAAAACTCGACTAGCAGGGGAAATACTGCCCCTACAGCATTGCACTAGGAAGAAACCTCAGCCAAGTAGGCCGAGAAAACCCCCAAACCCCGTTCACTCTAAAGGGCCAGGCTGTAACTTAGGAACCACTGCAACTACCTCCCCTGGTAGGAGGGCCCAAACCAGCAACAGGGGCCACAGACCGGCGCGCTGCCACTATTTTTCAGGTTGCCAGTGAGGTTTTTTTTTTTTTTTTGCTATCACCAGGATTTGAATCCTGGTTGGTGTCTTTCTCAACTGGAAGCTTACCACTACACTACAGGAGTGTTGGCAAAAAAATATGAATTTACATGCATGCTACCATTGAAAGAGGTGGTCATTAATAGTGTGTGATGCTAATCTTACAGTGAATAGGCTCTCATCAATGGAAAAGCTTTTCACCAGATTCCTGTACATTCTGTGAACAAAATATCCCTTCCTGAATACATGTCATGTTGGCCTCAGTATTTTGGTTCTAAATAGATGTCATTCTGTGATTTTGAGATAGACTCTTTTCTAACAACCTTTTTTTTCTTATGCACCTCTTTCTACGATCCATTTTTATTTCTTAAGCCTTGATGACTTAAAGTTGGTTGTATTCATTTGGCTTGAAAGTGGCATCAGGAGGTATCTCCAAGTAAATAAAATGTTACAGAAGAAATGTTAGGGACAAACTTCTGTTGGTAACTCTGGTGTGATGCAAGACTAGAATTATCATAATTCGTGGGGTAGTCTAGAAATACACGACTCGCCTGTTAGGATTTATGGTCCCTACCATGGGCAGATGTATTTCTTGGGGACATTTATTCTGACATTGCTGCCATCAACATTATGGAAAAACATTTGTGCTATTTACCTTTTTTATCATTACTTGAGGTAGCATGTTGACAGTTAAGGAACTTGAAAATATGTGGTTTTATTTATTTATTTATTTATATTTATTTTTCTCGAACACACAGGAGAGTTGCTTATCTCCTGGAGTTATGTTACACTTTTTCACATGAACTCTGGAAGGATAAGGTAGCAAAGTTAGGAATACAGACAACAGAAAGGATGACAGAATATAAGGCTGAAGTTTTCACCGTGCAAGAACACATTACTATCTAATCTTACTGTTTGTGTAAAGTGTAAGCAGTAACCACATGAACAGGGTGACGGGCTGACGGCCCTAGCATGCCCAAGGGCAGCTCCATTCATGGGCTGCATATGACAATGCCATGCTATGCTAGTTTGGGTGATCACCGATAGAGAAATTAGGCTCTGGCCGATCGTTTTGTGCTTTTAAGAAGATTGTTGCGATCTTTGAGAAAGGAAATTCTGCTGCTTGTGACCTAGAGCTGGATGAGCCTTCCATATTCTGTCGCCTCTCTTCAGTGGCATTATCATCAATCAATGAGAAAAATGACTTCCACCTACTGCTCAAGCCTCTTTCTGCCGTCTTCTGTCGGCTAATGTGCCTCCTCCATGCAGACTGAATGAACCTGGCTGCCCATGTTCTCCATTGGTGTGAGTAGAACCGGAAAATGTGCTGCAGGTGCTTGGAATGAATAATCCTGAATGTGCTGGCCACAAACTTCAGGTCATCTGCTTTCAGTGAGAATGACTCAAACTAGGTGATTGTTCTGACTGTTCTTGTTGATAATGGGTAGCTGTCACCAGAGCTGGGAAGCAATGCCCATGTGAGCAATTCCTCACTCCAGAAATCACCTGGTTTTAAGATCGTAGATTTGAAGATATCTTTCTTGCCACCATCAGTTGTGCAGCTCTCTAGCTTTCCACGAAATATGAATTTCATCACCTTCACAGGTTCTCCTTTGCGGATGATGTGGGTGCCCTCAGTACAAAGGAGATAGTTCATACGCTCACAAATAACATCAAGTAGTTGGTGGTCCATTGCAGAGAAGAGTGGCACCTACAATGTCGATTGAAATATTATGGCTTGGTTCCTCGTTCAAATATCAAGTAGAGTTGATGGTTGATATTATTGCAGAATATTTTAGCAACAACCAGAATACCACTTACATGTTGAACAAGATCGAGGCATAGCCACTGTTTTATGTCTCGACGAAGATCAACAGGTAGCTGTTTCAGGATTGAGTCCTGTTCAACTCCCTGTGTTGCAATCCACTTGTACTCCATGAACTGACATATGCGCTTTTACAAATCATCAGGTATTTGATGATCTGTCATCCAATCCTCCATTTCTATTCTCTGTAGCCTCCAATCTTCTGCATTTTTTGGAAGAGATCTCATATAGACCTGTGGACATTTACTTTTCCTCATTAAGATCTACTATGTAAGTATATGTTGTTTGCAAGATGACTATGTACTACGTTTGTGATGATAAGTTACCATCATGCTGCCAATTAGCTGAGCAAACAAACCAATGCTGAGAAGAGTTAACCCTATTGCAAATAAGTTTTCACCAATGTAGGAACTTGTCTCCAGTGGATTTCCATACGTTCTGACACCAAATCATAAAAAAAGGCATTTCACTCTTCTGGCATTATAACAGCTCTTTCGCAAACATTGTAAATAGTCTGAACTCATTTGTATGGGTGATTTGTTGCATCCCATGGAGAAATGTGTTCTTCACGTCGAGCTGATGAATGGGCCAGCGGTGGGAGAGAGCCAGCAATAGAACCGTGCGAACAGTGGCAGGCTTCACAACTGGACTGAAAGTCTCATCAAAATCAACACCAGGGCGCTGAGAGAAACCACGGAGAACCCATCTGGCCTTATACCGCTCGAGAGAGCCATCAGCTTGGAACTTATGTTTGAAAATCCATTTACTAGTAACGATGTTGGCCCGCGATGGGCGCGGGACAAGCTCCCAAGTGGAGTTCTGTTGGAGAGCACGGAACTCCTCCTCCATAGCAGCGCGCCAATTTGGATCGGCAAGGTCGCTGCGATAGGTCTTCGGGATCGGGGACAATGGATCAGCATGAAGAATTGATCGGGGAGGCATCCAAAAACCGCTCTTTGCGCGGGTGCGCATGGCGTGGTCATTGACCACTGGTGTCCTTGGAGCAGCTCCCTTAGGCAGGGGTGGTGAGAACGAAGGCTCCGGCAAGGGCGCAAAGCTCAGCGGACCGCGAGGGGCGCGCCGGGTGTAGACTCGCTAAATGTCCCGCACGGGGGGCACCCAGTCGGTGCTAGGGGGACGCCAGCTATAGTCGAACTGCCGGGGGCGGCGTGTGGCAACGCAGATGAAGTGGAACCACCGGGGACCACATGTGGCAACGCGGACAAAGTCGAACCGCCAGGGGCCGCGTGTGGCAACACGGCATCTGGTGCCGCCCGTGGCGGCGTGCTGGCTGCAGGGGGTGTGCCAGGACGGTGCTCGATGAGCAATGGGCTCGAGCCAGCGGTTGGGCTGCACTCGGCGAGCAACGGGCTTGAACCAGCGCAGTGGAGAGGTGTACCTGCAACCACAGGGGGCTGTGACGGTCCAATAGGAGCCGGCACAAAGTTAGTGCTATCCAGAAACTCGAAATCCGCAGGGGAGATGGGATGGGAATGCTGCTCAGCGAAAGGAAAGGAGGTCTCGTCGAAGATGACATGACGAGAGATGATGACCTTGTTGGTGGCAAGGTCAAGACAGCGATAACCTTTTGTGATGAGCAGAATAACCCAGAAAGACACACAAGGCTGAGCGAGGGGCTAGCTTGTGAGGAGCGGTGGCGGAGAGGTTTGGGTAGCACGTACACCCGAAAACACGGAGATGATCGTACTTCGTCGCGGTGCCGAAGAAGATGAGGTGTGGTGTTGCGGAGTCGAGTGTTTTAGTGGGTAGCAGGTTGAGAAGGTGGGTGGCGGTGGAGAGTGCTTCCACCCAGAAGGATGGAGGCGCTGATGCGTGAAACAGGAGGGAGCGAACAACATTATTAGTGGAACGAATAATGCGTTTTGGGCGGAGGTGTATGGGCAAGACATGCGCAAGTGGACGCCATGTGTCAGAAAGAATGTGCGGGCGTTGGAGTTGTCAAACTCTTTGCCGTTGTCGCACTAGACTGCCTTGACTGTGACTCCAAACTGAGTTTGCACATGAGCGAAAAATGAGTGAGAGTGGTATATGTGTCAGGCTTGAGCTGTAAAGGAAAAGTCCACAGATAGTGCGAGCGATCATCAAGAATAACAAGATAATATTTAAATCCAGACACACTGACAACTGGAGAGGTCGACAAATCACAGTATATGAGATCAAAATTATTTGACGCACGAGATGATGATGCACTAAAAGGGAGGCAAACATGACGCCCAAGCTGACATGCATGACAAATAGAAGACCCGCCATCATTGGAGCACGCCGGGAGGAGGGAAGCGAGCTTGCCGAAGGCTTCGCGACTTGGATGACTGAGGTGACGGTGCCAGAGGGAGGCGGTGGAGGTGGCGAGCAAGGAGTGAGCATTAGCCGGAAGGTGCAGTGGATAAAGCATCCCGGAATTATCAGTTTCCTGAATAGGAGATCCTTCATAGAACAACCAGAAGGGTCAAACTCCACAGAGCAATTATTATCGGTAGTGAACTGACGAACAAAAATAAGATTCTTAATAAGTTGGGACGGAACCAAAACATTATTAAGGCGTAAGAATTTGTGGAGGTCAGTGGAGCCAGTTGCTGTTACGGGCAAGAGAGAACCATTACCGACAACAATAGAGGGAGTGAAAGACTGGGGTGGTGAAGAATGAGACAGGGTTGTCAAATGAGAGGCCATATGAGAGGAAGTACCTGAATCAAAATACCGCTCCATATTCCATATTCTGAGGCTGGTTGAGCGTCGAGGCGAGCGACTGCTGGTCCCACGATGGAAGTCCAGCGAGCGGGTTGTAGTAACTCGGGGCTGGAGTAGACCGCTGGCCGGGGTAGGGGGCACTGGGAGTCAGTGGAGAGGTCGAAGGTGGCTGTGGAGGCGCGGCCAACAGGGCTTCTTGGTAGGCGAGCAGCGCCTGCTGCTGCTGTTCTGGAGGGCGTGCTGGGGGAGGACGGGTGCCCGGCCATATCTGGATAGACCCTGTCCAAGGGTTCCAGTAGGTCGGTGAATATTTTTTTATTTTTAACCTATTTTTCAATTTTATTTTAAAAATAACCCACCCGGATATATATTTGCAGATCTAACCCTTTTGGTCGCGCTGGTCTGCGTGGCGTGACAAAAACACGCTGTCGCGCCACATGCATTGGCGTGACAAGATGTGCCATGTTGGCACGCTTCGGAGCGCTCGGAAGGGGTCTGCCAGCTTATATTCCACATGTCAACCTTGTCACGCCACTCCCACCGGCGTGACAGTACAGCCTTGTCACGCCACCCCCTCTGGCGTGACAAGGTCTGACTTTAGAAAAATCATATCTTTTTCATACGAACTCGGATGGAGATGATTTGTATACGAAAATTGTAGCTCTCAACGAGATCTACAACTTTGTAGTTTTGAATTTTTTCATTTGAAGTCATTAAGATGGTTAAATAATTGATTTAAACTTTTGATAGCCTATTAAGCACTTTACCTCTATCGGATCATCTCTAACTTGACATATTTATCATGGTTCTACAAATTAAGTTCTATATAATGTTTGATATATGAAATAATATGGACTAAATAATAAAATAATAATAGTTCGATAAGAGATACAATGAGAAATCAAACTATATCATCCTTGTGTATGAAATATAATGCAACACCCTAGATATTAATTATAGCTATAAGCTAGATCAAGTATTTTTTTGAAAGATTAAGATCTTAAAATATGATAACAGTTTGAAAAATATACAAATGTGTAAGTTTTATACTAGTAATTAAGTGGTTTAGATGAAATGAGTACTTTGTTGTTTTCCATCTTATGGCCTTCTTTTCACTGTATCTCCTTTGGTCAGCGCAACACTTATCGATTGCACTGCTTGGTTTGGCTAGCCAAGATCATCGCTCAAGGTGCCTCTATGGTCCCACCACTCTAGATATATATTATATTAATAAGCAAGTGTTGTTATAGAAAAAAAAGAGAGCCACCACGTTCGTCGAGAGGGTCTAGAAATTTATACATTAATCTAAAAAGGAGAAGGATTTACACAATTGGATTTTACGAAGAACTAATGATCTAAACTGACTCAAGAGGCCATATCATATACAATTGAAAAATATCTAATTTCATAATTAAAAAATTAAAAAATTAGAATATAATTATAGAGTCCATGCCGAATACAAAAATTCGTCAGACTTTCCCACCCAATCAAGACTACGCCGTATGGCACGTCTAATGGGGATCAAAACAGGTTGATCCTAATAGATGGAAGTAAAATGATGGGGCATGATGATGGGGTCAAAACAACATAATATATGGATGCAAAAGAATGACACAATTATCGATTGTTTTATATGCTTATTTGTATATGTGCTTCCAACAACGTCAGGGACCGTAAGAAATTCGGCACAACGGTAGTAGAGAAGTCTCCATATAGGTGGTGGTGGCAAAACGGTTGTACATATGCATATGTAACTTCGGAGTTGATTTGTACAAAATAGATATAATGTATATGCACGTAATTTGATAGGCAATGTGAAAATATGTATAATAAGACTTAGTGATGTATAGTGGTTGAAGAACAAACTCTAGGGGAACAAACAAAATAGCCTGCTACAATAAAGTATTTATAATAAAAAAACAAAACGTAGCAAAACTAGCCACGCTATTAGCATGGACCAACTCACAAGTTAAAGCTATAATTAATAATACCTAGAGTGTTGCATTATATTCCGTACTCAATGATGATATAGTTTGATTTCTCATTGTATATCTTATCGAACTATTATTATTTAGTCCATATTATTTCATATATCAAACATTATATAGAACTTAATTTGTAGAACCATGATAAATATGTCAAGTTAGAGATGATCCGATAGAGGTAAAGTGCTTAATATGCTGTCAAAAGTTTAAATCAATTATTTATCCATCTTAATGACTTAAAATGAAAAAAACTCAAAACTACAAAGTTGTAGATCTCGTTGAGAGCTACAATTTTTGTATAAAAATCATTTCCATCCGAGTTCGTATGAAAAAGATATGATTTTTCTAAAGTCAGACCTTGTCACGCCAGCGGGGGTGGCGTGACAAGGCTGTACTGTCACGCCGGTGGGAGTGGCATGACAAGGTTGACACGTGGAATATGAGCTGGCAGACCCCTTCCGAGCGCTCCGAAGCGTGCCAATGTGGCACATCTTGTCACGCCAATGCATGTGGCGCGACATCGTGTTTTTGTCACGCCACGCAGACCGGCGCTACCAAAAGGGTTAGATCTGCAAATATATATCCGGGTGGGTTTTTTTTTAAAATAAAATTGAAAAATAGGTTAAAAATAAAAAAAAATATTCTAGGTCGGTCAAGTCCCGGACTGCTGGCCCCCCTTTGCACCGCCAACAGGCTGCTGGGAAGACATGCCTGCGTCCTTCTTGTTGGAGGGCTTCGCCTGAGCGCCCCCGGAGCCAGAGCCAGAGCCGCCGCCGCCGCCCTTGGAGTTGCTGGTGCCGCCAACAGGGGAGGGGGCAGCGGTCTAGGTGGCGACAAGCGAGGTCGGTGTCGCCGCCTGGTGTGCGAAGGTGAGTTCCTCCAAGCGTAGGGCCTCCTTTGCCTCAAGGAAGGAGGGAAAGGGATGGTTCCGCCGAAGGTGAAGACCAATGTTGGCGAAGCGCTCGTTGAGGCTTCTAATGAGGTTAAGGATGAGAGTCCTATCCGAAACGACCTCGCCGAGAGCGCCAAGATCAGCGGCCATCTGCTGGAGACGCCTGCAGTAATCCGTGATGGATAGATCACCTTGGGAGAAAACCGTGGATTTCGGCGTCGAGGTAGAGGGTGCGCATCTCGCGGTTGCCGAGGAACTGTGTTTCCACGGCGACGCCGCGGAGATGGCACCCGTGGAGATGGTGTCGGCGAGATCATCGGAGATGAACCCAAGGATCCAGGACTTCACGATGCAATCCATGCACGCCCAGTTAGGTTGGGCAGCACTAACGGGGGCGTTGAAGAGGACGTGGTCGCGGAGGGAGAACTGATCCCTCCAGCGAGTGTAGTTGCCGGAGACGTCGAGGGCGACGGGGATCAGACTCCGAATGTTCTGGACCGCCACCGCCTACGTGTGAAGGTTGACGATGGCCGCGGCTTCGTGGAGCAGCAGGGAGTGGTGGAGTCTCGGGGGCCGGAGTCAGGGCGGCGCCGTCGGCGTCCCGGTCGTCGTCAGAGGGGAGGGCGGCATCGCGCTTGTGCTCGGTGCGCGCTAGGGCATCGCGCGCCTTGGCTGCCGTGGCGGCCTCCTATTCCGCCTGAATGGCACGGGGCTAGAGTAGCCGCGCGTGCCGCCCGGCCTTGGGCCTTGGCCTCGGCAGTAGCGTTGGCAGCAGCCTTGGCGGCCTCGGCTTCCTCGGCGGCTGCAGCAAAGGGGGTGAGGGACCCGGCCATGGAGGAGATGGCGGGTGCGGCGGCACAGCAGGGTTAGCACGCGCAGCGCGGTAGGAAGCCGGGGCGCGCGCAGGGGAGGAGGGCGTGGCGCGGCAAGAGGCCGGCGCGCGCAGGGGAGGGTGGACGCGGCGCGGCGGGACTCAATGGAACATTGTGTTTCCCAGCATGTTTTCTGTCGACCAACTGCAAGTATATAGTATACTAGAAATAATCGCGGCGTTGCCGCATATGGCCAGTGTGTGTGTTTTAGGATTAGGGTGATTGGATGAGTATGTAGGTTAGCTATGCGTCGATGTAGCTGTCGCTATATATATTTATGTGTGTTTATATATTTGTATCTACGGCATATATTGCAAGTATGTTATGTTATTTGTGTATCTTCATTTCAATTATTTATATATGTGACATGATGTACTTGTATGTGCGAATGTACGGAATATCATATACCATATATAGTGAAGTACTATGCTATTTATATGTATATACGTGATTATTTATGTTCAAGTATTTGTACTACAGGTTAGCGTTAAATAAAAGAGTCAGGAAACAAAGCGTAAGAAAAAGGGTATGGATTTATAGGATTTGATTTTAGATTTTCTTTTTGTTAAGATGGAGGAGATATTTTTTTAGTTCATATGCGAAATAAAGTACACTAAATCATATGATATTTTAAGTTTAATGCATAGATCTAGTCATTAGAAACTCATCAAAATTGGTTTGGTATTTTTATGATTTTTCTATGATTTTGTATGAATTTTGAAAGATCTCTAATTTAAAAAGGAAAAATAAAATCGTATTAAAGGAGAAGAGTCTCACGGGCCGTTTTTGGCCCATTCCAGGCAGGCCGGCCCAGCAAGACAAAAGATAAGCCCATAAGAAGGCACGGACTGCGGGTTGATTTTGGTAAAAGTCGAGGATTTTTTTGAAAAATAAACCGAGAGAGGAAGTAGGACTGCGGGTTGATTTTGCTTAAGTATGAGGGCTTTTTTGCAAAAAAAAGCCGCGCTTCGCCTGATCTGGGCTGTCCACGCGCTCGATCCGACGGCCGAGATCGGCCGGCGACGTGGCCACGTTAGTTGGCTATCGTTTGGTGCAAGAATCGTAAGAAAGAGATTGATCCAACAACCTGGTAGAATGTTATTATGTTAGACCTGATTCTGTGGCTTCTTATATGTGCTTTAAACGCCTAACACCGATGTCATTGTTTTAATCAGTTCCCTGAGGGCTAAAGCACATTGTTCGTTCATGGCATGCTTAATCTTAATCCTCATCAAGCCATCTCAATACTTTTTTCTGCAATCACGGATGTCTTAGTATAATTGAAGAAAATAAAAGACTCACATGACTGGCGACCAAATACAGAAATAGGTTGTAGATACTTCCAGTCCACCCATTTTTAGTCAAAAAGCCCACTGTTCTGATAATGTCTACGCTGAGCTGAATTACAATGTATAATCTAACTGCAGATTGGACCAAGATTATCAGAAACAAAAAGGTGTCGATATATCTGAAGCTCAAAGAAGGCAGGATTGCCCACACAAGGATCTGCACATGTGAGGAAGGTGCATTAGTATTCAACAATAACACATAAACCACTCTCTTCTGATTGCAGTTGTGGAGTTCTCTGAAAAAGGACACCACCTGTGGAACAGGCAATGCTGCTGCGAGGTCGATGAAGAAGTTCGTTCTGATGTATCTGTATGCAATTCTTTTAGGATCTGTGACAAGCTCGCCCTTGCCAAGCATTATGGAGCCTGGATCAATATATGCAGTGAAAAATCTTGTAGCAATATGAACTACAAAGAACATGTCGATAAGAGTCCAAAGATGTGAGCACGATGGCAAAATGGTGGTATAGTTTCATGCGTTGGGGGTATGCACTCTCAACGGTTCGCAAGAAGAAAAATAGAGGATCAACACATTGAGAAGCTACACGGGTGATGAGGAAAGCGCGGTTCCATATCAGTACAGTGTTGCCTCCAGGGTCTAGAATCCAGTTTTGCCGGCATGTCCAGTGTAACTTATACATTGTCTTGTTTCCAGTTGTATCAGCTGAGCCTGTTGCTGTTTTCTGTTGTTCGCCTCTTCCATCCGTCCTGCTTGGGTTAAAACTGTGGAGATGGAAATTCATAGCAGAATCATGTGCTAGTACTTTTGAGGGTATATAGAGTTCTACATTAGGAACCTGTTCATTTGATTCCTAACTAATTGTGAAGTCTGCTAAACTAATGCCTAGAAGCAAGTTGCACTTGTTTATGAGACTGAAATTGATCTTTTTTCCAGTCATTGTAAAGCACCAATACATGTATTTTGTAGCAATTACTACGCTCCTCTTATACTTTAAATTGACAGTTCAGAACTTGTCTATGCAAGGGCCCTGAGTCGATAAAAAGATCATTCTTATATACATGATGAATGAAAAGAATGTGCCTATCAATTAGACTTTCAAACATACTTGAGGTAATTCTAGTGAAACATGCCTTATGAAATATATCAAAAAAATTTCATTATTTTTGTCAAACAAAATTTTCAACGTTACAATAGGCATTTAATCTCCAAATAAATAATTATGCCATTTTCCTTCACAAAAATGAAGTCTCTTGAAAGTTACAATGGAATCACAAATGATATAATCCATCCAATCCATGGATATTTGCATTCGAAAATATCGCACAAACTCACCTCATCGTTTCCTTGCCAATCCCTTTTGACAGGAGCTCTTCTTCACCGGGCCTCAACTGTCTACCACAGCCCCACAATGCCATCAGACATCAGTCAAACTGTTAGTCGGTACAAGTGTGCGTCAGACTGTTTGTCGTTATTGCACGATGTACCGACTGTCTGTCGTTATTGCACGATGTACCGACTGCATATCCGTCGGTATAGAAATTTAGCTATTCCATTGAATTGTCAGTCGGCACTTAGTCAGCCGGACTCAGCCAGCCCAGTCCAGCGCCAAAACTTTGGCCTGGGGCCCACCGGTCAGCAAACTTTGGCCAGGAGACGAAAACCTAGACTCTCTCTCGCCGCTCCTCCCTCCCTCTCAATCTCCCCAAATTCACACCGCCACCCAAAAATCGCCGCCGCCCGACGCGCGCCCTCCAAAAATTGCCGCCGCCTATTGCGCACCCTCCAGATATCGCCGGACGCCCCTCCTCCTGCAGCACCACCCCGTCCCTAGACTCCTACGCGCGCGGTGCCCAACCCCCGCCCTCCGCCACTGCAATGTCGCGCTACCCCGCCGCCGCTCAAATGCTACTAATTAAGTAGCATTTCCTAACCAGCCAGTCCTCAAATGCTAAATGCTGGTCAAATGTGCCTATTGTGACATGTACAAATTTAAAAAATATATCAAATCCACATTTCAGTGTATATAATAGTTAAATGTATTCAAACCAATGTATAGGTAACCCATACTCTATCACAAATCATTTCCGGAGAAAAGCATTGGGGGTGGGGGTGAACTGCCCCTACAAATCAAACTTTTAGGGGCGATTCACCCCGACCCGCCTCTACAAATGGCGTCCATTTGTAAGGGGCATCTGAGGGGTGACCCACCTCTACAAATAGATTTTTAGGGGCGGTCCTATTACTACCTATTACTACAGTAACCACGCTCCATTTGTAGAAACAGTTGGAATTTTGGTCCGTCCCTAAAAAATTCGAGGCATTGCTATAAACCGTTTTTGTAGTAGTGGTAGAGGCTGGGCTAATTTATGAAGCCCTGGGATTACAAAAAACTGATTTGTAACATGGTTTGATCTGATCCAAAGCTAAGCATCATAATTCCATAACTCAAATTCTAATTCAGGGGGAATAAGGATTTTTTTTGGCTTCAATCACTGCTTAGTACTAACAAAAACATGTTGAGAAAAAGAAACAGAAAAATAAAGGTCTACCTTTTAGTTCTCTCTTTGTTTTATAATATAAAATAAAATATAATCGTGTATTGTGTAAATTGTCTCTACAATTTCATTCATCTATTGTCTCTACAATTTCATTTCACAACATGTTATCAGCAGCTCTAAGAACTGAGCAAGAACAAGAGGAACAGATCTGAATTTTGCAAGGATAAGATGGTGTTGACGCTTTTCTGGTCAACACAACAATGCGCTAGAACACACGGATCGCAGACGATCGTCACCAGCGGGCTTCAGACAGGATCGATCAGACCGGTTCCTCCAACCGGTCAGACTGGTTGGACGCAGAAACTCGCGAAAACCTAAAACCTCAAGCTCGGGAGGGACCCCGTCGGAGCTTGAAGATCTAGGGTTGCCTTGAGGTCGGCAGGCCACTCAAGACGCCTTTGAACACCATAGAGATGAGCAAAGAACAGCAAAGGGGTTGGAAAAGTTTAGGGTTTGGAGAATTGAGTAAAGAGAATAATTTTCGTTCGATTGTAGTTAGAAACCCTCGATCGGTCGCAACCTTTATATTTATAGGCCGGAGAGGTCATACCCCTTCCAAATTGGGTTACAATAGGACTTTAAACACAAAACCCTAACCCTACTCGGATTACAGGCCCAGACCAGTCTGATCGGTCGGCCTCGGTTATTGCCAATTTTGGCCTCCAATATATGCTCCCTGCCTTTTTGGTGAGCTATGCAAGCCAAAAAGCAAGTACCTAAACATGCTTTAAGAATACAGAATTACAGATCAAGCACTGGCCTAAAATAATGCTAAGGGCGATATCCAAATACCGGCCATCCTCATCTTCAAGCGTCTTGCCAAACACTTGGGTAGTATTTCTTCAAGTATCTTCCATTCAGCGCCCTTGGTAGACGTTCTCCTTGCAGCATCTCCACCATATAAGAATTTCCGAAGATAACCTTGATAATCTTGTACGGTCCTTCCCAACTTGGCAACTACTTGCCAAACTTATTGCTCTTTATCCTAAGAGGTAGAATTGTCTTCCAAACCAGTTCACCAACTTGAAATTTTTTGGCTCTTACCTTCTTATTGTAAACTCTAGCCATTCGAAGCTTGTCCTTCTCAATTTCCTTCAAAGCTTACAACCGCTTGTCGCTCACTTCATCAATATTATCCATCATCAAATCATGATAATCAACAGCGGAAATGTCATTTTGTTTAGCCAATCTATAAGCGTACAGATTTACCTCAACAGTCAAAACGGCCTCTTGACCATAAACAAGCTCAAAAGGAGTAACTTTAGTAGCACCATGTCTATATATGCGATGACCCCATAATGCCTTGGATAAAACTTCATGCCACCTCCTAGGATTTTCTTCTATATTTTTCTTGATAAACTTTATCAAGATCTTATTACTAGACTCGACCTGACCATTGGCCTGAGTATAATATGGAGATGAATTGAGTATCTTAATTTTGTAAGATTCGGCAAATTTTCATACCTCTTTCGATATAAACGACGAACCTTGATCCGTCGTCAAAGTTTGAGGAATGCCGAAACTATGAATAATATGCTCTGTAATGAACTCAATTACCTCTCTATGTGCCATATTCTTCAAAGGAACTGCTTCGGTCCACTTAGTAAAATAATCCGTAGCAACTAACATGAAGCGATGTCCCTTTGAAAAAGGGTGATTAATTTGACCAATAAAATCCAAACCCCATCCTCTGAACGGCCAAGGCTTAACAATAGGATGCAATAACGCAGCAGGCACCAAATGAATATCACCAAACCGCACATTCTTCGCACCCTTTATAATATCTAAAACAATCTGAAATCATATTTGACCAGTAAAAACTGGCTCTCCTAAGCAGCCACTTTATTTTAGGAGCTGATTGATGTGTACCACTGATGCCTTCATGTACTTCTCCCATAGCAACACGGGCCTGATCGGTACCCAAACACTTACGAAGAATATCATCGGCGGTCCGACGATAAAGCTCATCGTCAACTAAAACATATTTGAATGCCAAATGCCGAATATTTCTCTCTACACCATGACTAGAATTCTTTAAATATTTTATGATAGGCACCTTTCAATCTTGCACTTCGGCTTCGGCCTTTTGATCAGAATTTTCAGCCGAACTGCTGCTCACACTGCCCTCAGCGGTCAGACCGGTCTCCTGACCCGTCAGACCGGTCGGACCGGTTCGTCCAGAACCAGTGACTCAGCTTTGATCTGTATCGGCTTTCTAATGTTGAAATATTTCTTTGTAACATCATAGCCAGATGCTTGTTGAGCCAGAGCATTAGCCTTTCCATTCTCTTCCCTTAGAATATGTCGAATTACAAATTCATCAAAGCAAGAGATAATATCAAGGCATTTATCAAGATATGCATTTAAAGCCCTATTGTAATATTGGCACACCCTGGATACTTACTCCACCACCAGAAGTGAATCACCAAAGGCTTTAACATGTTTCACGCCCATGGATTGCAAAAACTCCGAGCCAAATAGAAGTGCTTTATATTCAACTTGATTGTTTGTGCAAAATTCTTCTAACCAGTTTGATAACTCAAAAACAGCATCATTTGAAGATATAACAACATTACCAATGCCAACTCCTCTCCTATCATCCCAAACCGATCCATCAAAATACAATTTCCATGGTGTGCAAGTAACATAGCCGACTTCTAAATCATGCTCATTATTAATCCGATGTTCAACAATAAAATCCGCTACAATTTGGCCTCTTACAGACTTCAAAGATTCATAAGTCAAATCATATTCTATAAGTGCATAAGTCCATTTGCCGATTCTTCCACTCAAAATCGGCTTATGCAACATATGCTTGATAACATCGGCTTGACAAGTAACTATGCATATACTAGATAATAAATAATGCCTTAACTTGGTACAAGCATAGTACAATGATAAGCACAACTTTTCAATAAATGTATACCTTGTTTCTACATCAATAAGTCGTCGGCTTAGATAAGTAATGATATACTCCTTTCCTTCGGTCTCTTGAGTCAAAACAGCACCAATAATTCTATCTTCTGCAGCAACATAAAGCTTGAAAGGGACCCCTCTCCTAGGCGCCTTAAGTATCAGTGGCGAAGACAAATAATCTTTAATCTTCTCAAATGACTCTTGCTGTTATGCCCCCCAAGTAAATTGGGTTTAATCTTTTAACCGAAGAATAGGAGTAAAAGAATCAATCTTTCCAGACAAGTTAAATATAAACCTCCTCAAGTAATTCACCTTGCCCTGAAACTTTTGTAAATCTTTCTTACAAGTAGGAGCCTCAACATGCTTCATGGCTTCGACTCGCTTTGGATCAATCTCTATGCCTTTCTTAAGAATGATAAAGCCCAAGAATTTTCCAGCCGATACTCCAAAAGCACACTTAAGCGGATTCATCTTCAAACCATACCGACGCATCCTCTCAAGAGCCAATCTCAAATCGGCCAAATGATTACCTAAATCGGCCGATTTGATCACAATATCATCAATATAAACTTCCAATATAACACTAAGTAAATCATGGAAGATTAAATTCATTGCTCTTTGATAAGCAGCACCGGCATTCTTCAAACCAAAAGTCATCACAACCCATTCAAACAAACTGATAAACCCCGGACATCTAAAAGCCGTTTTAGACATATCCTCTTCGGCCATAAATATTTGATTGTAACCGGCATTGCCATCAAAAAACTAATAACATGATGTCCGAAAGCTTCATTAATCAACATATCGGCAATAGGCATAGGATATTCATCTTTGAGAGTAGTTTTGTTAAGATTTCTAAAATCAATACAAACTCTAATCTTGCCCGAATCTTTATTCTCAACAGGCACAATATTAGAAATCCACTCCGCATATTGACAAGACCGAATAAAGCCAGCTTCTAACAATCGATTAATTTCTTCTTTGATTCGGTCATTCATAGCAGGATTAAATCTCCTAACAGGTTGCTTGTAAGGTTTAAAACCGGATTTAATCGGTAGCCGATGCTCAACCAAATCATGACTCAAACCAGACATCTCAGAATAGCTCCATTCAAAGCAATCAACATATTCTTTTAACAACTTTATTAAGTCGGCTTTATATTCAGCCGATAAATTTGCATTTACAAAAGTCGGCATAGGAACACTACCATCTCCAATATCTACCTTTTCTAAAGGATCAGCCGACGCAAATACCTGGCCTAACTTATCCATGTCTTCAGTATTTTCAATAGCCTTGCACATATCGGTCATCCGCGACCGATAGTGCTCAATCCTGTCCAGCAACCAATCTGTGTCAGACCGGTCTGACCGGTTAGACTGACCGGTCTGACCGGTCGGCTCCGCACACTGATCTGGTGACCGGTCGGACCGGTCTGGACATCCGGTCTAACCGGTCACGCCTGAGCTTCCTGCTGCTGCACTCATTTTATTTGTAATAATATAGCCAATTCTCCATCGGCTTTAGAGTAGCAGGTAGAAACCCATCCTTGGTGCAACTGATCGGCTCGAAATCAGACAAATTCATGCCCGATAAACATTTGATATCATCGTGCATCCCAAGAGTGTTGGAATCGGTGGTTGCAATAAAAGATGAAGTGTCACCATGTACCACTTCGATCTCATCACTGATCCACTGAATAAGAAGTTAATGCACGGTAGAAAGCACGCATTGATCGGTATGAATCCAATCACGTCCAAGTATCAAACTAGAGTTACCTTGCACCTCGGAGACGAAGAAGGATGTCGCTAGCGTCTTGCTCCCCACGGTCAACTCCATGGAAGCCACCCCCTTAGCACCAATAGGATAGCCTCCGCCCACATCACTGATCGTCATGTTTGTCTTTATCAGCTCTTCATTCGTCCCCCCAAGCTTCTTGTATATGAATAAGGCATCAAATTTATGATTGCCCCTCCATCAACAAGCATACGAGAAATCGGCCTTCCATTGATATGCCCCCTCACATAAAGGGACTTCAAGTGATTATCCGATTCCTTGGGCTTCTGGAACACGGCCTCACGTGGCCCGAAATCCAGATGAGCCATCTCCTCCTCCTTCTCCAAAACGGCGTAATACTCTTCGGAGAAACGCACAACATTTATCTCCATGTTGTTGCACTCTGGAGAAGCCTCATAGTCCAATTCGTCATCACCTAAAGCTGCAGGAACTGCTGGAACTCCTTCATGCTAAGCCGAAGTAGCTTCTTCGGCTTTATGCTCCACAACAGACTCAACCGGTCTGACCGGTTGTGCCTGGCGGTCATACCGATCCTCTGCATTGGTCGGACCAGTCACCTGGGGCGGTTCGACCGATCCCATAGACTATTCAGCGGACTTGGCCTGCCACTCTTTTCCTTGAGGAACCATTAGCCTGTACTTGTTGAAGTGCTCATCCCTGAGCTTCTCGGCCTCCAGTTACTTCTGCTCCTGACGCCTCAAGCGCTGCAATCTCCTCTTCTGAGAGTGGCTCAAACCCGGCGGGCGCCACCTAGGTTGATGGTTTTTTTTTTCGCCGAGCTGCTGCTGCTGGCTTCATGATCATTAGCCAACACAAGCTTCTGATGATCAGTTTTAGCCGATTTGCCAAACACCATCGGCTTCTTCCCAACATCATTGATGACGACATTCACATCGCCGACTTTCACAACATCATCGGCGGCGGTCGTCCCAGAATCAACTTGCATGGGCTGAAACTCACCCTCTTTCTTCTTGATGCGATACTCTTGCTTTGGAGGATGAAACTGGGTCGGCCTCTGCTGAGACCGGTCTGACCGGTCGGGCTGGAACAGTCTGACCGGTGCAGCATGTTGCTACTGACAAGATTGGCATGGGCCTAATCGGTCGTGCACCGGTGTCATGGAGCCTTCCCCATGATAATGTGGAGGATATGGCATGGGAAAGCACTGCATCCAGACTCCTTCGTGTTCGCACACCGGATTTGTAGCATTCGATGCCGGAGGCATCCATGGCATAGTAGAATAATCCCTTTGGGGCGGGAACACAGTAACGACACCACCTCTGCGCTTGTTGGATCCTTCTCCGATTGGAGAACCACCTTGACGTGGGGGTGATCGGTCGGTCCTGGACAGCAGGCCGACTTGCAGCAGAAGAAGAACCTTCTTGCCCCCAGGCATATGAGATTTGACAGTAATTTTTATTAGATCCTTACCATCAGAACCACTTCCCTGGCCAGAATCTTGTCATCGACATTTTTTGGCCTTGTCTCACCAATTACCACATTCTTGCCCTTAGCTCCTTCGGCTTGTTCAGGCCGAAGAAATACTTTGGCATTGTTCAAGTCTATAGTATGTGTATTGGTGTGAACGGGAAACGGTGTCTTGTCAATTTTCATCTCAAGAAATATCAATCGTCCTTCATTCATGGCTGATTGAACCTGGCGACGGAAGACACTACAATCCTTAGTCGCATAAGAATGAGAATTATGAAATTTACAATATGCACGCCGCTTTAACTCCTCAAGCGGCAGTATAACATGAGAAATCTTTATATGTCCCAAACGTAATAATTCATCAAAAATACGATCACATTTAGAGACATCAAAGGTAAATTTCATTTCTTCCTTCCGACCCTTTTGAGTCAGCTTAAGTGATGCACAAGAACATGGTTTGGCCAATGATGACCAAACAAACTCAGCAGTGTAAACCTCGTTATCCTCATCGTTCGAAGAATCGGAATCATATTCAACAACATGAGTATTAGAACGATGAGGCTTATATGCATCTTTGGAATTACTAATTTTATACTCTTGGTTCATTGCTCGAAGTTGCAAAGCATTAAGATTATAGTAATCAAACCCTTCGAGCTTATCTTTCAAATAT
Organism: Panicum virgatum; assembly: GCF_016808335.1. NCBI lineage: Eukaryota > Viridiplantae > Streptophyta > Magnoliopsida > Poales > Poaceae > Panicum > Panicum virgatum. The sequence goes on along the minus strand of NC_053141.1, from coordinate 17,363,923 downwards.
GAGCGCGAACCATTAAGAGCGACATCTACCAAATCCTTATCCAAAATTGACAAATTGAAGCATCGGATTTTTACCTCTTTAAATCTTTTGAAATAATCAGAAACAGACTCGTCTCTACTTTGCTTAACCGATGTCAAATCTGTCAATTTTGCTTCATTATCCGTGCTATAAAAATGATCATGAAATTTTTGTTCTAATTTGTTCCAAGAGCGGACCGAATTTGGAGGTAATGCAGAAAATCAAGAAAATGCAGTTCTAGTTAATGATAAAAAAAATAAACGAACTCGTAAAGAATTACTAGAACTAGCCTCACCCAATTGAGCAACATATTGACTTATGTACTCCCAAGTTGACCGATTATTGTCCCCACAAAATTTAATAAAATCGGGAACGCGCTACCCCATGGGATAAGGAACCAAATCGAAAGCATCGGGGTACGGTCTTTGATACAACCGATTTCTACCAGGATTTATGCCCAATTGACTAAGTTTGGTACCAAGCAAAGTATTCAAATCCGCTCTCATCTTGGCAAGATCGGCCTCGTAATTCCCACTGCTAGATGTTTGGGCATTGGTCGCTAGACGATTAGTTGCTGGTTCAGTAGTACTCATCGTCTGTGTAGCATAATGGGGATTATTTTTAATCAAATCATCACAAACATCTTGTGGCATAGCAGGCGAGAAAGGTGGTTCGCTGTATGATTTGGTGGTATACGGCGGTGCAAAGCCCTCCAATTCATCTGTTCGGCCAGGGGCAGCCGAACTTGGAATTGGCGCGAGTGCGGGAGTGGACGCTGAGGCCAGCACCATAGCACCGGTCTGACCGGTTTGATTGACCAGTCCGACCGGTCTAGCCATCGATGAGACCAGTCTGGCCGGTTCGGCCGTGGATGGCCGAACTGTGCCTGGCGGTGGTAACTGCCCAGCGAAATAATTCGGTGGCATCCCATATTCCACATTAGCTGTAGATGCAGGAGCTGCCGAACTAGGGGTAAGATCCTTGGTATAATATGCCGTATTTATGGATTTACCCTTCTCTAACCTATCCATACACTCAGAAAGATCGATCAAAGTATTTTGCATGGATAGGTGTGCATCCTAAATCTTCTTCCCAAGATCGGATAATAACATGCCGTATAGATCTTGAGGAGAGGAACTTACATTGACAACTGGAGGAACAGGCGGTGTAGAAGATGGGATCGACGGCATAACGAACTTTTCTTTCTCGATCAAGCCTTGTCGAGTCTTCCCATAGCATGCTAGCATCCTTGCCTTAATCTTCTTGTTCTGCCACTTTAAGTCGGTTTCGAATATTTGGCGCTGCTCCTCGGGCAGATCTTTATAGTTGATGTTGATGATGTTCGCAGGATCTACCTTGGAAGCATCTCCTTTTTCACCGGCCATTGGAACCGATGTATATTGCTCCTTTCCCAGCGGAGTCGCCAAAAAGTATGTTGACCCTTTTTTGGTCAACACACCAATGCGCTAGAACGCACGGATCGCAGACGATCGTCACCAGCGGGCTTCAAACAGGACCGGTCCGACCGGTTCCTCCAACCGGTCAGACCGGTTGGACGCAGAAACTCGCAAAAACCTAAAATCTCAAGCTCAGGAGGGATCCCGTCGGAGCTTGAAGATCTAGGGTTGCCTTGAGGTCGGCAGACCACTCAAGACGCCTTTGAACGCCGTAGAGACGAGCAAAGAACATCAAAGGGGTTGGAAAAGTTTAGGGTTTGGAGAATTGAGTAAAGAGAATAATTTTGGTTCGATTGCGGTTAGAAACCCTCAATCGGCCACAGACTTTATATTTATAGGCCGGGGAGGTCATACCCCTTCCAAATCGGGTTACAACAGGACTCTAAACACAAAACCCTAACCCTACTCGGATCATAGGCCCAGACCGGTCTGACCGGTCGGCCTCGGTTATTGCCAATTTTGGCCTTCAACAGATGGTTCGTCGATCTATTCCCCTTGATGTTGTTTCCTCCCTTCCTCGAAACCTTCATGCCCACCACCTTTGTTGCCTCTTGTACCAGCAGCTCGCTGCACTTCTCCGAGCTCATGTGCATCATCCTCAATGCGGTAGGGGCCATGCCGCTGGCTTTGCCGACCATGGCCCCCATTCTCCTCCCTTGGGCTTCTTTAGCCGTGGAGGCTGACGTCGCGAAGGCAACGCCACTGCTCGTAGAACTGCCTAAGCCGACAGCAGCAACTTGAGCACTTGCGCAACTCATCACGGACCTTCGGTGATGCTTGACAGGTAGCCGAAGGAGGGGCCTGTCATGGTGATGGCGTTCTGTCCTTGCCATGGCTGGTCGACCTACGCTTGTCGCGATGCCAGTCGTTCTTCACCAGAGTACACGCTGGCAACGCCGCCAAACTCTCCAATCTCGGCCACGCCACCGGATTTCCTCTTCAGAGGCACCATCTCTGCGCGCCGCAGAGCCCCACCCTTCTACATGGCTGCGGGCAGCTCCAGTAGCATGGCCCTGGTGACACTGCCTGGCTTCACCGAGCCCGAGCTCGCATATCCACCACCACCACCACTAGCTTCTTGGACTCCTGGCCGCCCGACCGCAACTGCGGTGGCCAATGCGCGCCCCAGCCTCTGCTGCATCATCAAGACCGGGCATTTCCTGACCGAGATGAGTGGCAATGGCGTGGCCCGACGCCTCCCATCCTCTGGTGAGGGGGAGCTTTGAGCACAGGCGGGGGAGACGGGGTCCAGGCAGAGGTAAGCGGCAGCGGACCGACGTGGTGGTGGTGCATCAGCGCGATGGCGCATCGGTTGCATCGGCGATGGGCTGGCGCAGCGCACGTGGTGGCAGACCATCGCAGCGGCAGCGGGTGCAGTTTAAGGGTTACCCCTAACCCCTACCCAAGCCAGGCCCTCAGGTCTTCTGGCGTGGCTGCCATGGGCCGGCTTCACCGGCCTAACGCCCCCGTCGGCCTCCTCCCCCCTGCCCCCTGGACCCAAAGAAGCGGTAGTCCGAAATCGAGATTGTCTCAGCCCACCGCACGCCGAGTTGTCTTTATATATTTTTCAGAATATTATTTCCATCAGAAATTTACATTTCATTACTTGAACTTTATTTAATTTACATTTTGTGAATAATCAGAGACAGTTTATTTGCATTCAACACCCTATAACTCTTTGGTTTTATATATATGACTTTATTTATTCAATGCAATAATCCCTTCTATGAGAACATATGGATTTACGTATGCCTCAGCATTGCAATAATCCCTCCTACTCAAAATTTCTACCAAAAGTGAAGGAAATTTAATTTATTGTTCGAGTTCATTTTGAATTAACAAAAATTGCATAAATATGCCATAATTTCTCATCATTTTTTTGGCTATAACATTATAGGTGAGATGGAAACCAAAGAGTTTGAATTCTTGCAATGATCGTCGGTGAAAATCCTCTACATGGCGCCTGATGTCGGTATTTAACTGCCAAGCCCACCGAGGGATGCCCTGAGGTGGTAGGATTTAGGCATGGGATCGCCGGGATCTGAGATCTAAGGTGCAAGGAACACGAAACTTTAGATAAGGTCGGGTCGCCGAGAGCGGAATACCCTGCGTCGTGTGTTGGTTTGTATAGCCTTAGATGATATATGTTTTGGAGGGATCTTTGCCAACTCTTATATAGTCTAGGAGAACAGGATTACATGAAAATTCTATCTGAATACTGTTGCAGGAGTCCTACTCGAGCCCGCTCGAGTAGTTTCCTTCTATTGCGACTAGTCCTACTCCTGATCAGCAAGAGGATAAGGTTCTGTCCCGAATCTGACAACCTATCCTATACAAACGCTTGGCCGAGCCCAATACAACCACCTAAACACAATCTCGAACAAGACAAAAGTGGATTTGCGCCCAACCAAATACGGGCTGAATGTACTCCTTTAATCAGGCTAAAGGGAGCCTTGCACTACCCAGAGCCAGGCTTTGATTCTATCCAGCTTACCAATCACTACCTACATGTATGCATCAACCAAACAAAAAACTATCGTACCTATTGAGCCTGGCCAACCGGGCCTGCATGCGTGGTGCGAGCCAGGCACTACAGGCTACAGCTGCGAAAACCAATCACGCATTAAGGTGTCTGTGAGTCTGCACAATTATAACTTCTTCGCTGCATCAACACAGGTTAACTACCGGTAAAAAATTTATATAATTTTTTTTGATTTGTTACTATGTGCTGTTTCATCCAAAGCAAAATAAAGTTTGAAAAATAAAGTTTTAACTCAGAATAGGAGGGCGATCAAGTGCTTTTAGAGCAATTATACGACTGCTCATCCCTTCCCTGAATGGTAACTACCTTCGTTCTTTATTTACATATCGTATTAAATTTATTTTAAATTAAACTTGACTAATTTTGATCTGGTCTATAGAAAAAATATAGCAAAACAACTATGCTATCCAACATATGGACTATTAACATATAATTCATGGAGGATTCAATAAAACAATTTTGATATTGTAAATATTATCATTTTTTCTATAAGTTTAGTCAAAGTTTGTCAAGTTGACTTAATATAAACCTTGACATGTAAATAAAAATAGATTACATAAAAAAGAGAGAGTACTTCCACAAAGACGTTCAACAGTTTGCACATCAACATAAATCGACAACATTAAATAGATTTGGTGAGAATGTCTGTTGACTCGAACTCGAAAAACTACTTCTAGAAGGTGTTCACGAGTCTACATAGCGACAACTTCACTACATCACACACTGATCAACTACATCAAATAGGTCGGTCAAAATATTTACATCATAAACCATATTTTTCTTAGTTTGGTACTACATATATCTGTAGTTGGAGCTGAGGTTGGAAGTTACATTTCTCGAGGATAAAAAAAAACTCGACCAGGGGAAGAGATGTCTCTCTAGTTTTCATCTTAAGAAGCTTGTGCCGTGACTTGAAACCCAGGCTGGTTCAGCAAACTGCTTCTCTGGCGTGTTCGGCTGACCAGTTGCACCATGAGAGTGTTAACATTTCTCGAGGATAAAGTAAAACATATTTTAAAAATTTTGCTGGTGCAGGGATTGGGAGTTATATTTCATCTAGAGAAAAAAAATGTTTGAACACAGGATAGACGTGCGGCCATGTTTTAAGTGCTCATTCCTTACACGATGAACTACTTTCAGAAGGTGTTTACTGTTCATCAACACAAATTGACTGCATCGAGTAGGTTTGGTCAGAGCAAAATTAAAGTTATATTTTCTAAACTTTGATGGTGCAGAGAATTGAAGTCATATTTTACCCGGAGAAATAGTTTGAATAGGGATAGTAGCAGTGTTTATGATTTTACCGTAGCGTGAGCAAATGGGGCCTGCGCTGAATGTGCCGGTACGTAAAAAATTGGGTGGGCTCGACCCGGCCTAATTATTTACTTTAATTATTTGTACATATAAAACTGTATTTGATGCTCAAAAAAAAGTATGACTGTATTTGAGGTCAAGCATATGCTTCCTACAAGTTGAGATTAAAATCAACCGGATTATAGAATTGATTTGAAAGTTTTTAGCTACAGGCGGGGCAGGGAGGGCTATTTGGAAAAAGAAGCACATTTTTTTGAACTTAAGAAAAAGAAGCAGATTTGACTTCAACTATCCGATGCCTATCTACTAATTTCAGCCGTCAAAAATCCCCCACCAAATCTCAACCTCCAATCTTCCACAATGTCGTTGTCTTCGCCTTCCCTCCTCTCCTCGCCGCTCCCATCCCCGGCCACCGTCCTCTCCAAGAAGCCGGCGTCCCTGCGCGCCGTCCCCTCCGGGACCGCGAGGCGCGGGGTTCGGGTTGTGGCAGCCGCGGCGGCCGCAGCGCCGCCGGTTTCCGCGGCGTCGCGGGCGCGGCCGTCGGCAGCGGAGGTAGCGCGGACGGTTGTGGAGCTGGCCCCGTCCGGGACGCTCTCCGTGGTGGGCCCCGACGGCTGGCCGCTCGGAGTCGGCGCGCGCTTCGTCGCGGATGCCGCCGGTGCGCCCGCGCTCTGCCTGGCCGCCGCGGAGGTCGCCGTGCCCGATGCGCCGTCCAGCTTCCATGTCGAGGTGAGGGGACGCAGCCGTAGGGTGCTTGGATTGTCCAGCTCGCCGTAAAGATTGAGATTTTTAGGAGCTCTAAGGCACAATTGCTCTGCCGAGTAGTGTCAAGCCCGAGAAAGACTCCGTTTTCCTTTTTCTTCTTCTGATCCGGCGTTCCGCCGCATTGAATTGACGATGCGAAATGCTAACAGATTCTAGGGTTCTAACGCATTATTCGGTACAAGAAAAATTTAAGGCGATTTTGGTTGCATTGTGTTGAGGCTGCCCTTCGCAATGTATCAGGATTGGAAAGCATATGGCGTTTGGTTGTACCAAATGGTCTGCGTTTCAACGTGCAATCCAGACAGAAGCTTCCCAGACTATGTGTGGGAATGGGATTTAGGTTCTGCATTATTATATTATTTGGGAACTTTTAGTGCAGGGCTAGTTGCATTGCTGTGTTATTAAGCGTGTTTAGAAAATCATGCAAAGAATGGAAAGCTTCCCTTTGCAACTTATTTGTGCTTTGACTTTGCAAGACATGATGGCCCTGTTTGGATCGCCCTACAGTCCTAGCGCGCACGTTTCCCGAAAAGAGAATCTCTCGTGCATGGAGTACTAAATTAAGCCTATTTGCAAAATCTTTTCAGGGATGAATGTAACTTTTCGTGACGAAGGTAATGATGGTAATTAATCGATGATTGGCTACATTGATGCTACAGTAATCATCCTCTAATCATGCGGTCAAAGGCCTCAATAGATTCTTTAGGGTTCCTAGCGCAGGGGTGCTGGAGTTGGTTTTGCAAACTGACTTTGTTTGACACCGCAATTAGTGGTCAAAGTTACTACATTTCCTAGTATAGTGCAAACCAAACAAGGCCGATGAAGAGTGATCGATGTTGTGATGAAGCTACTTGCCAGATATTTGAATTCACATGCTACTTTTGTGTATAAAATAGGCGATACCCAAACTGAAAATGTTGATGCCTTCACTGATATCTGTATGATTATTTTGTTTATATGCTTACCGTTCCGTTTCTACTTTTGGAGGTTGCAGTTTCGGCAGAGTGGGGCTAGGACACCACAGTGCACTATGCTTGGTGCCTTAACTAAGCCTAGTGATGAGTCGGTGTTGAAGGTAAAATTATTAGTGTGTCGCATTTTTCTTTTCAAATAAGCCAGTGGTTACAATGGCAGAGTGTCCACCCTAAATGTATATCCTAATACACAATGCTGTGAATGAAAATATAATTGTTCTTAAGCAAATGAACCATTCTTTTCCATTTTGTAATAATTTTTCCTTTGCTCATTCTGAGGCTCTGAGCTGCCTCTGCTTCCCATCATCCCATGCTTGAGCATAGTTGGACCAACGCTTTGTATTATGCCTTTTTAAATTGTGCAGAAGCTTTCCACTAGGTGGCAAAAGAAATTCGGGGAAGAGATTGATCAAGATCTTCTGTATTTAATATCTGTTGATCGGGTCTTGCACATGGAAGATTTCAATGAGGTAGACCATATAAGATTTATTCATTCTCTTTTGTCTTGTTAAATTGTTTATTTTTTTGTATTTGTAAATAAGTGAAGCTCGGAGCTCTTAATCTAGTACTGGAGCAGGCTAGGCTGTTTGTTTGTTCTTCATTATGGGCTTGATTGTTCGACTATGAAATCACATGCTTTCTGATATTTTCTGAAGGAAATAAAACTAGTTTCTTCATGTCTCAACAGTCATATGTACTCTCTTTTCCAAACACTTGTGGGCATTCTGAGAAGGTAGAAATGGCAGCGACTTATCTGTGGACTAGGTTTCAATCATTGCTGATTTCTGTGATTGGCGGGCCACCCCAAGGCTGTAGGCTCACCTAGCACTGAAATTTCCTTTTTTGCTGCATTTGACACCTATTTAGTAGAATTTCTGAAAAATATTTTCTATCTTGTGCTTGTGTGCCAATTACCAATGTAACTGCATATAACTTTGGCATTATAATGTTAATGTGTGATTCTGAGCATACAAGTAGTATGGATTACCCCAAATTTGCTCTTAATGTTGGTGATTGTGCATGTCGAAGTGGTTGGTTCTTATTATTTTTCCGTTGAATATGCTTCAATAAAATGCTTCCAGGCTTTCCCTTCTATCCTGTCAGCACTTGCATTATTTGCACTACATATTTGGTATGCTATGCAATTATGCTGCTTGCTTATTGGTTCTGCCCATTCAGGACGGTATGTGGGTAGTTCCATCGGAGTACACCAGTGCAGAACCTGATCCTCTACGTAATTCTGCTGAAGACTTTGTGGAGGAATTTAACAGCAAACATGCTGAAGATGTCCATAGGATATACAGCATATACGTCGAATCCGATTTGCAGGTACTGATCTCATTAATGACATTCCCACAGCTTTATTTCTTGCAAGTTATCTATTACGAAACCAATGAAAACACTCTGCTTCTTGCTCTTACCTTTTTGTAAGTTTTGTAGTACTTACAAATTATATGAATCAAATTACACCTCATTTTGAGTAAACTGTTGTAATGGATTTCCCACTTCGTTAGAACTGGATGTAAAAGAATGGGAGCGCTTGTTTCATGTTTTGCAGGATCAGCTTTTAGGCAATGTGAAATGTACTGGTTCTGTCAGCTCAAAATAATCAGTGAACCGCTCTTATCACCTATTGTAGTTTTATTTGTAGGGTGTATTTGGATAGAGAGGGTGTGCATCCAAATCCTTAGCATTTGGTTCAAATTTGAACAGAGTTCCAAAAATGTGTAGAGCAGCCGGGGTTTTTTCAAACAGGGTCAGGGTCTATATTCAAAATTGGCGCTTAGGAATTCATATTGTCCTGTGGTGACAGGTGGCAGATGTGAAGATGATATGGGTTGATAGGTTAGGTTTCGACTTGCATGTTCATTCTGGGGAAGGTGTCTTTGCTGTTCGGATCCCTTTTTCAAGAGACGTCTCTGACGAAAAGGGAGTGAAATCATCGTTCAACATGATGTCTCATCATGCGTGGGAGGTAGAGAAGAGTTATGCCAGTCCCGAGTTTGAGAAGGTACAGTTCTTGAAGAAGGTCAGATAGGCTGTGTGAGTTCTATTTCCAGGCGATTATTTTGTCATTCAGATGAGTGGTGAGAGGTTGGTTCCTCTTAACATGTGCAATGTGTCTTGTGTGTATTGTGTTCATTTTTTTTATCACATGTATATTCGATGCAATTGGCATCATGAGCTATGTGCTAGCAATTTGTCTGATAAGAGCAATGAATTTTGGTGGTAAGGTTAGCAAGAATAAATCTGGACCATGGGATGAGGGCTGGAATTATGCCACATGATAACCATGGTTTCTGGCATGATTATTACTATTTGATTGTGGCCTTGTAATGTGAAGCTCGGTTTTAACTTGTAACTCAGAGAGTTCACCGCATATCAGCTAAAGTGTCTGATTACTGCTGAAATGGTTGATGCAATTTTACTTGGTATTGTCATCTACTCTCTGCGTTCCAAGTTATATGTTGTTTTAGCTTTTATATATACATAGTATTTGTTATGCACCTAGGTATACACTATGTCTAGGTACATAGGAAATATTATATACCTAGGAAAGTCAGAATGACCTGTAATTTGGAACGGATGGATGATATGAAAATCATATGGTTATCCATAGGCTGCATTGAATGCAAATCCTTTTTGTATCTTCTTTAGCCATGATTTTTAGTGTGACAACTATTCATTGCAGCATATGCTGCAGTACATAGCTTGCTGCAAGATGTCCATAGATGATAAACACATTGTCGGTTGGCAAAATAAAGAATTCACTAAGTGGCTTACCAGTATGGGCATGTGATTGTTGCCAGTTGGCAATTCGGCATTACACACGATCTGAATCATGCATGTGATATCTTATTTTTGTGATTTCCTACATGTGCAAGACCACATGTGGGCACGAGCTTGCAAGGAATGATTGCAGAGAGGTCAATGGTTTTTCATGTGGGAAGAACCATCTGACTTCCATACGGACATTCTTTCCTAGAAATTGATGAAGGTGCACATGAGTACTACCGATCTATCCGCTGGCAAGAACCTTTGTTTTATTTGGGTCATGAAATTTTATGGAAAGTTCCTTTACGAAGCACTGGACTATTCTATATCCAGCTTTATCCTCGTCAGCTATTTTGACAAGTCTGGGAGTTTTGTGCTCCCTAGTTTTATGTTCTTGTGGCTGAGCCAACCATTTTAGCTCGGAAACCTAACTTGGTGTTTTTTTTATGCTCTAGTCTAATTCGAGGGGAAATATAAAATTCGAATCTTGAGGGTCCAGCCTTGTTTTTTTCCACTGTGTTGAGGGGAGCCTTGTGGGCATGAGTTCAGTCGGCCTATTTTTAATCCAGAGTAAACGAGTGAGACAAGTTGAACACACGTTACAAGATGTACACACGTGATGACGTGAAAAGGTGGAGAAACAAGTCATCAAAGCGATCCTATTGGCGAAATATAAAGGTTGGGGACTGAACCTGTTCTCAGCTGATAGCGACCCTATAGGTAAGGGCAGTCCCAACCCAGACTCTACCATGGAGTCTGAGCCTTCTATTTATTGTGTTTTGCTGATGTGGCAGTATATTTATGGAAGAGGGAGGGAGAGAAATCAAGACTCCAAGTCTTCACGCAAATCAAGAATCAATGTGAGAGAGACAAGTGGGCCATATAAACTAAAGTAACACACTTTGTATTGGGAAGTATAGTTTCTTGTGATAGAGTCTTTGAGGCTTAGACTCTATGAGTGGAGTCTGCATTAGGACTGCCGGAATCATCCTTTGCTCACACGGAGAAATGTTCCACGGAGAATTTAGAGCCGGCCGCCTTATTTTGACAGTCTCTGAAAGCGATATTCCATTGGAGTTGGAGACAATGGTTTTCATCAGTGGTCGACCGGATTGCATTCTTTCCCCCTGCCAGTAGTCAGTGATCAGGCATATTCGCAGCGTGTTCCCGTGAAGAAGAATCAAAAGGCCAGTGATCGTCTTCTTGGGTCGGCAGGGATATTTTTCGCCCATTTTGCCATGCCTTTTGAGACTTAAAAGTGTTTCTAGCTCATATCATATTATCATCAAAACTCAAAAGGTGGATTTAGTGTGACAAGGAAGTGTCAACAGCTTGCTTTGTTGCGCTACCTAGAAACCACAGCTCAATCAATGAATGAATGGCATTAGCAATTCTAGATTATGTGAATTTAGATTGTGAAAAACACAGGCAAGTGTAACATATAATTTCTCAATTTACATACAAACTATGATTTGTTCTACTATCATGCAACCAAAAGTTACCCAAACAATCAATAGCACTAGTATCAACAATACATGTATGCCGTCCAAAGAATTTGTCACAAGAAGGGAAAATAATGGATTTGGTCAGATGTTTCCTTCGACTCCATTGGGCAGCTTGGTGTACCGGATGCCAGCCCTGATCTCCTCTTCCTCCGTGCTCTCCCTGCACTCCAAGTAGTAGGCCGTGACGGCGGCGGTGGAGAACACCTCCACGGCGCCCAGCAGCAGCACGTAGGCGGCGCCGGCGGCGGCCCCGCCCGCGGCGGTCCGCGGCCACCAGCGGAGCGCGAGCGTGTACACGGGCGAGACGGCAGCGCTGAGCGCGCAGGTGGCCACCACGTAGAGCGCGGCCTGCGCGCCGCGGCCCCGCATGAGGCGCCACGCGCGGGACACCGCTCCCGCGCCGGGGCGCCCGGGCTCGGCGGCCGAGACCACCACGGCGACCGCGCAGACGACGGTGAGGTAGACGAGGAAGAGCGTGGCGAGGAGCACGAGCAGCGCGTCGAGGAAGAGGAGCAGGAGGGAGTAGTCGAGGAGCGCCACGGCGAGCACCGCGAGGGCCACGATGGCGGCCGCGCAGGCGAGCTCGAGGGCGTACCCGAACGCGATGGTCAGGACCGGGCCCCAGAGGTTGCCCTTGGCCGCGCCCACGGCGGCGGCCACGGTGGTCCCGCCGGAGGAGGGGGAGGAGGAGGCGGCGGAGGGGAAGGCGGCGATGGCGGCGAAGACGGTGGCGATCTTGATGGCGGAGCCGGCCACGACGGCGCCGAGGAGGCACCCGCCGGCGGCGAGGAGGAGGCCCCGGAGGTCGTGCCGGAGCGCCCGGACGACGTCCCGGTACGCGGCGGTGGCCGGGTCGGCGCGGCTGATGGCGTCGGCGTCGAGCAGCACGGCGGCCGCCAGCGGCTGCACGGCGAGGGCGTTGCCGAGGAGCAGCGCCGCGGCGAGCGCGGCCGTGAGGGCGAGGAGCGGCGCGAAGAGCGCGGCGTTCCGGGCTGGGACGACGGCGCCGTGCTTCAGGAACGTGAAGAAGCCCGGCTGCTGCTGCCGCGCGGCGGCCGGCGGCTCCATGGCTGGTCCGGTCGACGGCAAGATTCAACCTTGCTGGGGCCCGGAGGAGGCCGGATTCGGAGTTGGGGGAGGAGAGGGGAGGACGCCGCGGCGAGGCGAGTCGGGTCGCTCGCTCGCGCGTGGCGGAATGCACAAGGACAGTGGGCTCGACCATGGCGGCGGATTTGTAAGGGGAGGAGGCGTTTGACCTTTGACTGCGAGCGGCGGGGGAGAATTGGAGGCGACATGGAAGGAAGGTTCTTGGGATTGGGCGCCAACATGGAAGAATCCGACGGAGCACATGGTTCTATTGGCCTCTCCTTCGTGATGCAACGCAACCACCAGCCCAGGAGAAAAGCAAGGCTAATTTACTTGCCTGCAATTGGTACTAGTTCCGAATTGATCGTGACGCACTTGATTCAACAGCGATTTTTGGTCCGAATCGTGGAGTTCTAGAAGAGGAACGGACGGTTCGAACATAAAATTAGTCAGATTTGATAGAGTTTGGATTTGTAAGATCTGGGCTACATGTACTTTCTCGGGTGGCCTTCTTATAATGTTATCCTAAACGTCAAACCGTAAATAGTCGGCCACCTTTCGTTTAACCCATTATTCGGACAAAATAGATGTTTAAACAAACAAAATGGCAATTTAACCAGTTAAGCAACTGCTTAAATGGAAATGGTGTACTAGTGTGTAGCATTTAAATAGCATGTAAACAGGCTAAATGACCGTTTAGACAAACAGTGCCTCCTATTATCTTTATTTACTGTCTTGTAAGAGAAAATCAAAAGGTCACACTCTCTTACATCACTCGGTGGTTTCCTAGTCACCAAAAGTGTAGACGAAAGAAACAACGAAGAAAAGACCGGCTCCCATCCTCTCTCCTCAACATACAGTCATTTACAATTCAGACAATCTCCTGTTTTTTTTTCTGGCACTGCTATACAAGCATGAATGATAATTGTCAAACAAAAAAAATTCATGAATGACAAAGAACTAAAACAATTTGGTATACCAAATCAACTTATGAGAATCATTTATTTTTCTCCGGTTCGTAAGTGCAATAAAGTAATTTACATGGACTTTCCTAGGTCTAGGACATTCAAAGTAATGTATAAGAAATCCACCAGATTTACCAGAAGTCCACACCGGGGAGAAGAAATTTGCCACTGGCCCTATGGAACTGTGTTCAGGATCTTCACATGCATCTCTGCATGTGATGGATGGCCCTGATGTTCCGGTTTGAGTTTAGATTTTGGCTTGTTTCACTCCAATTTCTCATCAGGAACGTATTTCTTTGGTAGTGTCAATGCACAACATGTTTGCTGAAGGCTACACCTATTGCGTTTTGGCATGGCTCTCGCACTGGATGTGTGTGTCTATATATATAAACATACAAGGTAATCCAATGTTTTACTGTACTCATGCAATTCTATCCTTTATTCACGACCTCTCTGTTTCCAGTGGTCATTTTGTGTGGATGAATAGTTTCTTCCCCAACAAAACTAGCAACCACACACAACATTTCCATGATGCCTTTTCTAAAGTTAAAATAATCTCATGATGCAATTTTATTGGCCACGATGCTGTGTAGCATCCCGAAAATTTACTAAAATAAATCATGCGCTAAAAACTTTGTTTCGTCGTTGAGCTCAATCCCCTTCTTGAATCATCTCCCGCCTGATTTCCTGATACCCCCGAGGAATCGAGCCGACATCCAAATCTCTCGCCGTCCCATCCCTGTTCCCCCCCGACCCGCGCATCGCGCTCGCGCGCGCCCGGACGCCACGCGTGGCCGACCGCGGCCGCGATCGGCACCGACGCGCCCGCCCCTCTCTCTCTTTCTCTCTTTATTTCTCTCCCCTCCTTTTTTCCTTTTTCTTTTCTTTTTTTCTTTCTCCTTCCCTCTCCTCTCTTCCTCCTCGCGTGCTCGGCCCCCTTTCCCTCTCTCCTCCCCGAAGCACGCCGTGCCCGGCTCCTTTTCCCCCGAGCGCACACCAGGCCCGGCCCCCGACCCCACTCTCCCGCGCGCCGAGCCGCACATCACGCCGCGGCGACCCGAGCAGTGCGCGCGCCCACCACGGCCGCCCGGCCGCGCTCGCGCACGCCCGTGCCGGCCGCACCGCGCCATCAGCTCCGCTCGCCCTGCGCCCGTGCCCCGCCGCTCACGGCCCGCTCTGCTCCGCACGCTCGCCTGCCCCGCGAACGCGCACGGGCGCGCCCAGCTGGCCGCCTGCTGCCCCCCTTGTTCCCGCGTGCGCGCGCACGGCACGCCGCGACGCGACGTCACGCCACGGCCGACCGCCGTTGACGCTGCACAGCGGCGTCGACCGCGGCACAGAGCCGCCTGCAGCGGTCGCCGCCTGGCCGTGGTGTCACGTCGCCTCGCCGCTCTGTTTCCGCGCACCGTTGACGCTCCACCAGTGCCCCGCGCGCGCCTCACGCGCTGCCACCATTGACGCCGCACAGAGCCTCGCCGCCCCACGCCATTAAACCGCCTGCAAGCTTGCCGCCGGCCAGCATCTCGCCACCGCCTTGGCCACCTATAAGAGAGGCCGCAGAGCCCTCCCCGAGCACCACACCTACATCCTCGAACCGCGCCGCCACCCCACGCCCCCTCTCCGCAACCCTGCACCGCCGCCGCCGCTCACTCACCCTTGCCGCTGCTGGCTTTCGTGGCCGGACCGCCACGCTCCACCCCGGCGCAAGGTGAGGCCGGGGATCGGTTCGCCTCCCCGCCCTCTCTCTTTTCCCCTTGATCCGGGCCGCCGGCGAACCCCTGGCCGCCGGGATTGGCCGGCGCAGAGGCCCCCTCCCCCTCCTCTGTTCCCCACCGACGGGAGGAGGAAGAAGGGGCAAATTTGCCCCAAGCCCCCTCCTTTCCCTCTTATTTGGTTAAGAGTCCCCCCCTTTTAACCAATTTGCAAAGTAAACCCTGCCCTTTTACCTAATTTCAAAATAAGCCCCCCTTCCAGATAAACTTAATTACAAATAAACCCCTGACTCTTTTAGAATGACCCATGAAGTTTCTAAAATATAAACCAAGCCCCTGCCTACTTAATCTTAATTACAATTAGGTCCCTAGACCCCTATTTAGGCCCCGAACACTCCTTTGACCTATCATTTCATGCGCCAAATGACCCCGGATTAACCTAAAATTTTACCAGGCCTCTCTTAACTCAGTTTTGGCCCTACCATTCAGAAACCATTCAAAAATAATACTCTATGCTCTATATTTCATGTGTTCCCGTTTCGAGCTCGACGACAAATCTTTGTTTTGATTGTGTGCTTGTTTGTGTGCGCTGTAGACCACGGAGTGAACGAAGGAGAACCCGTCAACGAGCCGTGCTGTGAGCAGGAGAACGAGGACCAATTCCATGACCCCGAGCCCGAAGGACAAGACTTCCCCGAAGGCTTTGAAGACAGCTAGTTCAATCCCATCCTTTGATGCATGTTTCTGTCCTAGTTTTTATAAACACAACCCAATGGCCTGTTTTACAAAATTGCATATGTTTTACTTGCATGAAAACACGGTTGGATAGCCACCCCTTGATTTGTGATGACCATTCCTTGACTACCTAGATTAATGTCTAATTTTGCTTGGACGTTAATCGATATTAGAACGCTTAGGGCTCTACCCATAATACTATTTGATTTACAAAGAAAATGTGTGTGTGTGTGGGAAGGGATAAAATGTGGATTTTCGAAAGATGAGTATGGACGAGATGGGCGGCATTTCTGTGTGATTTGCCGATTGGTGTGCTTGTGCCTGTGTGGCAAGGCAAAGAAGGGAGATATCCATCTTGTCGCGTCTAAGGACCGAGTTGGTGTGTCATCTCACCTAACTCCACTATCGTGCAAGCCACTCGACCGTTGAATGGGCAACGGCGTAGCATAAATCCCACTGGTTGGTGTGATAGCCATCAGGAGAGCTGAGAGCAACGGGTGACTAAGGAGAAGGGATAAGCCCAGAGTGACTTATGCCCGGTTATACCTAAGTGAATGGTCGATGACCCCTTGGTGCATCCCGTGATGGCTAGTCAGGCTTAGCTATGGTGGGTAATGGCTATGTTGGGATCTACACCGATACGATGGTGTTCGAGTTGTGGTATCCTACTTGTGGGTAAAGTTGCACACCTCTGTAGAGTTAAGAATCTATTCGAATAGCCGTGCCCACAGTATTGGGCGAGTTATGGTGTGGTCACATAACTAGTGTTTCTTTGGGACGGGCTGGTGTGAGTTGTTTTGGAATTGTGTCCGGCAGTTGTGCCGTGTGCTACGACGGACGGGGAGTCCGGTAGCAGTTTAAAATTTGAAACCCCGTGTTACTCCTGAAACTGGTTGTTCATAAAGGTTTTCTTTAAAATAAACCCCTGCATAAAATATCGTTTTTCTGCAAATTAAACCGTAACCTTATCCTTGATTTATCTATGCATATTATTCTGTTTTAACCCCCTCCGTGGGTGTGGTTGGACTTGCTGAGTACGTTTGTACTCACCCCACTCTTACTTTTACAGAAGAAGATCCAGACTTCGTGCCAGACGACACCGAGTAGGGTTATCGTTCTACACCCAACCTTGCCTGTGGAACCGGCCCGGTCGAGATGCCTCCGCTGTCGCAGTACTCTGAGCCCGTGGTAGACCCTATGTGGTTTGCAGTCTGGTGTTATGTCGTAGCTTGGTTAGTTATTATCATCATCTGTATCGAGTGTCCTCCAAGGTTTGTACGGTTTTGAACCATCTAATGTAATAAATGTGGCATCCGCCTCCTGGGACTGATGTTTTGTATCACATTTAAGTTCTCTCTTATGAGGGGATGCTTCAGGTGGTATCAGAGCCGTAGGTTGGCCGTAGGACGTGACCCTAGGAGCGAAACCCGTTTTCAGGACCCTTCACCTTAGGACTCTTCTATCCTTAATCCTTTCCTCACACAAATACTTACCTTTGGTTCTTGCCCTGTTCCAGATGGCTGACAATGGATGGATCGGCGGAATCTGTTTCGCAGAGCCCGGCCTTCCTAAGTTGTTGATACTCAGCCTGGAACGCATTGGAGTTGTGGATCCGCCAGAGTTTCTTTACCGGGAGTATGACTCCAAGGGCACTCTTCGGTGTGACCTGATGATCTTCATAGCAAGGAGCACCCGCTACCCTGATGTGGACCCTTGGTTCATCTCCACCACTGGATTCCGTTTCCCGGATACCTATCGGAAAGCCGCCCGCAAAGCCCTACGACGTCTGCGTGTGATCTACAGGCATCACCTCCAGCGGACTCCTATGGGATTTTTCCCGCCGACTGAAGGAAGAGGACGCACATGGATTGCCAGGATGAGAGGACTTGGAAGAGAAGAAGAAGACCTAGAAGACACGGTCTCTCACCTATCCATCTATCTCACCGGCCTGGATGAGCTCTATCGCGAGCAAGCAGCACAACTGAAGCAGCAAGTCCACAGAGCAGAAAAGGCAACCCAGGAGCTGGATGAACAACGGTCGAGGACCGTACATGCCGAGTATTCCCTAGCCGCCCTCCAAGTCCAAATGGATGAAAAAGAGGAAGAACTGGAAGAACAGCAGGCAAGAGCCTGCACGCGCCGAGGACTCGCTAGCCGCTCTTCAAGCTCGTATGCGGAGGTACGAGGCTCGCTGGGGAATAGGCGGATGGATAGAAGAAGACGCAGAAGAAGAACCCGAAGAGGCTCAATGGGATGTAGGCATTCAGGCCGAAGAGGAAGAGCCCATGGAAACCCATTGGGATGTTGGAACTCAAACCGAAGAAGAAGAACCCGAGGAAACCCATTGGGACAAAGGTACTCAGACCGAGGATGACTTGATGGATCAGTATCTTCCACTGAAGAAGCGCTCCCTTAGGTTTGAGGAAGAATCCCCATGATAGGAGTTGTCTCCAAGCTAGAACCTTTGCTCTAATAATAATCATGTACCCATGAAGTTGTACCCCACCATGGTGCCATAAATAAAAATCATCTATCCCTTTGTGTACCCCAAAAAAATTTGTGCAAGTTCCTTTACCCTACCTTTGTTTTCAGATGGCTGAGGAAGGTTGGACCCAGGGTGATTGCCAAGCTGCACCTGGCTTCCCCAGCCTGTTGATCAATGCCCTGGAGAGCCTTGGCGTCACGGAACGCCCAAGGTACTACAGCAGAGAGTACGAGCACCAAGGCACTCTCCGCTGCAGGGTGATCCTAGTCGTCGCCAGAAGTGACCGCTACCCCTGACATCCTGTCATGGCGAGTGACCGCTACAGGGTTTAGGCACCAGGACACCTATCCCCTAGCCGTCAGGAAAGCACTTCGTTATCTGTGCCGGATTTTCGAAGGACACCTCGCCCCCACACCAATGAGGTTCTTCCCACCAGCCATCAGAACTCTAGTTTGGGAAGCTCGAATGAGAAGCCTGGAACGGCGCCGCCATGAAGAAGTTCTCCTGTACCAAGTAGCTACCTACCTAGCCTCCTTGGATCAGCTCTTTGACGAGCAAGCCAACTTGCTGAGGGAACAGACCCATCGAGCCGAGCAAGCAGAGCTCGCAGTAAGACTGCAACAGATCCGAGCAGTCCAAGCCGAGGCAAGAGCCGCAGCCGCGGTCAGCAGTGAAGCAGTTGCTCAAGAGAGCCTCAGGCAAGCCCGGGATCGGCGTATGCAGGAATAGACTAGAAGTGGAACCCCAGTCCCAGCAATTGGAGAAGACCATGTTCTGCTCGGAACGCCCATCGTAGGATGGGGACCACTCGTTGGAAACCCACAAGCCCCACCCGAGAATCCTGGAAGGTCTACGGCCGCCACCGCAAGAGAAGCCACAACGCAACCCCGGGAAAACGGAGGTCTAGAGGATGGCGAACCGGGACCACTCATTTCCCCGAAGGTCGTGAGTTCCTTTCCGAGGGAGGAACCCACTCAAGCCGATGAGTCAGCCTAAAGTGATAGCGACCGTCAAGGGATGAAGCCGTGTGGTCCGACGAAGATCTGTGCCCCTTTTCTTTTGTAGTTGTGTACCCGGTCGTGTAGTACGCGTTTGGCCTTGCCCCTTGTTGTACCACCCTTGCTGTAATAAAGTTGCTTGTGCTTGTTGTTTGTGATGATTGCTTGTTGATTGTGTGCTTGCCGGCAGTAAATAGATACTGCCTTTTCAAAAATACGACTTAACCAACTTAAACATCACCTAATCTTAGTCCCAATCCACTCGTTCTGCAGATGGTTTCCCGGAGCATCACAAGGGCCTCCCGAGTCAGGGACCCTGCAGCCGCTGATGCAGGAGTACACCCTGACGGGCAAAACCATCCTCAGGAAGAACAAGAAGTGAGTCAGGGAAGAGGAGAAAATCATGGTGCACAGCTGCCACCACCACCACCACCTTTCGTGGACCTGGCACAAGTAATCCATAACCAGACTCTCATACTGGAGACACTGGCCAATGCTCTAGTGAACAGGTAGCCACGAGAGCAGACCTTTAATGACAAGCTGACAGCTTTTCTGAGGGCCAAGCCACCCACTTTTGCCGGATCCAGCAACCCCTTGGATGCAGATGACTGGCTCCGCGTGATCCAGAGGAAGCTCGAGCCATTTGGGTGCCAGGATCGAGATAAAGTTCTTCTGGCTGCACATCAACTCACCGGGACTGCCTTAGCCTGGTGGGAGAATTACTGCGCTGCTGCCAGAGATGCCTCCACCATCACCTGGAATGAATTCGTGAGGGAGTTCCGCCGTTATCACATCCCCTCGGCCACCATGAAGCGCAAGGCAGATGAGTTCCGCGCACTTCAGCAGGGGAGTATGTCGGTGGAAGAATATACTCACCAGTTTATGGAGCTGTCTCGATATGCGCCAGATGAAGTGAACGACGACGAGAAGAAGCAGGACATGTTCAAGAAGGGACTAAACCCAGAACTCAGGACCCTGCTCACCCCTCAGATCTATCCTAATTTCAACACCTTGATGAACAAGGCAATCCTCACCGAGAAGGCTAAGATTGATGAAAGGAAAGAGAACAAACGCAAGTTTCTGGAGAGTAAGTCTCGCCAGCAGGATCGTTTTCAGAAGACCAGAAGTCTCAGCTACAACGCACCAAGGTCCCAAGCCCCAATGCAGTACAAAACTCAGTCTCAAGTGACAGGACCACGGGCCCCTAACACACAGCCCAGAAGCCAGAACACCATGAGGGCCTCACAGAATAATGCGAGCCAGGTCACCAACAACAACAGCAACGTGAGAGCCTGCTTCAACTGCCGTGAGACGGGTCACTTCATTGCCGACTGCCCCTATGCCAAGAACAAGCCTGCTACTTCGGCTTTCTCCAACACAGTGAACGGACCCAAGCCAGTTCTGACCGGTGCCAACCGAGTGCCCCTCCGTGGCAACAGCAACAACAACAACAACCAGCAGAGGCAATCCCAGCAGTCTTTTGGACGAGCCCGTGTCAACCACATCGACGCACAGGAAGCTCAAGGAGCCCAGGGCGTAGTACTCGGTGAGTACCTAGTCAGCTCAACTCTTGCAACAGTACTGTTTGATTCTGGAGCATCACACTCATTCATATCCTCGAGCTTTGTGGAGAAACATAAAATACCTACGGTACTACTAAAAACACCCCTATTAACCCGGACGCCCGGAGGAGACATCATGTGTCAACTGGGTTGTCTACGGGTAAGGATCAATTTAAGTGGGGTAGAGTTTTTAGCAGACCTAGTAGTGCTTAAGTCAGAAGGGATAGATGTAATCCTTGGAATGGACTGGCTAAGCAAACATAATGGCCTCATAGGTTGTACGGACAAGATAGTACACCTAACAAACCCAGAAGGAGTCCGAGTGACCTGCCATACCCGGGAAAGTGGAGCAAACCCGATGGTGTTTAGCATGGAAGCCAAGTCCTTGGAAGAAGTCCCAGTAGTGAATGAGTACCCCGATGTCTTTCCCGAAGAACTTCCCGGTATGCCACCAGATAGGGACATAGAATTTATCATTGATCTTGTTCCTGGAACCGCCCCCATAGCCAAAAGACCCTATAGGATGGCAGCCTCTGAGTTGGCAGAGTTAAAGAAACAACTAGAGGAGTTACAACGGATTGGCTTCATCAGGCCAAGTTCGTCTCCTTGGGGAGCCCCGGTTCTATTCGTCAAGAAGAAGGACGGAAGTATGAGGTTGTGTGTAGACTACCGGGCACTAAACGAAGTCACTATAAAAAATAAGTACCCCCTTCCCAGGATCGATGATCTCTTCGATCAGTTAAAAGGAGCCAAGTACTTTTCCAAGATTGACCTAAGGTCCGGATATTTTCAGCTCAAGATTAGGGAAAGCGACATCCCAAAGACAGCCTTTGTCACCCGATACGGACAGTTTGAGTTCACAGTGATGTCTTTCGGACTGACAAATGCACCGGCCTATTTCATGAACCTCATGAACAAAGTGTTTATGGACGAGCTAGATAAGTTTGTCGTAGTCTTCATTGACGACATACTTATTTACTCAAAGAGTATTCAGGAGCACGAGCAACACCTGAGGGTAGTTCTAGAGAAGCTGAGAATGCATAGGTTATACGCCAAATTCAGCAAGTGCGAGTTCTGGCTGGAGAAAGTAGCCTTCCTTGGTCATATTTTGACCGCAGAAGGAGTGGCAGTAGACCCCGAGAAGGTCGAAGCAGTATCCAACTGGCAGCAACCAACCAATGTCAGTGAGATCAGGAGTTTCCTCGGATTAGCTGGGTACTATCGGAGATTTATTGAGGGATTTTCTAAGATAGCCCGGCCCATGACAGAGCTGCTCAAGAAAGAGAAGAAATTCACCTGGACGGAGTCGTGTGAAAGAAGTTTCCAGGAGTTGAAGCGAAGATTGACGACAGCCCCAGTGCTAACCCTGCCGGATATTCATCGGGATTTTGTCATCTATTGTGATGCGTCCCGACAAGGATTGGGTTGTGTGCTGATGCAAGATGGGAAAGTCGTTGCATATGCTTCCCGTCAGCTCAGGACTCATGAGCAAAATTACCCGACTCATGATTTGGAGCTTGCAGCCGTAGTGCACGCACTTAAGATCTGGAGGCACTATTTGATTGGAAATAAGTGCGAAATCTTTACCGATCATAAAAGTCTGAAGTATATCTTCACCCAACCAGACCTAAACCTGAGGCAGAGAAGATGGCTGGAATTAGTCAAAGATTATAATTTGGAAATTCATTATCACCCAGGTAGAGCCAATGTAGTAGCCGATGCCCTAAGTCGGAAATCCTACGGGCCCA
This sequence comes from Panicum virgatum, assembly GCF_016808335.1. Lineage (NCBI taxonomy): Eukaryota > Viridiplantae > Streptophyta > Magnoliopsida > Poales > Poaceae > Panicum > Panicum virgatum. Next base: position 17,341,282 of record NC_053141.1, on the reverse strand, counting down.
AGAATGACCATTTACGAGAGGAAATGGCACGATTAAATGTGCACATTGTCCCTCGAGGTTCCAGCCAAGTGCTGAATGTTCAATCCACTCTAGAAGAAAGAATCAGGAAAGCCCAAAAATCGGACAAGGGACTGATGGAAATCCGGAGGCAAACCGGAGAAAATAAGGCCCCAGACTTTCGAGTTGATAATAAGGGAACGTTGTGGTATAAAGACAGAATTTGTGTGCCCCAGAAAGGAGATTTCAGGCAGATAATCATGGATGAAGCCCACAACTCAGCCTACTCCATCCACCCAGGATCCACCAAAATGTATATGGACTTAAAACGGAAATATTGGTGGAATGGGATGAAGGCAGATATTGCACGATTCGTCGCCCATTGCGATACTTGCCAGAGAATCAAAGCTGAACACCAGAAGCCGGCAGGATTGTTGCAACCCCTACCCATTCCGGTTTGGAAATGGGATGAAGTAGGAATGGATTTTGTAGTGGGCTTGCCCAGAACCCAGAAAGGACATGACTCCATATGGGTAATAGTGGATCGCCTTACTAAATCAGCTCACTTCATACTCGTACGGACCAATTACGGCGGAGAGAAGCTAGCCAAGCTCTATGTGGAAAACATAGTGAAGTTGCATGGTGTGCCCAGCCGAATTGTTTCAGATAGAGGGACCTAGTTCACCTCTAGATTTTGGAAAAGTTTGCATAAAGCTATGGGCACCAAGCTAGACTTTAGCTCCGCTTATCACCCGCAGACAGATGGTCAGACAGAAAGGGTGAATCAGATTATGGAAGATATGCTGAGAGCGTGTGTCCTCACTTATGGCAAAGATTGGGAACAAAGCTTACCCTATGCCGAGTTCTCATACAACAACGGGTACCAAGCAAGCTTGGGCATGTCACCGTTTGAAGCTCTCTACGGAAGAAAATGCAGAACCCCTCTGATGTGGTCGGAAGTCGGAGAACGTGCCCTAGTCGGCCCCGCACTCATAAAAGAAGCAGAAGAAAGAGTCGCCGAGATTAGAGAAAAGCTGAAAGCAGCCCAGTCCCGACAGAAGAGTTACGCCGACAAGAAAAGACGGGAAGTAAATTTCAACCCAGGAGATTTCGTGTATCTCAAGGTGTCACCCATTCGAGGAACCCGAAGATTTCAGGTACAGGGAAAGCTGGCTCCCCGATACATTGGACCATACCAAGTTCTAAAGAAAGTTGGGACAGTAGCATACCGTCTGGAGCTACCAGAAGAAATGTCAGATATACATCCAGTGTTCCACGTCTCGCAGCTAAGGAGATGTTTGAGGGTACCCGAGGCAGAACACATGCCAGTAGAAACAATAGATTTACAGCCAGATCTACGGTACCAGGAAATACCGATCAAGATCCTAGATACTGTTACCAGAAGAACTAGAAACTCTGAAGTGCGAATCTGCAGAGTCCAGTGGAGCAGACACGGTGTAGAAGAAGCGACCTGGGAACGCGAAGACGCTCTAAAGAAGGAATTTCCCCACTTATTCAGGAACCAGCCGAATCTCGAGGACGAGATTCATTTTAAGTGGGGTAGGTTTGTAGCATCCCGAAAATTTACTAAAATAAATCATGCGCTAAAAACTTTGTTTCGTCGTTGAGCTCAATCCCCTTCTTGAATCATCTCCCGCCTGATTTCCTGATACCCCCGAGGAATCGAGCCGACATCCAAATCTCTCGCCGTCCCATCCCTGTTCCCCCCCGACCTGCGCATCGCGCTCGCGCGCGCCCGGACGCCACGCGTGGCCGACCGCGGCCGCGATCGGCGCCGACGCGCCCGCCCCTCTCTCTCTCTTTCTCTCTTTATTTCTCTCCCCTCCTTTTTTCCTTTTTCTTTTCTTTTTTTCTTTCTCCTTCCCTCTCCTCTCTTCCTCCTCGCGTGCTCGGCCCCCTTTCCCTCTCTCCTCCCCGAAGCACGCCGTGCCCGGCTCCTTTTCCCCCGAGCGCACACCAGGCCCGGCCCCCGACCCCACTCTCCCGCGCGCCGAGCCGCACATCACGCCGCGGCGACCCGAGCAGTGCGCACGCCCACCACGGCCGCCCGGCCGCGCTCGCGCACGCCCGTGCCGGCCGCACCGCGCCATCCGCTCCGCTCGCCCTGCGCCCGTGCCCCGCCGCTCACGGCCCGCTCTGCTCCGCACGCTCGCCTGCCCCGCGAACGCGCACGAGCGCGCCCAGCCGGCCGCCTGCTGCCCCCCTTGTTCCCGCGTGCGCGCGCACGGCACGCCGCGACGCGACGTCACGCCACGGCCGACCGCCGTTGACGCTGCACAGCGGCGTCGACCGCGGCACAGAGCCGCCTGCAGCGGTCGCCGCCTGGCCGTGGTGTCACGTCGCCTCGCCGCTCTGTTTCCGCGCACCGTTGATGCTCCACCAGTGCCCCGCGCGCGCCTCACTCGCTGCCACCATTGACGCCGCACAGAGCCTCGCCGCCCCACGCCATTAAACCGCCTGCAAGCTTGCCGCCGGCCAGCATCTCGCCACCGCCTTGGCCACCTATAAGAGAGGCCGCAGAGCCCTCCCCGAGCACCACACCTACAGCCTCGAACCGCGCCGCCACCCCACGCCCCCTCTCCGCAACCCTGCACCGCCGCCGCCGCTCACTCACCCTTGCCGCTGCTGGCTTTCGTGGCCGGACCGCCACGCTCCACCCCGGCGCAAGGTGAGGCCGGGGATCGGTTCGCCTCCCCGCCCTCTCTCTTTTCCCCTTGATCCGGGCCGCTGGCGAACCCCTGGCCGCCGGGATTGGCCGGCGCAGAGGCCCCCTCCCCCTCCTCTGTTCCCCACCGACGGGAGGAGGAAGAAGGGGCAAATTTGCCCCAAGCCCCCTCCTTTCCCTCTTATTTGGTTAAGAGTCCCCCCCTTTTAACCAATTTGCAAAGTAAACCCTGCCCTTTTACCTAATTTCAAAATAAGCCCCCCTTCCAGATAAACTTAATTACAAATAAACCCCTGACTCTTTTAGAATGACCCATGAAGTTTCTAAAATATAAACCAAGCCCCTGCCTACTTAATCTTAATTACAATTAGGTCCCTAGACCCCTGTTTAGGCCCTGAACACTCCTTTGACCTATCATTTCATGCGCCAAATGACCCCGGATTAACCTAAAATTTTACCAGGCCTCTCTTAACTCAGTTTTGGCCCTACCATTCAGAAACCATTCAAAAATAATACTCTATGCTCTATATTTCATGTGTTCCCGTTTCGAGCTCGACGACAAATCTTTGTTTTGATTGTGTGCTTGTTTGTGTGCGCTGTAGACCACGGAGTGAACGAAGGAGAACCCGTCAACGAGCCGTGCTGTGAGCAGGAGAACGAGGACCAATTCCACGACCCCGAGCCCGAAGGACAAGACTTCCCCGAAGGCTTTGAAGACGGCAAGTTCAATCCCATCCTTTGATGCATGTTTCTGTCCTAGTTTTTATAAACACAACCCAATGGCCTGTTTTACAAAATTGCATATGTTTTACTTGCATGAAAACACGGTTGGATAGCCACCCCTTGATTTGTGATGACCATTCCTTGACTACCTAGACTAATGTCTAATTTTGCTTGGACGTTAATCGATATTATAACGCTTAGGGCTCTACCCATAATACTATTTGATTTACAAAGAAAATGTGTGTGTGTGGGAAGGGATAAAATGTGGATTTTCGAAAGATGAGTATGGATGAGATGGACGGCATTTCTGTGTGATTTGCCGATTGGTGTGCTTGTGCCTGTGTGGCAAGGAAAAGAAGGGAGATATCCATCTTGTCGCGTCTAAGGACCGAGTTGGTGTGTCATCTCACCTAACTCCACTATCGTGCAAGCCACTCGACCGTTGAATGGGCAACGGCGTAGCATAAATCCCACTAGTTGGTGTGATAGCCATCAGGAGAGCTGAGAGCAACGGGTGACTAAGGAGAAGGGATAAGCCCAGAGTGACTTATGCCTGGTTATACCTAAGTGAATGGTCGATGACCCCTTGGTGCATCCCGTGATGGCTAGTCAGGCTTAGCTATGGTGGGTAATGGCTATGTTGGGATCTACACCGATACGACGGTGTTCGAGTTGTGGTATCCTACTTGTGGGTAAAGTTGCACACCTCTGCAGAGTTAAGAATCTATTCGAATAGCCGTGCCCACGGTATTGGGCGAGTTATGGTGTGGTCACATAACTAGTGTTTCTTTGGGACGGGCTGGTGTGAGTTGTTTTGGAATTGTGTCCGGCAGTTGTGCCGTGTGCTACGACGGACGGGGAGTCCGGTAGCAGTTTAAAATTTGAAACCCCGTGTTACTCCTGAAACTGGTTGTTCATAAAGGTTTTCTTTAAAATAAACCCCTGCATAAAATATCATTTTTCTGCAAATTAAACCGTAACCTTATCCTTGATTTATCTATGCATATTATTCTGTTTTAACCCCCTCCGTGGGTGTGGTTGGACTTGCTGAGTACGTTTGTACTCACCCCACTCTTACTTTTACAGAAGAAGATCCAGACTTCGTGCCAGACGACACCGAGTAGGGTTATCGTTCTACACCCAACCTTGCCTGTGGAACCGGACCGGTCGAGATGCCTCCACTGTCGCAGTACTCTGAGCCCGTGGTAGACCCTATGTGGTTTGCAGTCTGGTGTTATGTCGTAGCTTGGTTAGTTATTATCATCATCTGTATCGAGTGTCCTCCAAGGTTTGTACGGTTTTGAACCATCTGATGTAATAAATGTGGCATCAGCCTCCTGGGACTGATGTTTTGTATCACATTTAAGTTCTCTCTTATGAGGGGACGCTTCATGCTGTAGCCGGCTTGCAAAGTAATTTCTACTGTCAAACAATCTTGGTACCTCAACATTTCCATGATGCCTTTTCTAAAATTAAAAATCTCACAATGCTCGTAATTTAATAGTAATTTGGTCCATATCTTTGAATTCTGGAAGGGGAATGGACGGTTAGTTGTTGGATATGATCCGAATTATAACGTGTGTTTTATGAGATGCACCACCGTTCGGATTATATGATTCGCATACCTATTTTCATATTTTATGGGATGCCCCTCGCTATTCCGCGCTTGCCTCATGCGCTACCGCTCGGCTCCGCGCCTGCCCGCCCTGCTCGTCCGCGACGGCGCCGCCCCGCTCGACTGCGCCGCTCGCGTCCGCCCGGCTGCGACGGAGCAGAGGGAAAGAGAGCAGAAAGAGAAAGGGGAAGAGATAAAGGAGAGATAAAAGACATTTATTTATTGGGAAAAGTCCCGCTTACACCCTCCAACTATCGTAAAAAACCGATTTTCAACCTTCAACTACGAAACCGGACAACATAGGTCATCCAACTATCAAAACCGGACAAATTTGGTCCCCGAGGTGGTTTTGAAGGTGGTTTAGGCCATCCAATGGTTTTGAAGGCTAGACACTTTGCAGTGGAGATGATAGTTTCTATAGATGATTTCTCGCTGATGTGGTCGTTATGGAAACTGTGCATGGTTTCTATCATTGGGACTGTCCTAACCGTCACACTAAGAGAATCAGAGCTCACTGTTTGTAAAAAAAGGTGCATGCGAGAAATATACCCATCTTCAACTGGTCGTGAGAAAAAGCATGGCTAATTTAATTGCCGGCAATTAGTACTACTAGTCCCGAATTGATCGTGACAAACTTGATTCAACAGTGATTTGGTCCAAATCACAGAAGATCCGGACTTGTGTACTTTCTCAGCCTCTCGGGCTCTGAGGTATAGTTAAAATCACTAATAGCATAATTCCCAGCAAAATCATTCCCCACATTTACAGTAGATGGTTATCCAAACACAAAAGAACATCGGCTCAAGAAGATGTCAGGTATGTCAAGGAAGCCAACTCCAATGCTTTGTTGCGCCCAACGCCACCTAGAGCTGCCCATTGCATACACTACTAATTAGTACCGGCTGGTAAAGGTTTCAGTCCCCGTTTCCTAATCGGTATTATGAAACCCAGATTAAACATCTCACAAAAGATTAAATATCTCGCAAAAGTCTTCTTTAGTAGCGGTTGGTAAAGGTTCGTTCAAGATGTGTCTGAACTCTGATCACGCAATTCTTAGGGGCACCTATAACGTGCTGCTAACTAGCTAGGACATCCTGATAGCCATTCAATTATTATTTCTATTCCGTACATATTTGTGGAAACTGTAGACATTAATTATGTACAACCACCTTCTAATATGTTAACTAGATCCGTCCCTGCTAACATTAATTAAATCTAACCATTGATTTGCAAGAGAATTTAGGAAATTTAATTATGTCACTGCTTGGAAAACTTAGCATTAGTACAATTTGCTGCAACCGAAATTTTATCATACCAGTACCAGTCAAATAGAGGACTTTTTAATACCGGTTGCAGCAACAGGTACTAAACACGTCACCCATAAGTCATGCAATTTTTTTACACATAAATACGCGTGCGCGGTCATGAGTATTCAAATCCACGACCTCCGGCCTCTCATATAACTCCCTTACCATCCCACCTACGTATCACATGTGACTCAGTGAGAGATGCTTTTCTTATAAAGTAACCCGTGGAGGACCATTTAATACTAGACTAAGACATAGACGGATACTTAAATGTCACTCTTTCGTACCGGGTGGTGTCAATGTCATTGACTGGTACAAATGCTCACGTCATTTTAGTACTAGACCAAAACAACTGGTCTGTTTTGGTTTGATACTAAAATAGCTTCGGGGCTTTCAAATTTAGAGTCGGTAATAAAATGGCTCTATGCCACCTTTAGTATCAGGTAAAGGATGACTCGCACTAATAGTGTGCGATGGTCGTTTTTCCTAGTTGTATGCATTCTGCAGGATATATAATTTTGTTAGAGTAAGTTGCACTCCAGATCACCAAACATTTCCAAAGTTTTACCTAGCTCCCTAAACTCTCAAATTGTGCATCGAATTCCTAAATGTTGTTAAACGGTCCATCCGTGATCCTAAACGTGCCACACGAGCTTCCGACGTCGACGTGGCATGCCACATGGTGCCAGGTTGACAAATATTTACAAAAGACTCCTGCATAATCTTATCTTCCCCTATTTGCTCCTCGCGCTCTCCCTCTCCAATATCTCTCGCACTCACCCTAAGCGGCGACACAATCACCCGCGCCTGCTCCCTCGTGGCGGTATGTCAGCGGAATGGGAATGGGGTACCCATAACCCCCAGACCAAAGCTTGATTAGCGAGTTCATGTTCGCTAATCCCGGGCCACGGAAGGAGGCTGAAATGTGGGCCGTCCTCCTCTTGGCAGGGGCCCACTACGCGGCGGCTGCAGAAGACCCAAGCAGAATGTTTCCTTCGGGTAGAAGGAAGCGGCTAGGTAAAAAATCTTTTTTACCGAGGCCGGAACCCTAGGGGTTCACAACACCGCGCCGCCCTCCCCCAAGTGTGGGGCCCGAGAGAGGCGCGGCTTCCTCGTATAAACATCATGATTATAGGGGAGTCAAGATAAGCCATCGGGGAAGCCGTCTTGGCGGAACTGACCTCTGAGCCGTGTCCCATCGGCTGGCGATGGAAGGTGGCGAGGGGCCCGCCCCTGTCACTTTACGTCACATCAAAACCACCCTGGAACAGCCTGGTCTCTCGCCTGGGGTGGACTCAGGGCACCCCGGGTGAAGGTCCCTACTACGGAGAACCTAGAACATCCTGGGTCGCCCTGGGGCTCACCCCGAGATTGGCTGGGTGGACCCAACAATCTATCATACCGCGTGACGGGGTTCAGGTCAATAACTGCAGGACGACAACCCCCCCCCCCATTTGGGGCAAGCGTTCACACTACAGGAGAAATATTTTGCGGACCCCTGGTCATCTATAAATAGAGAGGAACGGGCACATGTAAGGGGATTGGCTCTTGATCCTAGATAATAAACTCTTAGAACACAGGACGTAGGGTATTACGCTCTCCAGCGGCCTGAACCTGTCTAAACCACTATCTCCAACCATCTCATCGCAGGGTGAGATCTCGCTGTGTGTTACACCCCTGGACAAATCTCTAAACGGGGTTTCCCTAGAATTCCTGCTTGCGATAATCACCCACCGTCACGGTACAACAGCGACGTGGTGCGTCGCACACTGCCGACACACATCGCCCTCTTGGCCGGGACAAGCTCGAAGCGGTAGCCCAAGAAGTCGCCTGTGGACCCGCGCTGTGCTCGTGCTAGCACTCGAGGTGGACCCATGGCGTCCAGGTGTCGTCAACGGGACGCAGGATGAGTCAGCAGCCTGGGTTGGAGTAGCTTGCCTAGTCCGAGCCAAAGGAGGCCACGAACTGCGTCACCATCGACGCTAGCGCCACCGGTGAGCTCGACAGGTCATGGACCGTCAACCACCCCTTGCGCTCCTTCCCTGTGCGCTCACGGTCCGTCCCAAACTTGGCAAGCCAGTTGCCGTCGCCATTCCCTGGATCAGACTGCACCAACTTGCGGCCATGGATTCCAATTTCCATCAGAAATCTGTTGGGATAAAAGACAATAATAATGCACTAATTAATCTCTCATCTTGTGATGAACATTGAGAAGAACATCTAGCAACAGATATGCAGCAGAATAATAGCAATCACATGCGCGAAGACACAACAATTTACGTGGGAAAACCTCCTCAATGTGACGAGTAAAAACGCACGGGACCAATCGGCCTACTCCAAGCTTCCACTATAATCAACAAATAGTTACAAGAAGTCTTCTCTAGGACCTCTAGAGGATTACACCAGCAACAACACATTTACCATGATGCAAACTTAGCATCAATAACAACAACCACAACTATATAACAAGAGGAATGAATGCTGTCAAACGGAGAAGTAACAGATTCTGTCCCCTTTGGTAATTAGTTCATATCTCACAAACCACAGGTCCACTAGGCACAAATTTTAGTAGGCAAGTAGATATATGAGTACTTTGACTACTGACAAAATTTCAGCTCAATCGGACACCATTTGACCACCCAAACTGCTCATCTACCGAAACTGCTCTGTGCTAAGACAGCAGTCACCCAAACTGACAAAACCCCTCTCAAATCTGATGCTCCGCTCAACCGAACCTTAACCGACTGACCAGATTGAAGTACTCTAAGTGTAGAGCGAGCTCACCAAGTTTGGCGCAAATCCAAGCACGTTTGAGCCTCCAATCACTGGCTTGAAGTCGATCTGCCCGGAGCCACCAAATATGGTCAGACCCCTTCTCCTTCTTCTTCCTCTCTTCTCTCAAGTTGTGTTGTATGTGTTCTGCTCCTCTCACAAGTGATTCCCAGCACTGACAAGAGAGGAGTTAGGGTTTCTTTTGTGCCTTTTTCTTCCTTTAGAGATGTCCTCAACTGTTGGATGAAGCACCACATCTACGGTGCACAAGCATTGGGCTTGTGGGCTGTTTTCATGAGTTTGACGGGCTCCAAATCATCCTCCATGTGGAGGGATAGCCCAACAAAACTCCCCTCCCGACATCATGGAGGATCTCACTGCCTTCTAGCAGCCATGCCAGCGAGCTGGCAGCAAACATTGAGCTTCTCATTCGTTACCACCTTAGTCAATATATGAGCCCCATTGTCATTAGTCTGGACTTTCTCAAGTTGCATTTGCTTTGAATTCAACACATCACGAATCCAATGATAATACACATCAATATGCTTTGACCTTGAGTGAAAACTTGCATTCTTACTCAAGTGAATGACACTTTGGTTGTCACAAAACAACACATACTTGTTTTGATCAAACCCAAGTTCATTAATAAACTTGTTTAGCCACAATAACTCTTTGCTTGCCTCTGTCGCTACAATGAATTCAGCTTTAGTTGTGGAAAATGCAACACATTTTTGGAACTTGCTTTGCCATGACACAGCTCCTCCTGCATAGGTAATCAAATTCCCTGAAGTAGACTTCCTACTATCAACATCACCGGCCATATCTGCATCTGTGTATGCAAATAACACAGTCTCACTACTCCCAAAACAAAGTTTCAGATTAGTGCTGCCCTGGAGATACCTCAAAATCCACTTCACAGCTTCCCAATGTGGTCTTCCTAGATTAGACATAAATCTGCTCACAGTACTAACAACATGACCAATGTCAGGTCTTATACACACCATAGCATACATTAGCCTTCCAACTGCTAATGCATAAGGAGCATGCTACATTTCATTCTTCTTCTCATGAGTAGAAGAGCCCTGCTTGGTGCTTTACTTGAAATGAGCCGCAAGTGGACAGCTCACCACTTTTGCATTGTCCATCTTAAACCTGCAATGTGTTTTCTCAATATACTTCTCTTGAGACAAACACAATTTGTTGGTACTTTTATCTCTTTCAATTCTCATCCCGAGAACTTGCTTTGCTGGCTCCAAGTGTTTTATGGCAAAAGACTTGCTCAATTGTTTCTTCAGCGCTGCAATCCTTAAAATATTCTTGCCAACAATCAAGATATCATCAATATAGAGCAAAAAGATGATAACATCATCACCTGAGTACCTTTGGAAGTATACACAATGGTCTGAGCTACTCCTCTTGTAGCCTTTCTCCCCCCATAACTGAATCAAATTTCAAATATCATTGTCTTGGTGCTTGTTTCAGGCCATAGAGACTCTTTTTTAGTTTGCACACACAATCCTCTTTGCCTTTCACAAGAAACCCCCTCAGGTTGCTTATGTAAATCTCTTCCTCTAAATCACCGTGAAGGAAATTTGTCTTCACATCCATTTGCTCAACCTCCAGTTGAGTCTAGCTGCCAAGCCAAGGATCACTCTAGTTGATGCCATTTTCACCACATGAGAAAAAATTTCATCAAAATCAACACCTTTCTTTTTGCTGAATCCTTTCACAACAAGCCTGGCCTTGTACCTTGGATGTGGCGTGTGCTCTTCTTGCTTTATTATGTAGACCCACTTATTTTTTAAAGCCTTCTTGTTCTTAGGCAATTTCACCAACTCATATGTGTAATTCTTATGCAAGGAATCCATTTCTTCTTACGCTCCATTCACTCCTTTTTATACTCATCTTCCATTGCATCTGCAAAACACTCAGGTTCCGAACTATCAGATAGTAACACCACATAGTGATCTGAGGGGTACCTGGTGGAAGGATCTCGATCTCTGCTAGATCTTCTGAGTGGAACTGCTGGTGGATCTTTTGGTACAGGTGGCTGCTAATCCGGATCATCAATTTCAGCATCATACTCATGCTGCTGGGGAGGATTTTCATTACCTGTACCATGCACATCATCTTGTGAATCATCTGCAACATCACCTTCAGCTTGTTGTGGAGCTGGAGCTGCATGAGCTGGGTATAAATCAACCAATGGATCTTGCTGAGGAACCAACACCTTTGTCTTAACAATATCCTCAATTGTTTGATCTTCAACAAACACAACATCACAGCTTCTCACAACATTCTTTGAAATTGGATCAAATAGTTTATATCCAAACTCATCCAATCCATAGCCAAGGAAGATACACTACCATGTCTTTGCATCAAGTTTCAACCTTTCTATAAAAGCAGGGTGGAACCTTTTTCAAAAAAGAAAAAACTATTCAAATTATCAAATAGGACATTTGTTATTCAATGGAGCTGCTTTCTTATATTTGGATCCAATATCCTAGAGAATATAATATCTAATTCTGTAGAAAAAGCTATGCATCACTATCTGACCCTCTTTTGGCAGTCGGGTAGTTTGGAATATCCACATCATTTGCATCCATATCTTCATGCGAATCTAGGCATCTTAGAGGCTCCTCCATACTCAAAATGAGCATTTCCCAGCTTTGACAAACCTATGCTAGTATTTTCCTAATATTTTCTCATTTGAAAGGAAACGTAAAACTTCAGGTCAAAATAGATGTTGATACGGGGCCATTCTACAGAATGGAGTATGCAGTATATTCTGTCAAATAAGCTGCCAGAATGCTCGAACTGTTCTCACGTTTTTGACAAATAAAATGTCAGTGAATGATGAATCTGAAAATACTGTACCTTGCTGAAGCAGCAACAAACCTGTAAAGGCAACCTATCCTTCTACTAGCCTAGACGCGAGTTTTCTTTGCCCCTTTAGAATCTTTTGAAATATGCCACTATTCATAGATGAATTTTAGGATGCCAACCACATCAACTCACCAAATATGTGGTGAGGCATGACATATCTCTTATGAAAATTCTAATCCTTAAAAACTGGCAAGCCCCATGCACTAGGATTGAAATCCAGTAGTGAACTGAGAACTTGGTCTGCTTCTTTGTGATGCGATACATCCAACCGTGCATCTGGGACCATGACTACATGCCTGCAAAAGGAAGAAAAAGTTAAGTCTTCCACCAAAAGGTTAAATATACCTAAACCGAGACGAACACTTACATTCCAGCAGTTTTAGCTGCTGCCACACCCAATGGTGCATCTTCGAAAACCAAGCAATTACTGGGTCGTACATCACACTGATAAAGCCCACAATTTTGCATCAAGGCAGAAAGACAATCACTTGATGCAACATCCTATTCCAAGAATCCAAGTAGAATTGTTTTCTATTCAGTGAGTTCAAATACCTCGAACCTTCTAACGGCAGCAAGGAAAATATCAGGAGATGGCTTGCCAGCCTTGACATCTGGATCGTCCCCCGTGACAATATGATGCATTAGGGAAAAAATTTCCTGGTGGTTTTGAGTCTTTAGTGCAAAGTGATGTTTATGGGTTCTGTAAGGCACAGCAAACAAAGGATCATTCATTGGAATTCTAATTCTAGTTCATATAAAGCTGTTTGAGCACTTGGACAGCATACAAGACAAAGTTAATTAGATAGTGACATGTCAAGAAATAATTACCCTGTTGCAACAGCTATTGGTATTCCATTAGTATGGAGATGATGGGTCAAGCGTAGGACACCTGCAAGAAAACAACTTATTCATTTTTTTAGGGCAAAAAACAACTCATTCATTAAGCAGCATACACAAAACCATATGTATACTTGCATCTAATTAGGAATGCTTCAAATAGGGACATTATTAGTTATTACACTTTGATGTAAGAGAAAGCATATCCACAAGCCCTGTTCCGCTAGGCGCTAGGCGCAATCTAGGCAACGACCCTCAGCGTAGAGACTAGTCGGGAGTAATCACGCCTAGGTGCTACTAGGCATTTTTCTAGGCGTTTTGGCGTTTTGCCATACAACTTATATATATAATATATTATGTATATATAACAAAAAAATGTTGAATATATATAGGCTACAGTAAATAAAAGATAGGGTCAGTAGACATACCTGATACATGCATTCAGATCTGGCATACATTTGACTAGGGAAATTGAAACACATTCAGTTTTCAGACTGCCATACAGCAGAACAAGTGAACAACAGAGATGCTAGTATGCTACACATTCAGTCATTCAGATGTTTATTCAGTCATTCAGACTTCAGAGCAGCCGAACAGGGGAGGAGCAGGGGAGGGAAGAAGAAGGGGAGCAGGGGAGGAGCAGGGGAGGGAAGAAGTAGGGGAGGGGACTGACCTTGGGGGTGCGCCGGCGGGGCGCCGGCGGGGATGACCTTCCTGGCGCGGCGCCTGGCAATGGGGACGACCGGTGGAGCAGGGGAGCGGGTGACGAATGGCGGGGATGACCTCGTCGATGCTGTCGTCGCCGGCGGATGGAGCAAATGGCGGGCGGGAAATGCCCGTCTCCTTATCCCTCCCGCGCGCTCGGCCGCGGCTCCTGTTTTTTTGGCGCGCGCTCGGCCGCGGGGCCTGCCTCTGCGCAGGATTTCTTCGCGCGCGGCGCAAAATTTCACGGCCCATGACGCTCGGGCCCGCTTACGCGCCGCCTAACCCCGCCCAGCGCCGCCTATCGCCCAGACGCCGCCGACCCCCCCTAATTGAGGCGACGGGCCTCGCCTACCGATTAGGCGCGCTAAATCGCGCCTAGTCATGCGCCTAGTGGAACAGGGTCCACAAGACACAGTTTTACAGTAAATATATCGGTGCGAAATCTACTTTTACTTTATTTGAAATTTTGTAACACTCCTTGCCCAAAATGGCCTGTGCGCCTACAATCGAGTGGTACATTGTTTTTTGAAGAAAGGTTTCCCCGCTTTTATTCCATGGAACAAAGCACACAAGGTTCAAAAGTTTTACCGTTCAGCATTACATATTCGAAGTGCGTCCGCTAAACAAACAAAGATCAGTAGAGCTAAACGCCACCCCGGTAACAGAAAGCGACTCTACGGCCTCAGAGGTGCCTCCGGAGACCTCCCGCAATGTTTCCAATCCTGACGACATTGGAGCCAATATTGACTGTGTATGAATTCTCGATAACCACCAACTGTGATACATTGCCATAAAGGAACAGTTGTTGTATGGTTTTATTTTATCACAAGATGGAAAATTGAAAAGTTATAACACTAGAATATGGTATGCACACAGCACACTACAAAATCAATATTTTTCCTTCGTTATCCTGCAATGCATGATGTTTGTTCTTTTTCAGACGTCTTTTTTCTGCAATCACGGCAAAAATACCATGACAGAGTTGTCCCAGGCATAGATAAGTCTGAGAAACCATCTTCCTCACCTGGCATGGCAACGGAGGTGGGCAAGAGCTCCTTGAGCATGGTCTCGCGCTCCTCGAGGAACTCCTCCGGCGTGAGCAGGCCGGTGAGGCCGCACTCCTCGAACAAGATGCGCGTGGACTCGGCCGTCGTCTTGCCCATCATCCTGGCCTTGACGGACCAGTCGAACACCTTGCCGTACCTCTCCAGGATCTTCTCCTGCACCGCCGTGTAGAACCCCTCCGTGTCTGCGCGCCCCCGGATTGGAGAAAGAAACCGTCATGAGATTGGGACAAGAACACCAGCAAGGACCCTCTCAGCTGGTGGCCAAGAAACAGGGGAGGGGAAGCAAGCGGGAGAAGATACCGAGGAGGAGGCCGTCCATGTCGAAGATGACGTGCGAGATTGCGGCCCTGGGCGCTGGCGCCGCCGCCGCCGCGGATGGCATTGCTCTGATCTGAGTGGTGGTGGTTGTCGTGGGGAATCTCGTGTGGTTGCTGACTTGGCGGACTGCGAATCTTCCCCTCCAGCCGACGGGCGAGTGGCGACGGCGATTATTCGTATTGGGGTGACATCAGCAAGTTGCAGGGCTGTGCGGGCCGAGATGGATCAAGTGCTTAGTTTTGGGATCCAACGGTGACAGACATGGAAAGTCCAGTTTTGAGGCGTTTTTTTCATTTTTATATTTTTTAAAATTAATTTTTACGTAAATATATTTTCGGTTTCTTACAGGTTTGTCCTGCCGCCCCGCAGATGGGCGGCAAGCCCCCTGCCGCCCCCTACTGGGGGTAGGGGCCTATATGTAATTAAAATTTTTATTTTATCGCATGGAGGCCCCTACCGCCCGGCAGGGGGGGGGCGGCAGGCTCCCCCAATATAAAAGCCGAGGTCCCCCATACCTGCATTTGCAGCAAACAACATACATAGAGGGAAAAAGGAGAGACGTGGGGTGAGGGAGGGAGTTGCAACAGCGAAGTCCTGCCAGATTTTGGATCCGAACCGCAGGTAACCAATATTTCTCAACTTTGTCATTCTATTTTTTTTGTATTTTTAATTCTATAGTTAGTGTTTTTTTATAATTGTAGCCGCTTAGGGTTCGGATTAGTAGTTATAATTGAAGTCGTACCATGGTTTTAGAAACTGGTTTAATTAAAATTAAGTCTTTGGATGGCCAGATATGTCGAGCAAGGTGGCGTTTCAAGTTCATTACGGTGATTTCTATAGAATTACTCGTGATTCCTATGCAGTAAATCTATCATCATTGGAACGAAGATAGTGCAGTCTAGATAAACCCCTGGAGAGGAGTTTTGGTACTAAACGCAAGTGGCTTCACGGGAAGTTCAATGTGAATCCAAAGACTCATTCGCTTACGGTTCATACCGTGGCTTCATGGGAACTTAATTCTATTTTAATTTATAATTCATTTAGAAACAAGTCTGTAATACAATATTAATGGATTCATACGTAACTTACCTGCAGATCACAAGTGCGGAATCCAGCAAGGTTTCGTTGTTGCAACTCCCTCCCTTACCCCACGTCTCTCTTTTTTCCCTCTATGGATGTTGTTTGCTGTAAATGCAGGTGTGGGGGGACCTCGATTTTTATATTGGGGGAGCCTGCCGCCCCCTGCCGAGCGGTAGGCCCCCTGCCGCCCCCCTGCCGGGTGGTAGGGGCCTTCATGTGATAAAACAAAAATTTTAATTACATATAGGCCCCTGCCGCCCGGCAGACCCCTGGAGGGAGCCATCTTCTTCTTCTTCTTGGAGGATGACGATGCCTTGCCAGGAGCGCCGGACTGGCCAGTCGGGGCAGAGGCCCGACCGGAGCCATTGGCGGTGGCGACAAGGGCGTGGTGGGACGCCATCTTGGACTGCTCCTTGTCGTAGAGCTCCACGAGGAGTAGGTAGGAGTGTGTAGAGAGGAAGGTGTGGGGCGGGTGCCGGTGAGGGCGGAGACGGTGTGGCGGTACTTGGGGGAGAGGCCGCGGATCAAGTTCAGAACCTGGCTTGGTTCTGAGACGGGCTGGCCGATGTCTCGGAGGGCGTCGGCGAGCTGCTTGAGCCGGGCGGTGTACTGGCCGATCGTCATGTCTCCTTGGTAGAGGCCGCGGAACTCCGCCTCAAGGTAGACCGCACGGTGGAGCTGGTTGTCGCGGAACATGTCGTCGATGCGCTCCCAGACCTCGTACGCGGTGGCGTCGGGGGCGCGAGCGAAGTCGAGGCCATCCCGGGACACGGAGTTGTACAGCCAGCTGACGATGCACTGGTCGACCATCATCCACTCCTGATTGCAGCGTTGTCGGCGGGTCGGGGTCACGGCGACGTGTGCGGCGAGGCCGAACTTGTCGATGACGGAGTCGAAGAAGCACCGCCATTCCGCGTGGTTGGGCTCGGCGACGTCGAGGACCACCGGAACATGGGAGCGGATGTTCACCGTTTGCAGCGTGCTGGCGGAGAGCGGAGGAGGTGGCACCGGAGCAGCGCCGCTGTCGGTAGCGGAAGAGGAGGAGGAGGAATCGTCGTCGTGGACGGAGCTGTCGATCCCGTAGAGAGGGTTGACGGCGGAGGCCATGGCGGGGAAGGATGAGGAGGAGGAGGATCAGAGTTGAGCAACTGATACAATGAAAGAGTGAGAGCCAAGACAATCTGCTGTATTGATCTCAAGTCACAATATATAGGTTACAACAGGCAGCGTCTGTGCATGCGGTTGTGCAGCGAGCACACCGGGCGAGCGAGCTAGGGTAGCGTCTGTGCATGCGGTTGTGCAGCGAGCACACCGGGCGAGCGAGCTACGTGGAGCCAGACTCGTGCGGGAGCTGCGCGTCGTGCGTGCCGTGCGCGAGATGCGCGCATGCATGCGTGGCGAGGCCGTTGGGCGGGGCCGCCGGCCAAGCGCAAACGGAGGAGGCGAGAACGTGAGGAACTCGGTCGACAGGACTGAATCCCTGAATGCTGGTGTCAGCTATCGTTTTTCGAGCATTGTAGTGTCAGCAGCTATCGTCAAACCACAACACCACACACACACGACCTGCGTGCCACTGGCATTCTAAAATCCACACATGCCCCCAGGTCCAGGTACCTCCCCCAAAACTCATAGCATCATGCACGCAGGTGAAACAGAACAAACGGCATGTGGCGCAGGTTCTGAACCTCTGTGGGCCGGGGTTATAGCAAGGCAACACTTGGCGTCGTCTCGGCCGGCCTTCACGGCTTCAACGACGGCCAGACGCGCCCGCGGCCCGCCGATTCGCCGCACGCGTGGCGTCGTATGCTGACGGTGTCCCGGCCGGTCCGGTGCACGCACGGCACGCCAATTTCCGCCAACTCCAGTGGCCGTGGCCGATGCCCAGCTCGAGCTCTATTTATTACCATCCTATCCCTGCCCAAGTCCACAAGGTTGCATTGCAAGCAAGTCCCAAGGCACAGCAGCACGCAGCCAAGCAACCATGTGCAGGGTCGCCAGCATCACGATCCCGTCGCTCGTCTGCCTGCGCCGCGCCGTGCGGCGGTGGCGGTCCCGCTCCAGCACCGCCGCCTCCTCGCGCTCCGGCAAGAATAATGGAGACGACGCCACGGTGCCGGAGGGGCACGTGGCGGTGTGCGTGGGGGGCATCGGCGGCGGCGAAGGCTCGACGGTGCCGAGGCAGCGGTTCGTGGTGCGGCTGGCGCACCTCACCCATCCGGCGTTCCTCGAGCTGCTGCGGCAGGCGGAGGAGCAGTACGGCTTCCCAGCCGCGTGCGGCCCCATCGCGCTCCCCTGCGACGAGGACCACTTCCTCGACGTCCTCCACCGCGTTTCCTCGGCCTCGCCGTGCTGCTGCGGCCCGGCCGTCACGCGCCGCGACGCGCGGCCGCTGCTGCAGGGGATGGCCGTCGAGAAGCTCGTCTGGTGATTCGTTTCAACTGTGCAAGACTGCGAGCACACGCATAAACAAGCAAGTCGGCGGCGGCAGCTAGCGCGCGGGAGAAAGACGAAAGCGACTCGCCCGGCTGGCGCTGCCGAGAAGACCGTGCGCGGGCGGACAGGTCGCAGCAAGCGCTGGGGCATCGGAGTCAAGCTCTGCATGCGTAAAGGCGATGGGCAAATGGGGGAAGGCACGGACATTGTAACCAGAAGCAGTTCTTGTATGGATTGTTTAGGAGCAAGTAGGAATTGGTTCAAGAGGGGTCTGTAATTTTTTTTTGGTATTCTTCTTCTCTCTGTAATAACCCTGTCGATTGGGAGTTAAAAAACACCGATCGATTGCGCAACTCTTTGCCGGGAATAAACAAAGAATTGTTTCATTCAGAACCAATGCTGTCGTCGCATGGTGTCGTCCATGTGGAAGAACAATTCTTTGTTCTGAATGAACATCAGGACAGGATTGACTCGTATTGGTTCTGAATGAAACAATTCTTTGTTTATAACTGCCAATAACAGGAGGAAGAATTTGCACTGAAACTAATCTCATTATATTCAAACATTTTTTTAACACAGGGGAAAGGAAGAACCTGGCAGTTACTTTGGGAATAGGACAAAGAAGTTCATTAGCAATGAGACATATCCGGATGTTTGCACGAGCAGGAGCTCATACGTGTTAGCTGTTTGGATATTGCGGAGTGTAAGTAAGCAACAACCCCTAATGGGATACAGCACGAATGCATCTAGACAAAATGACACTGTCTGATCAGCTAAAGCAAGAACCCAAGCTCCTTTCAGATTAGACCTTTACAAATTCGAATACTATAACGAAATCAGTGTACGGTGCACTTAAGCTGACGAGTGTAATTGTTATATTGTGATCCAAATTCTGATGGGAGATTGTTGGAATTTGGGCTTGGCCCATTAAGGCCCATGTGGTGCAAACTTTTAATCCCACATTGCTAGTAGAAGTTGAGGAGACCACGTGACTCTCCTATATATCTAACTCATAGGCTTCACCGGAGAACATCAATCCTATTATTCCTCTTGTAAGCCGCCGCTAGGCGTTGTACACAAACACCCGATATAGTGAAGTTTTTACTGGCTGGCGCCCGTGGTTTTTACCCTTCGCATTGGAGGGGTTTTCCACGTTAAATCCTCGTGTCTTTCTACGGTTTGATCTTTCTATTTTTCATCGTTTTGTTCGCCGTCGCTTCTAACAAGTGGTACCAGAGCCGTGGTTTCAAGTTAGGGTTTCGTGACGACGTCGATGAAGTATGATCTACCGATGTTGGACTACAAAACAAGGTTCTCGCTGTGGCAAGTCAAGATGAGAGCTATTCTGGCGCAAACCAATGATCTTGATGAGGCGCTGGAAAAATTCTGGAAGAAAAAGAAGGATGAGTGGACCAATGAGGAGAAGCCAAGGACCGTAAGGCTCTTTCTCTTATTCAGCTTCATCTATCTAATGATATTCTACAAGAAGTGCTGCAGGAAAAGACTGCTGCAGAATTGTGGCTAAAACTGGAATCGATCTGCATGTCGAAGGATCTTACCAGTAAATTGCATATGAAGTTGAAGCTGTACACGCTTAAGATGCAGGAGGGTGATTCGGTGATAGGTCACCTATCTGTCTTCAAGGAGATCATTGCTGACCTAGGGTCGATGGAGGTTAAGTATGAAGATGAGGACTTAGGTCTTCTTTTATTATGCTCTTTGTTAAGTCCTTATGCAAGTTTCCGTGACACCATACTATTAAGCCGTGATGAACTAACCCTTGCGGAAGTTTGTGAGGCACTCCAGTCTAAGGAGAAGATGAAAGGGCATGGTGCAGATAGATGGCTCGTCCTCTAGGGGCGACACTTTGCATGTCAGAGGCAGATCAGAGCAAAGATCCTCAAGTGATAATAACGATCGTGGCAAGAGCAATGATGGTAGAGGCCGCTCCCAGTCCAAAGGTCCCAAGAAGAAATTCTGTAAGTATTGCAAGAAGAAATCTCATATGATTGAGGATTGCTGGAAATTACAGAATAAGAAGAAGAAGAAAAATAAATCTGATGGTAAGGCTAGTGTTGCTTCTGCTGGTGAAAACTCTGAGTCAGATTGTTTGGTTGTCTTTGCTGGTTGTGTTGCTGGTCATGATGAGTGGATTCTTGATTCTGCATGTTCTTTTCATATCTGCACTAATAGAGATTGGTTCAGTTCCTATGAGTCTTTGCAGAACTGTGATTTTGTGCGCATGGGAGATGATAACCCGTATGAGATTATTGGCATTAGCTCTGTTCAGATCAAGACCCATGATGGCATGGTTCGCATACTGAAGAATGTAAGGCACATACCAGGGATGAAAAGAAATCTGATCTCGTTGAGCACACTTGATAAAGAAGGACTCAAATACACCGGTTCAGGTGGAGTTGTGAAGGTATCTAAAGGTTCTCTTGTATGTTTGTTGGGTGATCTCAATCCTTCAAATTTATATGTTCTCAGAGGTTGTACTTTGCATGGTTCTGTTTCTGCTGCTAATGTTGCTAATGCTGAACCTAGTAAGACTGACCTTTGGCATATGCGTCTTGGACACATGAGTGAACTCGGTATGGCAGAATTGATGAAGAGAAACCTGCTGGATGGCTGCATTCTGAGTGGCAAGAAGTTTTGTGAGCATTGTGTATTTGGTAAGCATAAGAGGGTCAAATTCAATACCTCTGTTCATACCACAAAAGGTACACTTGATTATGTTCATGCTGATTTGTGGGGTCCTTCACGTAAGACTTCATATGGTGGTACTCGATATATGCTTACCATTATTGATGATTACTCTAGAAGAGTCTGGCCTTATTTTCTGAAAAGGAAAGATGATACTTTTGCTGCTTTTATAGAATGGAAAGTTATGATAGAAAGGCAAACTGAGAAGAAGGTCAAGGTGCTTCGAACTGATAATGGTGGAGAGTTCTGTTCGGATGCTTTTGATGATTATTGCAGAAAAGAAGGCATTGTTAGGCATCACACCATACCATACACTCCTCAGCAGAATGGTGTGGCCGAGCGTATGAACAGGACTATCATCTCGAAGGCTCGTTGCATGCTTTTCAATGCCCATATGAACAAGCGTTTTTGGGCTGAGGCTGCTAATATAGCATGTTATTTGATCAATAGATCGCCTTCTATTCCACTCAATAAGAAGACTCCTATTGAGGTATGGTCTGGCACACCTGCAGATTATTCACACTTGAGAGTTTTTGGCTGCACTGCTTATGCTCATGTTGATAATGAAAAATTAGAGCCTAGAACTATTAAATGTCTGTTTCTTGGTTATGGTTCGGGAGTCAAAGGATATAAATTGTGGAATCCTGAAACTAGAAAGACTTTCATGAGCAGAAGTGTTGTTTTCAATGAATCTGTGATGTTTACTGATAGTTTGTCCACAGATGATGCTTTAGTTGAGAAATTGCAGTCACAAGTTAGTGTGCAGGTGGAGCTTATGGATGACCAGAAAAATAAAATTGTTGGTAATGATATTTCAAATAGTGTTCTTGATACTGTTCAGCACTCAGCTCCAGTTTCACAGTCTGATTTGCAGCATGAGGAGGATGTAGATTTACCTATTGCTCTTCGCAGATCAAAGAGGAGTTGTGGACCTCCAAACCGTTTAATTGAGGAGTGTAATCCGACTTATTATGCTTTGAGTTGTGCTGAACAGGTGGAGGATGCTAGTGAGCCAGCAACATATTCTGAAGCCATTGATTCTGTTGATAAGGAGAAGTGGATCTCAGCTATGCAGGAGGAGATGCAGTCTCTTGAGAAGAATGGCACATGGGAGATTGTAAGCTTGCCTGAGAAAAAAAAAACTGTTCACTGCAAATGGGTCTTCAAGAGAAAGGAGGGTTTGTCTTCTAGTGAGCCTCCAAGATTTAAGGTAAGGTTTGTTGCAAAGGGCTTCAGTCAGATTCCTGGTGTTGACTATAATGATGTGTTCTCTCCAGTTGTGAAGTATAGCTCAATTCGGTCTTTTTTTTAGTATTGTTGCTATGCATGATCTTGAGCTTGAGCAGTTAGATATGAAGACTGTATTTTTGCATGGAGAGCTTGAGGAAGAAATTTACATGGATCAGCCAGAAGGATTCATAGTGCCAGGCAAAGAGAATTATGTTTGCAAATTAAAGAAGTCCTTGTATGGTTTGAAACAGTCTCCTCGTCAGTGGTATATGAGGTTTGATTCATTTATGTTGTTACATGGTTTTAAAAGATCTGAATATGATAGCTGTGTTTACATTAAGACTGTTGAGCAATCACATATGTACTTGCTGTTATATGTTGATGACATGCTTATTGCTGCCAAGAGCAGAAAAGAAATCACTACAGTAAATAAATTGTTGAGTAGTGAATTTGATATGAAGGATCTTGGTGTTGCTAAAAAAATTCTAGGTATGGAGATTACTAGAGACAGAAAATCTGGTTTATTATTTCTTAGTCAGCATAATTACATTAACAAGGTTTTTCAGCATTTCAATATGCATGATTCAAAGCCAGTTAGTACTCCTATTGCACCTCACTTTATATTGTCAGCTGCTCAGTGCCCTAATTCTGAGGAGGATGCTGAATACATGTCAAAAGTCACATATTCTAGTGCTATTGGTTCTTTGATGTATGTCATGGTTTGCTCTCGCCCAGATTTATCATATGCTATGAGTTTGGTTAGCAGATACATGTCTAATCCTGGTAAAGAACACTGGAAGGCAGTTCAGTGGATTTTCAGGTACCTCAGAGGAACAACAGATTCTTATTTGAAGTTTGGGAGAACTGATCAGGGACTCATTGGTTATGTGGATTCAGATTATGCTGCTGATTTGGATAGGCGCAGGTCACTCACAGGTTATGTGTTCACTGTTAGCAGTTGTGCTGTGAGTTGGAAGGCTACTTTGCAGCCTGTTGTTGCTATGTCTACCACAGAAGCAGAATATATGGCTATTGCTGAAGCGTGCAAGGAGTCAGTTTGGCTGAAAGGTTTGTTTGCTGAGCTGTGTGGAGTTGATTCTTGCATTGATCTATTCTGTGACAGTCAAAGTGTTATTTGCCCCACTAAAGATCAGATGTTTCATGAAAGGACAAAGCATATTGATGTCAAGTACCATTATGTTCGTGACGTTATTTCATAAGGTAAATTGAAGGTATGTAAGATCAGTACTCATGATAATCCAGCTGATATGATGACTAAACCAGTTCCTGTAGTTAAGTTTGAGTTTTGCTCAAGCTTAGTTGGTTTAACAGTTTAGCCCAAGAGGCTATTTGGCGCCAGAAGTTCTGTTCTTTGTTGTGTTCAGGTGATGATTTTGATATGCTACAAGAAGAAATTTGTCTCAAGGTGGAATATGTTATATTGTGATCCAAATTCTGATGGGAGATTGTTGGAATTTGGGCTTGGCCATTGAGGCCCATGTTGTGCAAATTTTTAATCCCACATTGATAGTAGAAGTTGAGGAGACCACGTGACTCTTTTATATATCTAACTCATAGGCTTCACCGGAGAACATCAATCCTATTATTCCTCTTGTAAGCCACCGCTAGGCGTTGTACACAAACACCCGATATAGTAAAGTTCTTACTGGCTAGCGCCCGTGGTTTTTACTCTTCGCATTGGAGGGGTTTTCCACGTTAAATCCTCGTGTCTTTCTACGATTTAATCTTTCTATTTTTAATCGTTTTGTTCGCCGTCGCTTCTAACAGTAATGATGTTTCATATTTGTTTCTGTTCTATCTGCTTTTGCCAGCTTCGCTGGCGGAAAAGCTGAAACGATGCGAAGGCTTCAGCATCGGCTGCTTCCGTTGCACGCTCACCCGATTGTTTCTTCTTTGGAGCTGTCTGACAAGTCCTTAGATAATGTTAACATAAAAGGTTGGAATCATGTACTGATGATGCCGTAAACCACGTACGCTAATCCATTCACTGAATTAAATTACACCATTTGGTTTGTTTTGGTCTGTAGAGCCAATCTTCGCCGAAGGCTCGGTTGAGATGGAAGAGAAAAATGTAGGAGCAGATAGAGCTCCTGCAGTGCTGAAGCTGACAATGCAAGTATCCTGATTCCTGGTCCGTATGAAGGGGAGTACTGTCTGCCTTGTTGTACATACATTTGAAATTTTGATTCTTTCTGTTTTGGCGTTCTGCGAGAGGTGTCATTTTCAGAGGAAAAACAAAGCTCAGAACATGCTAGCAAATAAAAATTTTCCGGATGGTATCCTAATGTTACGAGGATTCCCCGTTACTGTGGTTCTGTCTGTTCCCCTGAAATTAAAATTTTGAGACTGAAGGTAGATATTTTAGCAGATAAAGCTCCAGCAGAGCTCAAACTGACAAGTATGGCAGCTGACCCTTATGCAGGTGGTACTGTCTGCTTTGTTGCACAAAAGTCTGAAAATTGATTCCTTCTGTTTTGGCCTTCTACGATAATGTTTCATATTAGAGGAAAAACAAGCCTAGTGGTTAGCAATTAAACATTTCAGCATGGAAGAGTGACTCCTCTACTTGTTTCCCTGAAAATTAAGAACTGGCGAGAGAGACCAAACAGCAGGAATGTTAATGGTGAATGCTGAAGCTCAAATGATCCCCTAAACCGTGGTTGACGACACTTAGCACAAGCATTAAAAACAATCAAGGGAAGTTAGGGTGTGTTAGACAGTTGGTTAGGGCGCAAAGGCGAAGAAGAGGAGAGGAAAGTAAGCCGTTGTCATCATCGCCGTCCTTGACGGCCGCAACAACCGGTGTAGACAGCGGCCGAGGGCTACAAAACTGGGAAAGAAGATAGCCATTCAGTTGGTTCAGTTAGTTTCACCTTTTGTTGATACTTCTTCAGAAAAACTAGCTGTCCAGCCTGAAAAGGCAAATGCAGATGCCATTTTTTTTTAGGTTATGGAAAAGTTCTGGCATTATCATCCATATGTGAATGACTACAGTAAAAAAGAGTTATAAAGAGTTTTCAGACTCTGAACCTCGAACGAGGAGTTTCACAAATACAAGAAAGAAAACTATAAAACCAAGAAAGAAAACTAGAAGACTAAGCTTCAATCTTCTTCTTCATTCCCGTTTCAATCTTGCAACGTCTTCATGTAGCTTCAATCTGTCACATTTCGTCTGCTTAGAAACTTGATGTCCGGATCATCAATTGCTTGCCCTTTCATTTTCACAGAAACCTCCTTCTGGCGCATAGGTGTGATGAGAAGTCGGCATCGCCTCCAGGGAGGGAGTGGCACCAAGAAGTGTCACCAATGTCGATGCCAGCGTAAAGCCAAACAAGAATCTTCTCAAACGGTTTCCCGTATCACCTAAAATCCACGGACCTGCAGGTATAACAGCACATCGACAAAGTCTCCAAGGAGAATAGCGGCGCAACAAGCGGCACCATTGCCGGCCGGCTTGAAGCCGGGCAAGGATTTCTCCCTGTGCTCTCCAGAACCACATCTGCACGTCAGTAGAGCGGCCACAGTGTACGTCAGTAGGGCGCATAAATTTTTTCTGTTTGACTATGGGTGTGTTTAGTTCATTTTGCAAAATTTTGTAAAGGTATAAACATAGCATTTGAAGTATTAAATAAAGTCTATTTGTAAAACTTTTTGCATAGATGGGTTGTAAATAGCGAGACGAATCTAATGATGCTAATTAATCCATATTTAATCAATAATTAGCGGAGGGTTACTGTAGCATCACTGTTGCAAATCATGGATTAAGTAGGCTCATTAGAATCGTCTCGCGATTTACAACCCATCCATGCAAAAAGTTTTGTAAATAGACTTTATTTAGTACTTCAAATTAGTAAGATACGGTTTCACTTTAATGCGTTTACGGTTTTTTTAAGTTTACATGTAAAAAACTAAACAGGCCCATCTAAATGTTGCGGTTGCTGGTTTGGAAATTGGGAACTGACTGGCGCCGGTGGCAACCAGTCAACCATAGCCAGCCATGTGGCTGAGAAGCGTGACGCTGACGTGTTAGTGGAACTGAATTCAGTCCGGGCGCTGCTGCGCAACGTCTGAGGCCATATGCACCGGTTTACAGGAAAAAAGGCTGCACTGGCGTACTGGGAAACGAGCGCCAAAGCAAAGTATCAGCCCCCGTCCGCAATATTCAACGTCAGTCCAGGAAACGGAACCGGATCAGCTGACGTTGAGGCTGCTGACATTGGGTCACTGCCAGCGGACCCCAGCGCTAGTGGGCCCCACATGCAGTGGCTCAAAGTCAGCCACGCCAACTGCAGCGGATCTCAATCCCCAGGAAACGGTATGCGTCCGTCGGGCCCAACCACCATTTGTCTTTGCGTCGTTGAGGCCCGCTGTCGGGGACGAGCTGCGGCGCCTACGCTCGGGACTCCCTGCCGTCCGCGCTCAATCCGCCGCCGGACTCGAGCAGCTTCCCAAGATCTGCCGGGACCGACCGGGGCCGCGCCGCCGCCAGCAAGCCGAGATCCGCCGACTTTCTCCACCTTCGTCACGCCCACGGATGCTTGCACCCCTGCCTCCTCACTGTATCCGTCTCCTCCGCGAGCAGCGTGGCCGAAGGAGGGCGACCGGCAGCGCGCGGCGTGGCCGTGGCACGAGAAGGAAGGGCGCGACCGGCGTGGGAGAGGAGCAGGGGCGCCCACCGCGCGCGTGGCTCGCGGCTCGCTGGCTGCTCCCGCGTGCAGGGGATAGGGACAGAGGGACCTGGGGCTGCGGCGGAGGTGGGGGAGCAGAGGAGCTGGGCTAGCTCGTGGCCGCCGCAACTACTCCTCCAGCGTCGGATCCAGGAGAGGGAGGGCCGCGGCAGCGCGGAGTCCGCCCAGGGCCGCGGGGGCGCGGAGCCGGGGAGGGAGGGAGCCGCCGTGATGCCCGCCGCCGCCTGACTCCACCTTGCCGTCGCGAGGCGCGACTGCGAGCTCCAGGGGCGGCGGCGAGCGCTGAGATCCAGGGGGCGGCGGCGAGTGCCGAGATGGAAGAGGAGCAGAGGGTGACGGACAGAGGAGAGAGAATGGAAGGGAGGGGGCAGGGGTAAAAACAAAGAGATAAAAAAAAATTAAAGTGTGGGTCCCGCAGCTATTAGTTGATATAGAAGAGAAATATAGAGGCTGAATGGCTGTGGAAGAACTGAATATAAAAAAATATTGATGAATAAAATAAAATATTTTTTTATGTGATGAATTTAGAGTACGACGAGTGCGGACAACAACCCGAAGAACAAACGGAAGTCCTTTATCTGAAGATTCTAATCTCCAAATCAAACCACCGTGAATACGATCTACTGGGCCTTTATTGTTTTTGGTCTTCCACGAATCACGATCTTCTCATCCACCGACAGGTACGTACGTCGCATGAAATTCAAATGAAGCAGTTCATCAATTTGATAGGCACAATTTAAACACAGGGCATCCACTAAAAGTCTAAAACATTTATTTGCAGCAAGCACGCACCAAGTACAGTTGTACTAAATAATGTCAGCGATGAGCAGTAGTCAAATAAGCACACACCAATCCAACTCCTACTTTTGGCCTCCTATTCTACCCATATGAGAGTCTTTCATTGTATTTCTCTCTTCTATTTCACAATCAACTCCAACAGACCTCTCACAGTTACTCCTGTGTCTCCAACTCCCTAATTTTTTATTCATATGAAGTAACTACCACGAGGATTATTTTGAATTACCAATTTATTTTAGCACGATTTATTTCCAACGGCTATATTTCGAACCACTATATTTTACTAGTAAGGTGTCCGTGCTAATGCCACGAACAAATTTCAGATGTGCACCAAACAATATATTATCCATAGTCCAAATTGTGAAATATATGTTTGACACAAAGTACATAGTTATTATGTTGATAGTAAGGTGCCCGTGCTAACGCCACGAACAAAATTCAGACGTACACCAAACAATACATGATCCTAGTTTTGCAGCAAATTGAGCAAATGAACTTTTTAAGTAGGATCGGCAGAAATGACAGCAATTAGTTGCAAAACTGGTTACTTGTAATGGTACAAGCCATCCTAGTTTTGCAGCAAATTGAGCAAAACACCAAAGGTAACAACAATTCAGGGATTCTAAAAAGCAATAGATCTATGGGGCATTCGATCCACTGGCGCTGAAGAACAGTACAAAAGGAAGATAAACAGACACAAGTGGGAAAGAAAATTGAATAAACAAAGGAATGTATAGAACTGCCAGAATGGACCAACACAACACAGACATAATAGTTCTGATGGCCCAAAGGTTACTGGTAATTGCCAAAAGCACAATGCCTTCAGAGTCCAAACTCACCCAGGTCCTAAACATAACTCAAAAAATCATTGCAAGAAATTTTAGATAAAATAAGGTAAGTGAAAGTATTTTCATGCAGGAGAAGCACTGATATTGCAGCAAGGTAGAAGGTAACTACATGAAGTTAGGCAGGTGTAAGAAAAGGAAACTATTTTAGCAAAAAGGTTAGACAAAAAAACACGTTGCAAAAACATATTCAACTAAAGAAACAAATTACATAAGGTACTGTGTGGGTAGCAGTAAAATATTTGAGTGGGCTCAGCTTCGCCTTTGCTTGATCATATAACTGTATCCGCACCTTCTCTTATCACCAGATCGACCTATTCAGATAAGTGGAGCTGTCCTGGTTATCATCCATGAAAAATGGCATGAGCATCCAAGAACAAAACCATTTGAGCATAGTTGAAAAGGTTTCCAAGAGAGGACATAGCATTCCACTTAAATGACAACAGCAGCCCTGATTCCTCAAAAGTGCTTATCTCAGACATCTTTGTTGATCATTGCCCCCAATTGGAATTTTATTTCTTCATTCTTGAGACCAAGGTAGGAAATCATGAGATTGAATTGACTTGACATATTAGTCCCACTAACATTGACACAGGTCCCAGGTTCAAATCCAGCAGGAAGTGAAGTGAAGAGCCCCTAGAGATCTAGGTCAGCAATGCAAGACAGAATCGCAGAGTGGTAGAGATCAACTGGACATGCAAAAAGGCACAAAGAAATCAATATTCAGTAGCTAGGAGCTCAAAAGAGTACAAACAAAAAGTTTGAAGCAATCAAATCAAAGAACAGATTTTGCTAGTAGCTTAAAGTAGTAAATGATATTACTACAATTCCAGGCACCTAGTCTGCTATTCAATACAACCGACACCTTAGCTTTGTGACCTCAAAAAGACCAGATAGGCAAAAGGTCTACAATCCTTCAGGGAAAAAGTGCATCCTCAAAAAATAGCATCCCATCAGAACCATGCCCCTATAGTGCACATAATTCGGGAGTTAAACAAGAACTTGATGTAATAATATAAAAAAATTGAAATCAATTTGCAGGATTTTAGGATTCTGAATTAACTTGTTGTAGTAACATAAAAGCCAAAAAACTTGGTAATTGTTAAACCAAAAGTGACTGAAGTAATTTAAGCATGTTTGCAACTTCTTGGTTAGTCAATTGATTGAATTAAATGAACCAAATCCAAATCCTATGCATAGTCAACACAACCAAATGGAGGAAAGAATAAACAGCCTAAAGGGTGCACATCATAGCAAATAACCAATCCTATGAACTTTGAAGCTTCGGAATCGAGAAATGGGGCCACATAACCAAAGTAAAAGGCGGTCTCACCACTCTCCTGATGAGGGCCTCCATCGCTATGAAGAATTTATCGATGCTGGTGCTGAGCATCACCTCTGTGATCACACTGCAGAAATAGAAAGCCACCACAACACCGAATCAGAGTAATCCAAACCTAGGGATTCCAATCGAGACCATGAAGACCGGGGGAGGGTGAGCGTGTGACCCTTGGGTGATTCAGCTCGCGGGTGAAGTAACACAAGGAGGAGGAGGCGCTCTCGTCGGGCTCACCTGAGCCACCGCTACCGCAGCTCCTCCTGCTGCCGCCCTACTCTTGCTGCCAGCCCTAAGTCATAGGGTGGGGGGGGCAGATGACGAAGGGGGTAGACGTTGGTGGCGCGGGTGCTGGGGGAGACGGTGCCGGCGGCGGGCGTAGTCCAGGCAGACAGCGGCCGGGGGGGGGGGGGGGCTTTCGGCAGCGGTGCTGTTGTCTGCCCCTCGGCAGGACCGCAGGAAGATGAAGGGGCAGTGGCCCTAGCGCGCACGCGTGATGGGAGGAAAAAAAACGAAGTGACAGGAGGGGACAAAAAAAAGAAAGGAACTGTGCTCCAGAGCGAGAGCGGGTTCGAACCGCGACCGATGGGTGCTGTCGCATGGTGTACGCTGGAGAGGGAGGCGGGGCAGCAGGGGGTTGCGTTGAGTCGGGATGATCCCAGCAATTCTGGCCATTGATCTGGATTGGACCATCATGGGATGAATCTCAGTCGTAGATTTTGATGGACTAGTAAATGTGGGTACAATTCTCTGGGTGTAGAAGGGTTAGCCTCCTCAGCGGGGCCATTTTGCTTGGTGGACACAGCCTAATTCGAATCGGTACTTTAGGGGGTTGGGTGATGATGAAATGACTTGTTTTTGAACGACCCTATTTTGAATGCCCTATTTTCGAACGGCAATATTTCGGATGACACTATTCACAATGGCTAGTATTCAAACGGCTAGATTTCTTACATATATATATATATATATATATATGGATGTCTATACCCCTGGCTCCCACACCAAACCATTCTCTGTTCTTTTGCTGTAATGAGCTCTCCCTTTCGTTTAGACTCCTCCTCATTGTCGTCGGATGACGATGATGAACTGATCCTTTCGGCACTGCACATAGCTCAGATGCAGTATGAGGGTACAAGTGCTCCAAGACGGGGTGACTTTGTCGTTGGTCATCAATATATCTATCGTGATTGATTGGGCGGAGCGTGGAGGTTGTTCAACAATTATTTTTCGGACAATCCAGTCTATGGTCCAACTGCTTCTAGAATGATACCACAACGATGAGCAAGAGAACCACAATTACAGTCAGTCTCGAAATCCTTGGGCAAGTGGTAGTGCTCATGAATTCTTTGCCAGTAAGTTGCACGAGGTTGATTAATACCTTGTAATGCATCCATGCTAATTTCTAACCATGCTGCCACCAGCAGATTGTCCTCCTTAACGCTAAAATTTTTAGATCTCTTCTTGTTACCTTTCACACCAGTTCTAGCTTCAACAACTGCAGCCTCTCTGAAAACTTGTTCCTCTTGTGGGCTACCATATTGAGATATTGAGTATCAACCACTTCCACATCATGGCTGCCCCTAGCATTGGTTCCAAGCATTTCCAGATCATGGCTGCCACCACCATTGCTTCCAAGCATCTGGAACATCCAGGGTTCCATCTTCCTCCCTGCATTATCACATCGAAGCATATATCAGATAGAAATCGCAAGTATATGTCTCTGTTGAAGCTATGGAAGAAAATGGCCTGTTAATTCCCCTGTTTCCTCTTGTCCCCAACCTCCAGGCCCCTTCCACTAGCACCCTATGACGAGTAGCACTCCCGGCCGGCCAGCAAGCAAGCAAGCAAGCATGGCAGGCAGGCCAGTTGTCACAGCCCTGGAAAAAAAAGGAAAAGAAAATAAAAATCCCCACCAGGCCCCACCTGTCAGCCTCTTCCTCCTCCTCTCTCTCTGTTTTCCTCCGCGCGTCGCGCGCACGAGTCGCCGCCGGTCAACCCCGGCATCCGTGCCACACGCCAGCCATCCCTGGCTTCCGTACCAACCCCTCCCTCCTCTCAGCGCCCTTTCCTTATCTACTCACAACCGGCCTCGCTCCCCGCCCCAAACCCTAGCCCTTCACCTCCACTACCGGCGCCGCCCCGAGCTCTGCTCGCCGCCCGCCGCCGCGATTCGCCATCCATGGTGAGCCCCTCGCCGATTCCTCGTGGGAGCAGCTCCCTCTCACCCTCCTCCTCCGATTTCGCCCCTCACCCGGCCTCCTCGTTCGCTTGCGCAGGGCCGCCGCCGCTCGCCTCCGCCCGCAGCCGCCCAGCGCCGCCGGGACGCCGCCTCGTCGCCGCCCCTCGCCTGTGCCGCCGCCGATAGGGCTCGCCGCCGTTCCCTCCACGCTGTCGCGCACCCTCGGCCTGTCTCCGGCCCTGCCACGCCGGCGCCGCCTTGCGCCGCCGCCGTCGCCATGTGCGACGTGCGCGCGCACGCGGTGCGCGACGCCGTGGTCGCGCCCACGAGCGGGTCAAGGCGCGGGACTCGCCTTGACCCGGCCTGGTTGGACGCTGGCCAGTGGGCCCGGCCTGTCGGCCTCTGGGCTGGCCAGGCCCGGGTATACCTAGCATTTTGCTAGGGTTTTTCTTAGGTTTTATTGTCTGCAAATTTGTAAAACCTCTAGAAATTCATGCGTAGCTCCAAAAATTATGAAACTTGTTTTGTTAGATTCCTCTAGCTGAGATATACTCAAGAAAAATATTGTTTTGCATGTTACTTTGTTGTAGATTTATTTATAATTTTATCTTGCAAAAGTGAGTTTAATGCTTATTTATTTGTGTATTGCTAGAAAAATCTCAAACTAAATTGTGTTAGAATCCCTGTGAGGTGTAGATTTCAGTGGTGTGACTTGTTCACATTCTTTCTTGCTGTTTATCAAAGTTTTAGTTTGTTTTCATATGCTTTGTCTGAAAATGGGTTAATTTAGAACTTCTTGCTGGAAAGTGATAAAATGGAAAAATTAGTTTTTTTAGCTTTGTTTTCTTGCCTAGTATCTAAGATAATTTTCTTGGATTTTTTTAGTTCAGTTTGTATTCCTTTTCTGATTTACCTTGTTTAGAGTGGCTGAAAACTCATTTATTTATGTTTACTTATAGGAAAATGCTTTTGCTGCAAAACCAATTTTCATGAGTTATTTGCAATGTCTTCTGCATGCTCAAATTGTTTCATGATTTATGCTTGTTGTTAAGTTCATTTCTTAATTCTTGCATCGCATTCATGCATTTTAGTGACCGAACCGTCGGACAACGAACCCGTGGAGCCTGCCGAGTCCGCCGAGCCTAAGCCTGGAGTCCCGTTCATGGTTGTAAGGATCACCGGGGTGTCCGACCCTAGAGGGGGAGGGGGTGAATAGGGTCGCTAATCGCTTTTTAACCTAGGGCTCAATCTAATTGCATAAGATAAACCTAACACGTCCTACACATGCTAGTTATGACTAAGGTTTATCTATGCAACTCTCTACTTACCCCTAAAAACTTGCAACCTATAGCCAATCCTAATCAAACTAACTAGGAAAGTAAAGGCACACAAGAAAGAGTAAATGCGGAAACGTAATAAGGTAAGTAAAGAGGTAAGTGCAAGAGGGATGCAAACTCCCGAGTAGACACGGTCATGTAACGTGGTTCGGCACAAACGCCTACGTCCACGGGACACCGAGGCTCTTCCGATCACCGTCTTGCACTACGCCACCAAGGCGATGCCGGCAAGCAAAGGCAAGTGCACACAAGACACCGAGTCTAGTGCACCGCCACCGTCTCTCTCGGTCACCCGGCCGAAATCCACTATGGAGCTTCTCCACCAAGGAGGGGGCCTCCTCTTCCCCCGCACAAAGTGTCGTTGCCACTCCACACCAAGACGGAGGGTCACACGACGGATCACAAGTTGCTTGCCGCAGCAAGACTTCTCTCAAGGGAGCTCTCGCAAGAACTAATCCCTATTACAAGCAATAAGCACTCTCACAAGTGTACTTAAGCCTATATGATGTACAATGAAGCTCTATGGTGGTTGGAGATGTTCTTGGGTGTGTTTGGGATGTTCAGCAACTCCAGCACACTTCAAATGGACGGGGTGAGGCATATATATAGGCCACCAAGTCTTGTAGCCGTTGCTCCAACGGTTAGCTGAAAATCTGCGTATCACCGGAAGAACCGATGCCTCTTGGTGGGGTAGCGTCGGTTCATCCGGTCACTCACAACATGAAGTAGCCGTTGAAGTCCTGACAGCTGACGCAGAGACCACCGGTTGAACCGATGCAATGCACCGATGCCTCACCGGTTCAACCGGTGCTGAAAGAATCTTCTCCTGGATGCTGACGTCATTACACCGGTGGTATGCACCGATGCGCCGTCGGTTTAACCGGTGCTGAAGAAACTTCTTCTGGGCACTTGACATCGTCTCTGGTACAAAGGACGGCCATTGCACCGATGCCCTATTTTGGACCGTCGGTTCAACCGGTGCCTTGCTACGCCTATCTTCTCTTTCTCTTTGTCATCACTTGAACCTAAAAGCCTGAGAATGATCATCTTAACAATCATATTAGTCCAAGTGTTGTGTTGTCATTTGATCACCAAAATCACTTGAAATGGCATAAATGGTGCCATGTTCCTTACAATGGTCGAGTCCGAAGCTAACCCAGGCAAGCAGCTAAGCATATTCCTTGCACCTATTTAATCTGATTTAGTTTAGCTATCTCACCGGGTAAAGTTGGGTTATATATATTATGTATGTATTGCATTTTTATACCTATCTTTATGCATAATCCATCCTTGATTTGTTATTCATATCCTTGGCACTAGTTAAATAGTTAATTACTTAAATTGACTAGATGCTTAGCCCTGCTTAGAGTACTCCTATTGCTCGCTAGACAGGAAAGGTTTGGAGGATCACATTTACCGATAATCCTTGATCACACGGGTTCGGTTAGGTTGTTACGAGTTTGGTAGTATCGAGATTCAAGCGGAATGGTAGGGCCTAGTGAATGGAGTCACTTAGGCAGGTCCGCTTGGATCGGTTAAGGACCGTCCGTGGATGACGTCGGCTTTGAGCACCTTTTCGTGCTACCACATATCCAATATATTGGAACGGATAAGCTAATTACCTTCCTTGACTTGATCATTGATGTACAGTCCTAGATACGTGGCCAAGGGCTATGCAGAGAGGCTTAGAGGTGTCCCTGGGTGGACCCACGAGTAGGAAAGTTTAGAGATGTCCCCGGTGGAAACTAAGTCTCTACGTGTAAGCTAGGTGTGAAGATTTCAATGATCGAGCCATGTTGGGAACGGTTGACGCGAGTACCCCCTTATTCAACTTTGGCCGGTTGGGTGAGTCGCATGGTCCTCGCATCATGTGGGTAAAGTAGTACAACCTTGCAAGGTTATAATCAATTCGAATTGACGCGCTCTCGGTTATGAGCAAGCTCTTTGTCCGTTGAACTCTTCGTAGAAAGTTTCGGTTATGTTGGAAATGGTTCATGGCACCTCTGTGCCTCATTATTTTGTATACTCTTAATGTACTAAAATTGTTTAGGGGTTTGGGCAATGTTAATTAATTCTGATAGGTGATAGTGTAGAGAGCTATTGCTTCTGCATTAAATACTTAACCTTAAAGCTTTTACTTGAGCCTTGCATGATCTTTGTTTATTTAATCGCGTAAGTCTTGCGGAGTACCTTTTGTACTCAGGGTGCTTTCTAAACCTAGTTGCAGGTGAGTCAGAAGTGGTGTTCGACCACTCCTACCCCGCTGATCCAAACGCAGGGGAAGAATAGGTCATGGTGGCTGTAATGATGTCCTTGAGCAAGGCGTCATTACTTTAGTAAGTCTTTACCGTAATTGAGCTACGTGAGAGAATGTAAATGCAATAAACTTTATGTTTCTGTTTAAAATGACTTTCATGAGCCCAAGGCTTGTAAGAGAAGTTTGAAACCCATCTATATTGAACTTGTAATATTAAGTCGTGAACTCTGATAATATAAAACTGCTCTTTGTGGATTTTTTTTGGCGATGTATTCGATTGTAAACGGTATGTGCATATGCTGATTCTGGGCGTATGTTGGAGCACATACCGGGACTACCGGATTTGATATTATTTTGGATGAATGACGTGTCGGTTATTCGTGTCTCTAGATGTGGGATAACACGTGGCACGCTCTCCGGCAAGTACGTGTTAACTCTCATCTGGATGATAATGACTGGCGGTTCGTTTAAAATAGTATCAAATTGGACGGTTCTCACAACGGGTATCAGAGCTGAGGTTTCATGAAGTGAACCTAAAATTGGCTTAGTGGGTTGAGAGTCAAATAAAATTTGACTACTTGAACTAAGATTTACTTTTGTTAAAAAAATTTGAACTTAAGATGGAATGCTACCTTTCTTCCTTGTCTTAGAGCTAATTCTCCCTTATTGCTTCACTTGTTTAATTAAGATGTGCTTAACCTCTCTTGTCTGCATGAGTAATGGGAGCGTAGGAAAACCCTTTCACCCTCTGGAAACCTTTTAAGCCTTTTTACCGGGGTTGAGAGGGTGAGAATCACCCATTGTCCTGAGCGCTAGTAGGTGGGTTGTAGCGCTGCTGGACAATGCGGTTGTTGCGGGTCGTAAGTGAGTGCTAGAACGTTAAGGCGTGCTCACGATGTGAGGAGACGTCATGTTGCATTCATACCTCGCATGCATGCATACTTTCTTTTGGTTTTCAAACCTGCATCTAACTAATCTAGTGTGTCGTGGTCTAGTTTTCGCTGATCTCGTTCTTGTTAATCTTAGTGGGCCAAATCTACCCTTTCTCTTAGACATGTTTTTCTAGTGTTGGTGATGTGTTAGATTTTTATCTACACATTATTTTTCCACCCTGCCTTTGTGTATCATTCTCCATCTTTCATTCCTGACCGCTAACCGTTTTGTTTATTAACAGGATGGTGTTGCGTTCGGGAACTGAAAGGGATGGTACCAATGGTTCGGGTGGCAATAACCATCGCAACAACAAGGATCCCCTCCCTAATCCTCCAGTTCACCCAAACCTCGCGGATGTCCTGGCCCGGCAAACTGAACTCATGGCGCACCTAGTCAATCAGATGGGCAATGTCGGCAACCATGGTCCAAGAGCTGAGCCTCAAGTGAACAGGTTCGGAGAATTCTTCCGTACCAATCCTCCCATCTTCCGTGGCTCCAAAGATCCTCTGGATGCGGATTTTTGGCTCGATGTGATTGAAGAGAAGCTTGGTCTTATTGAGTGTGAGCCATATGAGAAGGTTTTATTTGCCGCTCATCAACTGCATGATGCCCCTGGGGCTTGGTGGCGGAATTTTAAGGCATCTCACCCTGCCAACTACCGCTTCACATGGGAGGAGTTCCGCACATCTTTTCGCTCCTTCCATATTCCCAAGGGTATCATGGACATCAAGAAGAAGGAATTTCTGAATCTCACTCAAGGAAGTCGTGATGTGATGACCTATGTCAATGCCTTCAACACTCTTTCCCAATATGCACCTGAAGAAGTGGCCACCGATGTCAAGAAGCAAGAACGCTTGTATGATGGGCTCTCCGCAGAGTTACAAGACAAGCTCTCCACTACCAAGTTTGAAGACTTCAATGACTTGGTGAATATCGCTATCAGAGCTGAGCACAAGATGAAGAATCTTGAGGCAAAGAACAAGCGTCCTGCTCCTACCTCAGCAGGCGGTAGCTCCTCACGTCCACGTCTGGGGCCTTCTCCTTTTCCACCTCGGGCACCGGGTGCTCACCCTCCCCGCCCTATGTGGATTGTGCGCCACCCTCAACCTCCTCAAGGACAAGCTCCTAGGCCGATCAATGCCTATTGGAACAATCCAGGTGTTACCGCAAAGGGTCCATGCTTCAATTGTGGTGGCCTAGGCCACATCTCCAGGGACTGCCCCTCTCCGAGGCGTGGTGGTGCATTCAATGCACCTAGGCCCAATACTCCTCTGCCTCAAGCATCGCGTCAGGAAGTCAAGCCACAACAAGCTCCTAAGCGTGGTCGTCTCAACTACACCACCGCTGAAGAAGTTCCGGAGGATGCTGAAGTACTCATGGGTACGCTGCTAATTAACTCTCACCCTGCAAGTGTTCTTTTCGATTTTGGAGCAACTCTTTCATTCATCAACAAGAAATTTGTGCTGCATAGTAAACTTGAGATGCAAAACCTACAAGTGCCATATCTTATAGAATCACCAGGTGGGGAAATCATTGCTAAAAACTTTGTGGATAAGGTTCCAATTCTCATTGAGGGAGCTATTTTTCATTCTAATCTTCTTATCCTAGACAAGATGGGCTTAGATGTGATTCTTGGGATGAATTGGTTGGGTAAGCATGACGGAGTTATCAAATGTGGGCCCCGCACCATTGATCTTTTGCACCCTTCTGGGAGTAGAGTTTTACTGTCTCTTGCCAAGGTGGAATCTTGTTTATATGCCTTGGCGAGTACCATAGCCACGACGTTGGAAGATATTCCCGTGGTTTGTGAGTATCCGGATGTCTTTCCAGAAGAATTACCGGGTATGCCTCCTGATCGTGAGGTGGAGTTCGTCATAGACCTCATGCCCGGGACTGCTCCTATCTCTAAACAACCTTACCGAATGCCTCCCAATGAGTTGAAAGAATTGAAGAAACAACTCAAGACTTTATTGGACAAGGGTTTTATTCACCTGAGCTCTCCATGGGGATGCCCGGCTCTCTTTGTGAAAAAGAAAGATGATAGTTTACGGATGTGTGTTGATTATTGTCCATTGAATGAAGTCACTATCAAGAACAAATATCCTCTTCCTCGGATTGATATCTTATTTGATCAACTCTTCGGAGCTCGTTATTTCTCTAAGATTGATTTAAGGTTGGGTTATCATCAAATCAAGATTCGAACTGAAGACATTCCGAAAACAGCCTTCTCTACTAGATATGGTCTTTATGAATTCACTGTCATGTCCTTCGGCCTCACCAATGCACCGGCTTATTTCATGTATCTGATGAATAGCATCTTCATGGAGGAACTTGATGTTTTTGTGATCATCTTTATTGATGATATTCTCATTTATTCCAAGACCAAAGAAGATCATGCTCGTCATATTCATATCGTCCTCCAAAAACTTAGAGAGCATCATCTTTATGCCAAGTTCAGCAAATGTGAGTTTTCGCTTGAAGAAGTATCTTTTCTCGGTCATGTCCTCTCCAAGGATGGTATTGCTGTAGATCCTAGTAAGGTGCAAGATGTTCTGGATTGGAAGCAATCTCAGAATGTCCACGAGACAACTCGGCGATGGAGTATCATAACGCCTACGCGGTAGACCCAACAGTCTACGCCGCAACCTACACTACCTCAACGGGCGCCGCGCCGATGGGACAGGAGAAGACCCCCCTCGGTCAGAGAGTCTACGGGACGATGAAGCGTATCCGACAAGAGATTCTCTGTCACTGCAGCACCATTAGTGTCTATTCAGTATAGTATACATCCTTGTTGGGCCCACCTGTCGGGGTCCGACGCCTGTGTACGCGTCCTCCTTGCACTATAAAAGGGGGGCGCCCGCTAGAGAAGGACTCAAGCCCGGCTGGGTAGAGGATAGACTCATTCATACTAAGTACACCACACAGTGGATGTAGGGTATTACGCTCCGGCGGCCCGAACCACTCTAAATCCGTGTGTTCTTGCGTTCTTGCCCCTGAGCTAGATCAGCCTAATAGCTTGGCACTCCCCCGAGTACTCCCCCTCGGGGAATAGGCGGGTGCATTCCGCCACCCGGCTGTGGGTACCCCCAAAAGTCCACGACAGTGTGGGAAAGGAGGCCCAATCCTCCTTGTGCGCTCCGGGCGTTTGTTTTCGATTCGAGTTCATCCATCTTGTGCTTTGTTCGAACGAATTTTGATTTTCCTTGGTCGAATCTTGTGCACGAGATGACGAGTTGTTTCTTGATGATTTCGTGACTCCTTGGACCGATTCTAATCCCTCTAGCCTAGAGCTAAACCCCCTGGAATAACGAGTCTTCACGAATCGA
Organism: Panicum virgatum; assembly: GCF_016808335.1. Lineage (NCBI taxonomy): Eukaryota > Viridiplantae > Streptophyta > Magnoliopsida > Poales > Poaceae > Panicum > Panicum virgatum. The sequence goes on along the minus strand of NC_053141.1, from coordinate 17,301,194 downwards.
GGTTTTTGTGTTCTTGAGAAAACCCCAATCTTGCTTCGAATTTCCTCGATTCCTCCTGAACCATGGAGTGATTCATTGATTCCTTCCTTGGTCATGTTCACAAGTCCTTTGTGATCGTGCCTACAAATTTTGGTGAGATTTTGATTTGATTTGATCCTTCGATCATCAAGTTTTTGGGAGAGGCGCGGACTGGAAAATCGTTTATGGACTCGAACAAAATTTTTACCTATCACCGGTTAAACCAATGCTTGTGGTCATGTTGCGTTGGTTCAACCGGTGAGTAGGCTGTTCTAGGTTAGGGTTTTGGCATTTGAATCGTTGCACCGGCGCATAGGGTCTGTTGAACGTCGGATCAACTAGTGTATAGCAGATTTGATTTGAGGATGCTCTGGACAATTGCATCGATGCAAATGCTTTGATCTCATCGGTTTAACCGGTGAGTTGTAAGTCATTTTGCAGTCCCTCTGGACAACTGCACCGGCGATTGGACTTGAATTTGTCGGATCATCTGGTGTGAGCTAACACCGGTTCAACCAACGCTGAGTCAATCACCACATCGGATCAACCGGTGCTCGTTTCTCTCTGCTGCCGGCTCTGCTCATCGGTTGAACCGACGCTGTTCAAATCAGTGCGTCGGATCAACCGGTGAGTAATACCGTGCTGTGACTTGCTGTTTCTCGCGCTGCTTTTCGGTGATTGCTTCCGCGTTGGATCTTGTTTGTTCCTAGGGCTTTCTTGTGTTGGTGTAGCTTCTCCATAGCTACTCCACACTGTGCCTAGGACTCTAGGGTTGGGTGTGTACTTTGGAACTAACCTATCTTTCCGATTGCAAGAATTTTTGATCGGCTCCCATTCACCCCCCCTCTGGTCGCTCTTTCGGTCCCTCAATTGGTATCAGAGCTTGGTTGAGGTTTTCAGTACCTTAACCGGTCCGAAAACCACTTGGCGACCATGACTAGTCTTGGTATGATCCCAGTGTTTTTCGGCGAGGACTATGCTTATTGGAAGGTTCGCATGCGTGCCTTCTTGCAAAGCTTGGGAGCCGAGGTCTAGGATATCACCAAGAACCAGCCGTACGAGGTGCTTGCCGTTCGGACGTCTCCTCTTCAAGTGTCTGAGCACGAGGCTAATGCCAAGGCTGTCAATGCCTTGTTCGCTGGCATTTCTCGTGAAGAGTTCTCACGCGTCCAGGGTTTTCAGGAAGCCCACAAAGTCTGGACGTGCCTTGAGAACTACCACGAGGGCACACCTCAAGTGAAGGCTAGACTGTTCGAGACTTACCGGCGTGAATATGAGAACTTCACACAGGGGCCGGGTGAGAGCATTGGCGACATGTTCAGTCAGTTTCAATCGATTGTGAACAAAGTCAGTGCGAACAGATCTGCTGATGCCCTTGACTAAATAGAGCACAAGAAGGCCCTCAAGTTGCTCTACGCACTTGACCGCTCTGTGTGGGATCTCAAGGTGAACATGATCATCGAGTCTGCAGGCTATGAGACTCTGACCGTGAATGAGATTTTTAGCAAGCTCAAGGCCACGGAGTTGGATAACCAAGCTCAATGGTGCCCCTCCTTCCAAGGGCATCGCTCTTGTGATTGGCCCAGGTGGATCGAGCTCTAACGCTAACTCTGCTCTTGGTTTTTCTCTTGCCTCTTTGCCTTCTGTTACTGATGAGCAGCTAGAGACACTGGGCGACGACGACTTGTGCCTCCTCATCAAGTTCTAGCGTGTCTACCACAACAAGCGGAGGAAGAACCCCGGGTGCTACCACTGCGGCGATCTGAACTACTTCATCGCCGACTGCCCCAAGAAGTCCGGCGGTGGCCAGAATAACAACTTCGACTACTACCGCCACCGCGACCATGACGAGGGAGGCTCCAACAAGGAGCGTCGGCGCCACAAGCATCGCAGTCATGATCGGGGAGGACGCTTCGACAAGGAGTCGCTCAAGAAGCGCTTCCAGTACAAGGCCAAGAAGCGGGAGAAGGCTTTCCTGGCGTAGTTCAGCGACCTCGACAAGTGCTCCAACACCAACCGCTCTTCTTCACCGACCTCTGACGACGACGACAAGAAGAAGGAGTAGTGGGATAAGGATGCCACCGGCTTCATCGGCCTTTGCTTGGCGACCGGTCGGCGCAAGGGTTTTTGCACCATGGCGGGTGAGGCCAATGGTGCTCGTGCGTCTTCAGGTGGACATGCTACACCGACGCACGACGGCTCTTCTCCTAGATCCGAGAGTGATTCATAGGTAAACTCCACTATTGACCTGCTTAATACTGAGGTTAGGGAGTTGTACGCCGCTCTTGACAACCAGAAGAGGCTACTTAAGGAAGCAGCTAGAGAGCGTAGAAAGCTTAGGGCTGAGCTAGCTTGTGCTAGAGAGAAATCTGGTGAGGATGAGTGCACTGACTGCATATCTCACATGAATGATCTTGTTGCTCTCCATGCCAAGCATGATGAGAACATCGCGAACTTAGATGTTGCTAAGACTTCACTTGCTGACGTGTCTCACGAGCTAGCCAAGGCCAAGCATGAGTTTGAACTGGTCAAGGACACTCCCATAATTAGTGATGTGCTTGAATGCGATGAGTGTCCCATTTTTAAGTCTGATCTAGCTTCTTTGCAGTCTAAGTTTGCCACTGTTGTCTGTGAGCTAGAGGAATTTAGATCTAGACCTGTTCTGCTTGGTGCCTGTAAGCTTTGTCCCACACTTAGGTCGGAGCTAGGTGAGAAGAACGCCTTGATTAAGTCTTTAGGGAAGACTAAGGTCGGGGAGTCTAGCCCACCTATTGATTATCATTCTTGCCCTGGTTTGATTTCTGATTTGGATAATCTTGCCGTAGAGAGAGCCAACTTGGAGAATGAGAATACCTATCTTAGGGCGATTCTGAGTTGGGTTTGTAGCAGTGAGCCGCAGTTGGGCATGATGATCAAGCAGTTTAAGCGTGGTGACGGTTTTCGGGTTGATTACACATACACGAAGTCAGACTTTGACAAGCTGTATGGTAAGATCGGCAAGGGTGCTGGAGCTCCAAGTGCTCTAAACACTGCTAGCACGAGCACGCAACCTTCGCTTGTTGACCCCGTGGATGGTGTGCTGAAAGAACCACAAAAAGCACCTCCATAGAAGCAGGTTTGGGTTCCAAAGCCCAATGAGCTGAGGAATCCCCTCGACACGCTCCCTGCTGCCACAACCCAGGTGGCCCAGAAGAAGAGGGCTGCTCCTCTCCGTCCGCAGGCGAGGCCTCCGTCTCCCAACAGAGAGGTGAGGTACCACTGCGAGTACTGTGACAGAGAGGGTCACCTGGAGGAGTTTTGCTTCAGGAGGAAGCGGGCTGTGAGGTGTGAACAAGAGAGACGCAACCCGGACATGTACTCTGCTCGGGTGCATGGTCCTCCTCGGCGTGCTGCTAGGCAAGATGCTAGGGCGCGCCGTGTAGGTGGAGGACAGGGAGACGGTGGAGGTTACCGTGCTCCAGCGGTTGGCCGCTTTGCCGGTCGTGCTCCTGGTCGTCCTCAGTATGGCTATGGACCACGGGACAGAGGCTTTGGAGGAGGTTACGATGCACCACGCTTTCCTCGCAATGGTGGTCGTCAGCCTCGTGGTAGACGGGACAGGGGATACGTTGTTACTGATTTTGCTAACCCTTCTGTAGAGCAAATGGCTCGACATTGGTTTGCTTCACACTTTGCTAACCCTAGTGTTGAGACATTTGCTCACCCTTTGTCTCACTACTGATGTGCAGGTTGGAGGCTTGGAGAACATGTGGATCATGGACTCCGGTTGTTCGCGCCATATGACCGGGAATGACAAATGGTTCTCCAGCCTCACCCCAACGCGCCACAAAGAATACATCATTTTTGGGGATAATGGTAAGGGCAAGGTACGTGGTGTTGGTGCCGTTAGAGTTTCTGATTGGTTCACCCTGAGAGAGGTTGCTTTGGTTTCGAATCTTGGCTTTAATTTGCTCTCTGTTTCGCAACTTCTTGATGAGGGGTTTGAAGTTCGCTTCAAGGAGGGTTGTTCTTGAGTTTTGGATTCCAGAGGAGACCTGGTTTGCCGGATCATTCCTCGTGACCGAGTTTTCTTGGTCGATTTCTCTAGAACTCCTTTTGGCTCTTCTTGTTGCTTGTTGGCTAGTCCTTCTTTTGATCTGTGGAAGTGGCATAGGAGACTTGGACATTTGAGCTTCGACTTGTTGTCTAGACTTAGCTCACTTGGCCTAATCCGAGGATTGCCCAAATTGAAGTTTGAAAAGGACCTTGTTTGCCATCCGTGTCGCCATGGGAAGATGATTGCTACTTCTCATCCGCCTGTTAATCAAGTGATGACCACTCACCCTGGAGAATTGCTACACATGGACACAGTTGATCCTTCTAGGGTGATGTTAGTTGGTGGGAAGTGGTACGTTCTTGTGATCATGGACGATTTTTCTCGCTATTCTTGGGTCTTTTTCATAAGAACCAAGGATGAAGCTTTTGAGTTTGTTCGAGACTTGATCTTGAGGTTGAAAAACGAGCTATCCCAGGCCATGAGAGCAATTCGCAGTGATAATTGCATAGAATTCAAAAACGCTCGTTTTGACACCTTTTGCATTGATCAAGGTCTTGAACACCAGTACTCTTCTCCCTACACTCAACAGCAGAATGGAGTTGTAGAACGGAAGAATCGGATGCTGGTTGAGATGGCGAGGACGATGCTCGATGAGCATAGGACTCCTCGAAAGTACTGGGCTGAGGCGGTTAATACCGCTTGTTATGTGTCCAATTGTATTTTCTTGCGTGCCTTTATGCACAAGACTTCTTATGAGTTGCAATTTGGACGCCAGCCCCGTGTTGACCATCTCAGAGTTTTCGATTGCCGGTGTTTTGTGCTGAAAGAAGGAAATCTTGATAAGTTTGAGTCTCGCTCGTCTGACGGCATTTTCCTCGGTTATGCATCTCATTCCAGAGCATACCGTGTGTTGCTTATTGACTCTAACATCGTCAGAGAGACTTGTGAAATCACTTTCGACGAGACTGCACTGTGTAATGCTTCTGTCTTTGAAGTTGCAGGAGAAGATGAGCTCGGCACCTCCATCTTTGAAGATGAGGAGGAAGAAGCTGCGGAGGGTGATGCTGAGGATACCATGCATGCTGTGGACCCAGCAGCCTCCGCCACGAGCTCGGACGATGATGACGGCCCCGATCCTACTACGTCTACTTCCCGTGGGCCGGTCGAGCAGGTGACTCAGCCTTCACCAGCTGCACCTGAGGAGACACCAGCTTTGGTTGAGGAGGAGGCGACTTCGACAAGGGAAGCACCGCGATATATTCAGCGTCGTCATCCACCTCAACAGATGCTAGGTGACCTCAATTGCGAGTCACACGGTCCAAGGTAACAAGTATCGCTGGTTTTGCTCATTCAGCGTTTGTTGCCTCTTTTGAGCCCAAAGATATTGGACACGCTCTTTCTGATTCTAATTGGGTCAATGCCATGCATGAGGAACTCGAAAATTTTGAAAGAAACCAAGTTTGGGTTTTAGTCGAGCCTCCACCTGCTTGTAATCCCATCGGAACGAAGTGGGTTTTCAAAAACAAGCAGGGTGAGGATGGGTTGGTTGTTCGAAACAAGGCTCATCTTGTTGCCCAGGGGTTTTGTCAAAAAGAAGGGATTGATTTTGAGGAAACTTTTGCCCCAGTTGCTCGTTTGGAAGCGATTTGGATTTTTCTTGCATTTGCTGCTTCTAAGGGTTTTAAAGTTTTCCAAATGGATGTTAAATCTGCCTTCTTAAATGGTTTTATCGAAGAAGAGGTTTATGTGAAACAACCCCCTGGTTTCGAAAATCCCAAGTTTCCAAACCGTATTTATAAACTTCAGAAAGCACTTTATGGTTTGAAACAGGCACCTAGAGCTTGGTATGATAGACTGAAAACATTTTTGCTGGCTCAGGGTTTTAAAATTGGATGTGTGGATAAAACTTTGTTCCTCATGTGGTTTGGTATTGATTTTCTATTGGTTCAGATATACGTGTATGATATTATCTTTGGTGGCTCTTCTCATGCTCTTGTCTCCAAGTTTTCTGAGCAGATGTCCAGGGAGTTCGAGATGAGTATGATGGGTGAGCTGCAGTTCTTCCTCGGGCTGCAGATCAAGCAAACTCCTCAGGGCACATTCGTCCATCAAGCCAAGTACACTAGGGACTTGCTGCGGAAGTTCGACATGAGTGACTTGTCACCTCAGCCGACTCCGATCAGCACTTCGACAGCGCTTGATGAGGAATTGGACGGTGAGGCGGTGGACCAGAAGGAGTACAGGAGCATGATCGGCTCTCTCCTGTACCTGACGGTGACGTGGCCGGACATTCAGTGCGGCGTCGGCCTCTGTGCGCGGTATCAGGCTTCGCCAGCACACCTCCCACATGCAGGTGGTGAAACGCATCTTCAGGTATCTGAAATTCACCCCTGAGTTTGGTCTCTGGTACTCTGCGGACTCTTCTCTGGTTTTGGTGGGTTTTTCTGATGCCGATTTCGGTGGGTGTCGGTTGGATCGCAAGTCGACATCCGGCACTTGTCAATTTCTCGGTACATCTTTGGTGTCTTGGTCCTCTCGCAAGCAGGCTAGTGTAGCGCTTTCTTCCAAAGAAGCTGAGTATGTTGCCGCTGCTAGCTGGTGCTCCCAGATACTTTTGATGAAACAAACCTTGCAGGATTATGGACTAAGTTTTGATAGGGTTCCCATCTTTATAGACAACATGTTCGCTATTAGCATTGCAAATAACCCTGTCCTACACTCCAGAACCAAACACATAGATATTCGGTTCCACTTCCTGCGAGACAATCATGAGAGAGGCCACATAGACTTGATCCATATCCCTTCAGATAGGCAAACCGCATATATCCTAACCAAACCGCTTGAGCAGGACACCTTTACTCGCTTGCGAGGGGAGCTTGGGGTTTGTTACCCTTTTTTATCGCTGACTTTTCTTTGGTTAGCTTTGTAGGTCTTGTTTGTTTTTCTCTTCGTTTTCTAGGTTTGGTAGTTGCAATGTGCATATGCATTGTACATTTATGCATTTTGCATTGGCTCACTTGCACTAGCATTCCTGTATACATTGTTATGATCTTCTAGTGCTTGCTAGTGTGAGTTTATGAATGTGATCATGTATAGCTTGCTCCACTATGTATATGACATCATCTGAGTTAAGCTATTTTGTTTTGAAAACTTGAAAACATGGTCACCCTGTCTTGGCTACTAGCATGTTAGGGCATGATTGATATGCTTTGCAATCTCATTCATGCTAGTGTAGCTTTTCGCTCAGCAATTCATACTTGACATGATCTAAAATTGATGAAATTGCTTGAATTGTGCTTGAAATGGAATGGAAAGATCTAGGTGGGATTGCTTGTCGCACTGATCGAGCTTTCGGGACGGCTCACCTTGCACTTGTGAGAATCCGGGCAAGGCTGTGCATGACTGAAACAAGTGCCTTAATCTTCTGATTGCCTTTGGCATAGGCTTGGTCTCGTTACTAAGTAAAGCATGACAAGCTCTCAACCCCTGGCATTAAATTGCTTGATATAATGAGTTTGCAAAATTAATGTTCACAACATGCTTTGGATGCTTTTGACTCACCTGTATGAGTTTGATTAGCACTGTCTTTCATTCCCTACTTGCTAGTGCTAGATCAAGGGTGTTGCTTTTATTTCTCCTAAACTGGAACTTGCCTAGCTCTAGACTGATTTGATATACCCTGTTGAGTTAGATGCAGGTCTTGTTTATGGATGCACACATGCTTGTGACTAGTTGTTGCTCATGTCATTGTATCCCTGAATGCTTTCACTTACACCTCCTGCATTGCATTCATTGCATAGCATATGTTTAGGGGGAGTCTCAGTTTCAGGGGGAGCTTTAGGTCCTTTTAGCCTTGATGTGTGCATGTGCCAACAAGAAGGAGAAGTTTAGTGATCGAACAAGGGGGAAAATTGTTTGATTTTTGAGAGAACCAAAAACTTGTTGAGCACAGGGCTTTGAGGGTGCATACATTTGGTGAGAGTTGCACTGGTAAGGGGGAAATGCATTCAGTGGAGTTTCTGTTTTGTTTAGCTCCTGGTTTTCCCTCCGCTTCTGGCATGACTGTGTCGAGCCCTGCCTCTGTCTTTGAGGAGTCATGCTTGTGTTTGATCGATTGCGTCGAGCCGTTGCCCTTGTCTTAGGGAATCAATCTTTGCTTGGTCAAGTGACTTGTTCTTGCTTCTTTGTCACTTGTTCAAGTTCTCTCTTGCTTCTTTGTTATTCACTGTTTTTTATTTCAATCTTGATTCATTTGTGGTGTGTTGACAATGCACTCATCAAGGGGGAGATTGAGGAATGTTGAGTCCTCTATCCTACTTGTGATGAGTGAATTGTCAACCGTGCGCTGTGATCGTGCGCTTGGTCTTTGGTTGCAGGTACACGGGCATCAAGTGTTGACGAAGAGTTGCCATGGAGGAGTTCAGGCCGGGCGGTAGCTGTGGCGTCCACTCCTGGATCAAGGGCGCAAGCGGCGACGGAAGGCGGGTTTATTGGTTTGCGCCACAAAACCAAGGAGGCGGACGGTGGTTGAAGATGCCAAGACGTGGAGGCACGGGCGTCGGTCTCGGGACTGACGGAGGCGACGGGCATCGACGGCATCTAGGGCCTCACTGAGGGCGAGGAGGTGACGGGCGTCGGGCAGCGTCTAGGGCTGTCAGAAGGCCGAGGCGGGAACAACGTCTAGGGCCACGGCGTGGAGGCGGGAATCTTCCCGCGCATGGAGTTTTGGCGGTTTTCTCAAAACCGACCACCTACCTGGGTTTCGCGGACCCCCCAAAACCGCAAACCGGATCTTCATAGACATGGCGGCATCACGGAGAAGGCTTCGAGTCGAAGAAAGAAACTCCGCCATCGGATGAGATCGTGTACATATTTCCGGTTTTGCCCCTACGGGCGTTTTATTGTCTAGTTTGAGTCGAGGGTATTTTGGACCCCTACGTGGGCACCTTAAATACCCCTCACCCTCTCCTCTCTCTCTCTGTTCGCGCCAGCCAAAAACCAGCACCACGCCACCACCTCCTCCTGGCGCCGCCCTCCTCTTCCTGTCTCCCTCTCTTCTTTTTTGAAGACTATGTACTGAAATTGTGTGGGAAAGGAGGCCCAATCCTCCTTGTGCCCTCCGGGCATTTGTTTTCGATTCGAGTTCATCCATCTTGTGCTTTGTTCGAACGAATTTTGATTTTCCTTGGTCGAATCTTGTGCACGAGATGACGAGTTGTTTCTTGATGATTTCGTGACTCCTTGGACCGATTCTAATCCCTCTAGTCTAGAGCTAAACCCCCCGGAATCACGAGTCTTCACGAATCGAGATTTTTGTGTTCTTGAGAAAACCCCAATCTTGCTTCGAATTTCCTCGATTCCTCCCGAACCATGAAGTGATTCGTCGATTCCTTCCTTGGTCATGTTCATAAGTCCTTTGTGATCGTGCCTACAAATTTTGGTGAGATTTGGACTTGATTTGATCCTTCGATCATCAAGTTTTTGGGAGAGGCGCAGACTGGAAAATCATTTCTGGACTCGAACATAGTTTTTACCTATCACCAGTTAAACCGATGCTTGTGGTCATGTTGCGTCGGTTCAACCGGTGAGTAGGCTGTTCTAGGTTAGGGTTTTGGCATTTGAATCGTTGCACCGGCGTATAGGGTCTGTTGAACGTCGGATCAACTGGTGTATAGCAGATTTGATTTGAGGATGCTCTAGACAATTGCACCGATGCAAATGCTTTGATCTCATCAGTTTAACCGGTGAGTTGTAAGTCATTTTCCAGTCCCTCTGGACAACTGCACCGGCGATTGGACTTGAATTTGCCGGATCATCCGGTGTGAGCTAACACCGCTTCAATCGACGCTGAGTCAATCACCACATCGGATCAACCGGTGCTCGTTTCTCTCTGCTGCTGGCTCTGCTCATCGGTTGAACCGACGCTGTTCAAATCAGTGTGTCAAATCAACCGGTGAGTTATACCGTGCTGTGACTTGCTGTTTCTCGCGCTGCTTTTCGGTGATTGCTTCCGCGTTGGATCTTGTTTGTTCCTATGGCTTTCTTGTGTTGGTGTAGCTTCTCCATAGCTACTCCACACTGTGCCTAGGACTCTAGGGTTGGGCGTGTACTTTGGGACTAAGCCGATCTTTCCGATTGCAAGAATTTTTGATCGGCTCCCATTTACCCCTCCTCTGGTCGCCCTTTCGGTCACTCACATTATAACTTTAAGCCTGAGGAGTGCTGTGCTGGGGGTAGGGCGTGGCCGTAGCACCCGGGCGCTGGATCGAGAGGAGTGGGGGTTGCGGCTGTGAGGGTCGCACCCTTTGGGTGCCAGATCGAGAGGAGTGGGGGTCACGGCCGTGAGGGCCGCACGATCCTCGGCGCACCGAATGGGGGTCGCGGCCTCCTCGGCCCCCTGCCTGCAGCGTCATGCCTGCAGCAGGGCACTGCGGGCGGCGGCCTGCAGGGGACGGCGGCGGGGGTGGCTTGAGTGGCGCGTGGAGGCTGCTGCAGGGGACGGCAGCGGGGGTGGCTGCTTGATCTGGTGCTGCGAGTGGATTTGGCGGGAGGCGGGCACATTCACGATTTGGAAAAGGAGAGCTGGTGTGGGTGGCGGCGCCAAAAATGGTGAATGGGTTGATTTGGGGAGCTAGGGTTTCACATCAGACTGATAAGTGGGCATTTTGCAAATTGTGGTGGTGGGAGATTTTAGCCGAGCGTGCCCAAAATGGTGAATCTTTTATGCCGACCAATGATTGGTTGTAAATATTTTAATTTGCCGACACGTAGTTGGTTGCTAAAGCTGAATTGATATATATACCGACCGATACCTCGCTTGGCAAAATGTAAAATACCGACCAATAGTTTGACGAAAATATATACCGACCAACAGTTTGTCGGTGATTTTCTTATAACGTAAGATGTGGTTGTGGTATAGTGGTGGCTATTTGCATGTAAAATGTACTCTGTAACTTGTGATGCTGAAGGAAAGACTGTAGAATAAGGGTTTGCATGTAAAATATACTCCGTGGCTTGTGATGCTGAACGAAAGATGGTAGAATAAGGGTCATTCCAATTTGGCAAGTGCGTCACTACACACGAGAGAGCCTTTGTAAAGACAAAAAAAATATGTTTAAAGGTTTCGAGCAATTGACAGCTATAGAAAAATAATTATATCATGGTAGATCAACATATATATATTTCCTCTGCAAAATGTCTCTAGCTTGTATGTCTCCATAATACTGAATTTAATTTTGAAGCTGTAAGTATGCTTTGGCAATCCCATCATCAACTAGCAAGACCTAACAGGTGAAGCTGTCGGAAGAGCATCAAAAACTAATTTTTTCCACAAGGGATTCATCATATATATTCAGCTCATGCATCAAATGTGGTAAACACAATCACATTTTAACAGCATGGCCTTTTCTTCATCTCCAGTGAAAAATCATGATGCTTGTGGGTGAGTGTCGACGAACGTGGGCACACGCATCTTCATGCGCCATCTCCTTGGTTGAGCACCATGAACAAGGGATACTCCTTTCCTCTGCTCCAAAAACCGCCACCCGGTCCACAATTACATATTTATTTTTTCAATTAGTACAAATTAATAATAGCAATATAAATAGATTACAATACAACTGAGCCCCCTGGCAGCTTATATTAAACAAGGGTGAAGAATACTTACAGAGAGGGGCTTAACCAGAAGTTAGCCAAGAGGATGGAAAAAGAGGAGAGGAAAAGGAAGAGGAGAGAAAACTAACAAATCAGCTAACCAAGCTAAGAAAAATTACAGGGCATCTAGCCACAAAGAAATAGACTCATGAAGAGTTGACTTGATTCTACACAGATGATCACCCACTTCCTTTTTAAAGCCGCCTTCGAAGCGAGCAAGCTCGGATCTTTCCATTGAAAATAAGAGCATTTCTTTCATTCCATATGCACCAAGCACCTATCATAACCACCTCCATGAAGAACGGGTAGGGGAAGTCTCGTTTAGCAATAGACAACTTTTCATGGATGTTGTCATCATCTCTCCAGACAATCCCCAAAGCAGACCATCTAGAAGATGAACAGGGGCAGGAAAAGAGGAGATGCTCAATAGTTTTCAACCTATTGTCATGACAGAGAACACAATTGTAGCCTTTCTCCAAAAATTTATGTCTTCTTCTTAGCATATTTATAGTATTCAGCCTATCATTAAGCACCAACCAAGCAAAGAATTTGATCTTGGGGACACATTTGGATTTCCAAATCCAAGTGACTGTTGGGGGAGGGACCTCAACGGAGAAATGATGTTGATAGTATCTGCTGGAAGGATATCTTTGATGACCCTAGATAAAGGTCTATTCATCCTTACTCTCATCAGTGACCTGTTGCAGGACCAGGAATTTATTATATGCTTGTCTGGACATAGGAATATTGAAGCAGTCCAGTAGGGGTTCAGCATTCCTTAGTTTCGAAAAGGAGAATTTTGGATTCTTGGGATATTGGGACAAGCTTGGCAGGGATTGGGAGTGGATTCTTCCATCAATCAAATCATCCCAAAAACTTATTGTATCACCTTTGTTAGGAATACATAGGGTTACTCCTTATTGACGGTGTTTATGCTGGCAGTCCTCGGAGGAGGATACCCACCAAGGTAGATTATCAATGGGGAATCGTGAGACTTGAGATCAATGGAAACACAACAGCAAGGAACATAAAACATTAGACAGGTTTAGGCCACCAAGTTTGTGTAATACCTTATGTCTTATATTCTCAGTGTTGTATTGATTGTAGTACTTGAGTATTGTATTGATTGTGATATTTGGGTTTCCAGGGGCACTCCGACCCCGTTACATACTCTTGAGGGTACCGTTGAACTTCAACCTCCAGAGTTACTCCTTCTATATGGAAATTATTGTAAGATTGAGTCGTTCGAACTCTCTGCACAACTCCGGTCCAAAGGGTAAGCTGGCACTACATTAGCATGACTCTTCCTACTCAAAGCATCTGCACGACATTAGCCTTTCCTGGATGGCAATGAATATCCAAATCATAATCATTGATCAACTCCAACCATCTGTGTTGCCTGAGATTAAGATCATTCTGAGTGAAGATGTATTTAGACTCTTATGATCAGTACATATCTCATATCTGTTTCTTAGAATATAATGCCTCTAGATCTTGATTGCATGTACCACTGCTACCAGTTCCAGATCACGTGTTGGATCATTCAGCTCATGTTTTCTCAACTGCCTCGAAGCATAAGATATAACTCTGCCTTCCTACATAAGCACACAACCCAAATCCTGACGAGAAGCATCATAATATATATCAAAGTTCTTGTGAATATGAGGCATCACTAATACTGATGCAGTAGTCAGTCTCTTCTTTAATTCCTCAAAGTTGTCCTGACAGGCATCTATCCACTTGAAATCCTTTCCTTTCTCCAATAGTGCGGTAAGAGGTTTAGCAATCTTGGAGAAGTTCTCAATGAATCTGCGATAATATCCAGCAAGTCCTAAGAAACTCCTGATTTCTAACACTTCCTGAGGTGGCTCCCAGTTCAATACATCTCTGACCTTTTCTGGATCAATTGCAATACCTCCATTAGTGATGACATGGCCAAGAAAAGATATTTCATTCAACTAGAAATCACACTTGCTCAGCTTAGCATATAATTGATTTTCCCTCAGCTTTTGCAATACTAAACTCAGATGTTCTTCATGATCCTCTTCATCCTTAGAATATACTAGAATATCATCAATGAATACCACTACAAACTTATCAAGGTACTCCATAAATACCTTATTCATCAAGTACATAAAGTAAGGTAGAGCTATTAGTCGACCCAAAAGACATGACTGCATAATCATATAACCCATATCTGGTAGTGAAAGTTGTCTTCTCAATATTAGATGGTCTGATTTTCAACTGATGATAGCCTGTCCCTCAAATAAATCTTAGAGAACACTTTGGATCCTCTTAGCTGATCAAACAAATCCTCAATACAAGGCAAATGGTATTTATTCTTAATTGTGACCTCGTTAAGTGATCTATAGTCACACATCCTTAGAGTACCATCTTCTCCACAAATATAACGAATTCAATATCTCGATCAGGTAGCATACCTGCCAAATCATTTGGAAAGACATTCAGAAACTCGCACACAACTCTGATATCTTCCAATCTGGTGCCTTCTAGCTAATCAACCACACAATCTGCTTCTGATGGCAAGGTTAAAATAAACTCATTTCTGTCTCCCTGTGGACTGATCAATTGCACTTATCTCTTAGCACAATGAATTACCCCATCACATCTTCCCAACCAATCCATTCCATGTATCACATCAATCCCACTTGAATTTAGAACAATTAGGACATATGTATGCAGCTTTCATACCCCCACTAGATGAACTAACTAACGTGGGTTTAGGCATGGTGCACATGGGGTTATTATGTTGTGCTATGTATTGAGAAGTGATAAAATAATGTGAGCATCAGAATCAAATAAAACAGAAGCAGGTACTGAGTTGACAAGAAACATACCAAGCACCACATCCTGAGCTTTCTGGGCACTCTCAGCTATCACGTGGTTCACTCTCCCACGTGCATAGTTCTGTTGCCCAGTGTTGGCCTGCTTGTTCTAGTTCCCATTGCAAGCCTATTGCTGCTGCTTCTACCGCTAACCATTGTTGTTGAACTGTCCTGAATTGTTCTTTGCAGCTTTCTTTGGGAAGTTGTTGGCATAATGACCTGCCTCACCTTAACAGCAGTATGGTATATCAGTTTTCACTCTATAGAGGTTGCACACTTTGTGTCTCCCTTGATGCCTGAGGTAGCTAGCCTCTTAAACACTTCCGAGGTGAGTGGAAAGGATTTACTACGAGGCCTTTACAAAGACTCTATAAGCAACAGTAGTCCGCTAAGATTTCAGTAGCTGCGTGAGTGAACCTCCCCCAAGGTGTGAGCAAAAACCAAAGAAAAGAATGTACCCTTGGCAGGCAGCAAACCCCTCGTCAAAGGCCCTTATGTGCCTTCCGGTAAGCTACTAACAAGCTAAAGACACATCTAATTAATTAGCCAAGACAAGAGCCACATAGTTCTTGTGTTTACACCTTTTTCCGGTGTGGTCACTCCATATGATTGGTTTTAGTTAACTTGATACAAGACAATTTGGCTCTATGCTTTCCGCCAGAGAAGACAAATTAAATTGACTCTGTCCCATGGCCAATTTACATGATACTGTAGAGTTTTCAACACAAGGTGACAATGACTTGCAAATTTTTGTAATCACGCGAGCATTGATTTAGATTGCCGTCCTTGCCGCGAAATTGAAGTATTTCCAGACCTTGACTGGGTGTTAACAATCGAGTTTTTTTTATGAAAATATTGAAGAGTTTTTTTATTGACGAATGACGAAGTATTGGATAGTTCCCATGCAGAGAAATTTTATTAATCCAGTGTCTGCAGTACCTAACCTGCTGATAGAGAAAGTAAGAAACTACAAGGATGTTCAACACTGGTACTTGCTATTTTTTTGAGAATGCACTAGTACTTGTTATATATCAACGAATAATTCTATACTCGCCATTTTATTTGCTGATCAAGGGCGCGAACAACGTTGAGATGGATAAGACCAATGATGTGGCATTGCTACACCCCGTGCTCTGTATGAGCAAGAAAACAGCCATCCCATTGCATACACGCCATTTTTATTAATCTATCAAATTGTTAGGAAAAGGGAAACCCCTAAGTTGATGTATCACAAATGTATACTATTTTGCTATCTTTATTCAAAACATTTTATGGTATATTGAGTTGAGCTTTTTCTATGAAGTAACTAGATATCCTGGTTCGACAACCATTAATCATGTTTTTTGCTGGTAATACTAACCATTAATCTTGTACTATAAGTTAAAGACACTAATTGTAAAATCAGTTTTCAGTGAACGGTTTCATCTGCCAGCCTAATAGGATGGCGGTTTGAATCCATTTATATCAATAATTTATTATTGCGTCCTGGAGCACTGAGGTAGCATAATGATTTATTGTTTTTTACTTGCAAGGATTTAGCATGTGTACAAAATAATTTGATATTACGCTTTCTCTCCCAGAAAAAGGCAAATTGACTTTGCCCCCAAGTGGCCATGTAGCTAGTGATGTAGCGTGATGAGATAGCTTTGCAAGACTTTTTTGATAATGACTTACGAATTTGTAACCTTGTACAAAGGTCAGTAGGAATAGATTTCTGACCTTGCCATGAAGTTTGGAACTCTGACTGGATCTTGATATCCAAATTTTCTGAAATATTGAAGGGGTTCATCGAAGAAGTATTACTGACTGGTTCCCATAGCGATTTCACAAATCGGTTGGGACATAAGCTGACAAGGACAGACCAATGACAAAAATGCCTAGTTCCATATCAAGGATTAATTCAAAATTCTCCTTCGGTGTGCTCGGGGCAACATTGTGTAGGTTTGGTGAACAGGAGAATATTGGATAAGACGGCTAACAAAGACTGCCATTGAAGCAGCCATGCATATGGAACTGCTTGAGCTATGCTGGTGCTCTATATAAGCAAGCCACTGCCATTCCATTGGTAAAACAAGGAACAGTAGTCATGGCCACCGTTTCGAAGCTTCTGCTTCTCCTATTGTGCAGCTACTATTCTCTCATTGTTGCTCATGCAGGAGAACATTCCAGCTACATCACCGGCTCAGTCAAGACCGAAGCTGTCTGTTCCGAGCCGAAAGGTACATGTGGCCTTCATAACTGAACTGAATTTTCATTCCACCTGGTTTCCGTTCCCTTGTAAGCATTTTCCGGCACTACTTTTTTCAGCAAGTCCGTCAAGCTCCGGTGGCGGCACGGTGGCGCTGCACCATCGGCATGGCCCATGCTCGCTGGCACCCACCAAGGCGACGCCAACCTTTGAGGAGATCCTGCTCAGTGACCAGCTCCGGGCTAGCAACATCCAGCGGAAGCTGTCCCCCGCCACGAACAGCACCGGCGGCGCCGAGAAACTGGAGGCCACCCTGCCGACGACCCTGGGCACCGCCCTGGATACGTTGCAGTACGTGATCAACGTCAGCCTCGGCACGCCGGCCGTGTCGCAGACCGTTATGATCGACACGGGCAGCGACGTCTCGTGGGTGCACTGCCAGCCGTGCTCGCCGTGCCACTCCCAGGCGGACGCGATCTTCGACCCCAGCACGTCGAGCACGTACTCGGCCTTGTCCTGCAGCTCCACGGCCTGCGCGCAGCTCGGCGCCGACGGCAGCGGCGGCTGCTCGAGCTCCCAGTGCCAGTACATCGTCAGGTACCTCGACGGCTCGAACACGACCGGCACCTACGGCGCCGACACGCTCACACTGGGACCCAACGTCATCACGGGGTTCCAGTTCGGCTGCAGCAGCGCCGGGACGGGCTTCGAAGACGAGAAAACCGCCGGGCTCATGGGCCTCGGCGGCGACGTGCAGTCACTGGTGTCGCAGACGGCGGGGACCTTCGGCCGGGCCTTCTCGTACTGCCTCCCACGGCCTCGGTCCCCCGCCGGCTTCCTCACGCTCGGCGCGGAGGGCGGCGGCGGCGGCAACTTCACGACGACGCAGCTGTTCAGGAGCAGCCGGGTCCCCACGTTCTACCTGGTGCTCCTGCAGGGAATCAGGGTCGGAGGGAGGGACATCAACGTGGAGCCCTCGGTCTTCGCCGCCGGGTCGGTGATGGACTCCGGCACGATCATCACCAGGCTGCCGCCGAGGGCGTACGCGGCGCTGTCGTCGGCGTTCCGGGCCGGGATGACGCAGTACACGCGGGCGCGGCCGGTGGGTATCCTCGACACGTGCTACGACTTCGGCAGCCTGACCACCGTGAGCGTGCCGGCCGTCGAGCTGGTGTTCGACGGGGGCGCGGTGGTCGACCTCGACTTCGACGGGATCATGGTCTTGGACAGCTGCCTCGCGTTCGCTCCCAACGACGGAGCGAGCTCCGTCGGCATCATCGGCAACGTGCAGCAGCGGACGTTCGAGGTGCTGTACGATGTCAGCCGTGGCACCATGGGGTTCCGGGCTGGTGCCTGCTGATCTCGGATCGGAGCCTGTGTTTATTTGCTGTCACCGCGCTTGTGGTTGACGTAATACAGACCTGAAGTCGGTATACGTTACCGTCATTCTAATACTCAGATTATATTGCGTGTGAATAAATGTTGTTATCATGTACCGTGCATTTCGATATTAAAAGTATATATTGTACACATATAGTACTATCCAGAATGATATCATTATATTAAACGAACACGACTATATTCATCGTCACTTTTTTGTTCAAATTAAGGTTATTCGATACCGCTATTATCATAGCCGATTCAACAGTAGGTGATAGTGACAATGCATAACATTAGAGGGGCTTCATCAGATAGAGGCTTTGAGGGGAGAGGAAGGACCAGAAGGATGTGCATATGAGCATTGAGAGGGCATTCTTTTTTGTTATTACCATAGAATTATTTTTGGACTTAATGTGGTCCGTAGCATTAGCACGGGCAATATACTAGCTAGTATCACTTAAGTGTGAATTTACTCCACAGAGAACAAGTCTGCAACACACCCAAGAGCAGAGTATTGAACTACCATTTTCAAGCTCCAGCTTGCATTGCCTGCGAACCATAAGTTCCGGTTGGTGGCTTCAATCTGGACAAATGAGAGACCTTTAGTCCTAGTTGGGGGCCTCCAACCGGAAATACAAGGCCCTATGCCTTTTTAAGCCCTTCTCCCCCCCCCCCCCCCCCCCCCCCGCGCTATATCCATTCATGCTCTTCCTCTTGGTTTGGGTGTGGGGAGTTCATGCAAATTTTCTTCATGATTTGTGAAGGCTTTTAATTCCCTGCCCATCTAACTATTTTAAAGGTAAGAAACTTCATCCTCTCATCTTGCATTGCAAGTGTAGCTCATTTCATAATTTGGAAATAGAGAAATTTAAGGCTTTTTGTATTGAGAAAAATGTTAGAGTTTCTTTATTTTTTACATTATTTGAGCTTAAATTCACTTAAGGTTAGCATACGTAGATGAGATTTCTAGGGGCGAGCATATTATTACTCTCTCTTGCCAACAGCTATTTGTAGCTGCGTAAAGCAGGAGCCGATACCGCATCCGCCTCTACAATACGGTTTCAAATCATCCTGAAAAATCAATCTTGTAGTAGTGATGTCATCTATAGATCATTGAGTTGATAAATAAAATTAGATCTCTCAACGTAAAGTTTCACTTCAAGGTTTCATATGTTAGTATATCATTTGAATGTTCCATATAAACGGCCAATAGAAGTTGATGAATATATCTAGATGGAACTCAAATCCCCTCAGTGGAGTTTCATTCTAATTTCATGGCTTTTGCTAACTGCATACACCAAGTTTCATCCCTGTGAAACTCTATGCTTCTCTTTCCTTTTAAATTGCAGGTCATGTCATCACTTTTGCATGTGTGGCTTGTTATTTAACGAGAATAGAACTCATATGACACTTGCATTGAGAATGGCTTAAGGCAACAACCATCAAGTACATTAAGAGAGATGCGTTAAACTATCAAAGCAACGGGGCCTTTGCTTGTTACATATAGTGACCGCTGTCGAGAGTGAAAAGTGTAAGAGAAAAAAGTGACAGAAAGATTTTCATTGATGCAATTGTTTACATATTTATGTAAGCCCTAGCCACAATTCCAAGGGACATCCCTTTCTATCAGCAACAACTAATCCACATCATTAATTAATTAACTAATAAACTAATTCATCACTAATTCTAGTGTTTCTCATGATACTCCGTCTTGATCAGTTTCATTTTCTGATCATATAAACAATGCATGAATATCTCCTTAAAAGATCCCGTGGGAAAAATATAAGCAGAAATATAGGAAAAACATCTTTAAAAACCCCCCAAATGGAAAAATATAGGAGACAATGTTGTATGGCATATATGATTGCTTTGTAATGCATATTGGTACGAGAAACTCATTAGCAAAAGAGTGCAATGTTTATAATCTGAAGATTATATGTAGGTTATATCAAGGATTTACTCCCACTGATACTTGCAAATCTTTGAATCATCTCATACCTATTCTAAAAATGTATTTCTTGAATAATGGTGATGGTAAAGATTTTTTAAATAAATCTCCCTATTTCTCTGTAAGTCATGATGATAACATTATTTGGGAGCAGTGTGTTTTGTAATTTGCTCTGGCTTGCAAGTTTACCTAATTGCAATGTCAGATCTTGTGCAAATGTGACATACATGATACATTAGCGCTTCAATGGTACTGAAATATGGGATTTCTAGTCCCAATAACTCTTCATCGTCGTCCTTTTGTTTGAATTGATCTTTATTTTATTAAGAGAGCAAACACCGTAGGTGTTTTTAATGGGTATTGATGTTCTATAGAATTGTTTGACATATGCAGACTGTTGTACTAAAATTCCTGTAGGGTAATGTTCAAGCTGAAAGTCTAATTTTTCTTTGACCCAAATCTTTAATTTCAAATTCCATCTTAAGATGGTTGCGTGGTTTATCTATATCTTGTGTATTTCCAATGATATTGAGATCATCAACATTTGCAGATATATAATATGAGATCCAATTTTTTATGAACACACATGCGCAATTATCATTATTGCAAAAGCTCTTCTATAGAAGTAATTCCTTTAGTCGGTAGTATCACATTCTTCCCGACTAATTCAAGATATGTAATAAGTTTTGAAGTTTTATATAATACATTATGTTGCGAGAGTCATTCTTATTTGGAATATCAAATCCTTGTGGCATTTTCATGTAAATATCCAAATCTAGTAACCCATAGAGATTTATTGTGACAACATCCATGAGATGCATGGATATACCTTGTTGAACCCACACGGGCCGACGTTTAGACGTGATGACTGGTCACAACAAATTGCCAAACTGTGCTAGGGGGCTCCTATTCATCTTGTGAAAGATAGATAAGGCATCTATCTTTAAAGTCCATTTTGGTCTAATTATCTGCTGCAAATATGTTCAACACTTTAATAGGATTAATTGAACATTTTGTTAAGTATATTCAACATTTGATTTTTTAAATGTTGAAATTGTAAAGATAAAATGTTGAAATTGGAAACACAAAATGTTAAAAATGGTATAATAAAAATATTGAAGGTTTCTTCTCTGGCGGCAGCGTGTGTGGGCGTGGCGCGCAACTGCAACACGGCTGTAGCCCGGCAGCGCCAGCAGCAGCGCATGCAGCAGCACAGCAGCGGGCTAGCGCCTACAGCAGCACAGCAGCGCCGCAGCGGCAGTAGCGCGGAACCGCAGCGGCGTGAGGCGGGCAGGGGCGCTGTGGCGGACGGGCGAGCGCGGCACTCGCGACCGGCGGGCGGGGCGTCGGCGCATGGTGTGAAAGGGAGGAGAAAGAAGAAGAAAGTTAGGACTTAGAAGATCTAATGGATAAGATGATTTGCACGAATCTCAAACATTGGAAGGTAGGGAAGAAAAAATCTTCCCAAAGATATATATGTTTTCTATGGTGCTGGCCCATGGCTTAGACGACCAATCAATCATTCACCGAGCTTGGATTGGGCTAGATGGGCTGGGCCCTCCTAATACGCGCGCGCGTGCCAAGAGCCAAAGTAGCAAACGATTTCCGACAAGGCATATATTTCCTTTTTTTAGTCAACTGAACATATACGACGTAAGTATGAGTCATTTCCTTTCCGGCTTTCCGCACACTGACCACGGCATGTGCATTTTCTTTCCGCGCCCAGTGTGGTTCGGTCGTGACCAACCCACCGTGCCTATCCAAATCATATAGACAATTTAGATACATAATAAATTTATAAATAAAATATACACAAATATTTTAATAAAAATTATTTATACAACAAAGTTATGTAAAAATAATAATACCGAACATATTTGTATAGCAAGATTATATACATAACTTTTATAGAAATAAAATGTATAATAAACTTTGTTGAGAATAACAAATAAAATTGGAGAAAAAGTTGTGCAAATGCAACACTAAAAAAATTGTAGATATAACTTATGTAGGAAAGATGTAAAACTTGAGCAAAAAAAAGGTTAGAAAAGTTTTCCTAATAGACAATGTTATCTAAGTTATATTTATAACTTTTTTAGGACAATAACTTTTTCAGATTAATATAATATCAAAAAGAGAAAAAAAGAAAATGGATAAAAGTAGAAAAAAAAGTAGGACTCACCACGTGACCTGACGGCCAGTGTCGCGCCTCTGCGGATTCGCCCTCCCCTACAGAATGAAAAATCGTTGGTGGAGCCCACCCACGTGAAGGCCGGTCAGGAATCGAGCGCCAGAACGCATGCTAGCGCTCTCACGCGGAATTGGATTTCCGCCATTTGGCCCACAATTGCTGCCACACGAAAAAGAAGATGGAAGCCGGCCCGTAATACTTAGGTCTCTGATTTCGTTTGCCTTTTCTTGATTTCCATCATCAATTAGTCATGTGATTTTTTTTACCCATGTTTTCACGGTGGATCAGCGTCCTAGAATCACTGAGCTACTCTGGTTTCAAACTCTCCTTGCTTGATTGATGAAATCATTAATACAGGCCTACTTAAAATGCTGGTTATTATGGAGCGTCCATCCACGCTTGAAAAGATTAGCCCACGTGGGCGCCGAGCTTAAAATTTGCAGATCGTTCCTGTTGTTTGTCCTCACTGAATTTTATGGAACCTAATTAGGTGCTGCGATTTAGGTGCCGAACTTCAATTTCTTTTATGGAACATTTTTTAGGATCAATTACAGCTTCAGTTCTTTCTTGTCTGTCCTTATTGAACCTTTTGAAGTCTTTTGTATGCTCAACTTTAGGTACTGCTCCCTCAGTCATTCCAACTTTCTTAGAAAGTCAAAACATTTTGAGTTTGACCAAATTTATCTAATAATAAAGTACTAACATCTATGATACCAAATAAGTACCGCTAGATTCTTCACTAAATATATTTTTCATAGTATATCTATTTAGTGCCATAAATCTTTGTAACCCTGTCTATACTTTAGGTCAAACATAAAATAGTTTGACTCTCTAAAAAAGATGGAATGACCTATAATTTAGAAAGGACGGAGGGAGTAGTAAAACCTAAAAATGTTATGTTCTTTTAAAATGTTTAATTTATAAAAATATGCCATTTAGGAAAGTAGGAGGGGGAGGTTCCCATCTTAATTTTCACTAGTGAAAAAGAAGTATACTCAGTTATCACTAACGTGCACCTGATCTAGCTTTCTAATCGAAGCATACTCCACGTGTATTTGTAGTACAGCTAGTTTGCTCCTCCCACATCTCAATCAAAGAGGACAGCTAGAGCCCGATCTAGTGGAAGATGCATACTCCGATCCGTATATAGGATAGGATATAGCGAGAGCCCGATCTAGTAGTCACGGCAGCAAATGGTAACGTGAGGATTGGGAGTGTGGGTCGGGCTCGTTGACTTGCTCGAGGTCACTTTCACAAATACTCTCAATTGATCCATCCAGCTCCTCAACAAGAAGAAAACATTATTTTAGCAAAATTTCTATTTTAACAGGCGAGGCGCCTCTTGGCAAACAACCACGCTCTAATAATACCCAACATTTTTCGATGTGCTCTAAAATAACAATAGCCACGAATTGGGAGACAGGTCCTTCAAAATCATCTTGCTCTAGAGCGTGGTTCGTGTTATACTGATGGTAAATCATCTTGCTGCATAAAACCTCCTGGCCTTTAACTAATTCTCACCCGTGGTCCCTAACTGCAACAAAACAGAGGCAGTTGAGTTACAATGCCCGCTTTGGTTAACTATTACCCGAGGCAGTTATGTTAGGTTGATCGCCTCGGTTAATATATATTAACCATGGCGGGTATTTTAAGAGTGCCTACCTCGGTTAATATATTTTTGCGAGATGGTTTTCGTAGCCGTCTCGATTAATAAAGATAACTGCCTCGGTTAATAAAATATAACCGCTTCGGCTAATGTTTGGCATTAATCGTGGCGGTTGGAATTCCTGCTCGCCTCCGAGAGCCTTTTTAAAGGTCGTGGTTAATTTTTTTTATAGTAGTGCACTTACACTTTGTTCTTCAGAACATTTGGAAGGACGATGGTGCGGTATGACTTTGGCGGCGAGGTGGAGCGCCTGTTTGTTCGACGAAATGCCACTGTTCGTTGACGTATAAGAGCGACATAGAAGAGCGAGGTGTTACACTCATGCCAATGGCTGGCAAGCTTCGATTCGCTTCTCTGCTTGACGCCACCTGGGTTCAACTATGGGAAACTGAGGTCGATTCGGATGGGGTGATGGACTGGGTGGAGAAAGGCCAGCTAAACATCCCTATTCCTAGCGTCCACTGACTGATTGTCTTTGCACCAACCGTGCTGTTGTTCATCACAAAACAAGTTGTCCTCAGTGTTAGCATTCAGACCAGACTGCTCAACGAATTCGCGAGCAGACAAGAAAAAGTTGGACTGTTGTTCCTCTGATGAGCTTCTACACTCCAGCCCCCAGGTAACTATCATGTTTATGTCTACTATTACTGGTCATGCATTCAGATCATGTGCACTTTGAGCAATCCAATGTGTTTACAATCAATTTATGTCTTTTTAGATTGTTGTGACCAGAAGATGCCACGTCATGATGACAGGAGGAACCTTATGGCTAAACATTGTCCAGTTTGATTGATGGAGAAATTGATGATATCTGAAATTGTACCCCTATTGCTCAAGGAGCATGTGATTCGCCTGTTTCTTACTTTTGTTCCTGGTGTTTGTCGAGTCACCCAGGTTTGTTAAACACGCTTTCAGTGCAGATATGTTTCTTTGGGGGTTAACATTTCTGAATAAACGATCATTTTGACCAATAATGAAGTAGTTAGCTTTAGTATTCATTGTCTCTTGAATGAGATTTGTCTACTAACTACTTTTAGCATACTACTCTCTGTTAGGCCAAACCAACATTTAAACTAGCGGATTAAGTCATTTAGTTGTTAGTGTTTGTGGAGCCTAGCTTATCCATTTATCGGTTCTATAAATAGCATGTGTTGAGAAATCGACGCCCTTAACCTTCGACACTGATTTCCGAGAAGCGATACTGAAGTAGTGTGATATCACTTTTTCCATGGACCCTATACCCACACTACACTAAGAAGATTTTCACCTCGACACTAATAACTTTATATGGAAAATCAACTCTCTATTCATATAACTTAGTACAACACAAGACTCTTGCACTTTTTATGTGGCTACCCTACCATAACACTATATATGGCAATCTTGTTATCTCCTACTTACCTCTTATGCCGTGGTATGACAAGAGGAGAGGGGGAGTACCCCCTATTTATAGGACTCCACGACTCATATGGTTTTTCTATATGTCCATCTTGTCACACTTCTTTGCAAAATATCTAACTTTAGAATTTTTCTCATACTTACCTAATCATACAAATATCTAATTTCTAGAGTATTACATATTTCATCATGAAGCATGGTACACATGGTTTGTGCATACTCTCTAATCTTGTAGAAGCTTACGATGAAAATATGGAATACTCTAGAAATTAGATATTCGCTGGCCTAACAATGGAGCACGGCTGGAATCGGCCGGCGAGAGGACATCTGGCACTTGGAGGAGAGCCCTGTTTAGGCAGTGTAATCCGAGTTGAAGTTGTATTTCAGTAAAAAATTAATTAGGATTTTGACTCCTAATGGAGCAAGCTTTTCCTTCCTATAAATATAAAGGGTCATGGCCGATTGAGGGCATCCTATCCATAAAAAACAAATCAATCCACTATTTTTTATGATTTTTATTTTTTCTCTTTGCCTTAACCTTTTCAATCTCAATATGTTGTTCTTCCTTCATCTCCATGGCATTTGAGGACATCCTAGCTTGCCGAGCCTAAGGCAATCCAACGTGCGCTTGCCCTGATAGGGTTCCTACTGGGCGAGCATTCATTGAATCTTTGTCGTGCTCCCTGGCAAAACCGGTCTGACCGGACACCAAATCGGTCTGACCAGATCTCGTGGAGGCGCTGCAAGGAGCCATTTGTGTTCTTGTGTTGGTCAAGCTTTATTTGTCCTTATCAAATTTGTGTTTGTAATTGCTTTTTTCTAAATAAAAAATATGCTCAGGCACGATCGCAAATTTATTTTTACAAACTAGTCTATGGAGAACCCATCCAGCAATCACCAAATCACCTACCAATTTGCCCAAGAATCGCCACCAGAAGACGATGAAGTGGAATGTAAACCAGAACTTTTCCCCTTGCTACAGTAAATAAGGGCGAAAAGGAGTCGGAACCGCTTTCCGCTTTCCGGCGGCGATTCCGCCGATCTCTTCCGTCTCCGGCGGCTGGTTCGGCGCCGGAGATGGTAGTGGATCGGGGAATCGTCGTGCGGCTGTGAATAGACTAGGTAGTTTAGTATCTAGGTCTTCGTCTTCCTCACCGTCGGCGTCGAGGGTGGAGGAACGACCTCCGGGGTGGCGTTTCTGCCACGCTGCCGGCGAATAAGTTTGCAGGCTGGGCCTGGGGCCTCGGCGACGAGTTTGCTTCTCCGTGGAGTCTCTGCTGATGGCGGCGGCGGCGACCACGACGCCGTATCTGGGTATGGGGTCCGCTGGAGGTTAGCCCTTTTGCTTTTGGTTCTCTCTGTCCTCCTTGCGAAAGGGAGGCGGAAAGTCTTCCCGGCAGTGGGATCTCTTTCCGGGCTGCTGTGGGTCGTGGCAGCTGCGGACCTTTCTTCAGGCTGGCGAGGTCACCGGTGGCGGTGTTGGTCGGCGGAGGCGCGTCATCCTTGGTGGCAGTGGCCGGTGCCGATCTTATGTTTCCAGGATGCGGAGGAAGCTGCAGGTGCTGTGGTTTGCAGGAGGACGGATCGAGCTCGACCTTCCCGCGGCGGCTGCTGTCGTCGACGGAGAGCTTTGATCCAGAGCCAAGGGAGCTCGGCGTGCGGCCCCGACCGATGGAAGTTCAGCGTCGGCTTTAGCTCGTCCGTGGCGGTCGGCGTCTTATGCAGTTCTTTTCAAAGCCTTCGTGCGATGGAGTTCCCTTTGGTCTCGGGTTCGGCGGCGGGGGGGGGGGATTCTTCAATCTCCTGTCTAGATAGGGTCCAAGGACTTTGTTGTATTTTTTGTTTTATTAGAGGCCCTTTCTGCTAGTAGGGTTGGACAGCTGTCCTTTGTATTCCTGTACGGAATACTTGTATGTGTATGTTTTCCTTTAACTATTAATACAGGTATGCTTCATAAAAAAAAAAGAATCGCCACCAGAACAGAACCCTATAGCCGCCGTCAAAGGAAGCCATCGAGTCACAGATGTTTTTACATGGGGGAAGCCAAAGCGAAACGATGTGTCTCTGCAAAACTATATGGGCTGAAACGGGCCTGCAGAACGGAAACTTACAGAAACAGCCCATATGGAATGCTTCTGAATCGGAGTCTCGTTCGCCAGCAGCAGCAGCAGCGAGCGCCCAGCGCTCGAGCTGCGCCGGCAGGGAGCGGTGCAGCCCAACTGCCCAAGGAGCAGGCCGACGGGAGCAGCAGGTCCATCTGCTTGTTAATTTTTTGTGCATGTTTACTTCTGGCTCTCATAATAATTAGTTCTAATCCTTTAGCTCTTATGCATGATAATCTTTGTACTTCATAATCCGTGTTAACCTTTGAATGTTTAGTTAATAACTTGTGGTTACGGTTGATTAGTGCTAGCTTTTTTGGCGAGTCTCTTACTCGGCTCTTTGGATAAGTTTTGCTCCCGCTTGACTCTAAGTTGTGCCAGTCATTGTTGAATCATCGCTTGGTTGGTTAAGTGAACTTGTGAAGAAATCTCTTTGCAAGTCTTTTTGGAAAAGTTTTTTTTCGGCACTTCGATAAATCGTTGCTTCCGCTTTGTGATGTGCCTTGCTCGAGTGAATAGCTTTTCGCTTGCTTCCATTTTGTGTCTGAGTTTTTTCTAATCGTTCCAAGGATTAGAAGCGAGGCGTATCAGGTTGAATTTGAGACATAAGCTTTGTTCTCATCGAGAAATTTTTTTAAGGGCTCTCCTCCCTTTCTGGCCGCCGTTTCCGGTCCTTCAAGGTCTCTATATATATGGGTGATGGGCGTGGTTGCTCATTCCTGAGGCTTTGATGGTCTTGCCACTACATCTCCCTAATACAATCAATAAAAGAACAATCTAACACACATAAATAAATGAGAAATAAAAAATATCTTGAACAGTATACAATAATCATTACAACTTAATCAACTAATTTGATCGGACCCGAAGAGACTAAGCCCTGCAAAAAAAGATAAATATTTTTCCCATCACGAAAACATGGTTATCACCATGAGATTTTATCCACCTGTATGACGTCTCGGTAAACAATAGTGCTGCAAGAGAAGATGTCGAAGAAAAGATAAAAATGAGAGTGCTAAATGTAGTGAGCCGGATTCACAAGAATTCAGTGATCTTATGCATGCCGATATAGCTTGATAAACCGATTAAAAAACTGATATCAGAAACCAAAGAAAACAAAACGAGCTAGCTGCAGACCTCTCGTGCTAGATCGG
The DNA here is from genome assembly GCF_016808335.1 of Panicum virgatum. Taxonomy (NCBI): domain Eukaryota; kingdom Viridiplantae; phylum Streptophyta; class Magnoliopsida; order Poales; family Poaceae; genus Panicum; species Panicum virgatum. Next base: position 17,272,614 of record NC_053141.1, on the reverse strand, counting down.
CCTTCTCGTCGCCTCGTTGGTCAGGATAGTTAGTGAGTACACAGTCAAGTTATTAATCATGGATGCTAATGATTTAGCCTCATTTTTTCAACTGCCTTTATCAGAGCAAGCACATGAGGAGTACAATGTCTTACAAAACCGACCGCAGTCCGCAGCTGGTCCCGTATGCCAGTGCAGTGCCTGATCAATGGGTGTTCATCTAGGGAAATAGCAAATACAGCTCACAGAAATTCTATGGCTTGGCTTTCAAACACCTGCAAGTACCCCCAAGTCCCCAACTTTTTCTTTGGTCTCGAGATCAAAATAATGCACACCCGGCCTAAAGTTTTTTTGCATGGTTGATCCTTCTGGATAGATTGAACACCAGAACCATGCTGCGTAGAAGAAACTTTAGCGTCCAGCCTAATACCAATTGTGTGATGTGCAATAACATGGTTGAGGAAGATATATCACGCGCCCATCTATTTTTCACCTGCCCTTTCCCCACAGCATGTTGGCAGCAGCTGGGTCTTCATTGGACCAATACAAATTGCATTCACCAACGACTTGCACGAGCAAAACAGACGATGCATCCAGCTGCCTTTCTTCATGGAGATCTTTATGATAGCAACATTATATGGGAATTATGGAAACTGAGGAATGGGAAAAAATATTTGAAGGACAAAGAGCTTCTTTCAACCTTTGGACTGTGCGGTTCAAAGATCAAGTTATCCTACAACTTCATAGAGTTAGGGATGACGCTAGGCCCATAGTTTTACAATGGCTAGAAAACACTATATCATTTTCTCTCTCCTCCTCCACCCTGTAAGTACCTCCGGTAGGTTGTACATATCTCTTTTCTTTTGAATACAATGTTGTGGGGAACTCTCCCACAGTTTAAATTTAAAAAAAAGTTAGTGACTATAGGAGCGCCATGCACTAGGGTCCAGGAACCAGGCTCTGTGCATACGCATATAGAAAATATGAATTCCAATGGCTTTTGCTACTATAAACCTTCCCAACCATGATTTTTTATTCTATTAATTCTATTCACTTATATTCGCATAGAAATAACAAATTCTAACGATATTAGTTAAAAACACAGTGGGTTCCATCGTTTCTATATGGTTCCCCTTTAAACGGCGAGGCCCTCTCTAAACACTGGAGCCTTTTCTTTCATTAAAAGGTATTGTGAACTTGTATAGTTCACATTCTTTGGCTCTAGCTATCCATTATAGAGTAAATAGCTCTTTTCACAATAAGAGTTATTCATACAATGGCAATATTTAATTATGAAAGTTGGCTTCTAGCATGGGCTGGCCACAGCCCACAACATGCAGAGTACACATGAAGTAAATCGAAAACTACTCGATCGAGTGTTAGGAATTCCATATTTCGTTTGGTGCGGGACGTGTAACATGCATGAATGAGCCTGTCATTTTTTCCACGTGTACGCCATTATATATCTCATACTACAGCTGTCTTATATCTCTTCGTCGCAACTCAATTTCTACCACCGTCCAACGGCATGAAGAGTCACGAGAATAGGACAAAGAGCGGATAACCTGTATTAGTAGGGAAAATTCTGTCTCATTAAGCAAGAATGGTAGGCACAAGGAAATACAGAACCATTGGCCATTCCTCGTTCTGTGATTCTCTCATAACATGATTGGTCCTAAAAAATTTCTACTCCGATTTGAAATACCATTGTGTGTCACTCGGTTAGGACAAGCAGGCTATGTCTAGCTAGTAGTTAGTCATCTTCTTGTTTCTCTGATTCAGCGCCCTGTCAGACAAAGATAATTCTATAATTGTGGAGTGTGGATTTGCACAAAAATAAATGCTACTTTATCCTGCTGTTACTGTTATTGGCTGCTGCTGGATGCATCAGCAGACTCTCGCTTTATGTTATTAATTTCCATTTATTCTGAAACAAGATCACATATAAATTGGTCGTGGTACCAAACTGTTACCCCATACTCCTATAGTTTATACACTGGTTAGTGTAGAAACTAGAAAGGTAGATGGGTGCTCAATTATTTTCATTAATTGCAGTGCAACAATAATAGCTTTGTTTTCGAAAATGGGGGCAACAAGGCTAGATTACAACAGTAGCTATAATTAAGCTTTCTATGAGCATATAAAACGGCCGGTCACCTCCAAGACAGGGACCCCGCAGAAACCATTGTACATTTATACATGTATATATAATAAGAATTGTGGTAGATATCTGATCTGATGCATGACAGATTTATCGAGAACAAGTCTATATGAAACCATGAACAACTAATGAGGATCCACAAAGTCATTATTCAGGCTCCAATAATCACCTTTTTTATATTTACCTTTGGTGTTAATAAGTGTGATCATGATCTGCAACAGGTACAAAACTGCTGGTTTCGTACTCTTCTTTCTTTTCTGCATGCAATCTCATTGTTATACAAAATGCGTAAATACTATGCAAATTTGTGCTTTAGTTATGTTCATCGTTTTCACAAGAAGCAAGGACCTTTCTTGCCAACTTTATTCATAGATAATATACATACAGGCTTTCCCATATGCATGCACACGCACATACTACTCGCCCTCACTCGCATAGTATACATGTTGTCGTTCATACTTGTTACAGAGAAGCAGCACCTTTATTCGGCAATATAGTATAGGTATGGCGCTGCATACATGCACCCACGATATCTAGAGTTCGTTGTTCCAGACCTGGCGGACGACAAGCTAGGTGCACGGGCCGCTCTGGCATCCTGAGCCACAGTAGTCGCCGCCAAGGCCGCAGTACCCGAACCGGTTGCAGCAGAGGTTGTCGCTGCACGTCAGGCCACCGGCCTGGCCGCCGCACTGCGGCTGGGCCTGAGTGATCATCCCAGTATAAGCAAGGAGCAGTAAGCCAAGAACGAGGACTTTGAAGCGCATCTAGGCTGATAGATGCTAATGGTAAGTTTCAGTGATTAATGACAATCGTATGCGACTAACGTATGTTTTGAAGGAAATATTAATGATTAGTTAAGTCTCATATGGAATGTGAAAAGAGACCCCTCAATTCGAAACAACCATGCGTGCCAAGGACTCATTTTCAAAGATTAAGGACCTTTCTAGTCTCAAGTGTCACAAAGAGATGAAGGACACTTGATTTAGATAGGGTTTATAGTTTTTAGTTCTTGACCGTACTATTAAGAGGGGTTCATGAGTTAGTAGCTTGATCAAAATTGAGTTGGCCTTAGAAATCAAGCATACTCACTCAAAAACAGCCCAAGATGGTCAATAGAAGTCAACACAACGCTTGGAAGAAGAAACCATCGAAGTTACATTCGAATCCAAGTCAATTCAGCTGAAAACAAAGAAAAACAGCAGCACCGGTTGAACCGGTGCCCTAGCGTCGGAGCATCCGATGCTTGGCGGAAGGACCGATGCCCTGTCGGTTTATCTTCTCTGGATGCAGGCAGGAATTAAGTCAAAAACTCTATAGCACCGGTTGAACCGATGGTCAAAAGATAAGCACCGGTGCATTGGATGTACCATGATCCAGAGAGCATGTTTTGGTGGACTTCAACTTCTCTTCAGCACCGGTTGAACCGACGCTTCAGAATCAAAGCACCGGTGCATTAGACGTCCTATGTTCCAGAGAGCTTGTTTGTGTTGATCAGTGAACCTCTTCAGCACCGGTTGAACCGATGCCTCTACGAAGCATGCACCGGTGCAATGACGCAAGCCTGGATACTGTGTCAGAACCCCAACGGCTACAATTTGGACACAGAGAGACCGGTTGAACCGACGCCTCAAATCTGACACCCATCGGTTCTTCCGGTGCTCACGGTTTTTCTGCAGTGGACTTCCAACGGCTATGTAACTCTTTCCACTCTATATAAGGGCACCCCATGGCTCATTTCAGTTGCCTTTGACATCCTGAATACTTAAGGCCACCCTTGAGAAGAAGAGAAAGTGCTTTGAGCAAACAAGAGAAGATCTAGCATTTTGTTTGTGCTTCAACCTTGAATAATCCATCCTTTGCAAGTGTAGCAAGTGTGCTTGAGTTAGGGCCAACTGAGTGTAGGTCAAGTGAAGGCTTAGGAGCTTGTTACTCTTGGTGTTTGACGGCACCTAGCCGGTCTTGGTGATCGGGAGGTTCTTGGTGAGCTCTTGGAGTTTGTAGGAGCCCCAAGACAAGAAGATAGTACACGGTGTGAAGCTCGCCGTTCCGGAGATGGAGAAGGAGCATTCTTAGTGATCACTTGCTTCTTGGTGGAGCAAGGGAGCTATACCCTTGTGTGGGTGCTGCAACGTGGATTAGGGGGGGAGCGTCAACTTCTCGATACCACGGGAAAAAAACCGGTTGTCTCGTGTCCTTTACTTTTACTTCAAGCAATTAATTTCTTTTATTGCTATTCTCGCTTTTAATTGCTTGTGGCTTGACTAGGACAACTTGCATGGTAGCGTGAGCTCTTGCTTAGGTTTTGATCTTGCTAGTGTGCATCCATCTAGGCAAAACGATCATGATAGTGTGTTTACCTACCTAAGGACCCTTTGCTAGCGTGCTCTAGTGATTAGGTTTCGAATTTGTAGATTGGGCAATACTAGTCTAGCCTAAGGACTAGATAGAAATTCGAAAAAGTCTCAATTCAACCCCCCTTCTTGGGCCACGATCCTTTCAATTGGTATCAGAGCGAGGGCTCTCTTTTTAGGCTTAAAATTCTAGAGTATGGCCGGGGGAAGTGGTGGTCCACCCAAGCTCGATGGGAGAAACTATGCTTATTGGAAAGCTCGCATGGCGGGTTACCTTGAGGCTATTAATCCCATCGCTTGGGCGGTCACGGAGAAACCTATAGTCAGTCCTTGGAATGAAGACCAAGTCAAATATGGTGCTAGAGCAAAGAATGCTTTATTTGATGCTCTTAGTGAGGAGATCTTTGCTCGTGTTCATAGCAAAAAGACCTCTCATGAAATTTGGGAAGCACTTGAAGCTATCTATGTTGGTTCTAAAAAGCTTCGTGAAGAAAAATATCAAGTGCTTAAGGAAAAACTTAATGAATTCAAAATGCTTCCAAATGAGTTAGTTGAACAAATGTTTGCTCGATTGAATGTGCTTATTGAGGACATTAACGCTCTTGAAATTTCTCCTTTGTCTAATAGTGACATCATCCGGAAGATCCTACATTGTCTACACAAGCCTAAGTACAACATCGTCACCTCATTGCTCTATGAGAAGGATCTTGAAACGCTTGAAGTAAGTGATGTTGTTGGGAAGATTCGGTCTCATGAGATGTTCCTCTTGGGAGAAGTTGATCCACCGCAAGACAAGAAAGATCTTGCACTCAAAGCTAAGAGTGATCATAAGTCCAAGAAAAAGAACAAGTGCAAAGCTCCATCACCAAGCTCAAGCGAAGATGAAGCTAACGAAGATTCAAGTGATGAAGATGGTGATGTTGAGCTAGCACTTCTCATGAGGAAGACCTCCAAGATGATGTCAAGGTTGAACAAGAGAGGGTACAACTATGACCCCAAGAAAAACAAGTTTCGTACCCGGAAGAGCAAGGACAATGTCAAGAAAGTCTGTTATAATTGTGGCAAATATGATCACCTCTCATATGATTGTCCGGAGCCTTCAAAGCTCAGCAAGAAACAAGAAGATAATGACAATCAACATAAGTCATCAAAGAAAAGTCATGATAAGAAGGACCACAAGAAGAAAAGGTCTTTCACAAGAAAAGAGAAGGTCAAGGCTTTCCTTGAAGAATGGATCACGGATGGTGAATCCTCAAATAATGACTCAAGTGATGAAGAATCAAATAAAAAGATTGTGGGGATTGTCATACATGATGATGAAGATGATGGTGATTAGGCACCTCTACCTCCACCACCCATGTGCTTCATAGCAAGAGGTAACTCCAAGGTGAGTGATGATGAAGACTCCTCTAGTGATGAAAGTGAACATTGCTTATCTCCTAATGAAGTGCAAAACATCCTAGATGAGTACCAACAAGTGATCAAGAAGTACAAATCAAAATGTAAAGTTCTTGAAATTGAATATGCCAAGCTTAAGGCCTCAAATAATGAGTTGATTGTTAGGCATAATGAGGTAGTAGAAACTCATGATACAAGCATTGTTCCTAGCAAGCAACTTAAAGAGGAGCATGACAAGCTACTTGTTAAGCATGATGAATTGAATGTTAAATATGAGGAAGTAATTGTGCTTAACAAGTCTCTTACTTCATGCAACAAGAAGCTTAAGCTTGATTATGCTAATTTAAATATGAAGTATCAAGAACTTGACCTTGCCTTTGATGCTTTGGATGAAGAACTAAAAGAAACACAAAAGAAAGTCATCAAAGTCAATATAGCTACTTCTTGTGATGATCTTGTGGAGTTGTCTCACCCTACTACTTGTCATCATGCTTCTCCTTCTTGTTCAAAGACTAACCATGATAGGGAGAAACAACTTGAGGAGGAACTTGAAAGCATGACCAAATGCGTGTTCAATGTGACAAGAGGAGAATACTTGCATAAGGAAATTCTCAATGGGACAAGAGGAGAATACTTCCACAATGCAAGGCACTATGAGACAAATGGACTTGGATCATTTCCCAACCCTCTGGAAAATTATCCCAAGTCGCCGGAGCTCAAGGCATGCTTCACCAAGGAAGTTGGCTCATATTGTCAACATTGTCAAATCACCGGGCATCACACAAGGGAGTGTCCAATTCCTACTCGTCCACCTCCTACCTTGCCTCCTAATTACAAGTCTCAATTCAATGAAAATCATTTCTTGTTAAGCAAGCTTAAAAGTGGTAAGGTTAAGGCAAAGTTTATTGGCACTCATATTAAGGGAAGCTACCACGCCAACTATGGGTTCCTAAAGCTTTAGTAACTCATGTCAAAGGACTCAAACTTGCTTGGGTTCCCAAACCTCAAAAGTGATTCATTTGTGTGTAGGTGAACTACAAAGCCGGTGGCAAGCATTGGGTGCTTGATAGCGGATGTACACAACACATGACCGGCTATGTAAAGATGTTCACCTCATTAGATGAAGATGTGGGCGATTATGAACATGTCACCTTTGGTGACAACTCAAAAGGAAAAGTGGTAGGTTTGGGTAAGGTAGCCATTACCAAGGATCTTTCTATCTCTAATGTGTTGCTTGTTGAGTCGGTTAGCTTCAATTTGTTATCTATTGCTCAACTTTGTGATTTAGGACTAATATGCACCTTTAGTGATAGTGAGGTTGTAGTGACAAGCAAGGAGGACAAGAGCTTAATATTCAAAGGATTTCGACATGGTAACATTTACCTTGTTGACTTCTCATCTAATGATGCAAGCTTGGCGACATGTCTCTTCTCCAAGAACTCCATGGGTTGGCTTTGGCATCGCTGCATTGCTCATATTGGCATGAGCCAACTCAAGAAGGCCTTCAAACGAGGTATGGTGGTTGGTGTTAAAGATGTTACATTTGACAAAAACAAGTTGTGTAGTGCTTGTCAAGCCGGGAAGCAATTTGCATCATCGCATCCCATGAAAGCTTATTTGTCAAACATCAAGAAGCTTGGAGCTACTACACATGGATCTCTTTGGGCCAACCACCTACAAAAGTCTTGGCGGTAATCTCTATTGTCTTGTAATTGTTGATGATTATTCTAGATATGCTTGGACTTTCTTTTTAGAGGACAAGAGCAAGACTATGGGGATCTTCAAGATTTTTGTCAAGCAAGCTCAAAATAAATTTGAGTCAAGTGTTGTGAAGGTCTGGAGTGACAATGGCACAGAGTTTAGGAACACTCAAGTAGAAGAGCTTTGCAACGACTTGGGGATCAAGCATGAGTTTTCATCAACATACACACCCCAACAAAATGGAGTGGTGGAGAGGAAGAACAAGACATTGATCACTCTTGCAAGAGCAATGTTGGATGACTATGGCATCTCACAGAGATTTTGGGCGGAAGCCATCAACACCGCATGCCATGCATCCAACCGAGTTTATCTTCACCGCTTCTTGGGAAAGACACCCTATGAGCTTCTCATTGGGAGGAAGCCCAACATCTCTTACTTCCGGGTGTTTGGTTGCAAATGCTACATCTTCAAGAAAAGGAAACACCTAGGCAAGTTTGAAAGTAGATGTGATGTTTGTTTTCTTGTTGGTTATTCATCAAACTCCAAAGCATATCGAGTATTCAATAGTGCTACAAGCAAGATTGAAGAAACTTGTGATGTGGAGTTTGATGAGACTAATGGCTCCCAAGGGGAAGTTTTCTCTTGTGATGATGTAGGTGATGAACCACTTCGAGAAGTCATGAAGAACATCACTATTGGGCAAGTCAAGCCAAAGGAGGAAGTAGAAGAGCTACAAGCCTCATCCACTCAAGTTGAAGCCACTTCCAAGGACAACTCAAAGGATGAAGACAAGTCTACACCATCACATCACCATGATGAGTCATCCGATGAAAAAGATGATGCCTCACCTCCTTTCCATGATGCCCAAGATGAACAAGTGGTTGAAGAACAACTTCCATTTGATGACACGCACATCACAAGTGAACAAGCTCAAACTCAAGATCAAGATGACGAATCACTAGAAGAATCAACGTCTCAAGCACAAGAGAGGCTTACAAGAACTTCTAGAAATCATCCCATTGACTTGGTCATGGGTAACCCCTCCGGTGGAGTAAGAACTCGTAGACGTCAATATGCCTCTTTTTGTGAACATTACTCGTTTGTTTCTTGCTTGGAACCCACAAATATAGATGAAGCTCTCGAGGACTCGGATTGGGTGATAGCCATGCAAGAAGGGCTCAACAACTTCACCCGCAATGAAGTTTGGGTTCTTGAAGAACGTCCTCAAGACAAGAATATCATTGGTACCAAGTGGGTCTTCCGCAACAAATAAGATGAGCATGGTGTAGTGATTCGCAACAAGGCAAGACTTGTGGCAAAGGGCTTCGCACAAGTTGAAGGGTTGGATTTTGGTGAAACATTTGCCCCCGTTGCAAGACTTGAAGCCATCCGTATCCTTTTAGCGTACGCTTCACATCATAACATGAAACTCTTTCAAGTGGATGTGAAGAGTGCGTTCTTAAATGGCTTTATTAATGAGTTGGTGTTTGTTGAACAACCTCCCGGGTTTGAAGACCCTAGATATCCTAACCATATTTATAGGTTGCACAAGGCGCTCTACGGGCTCAAACAAGCGCCAAGGGCTTGGTATGAACGCCTTCGTGACTTCCTTGTCAACAAGGGCTTCAAGATCGGGAGGGTGGATACAACTCTATTCACAAGAATCATCAATGAAGAGCTATTCGTATGTCAAATTTATGTTGATGATATCATTTTTGGTTCAACTAACCCCACTCTTTGCAAAGAATTTGGAGAAATGATGGCTAGGGAATTCGAGATGTCCATGATCGGTGAGCTCAATTTCTTCCTTGGGTTTCAAATCAAGCAATTGAAGGAAGGGACCTTCATCCATCAAGAAAAGTATACAAAGGATATTCTCAAGAAATTCAAGATGGATGATTGCAAGCCGATCAAGACTCCAATGCCAACTAATGGACATCTTGACTTGGACGAGGGAGGTAAATCGATTGACCAAACTCTCTATCGTTCCATGATTGGATCACTTCTTTACCTAACCGCATCTAGGCCCGATATCATGTTTAGCGTATGCATGTGTGCCCGCTTTCAAGCTAATCCTAAGGAATCACACATTAGTGCCGTTAAAAGGATCCTTAGATATCTCAAGCATACGCCTAGCATAGTCTTGTGGTACCCCAAAGGCGCTAGTTTTACACTCTTGGGATACTCGGATTCGGACTTTTCCGGATGTCGTGTGGATCGCAAGAGTACATCGGGTGGGTGCCACTTGCTAGGGCGTTCCTTAGTCTCTTGGTCGTCAAAGAAACAAAATTCCGTGGCCTTGTCAACCGCGGAGCCGGAATACATTGCCGCCGGGACTTGTTGTGCTCAAATCCTCTACATGAAGCAAAGCCTCTTGGACTATGGTGTAGTATTAGATAGGATTCCGCTCCTTTGTGATAACGAGAGTGCCGTTAAAATTGCTAATAACCCGGTTCAACACTCTCGTACCAAGCACATAGATATTCGCCATCACTTTCTAAGAGATCATGTGGCAAGGAATGATATACTACTTTGTGGTGTTCGTTCCGAAGATCAATTGGCGGATATCTTCACCAAACCTCTAGATGAGAGCACCTTCTGTAGGTTGCGAAGTGAGCTTAACGTTTTAGATGCTTCTAACGTCATATAAATGTCTTGTCATATAGATGCATTTCATATGTACATGTGCTAGGGGCTTGTCTAACCTTGTCAAGATAGTGATGAACATGGGTCTTGCATGAGCCGGTGGTCTTGGTTTCGCTCATGGCATGAAGATTGGTTCATCATGAAGAAGCTTGCCGAGGGTTCAAACTTGACAAGATAAATTTAAATTTTTGCAATGCATGTGCTTGCCATATAGAATGCATCCATATTTAATTTCTTGCTCTGCATTGGCATTGCATCAGTTTAGTAGCATCACAAGGGAGCAAATCACACTTCGAGAAAGATATTCATGCTAAATATGATATATCATCTCCACAAGAGTGATAAGATAAATTTTGCGCTTTCATGCCTATTGAGCCACATCCTATCGAACTTAAAGTTTCAATCTCTAAGTTCATAGGCAAAGTGGCTCATACATTTGGTTTTTGTGTTTAAACCTCGCTTGGATCTTAATTTGCCTATGTTTATGTAAAAGCTTGCGAGCACTTAGTATGAGTGTTTGAGGGGTGAAGTTGTCTCTCGAAAATGGTCCAAATTGAGTGTTTATGGCTTTGGTTTTTGGAAAATTTGGATCAGAAGTAGAGTTTGTAGTTCTGCAGAAAATTTCCTTAACCACCGGTTAAACCGACGCCTGGTTTTTCACTGCATCGGTTCAACCGGTGCTTAAGTCTTCGTGGCTCCGTTTCTGCATCGCCTCTGGAACAACTTCCGACCGTTACACCGATGGCCACCGGTGCATCCGATGGTTGGCGGATGAACCGACGCCTTTGCATCGGTTCAACCGGTGCTACTGCGTGGAGTGTTGGCCCTTGCATAGTCTCTGGACCTTACTCCTGCCTTTGCACCGACGCCCATCGAATGCTCCGATGCCTCAGTAGCGGTTCTTCCGGTGCCCCCTGTTGACCACGTTTTCATCTCAATCAGATCTAGTCAAACTCAAACCGGTGGATACACCGATGCCTGTTTCTTGGAACCATCGGAACTTCCGGTGCTTTAGGGTTGGTGGGCCTGCTCGTCCTGTTTCACTTAACCTGTTCGCAGGCCCCGCACGTCAGTCTCAGCGGCTCCTTTTCTTCCTTCTCACGAAACCGCTGCCCCTGCACCCGCGCCTTCGCCCGTACGCCGAACTGCCGCCGCGCGCTCACACATCGCCGCCGTGCCTCGCCCGCTCCCGCGCCGCCCCTGCGCAGCGCCCGCACTGCGCCTACGCCATCCGCGCGCAGCTCGCTCCACGCCTGTGAGCTGCTGACCTCGCACCGCCGCCATCCAAGTCCTGTGCCGCCGCCTGCAACCCCAGCACACCGTTCTCCGCACGCTGCGCACCTCCATCCTCCTCTGGATCTTCTCGCGCGCAGAGAACCAAGTTCACCGTGCACCCTCCCGCCTTGTGCTCATCTGCACTCAAAGTGTTCGACAGATTGTCTCTAAGACAATTTGTGTCGTTTTTGCCGGTTTCCTCGCTGAATCATCAGGGTATGATCTCAAGTTTCTCGGCATGTGTCATATCTTCGCTTCCATATCCTTTTTACACATGACCACTTTTGTCACTTGTTTTTTTCACATGCTCACATAGATATCTTTTAAACCTTTTAGCGTGTCATCGATATCAAGGCTGCTATCCACTAGATTTCATGTCCTAGGATCAAATCAATTCCATAATCTTCTATTGATTCTCTATGACAGATGGTAGGAGATAAGAAGGGCAAGGGTAAGATGGTTGTGCAGAAGAAGAAGAAGCGCACCCGTGAGGACCGTGAGCGAGAGCAAGCTGAGGCAGTTGCAGACGCAGCAGACAGGCAGGGATCTCTTCGGATCAGGGATCCTCAGGCTCAGGGGGAGCCACAGCAGCAGTTACGTCGCTCAGGACGTACTCAGACAGCTCAGACCACACCTGAGTCCCGCTCACGTCCACGGACTCGAGGTGGTGGCACTCAGAGGGGAGCAGGTCATGCACAACAGCAGCACACCGGCAGTGGCACTGAGATAGGAGGTCAGGACAGTGGTGAGGAGCTGCCCGAGGTTGAGTTATTTGATCTCAGGGGTATTCCAGGACCTAGGGTCAAGAGACTGAGATATGTCACCCCGGAGCAGTGGTTTCCCGAGCAGAGAGACGTTGGAGTTGATCGTCGCTTTCACACTCTGCTTCAGGAGTCTTTTTACCATGCCTACTGCCAGTTGGATATCAAGATCAGTGAGCACAAGATGCTCCATTGGGTAGCTATGCGTGTAGCAGCAGGTGGGACTCCAGTGCTTCCTCTCTTCGAGAGATATGTTGGTTTGCCTGCTCTACTCAGTGAGAGGTCCAGATACATTCGAGAGTGGGTTCGAGTCTTCTACGCCACTCTGTTTATTGAGGAGGACCGGCAGTTTATTGACTTCATGTTCCAGGAGAGGCACTATCGTTTGACCCGAGCTCGACTGGCTACCCTCCTTGGAGTTCAGATTGCCAAGGAGCCACACATCATGCACTATGCCCTTCCTGCCTGGCACACCGAGGACCCCGGACAGACTGACTCCCGTAGCTCACACCGTTCACCTAGCTTTGAGAAAGAGTCTGTTGTTCCGGATTGGATACAACAAGGGGATCACAGCTCTGCAACAGTGGCTTCTACTGTATATCCTGACAGGACGAGACTTTGACCTCATCGACTTCTTTATCTGCGAGCTAGAGGACGTGATTCTGGATGGGATGACAGTTCACCGTCGCCATCCTTTAGGTCATTGGATCTGCTGGATTCTGTCTCAGCTCAGTCAAAATGAGCATATGGATGAGCTGGAGCAGTCGAGGACACACTTCAGTTTTTACTCACCTGCTACTCCTCGAGACGGTCGTCGTGGCTCGAGAGGCCAGCGCCGAGCACAGCGGGTTTTGGATGAGCGTATCTTGGCTGAGGGTAGAGTTGCAGACGATCCGACAGCAGCCGAGGACGCTTCACTAGCAGCAGCAGAGGCCCAGCTCCCACACTACCTGATCACAGACTTAGAGGACTCGGAGGATCACGAGGATTTCATTCCCACTGTTACTATTCCTCGAGGTGCTCGTGACGATGAGGCAGGATCCTCCGGTGCAGCACGAGCCCCTGCTCCTCCAGTTACCACTGCACAGGTCATACAACCAGACTCTCTTGCAGCTATACTTACTCGGCTCTCTGACCAGCAGGACCGGTTTGCTACAGCTCAGCTGAGTATGCAAGCCAAGCAGGCTCGCCAGCAGGAGGCCCAGACATTAGTGCTTGAGGGGATTCGACAGCAGGAGGAGGCCATGAGGCTACAGCTACAGCAGCAGTCCCAGATTCAGCAGCAGATGTTCATATTCTTCTCGCGATGCTTCAGTCAGCTATACCGTCACACTGGACTGCCTGAGCCTCAGCTCCCCACACTCCAGTAGCTCCAGTTCGACCCCATAGCTCCTGCTCCACCTATTGGCGGTTTTGTGCAGACACCCTTGGCGTCATTCCCGATGTCACCCTTTCTTCAGACCGGGTTTTTTGCCAGTCCTGCTCATACTTCCACCGCTGCTCCGGCTCATGCTCCACAGCCTAGTATCTGGACTGCCGAGTAGCGTGTAGAGTTCCTCAGACAGTAGCGGGTTCTACATCAGCTACAACACCCCTCAGCTCAGTCACTCACGTTCGACTCACCTTCTCAGCCTGAGGTGCTCCGTCCGTCCGTCGTGCGTCCTACACAGCCAGACCTGACTCCCGTCACGTCTGCCCCTCCGACGGATTCCACGGTCGTCGCTGAGCCAGTTACTACCGCTACTCTAGCTACTTCTGCTGCTCTGACGACTCCGGTCGAGCAGAAGTCCTCTTCGGTCGATGACGACTGGACGGACGACGACGCCGACAACTCCGCCGCTCAGTTTTCCACCGGACCAAGTCTGAAGACCCCGCCTTCTCCAGCTCAGGATTAGATCGCCTTTCTTTTTGGTGCTTTGTTGCCAAAGGGGGAGATAGATAGGGGGAGTAGAGATAGGGGGAGCTTGGTGGTTTGTAGCGTGATTGGATCTTCATGGATTTTGTGTATGGACATGTTATTTGGATATTGTGTTTGCTCTGTGTTGACATGTCCCTACATGTGCTTTATTTCGAGTATTACTTTCTTGTTTATCGCTTTCATTTTCATATAGTATGTTTCTCTACTTTGTGTTGTCATCAATCACCAAAAATGGGAAGATTGAAGCGCATCTAGGCCGATAGATGCTAATGGTAAGTTTCGGTGATTAATGACAACCGTATGCGACTAACGTATGTTTTGAAGGAAATATTAATGATTAGTTAAGTCTCATATGAAATGTGAAAAGAGACCCCTCAATTCGAAACAACCCAAGATGGTCAATAGAAGTCAACACAACACTTGGTACTATTAAGAGGGTTCATGAGTTAGTAGCTTGATCAAAATTGAGGTGGCCTTAGAAATCAAGCACACTCGCTCAAAAACAGCCCAAGATGGTCAATAGAAGTCAACACAACACTTGGAAGAAGAAACAATCGAAGTTACATTCGAATCCAAGTCAATTCAGCTGAAAACAAAGAAAAACAGCAGCACCGGTTGAACCGGTGCCCTAGCGTCGGAGCATCCGATGCTTGGCGGAAGGACCGATGCCCTGTCGGTCTATCTTCTCTGGATGCAGGCAGGCATCAAGTCAAAAACTCTATAGCACCGGTTGAACCGACGGTCAAAAGATAAGCACCGGTGCATTGGATGTACCATGATCCAGAGAGCATGTTTTGGTGGACTTCAACTTCTCTTCAGCACCGGTTGAACCGACGCTTCAGAATCAAAGCACCGGTGCATTAGACGTCCTATGTTCCAAAGAGCTTGTTTGTATTGATCAGTGAACCTCTTCAGCACCGGTTGAATCGATGCCTCTACGAAGCATGCACCGGTGCAATGACGCAAGCCTGAATACTGTGTCAGAACCCCAACAGCTACAATTTGGACACAGAGAGACCGGTTGAACCGACGCCTCAAATCTGACACCCATCAGTTCTTCCGGTGCTCACGGTTTTTCTGCAGTGGACTTCCAACGGCTATGTAACTCTTTCCACTCTATATAAGGGCACCCCATGGCTCATTTCAGTTGCCTTTGACACCCTGAATACTTGAGGCCACCCTTGAAAAGAAGAGAAAGTGCTTTGAGCAAACAAGAGAAGATCTAGCATTTTGTTTATGCTTCAACCTTGACGAATCCATCCTTTGCAAGTGTAGCAAGTGTGCTTGAGTTAGGGCCAACTGAGTGTAGGTCAAGTGAAGGCTTAGGAGCTTGTTACTCTTGGTGTTTGACGACACCTAGCCGGTCTTGGTGATCGGGAGGTTCTTGGTGAGCTCTTGGAGTTTGTAGGAGCCCCAAGACAAGAAGATTGTACACGGTGTGAAGCTCGCTATTCCAGAGATGGAGAAGGAGCATTCTTAGTGATCACTTGCTTCTTGGTGGAGCAAGGGAGCTATACCCTTGTGTGGGTGCTGCAACGTGGATTTTGGGGGAGCGTCAACTCCTCGATACCACGGGAAAAAATCCGGTTGTCTCGTGTCCTTTACTTTTACTCCAAGCAATTAATTCCTTTTATTGCTATTCTCGCTTTTAATTGCTTGTGGCTTGACTAGGATAACTTGCATGGTAGCGTGAGCTCTTGCTTAGGTTTTGATCTTGCTAGTATGCATCCATCTAGGCAAAATAATCATGACAGTGTGTTTACCTACCTAAGGACCCTTTGCTAGCGTGCTCTAGTGATTAGGTTTCGAATTTGTAGATTGGGCAATACTAGTCTAGGCTAAGGACTAGATAGAAATTCGAAAAAGTCCCAATTCAACTCCTTTTTAGGCCACGATCCTTTCAGACCTTGAGGGCTAGGGTTGCAGCTTTCATTGTCGCCGCCATACTGTGCAAGAAATTCAAGCTGGATGGACGTCTTATGTCGTCTTCAGTGAGTGAGTGAGTGATGGATGGAAGCAAGAACCTACATGGCGCACCTTTATATACTGCAGCTAGCATATGCATGCATCGGTTTCAGTCTGGCCACCCGGTCTACTCCAAGTCAAATGGTGACTTACTTATTGCCGAGTACACAAGTACACGATGGCTGCTACATACTAATGAATCCACGTTATTACTTAGCAATACATCTGAAATGCCTTTAAATTTCAATGTACGGTAGTGAATTTATCTACACAATTTCAAACCAAAGCAGTAGTACATTAGCAGTGTACAAACCCAAGAATTAATGTAAAAATTCCAAAGGATACGACATTTAAATCGTAAAATATCAACAGTAGTGTAGCTTAGTACAAACCAAAGAATATTTGCTACCATTTCTCAATCTATTTTTCATGTGAGTGGTCTCCTTGTTCACGTGTTCCCTTCATTTTCCATGTGAGTGGTCTCCTTGCACATTGGAAGGTTATTACCCCCCCCCCCCACATTGGAAGGTTATTACCCCCCCCCCCCCCCCCCCCCCCCCCGAGCATCTGGACCTGCAGGTTGCCTTGATGAGCCTTCGGCGCCTGTCGATCTAGATCCCTTTGACATCCAGCCCTTACGTGCCAAATGCCGAAGGTCATGAGTGGTCTCGGTTGAATCCTCGGAGCCCATGTCGGACCTTCGGCCATCTCCAAGCTTCAGTCTGTGAAAAAAGATCGAGACAAAAAGGTGGTTGCAAGGACTTCATTAAGGAACCAAGGTTGCCATCTTAGCCTTTGGGTCCCTCCAGGCAACCCGGGACCTTCGGCTCCTATTCTCCCAAGGTGGCAATCCCCAACAACACATGTCTCGTTGCCTTCTTGTAATCTATATAATAACTCGACAAGTTCTGCAAAGAATTCAAACTGCCCCTGTTTAGAGTCAATCAATACATAATAGGAGTTATGGAAACTTGACTAGCTTCAATGTGTTCCTGATTTGTTTTATTTTCAGTACTGCTTTCTTTCTGTTCTAATTTGTACCTCGGAACCCTCTTTCAGTTTTATTCTTTTAATATGTAATCAGTAGGGGTTTACCTGAGGGACCGAAAGGGCGACCAGGGGGAGTGAATGGGAGCCGATTAAAATTCTCGCAAATTGAAACTCTGTCTTAGTCTCAAAGTTCACGCCCAACCCTAGAGTCCTAGGCACAGCGTGGAGTAGCTATGGAGGAGCTACACCAACACAAGAAAGCCCTAGGAACAAACGGAAACCAACGCGGAAGCGAACACCGAAAAATAGCGCTAGTAACAATGCACGGTATAGACACCGGTTGAACCAAGTGCACTAGAGGCACCTCGTCGGTTTAACCGATGTGCAGAGCCTGCAGCAGACAAAAGCTAACACCGGTTGAACCGATGCCGAGGCTTTAAGTAGCGTCGGTTCAACCGACGTTGAACACCGGATGATCCGATAAATTCAAATTTAAACGCCGGTGCAGTTGACCAGAGAGAGCTCAAACTGGACTAAAGATCACCAGTTGATCCGACGAATTCAAATCCAAAGCGCCGGTGCAATTGTCCAGAGGAGCAGCAAAATGAAACCAACGGTGCACCGGTTAAACCGTTGTCAACTAAGTTCAATACGCCAATTGAACGGGCACAACTACAGTAGAAAAACACACACCGGATGAACCGATGCCTGTGAACAGCCTAAGCACCGGTGCAACTGACGAACAGAAGAAAACCCTAACGCACGAAAAACCTACTGACTGGTTGAACCGACGAACATGAGCACAAGCGTCGGTTTAACCAGTGATAGGAAAAACTCTGTCCAGAGATGATTTTCCAGCCCGCGATCCTTGAAGAACTCGACGATCGACGGACCAAATCACGTCCAAAGCTCACCAAACTTCATAGGCACGATCACAAAGGACTTGTGAACATGTCTACGGAAGGAATTGACGAATTACTCCATGGTTTGGGAGGAATCGACGAAAATCGAGGCAAGATTGGGGTTTTCTCAAGAATGCAAAAACTTCGATTTGTGGTGACTTGTGATTACGGGGGTTTTAGCACTAAACTAGAGGGTTTTGAATCACTTCAAAGAGTCACGAAATCATCTAGAATCAAGTCATCTACTCGTGCCCAAGAATCGACGAAGAAAAATCAAAATTCAATCAAACGAGGCACAAGATGAACAAGAACGAGATGAACTCAAAACCCCGGAGGGCACAAGGAGGGATGGGCCTCCTTTCCCGAACAATCTCAATACAAAATCCTGAAGTATCCATACCTCTAATTCCTAGAGAGGAGAGGGAGGAAGAAAAGAGAGGAGAAGGAGGAGGGCGCCAGGAGAGGGCAGCGGCTGCCTGTTCTGGACGCCAGAAAAGAGAGAGGGAGAGAGAGGGGAGGGGGAGAGAGATATTTATCCCCCATTAACTCTAGACTAAAAGACTAAATTACCCCTAGACTTAACTAGACACTAGAAAGCCCGTAGGGGCAAAACCGGAAAAAGATATAGGGACTCATCCGATGGTCGAGGTTCTTTCTTCGAGTCGAAGTCTTCTCCGCGATGCCACCGTGTGGATGAAGATCCGGTTCGCGGTTTTGGGGGGTCCGCGAAACCCGGGTAGGTGGCTGGTTTTGAGAAAACCGGCAAAACTCCATGCGCGGGAAGATTCCCGCCTCCACGCCGTGGCCCTAGACGCTGTTCCCGCCTCGACCTTCTGACGGCCCTAGACGCCGCCTGACGCCCATCACCTCCTCGCCCGCAACGAGGCCCTAGACGCCGTTGACGCCCGTCGCCTCCGTCAGTCCCGAGACCGACGCCCGTGCCTCCACGACTTGGCATCTTCAACCGCCCTCCGCCTCCTTGGTTTTGTGGCGCAAACCAAGAAACCCGCCTTTCATCGCCGCTTGCGTCCTCGATCCAGGAGTGGACGCCACAGCTGTCGCCCGGCCCGAGCTCCTCCACGGCAACTCTCCGTCGACACTCGACGCCCGTGTACCTGCAATCCAAAGACCAAGCGCACGATCACACCGCACGGTTGACAATTCACTCATCACAGGTAGGATAGAGTACTCAACATTTCTCAATCTCCCCCTTGATGAGTGCATTGTCAACACACCACAAACGAACCAAGATTGGAACAAAAACAGTGAAGAACAAAGAAGCAAGAGAGAACTTGAACAAGTGACAAAAGCTCGGAAGAAGCAAGAACAAGTCACTTGACCAAGCAAAGATCGATTCCCTCAGATAAGGGCAACGGCTCGACGCAATCGATCAAACACAAGCACGACCCCTCAAAGACAGAGGCAGGGCTCGACACAGTCATGCCAGAAACGAAGGGAAAACCCGGAGCTAAACAACGAAGGGAAAACCAGGAGCTAAATAAAGCAGAAACTCCCACTGAATGCATTTCCCCCTTACCAGTGCAACTCTCCCCAAATGTATGCACTCTCAAAGCCCTGTGCACAACAAATTTTTGTTCGATCACTAAGCTTCTCCCTCTTGTTGGCACATGCACACATCAAGGCTAAAAGGACCTAAAACTCCCCCTAAAGCTGAGACTCCCCCTGAACAGATGCTATGCAATGAATGCAATGCAGGTTGTGTAAGTGAAAGCATTTAGGGATACAAGGATATGAGCAACATCTAGTCACAAGCACGTGTGCATCCATAAACAAGACCTGCATCTAGCTCAACAGGGTATATCAAATCAGTCTAGAGCTAGGCAAGTTCAGTTTAGGAGAAATAAAAGCATCACCCATGATCTAGCACTAACAAGTAGGGAAAGGAAAGCAGTGCTAATCATACTCATACAGGTGAGTCAAACCAGCCAAAGCATGTTGCAAACATTCATTTTTCAATCAAATTGTATCAAGCAATTCTTAAAGCCAGGGGTTGAGAGCTTGTCATGCTTTACTTAGCAACGAGGCCAAGCCTATGCCAAAGACAATCAGAAGCTTAAGACACTCGTTTCAGTCAGGCACAACCTTGCCCGGGTTCTCACAAGTGCAAAGTGAGCCGTCCTGAAAACTCGATCAGTGCGACAAGCAATCCCACCTGGATCTTTTCAATCCATTTCAAGAACAGTTCAAGCAATTTTATCAAATTTAGATCATTTCAAGTATGAATTGCTGAACGAAATGCTACACTAGCATGAATGAGATAGCAAATCATATCAACACGCCCTAACATGCTAGTAGCCAAGACAGGGTGATCATGTTTTCAGATTTTCAAATCAAAATAGCTTAACTCAGATGAAGTCATATACACAGTGGAGCAAGCTATACATGATCAAATTTATCAACTCACACTAGCAGGCACTAGAAGATCATAGCAATGTATACAAGAATGCTAGTGCAAGTGAGTCAATACAAAATGCAAACATGTACAATGCATATGCACAATGCAACTACCAAACCTAGAAAACAAAGAGAAAAACAAACAAGGCCTACAAAACTAACCAAAGAAAAGTCAGCGATCAAAAGGGGTAACAAACCCCAAGCTCCCCTCGCAAGCGAGCAAAGGTGTCCTGCTCAAGAGGTTTGGTTAGGATATCTGCGGTTTGCCTCTCTGAAGGGACATGGATCAAGTCTATGTGGCCTCTCTCATGATTGTCTCGCAGGAAGTAGAACCGTATATCTATGTGTTTGGATCTGGAGTGTAGGACAGGGTTCTTTGCAATGCAAATAGCAGACATATTGTCTATGAAAATGGGAACCCTATCATAACTCAGTCCATAATCCTGCAAGGTTTGTTTCATCCAAAGTATCTGGGAGCAACATCTAGCAGCAGCAACATACTCAGCTTCTGTAGAAGAAAGCGCTACGCTAGCCTGCTTGCGAGAGGACCAAGACACCAAAGATGTACCGAGAAATTGACAAGTGCCGGATGTCGACTTACGATCCAACCGACACCCACCGAAATCGGCATCAGAAAAGCCCACCAAAACCAGAGAAGAATCCGCAGAGTACCAGAGACCAAACTCAGGGGTGAATTTCAGATACCTGAAGATGTGTTTCACCACCTGCTTGTCGGAGGTGCGCGGCGAAGCCTGATACCGCGCACAGAGGCCGACGCCGAGTTGAATGTCCGGCCACGTCGCTGTCAGGTACAGTAGAGAGCCGATCATGCTCCTGTACTCCTTCTGGTCCACCGCCTTGCCGTCCAAGTCCTCATCAAGCGCTATCGATGTGCTGATCAGAGTCGGCTGAGGAGACAAGTCACTCATGTCGAACTTCTGCAGCAAGTCCTTGGTGTACTTTGCTTGATGGACGAACGTGCCCTGAGGAGTTTGCTTGATCTGCAGCCCGAGGAAGAACTGCAGCTCACCCATCATGCTCATCTCGAACTCCCTGGACATCAGCTCAGAAAACTTGGAGACAAGAGCGTGAGAAGAGCCACCAAAGATAATATCATCCACGTATATCTGAACTAATAGAAAGTCAGTGCCACACTGCATGAGGAACAAAGTTTTATCCACACATCCCATTTAAAAACCCTGAGCCAACAAAAATATTTTCAGTCTATCATACCAAGCTCTGGGTGCCTGTTTCAAACCATAAAGTGCTTTCTGAAGTTTGTAAACACAGTTTGGAAACTTGGGATTTTCGAAACCAGGGGGTTGTTTCACATAAACCTCTTCTTCGATAAAACCATTTAAGAAGGCGGATTTAACGTCCATTTGGAAAACTTTAAAACTCTTAGAAGCAGCAAATGCGAAAAAAATCTGAATCACTTCCAAACGAGCAACTGGGGCAAAAGTTTCCTCAAAATCAATCCCTTCTTTTTGGCAAAACCCCTGGGCAACCAAATGAGTCTTGTTTCGAACAACCAACCCATCCTCACCCTACTTGTTTTTGAAAACCCACTTCGTTCCGATGGGATTACAAGCAGGTGGAGGCTTGACTAAAACCCAAACTTGGTTTCTTTCAAAAATTTTGAGTTCCTCATACATGGCATTGACCCAATTAGAATCAGAAAGAGCGTGTCAAATATCTTTGGGCTCAAAAGAGGCAACAAACGCTGAATGAGCAAAGCCAGCGATACTTGTTACCTTGGACCGTGTTACTCTCTCATTGAGGTCACCTAGCATCTGTTGAGGTGGGTGACGACGCTGAATGTGTCGCGGTGCTTCCCTTGTCGAAGTCGCCTCCTCCTCAACCAAATCTGGTGCCTCCTCAGGTGCAGCTGATGAAGTCTAAGTCACCTGCTCGACTGGCCCCCGGGAAGTAGACGTAGTAGGATCGGGGCATTCATCGTCATCCGAGCTCGTGGCGGAGGCAACAAGGTCCACAGCACGTGTGGTAGCCTCAGCATTACCCTCCGCAACTTCTTCCTCCTCATCTTCAAAGATGGAGGTGCCGACCTCATCTTCTCCTGCAACTTCAAAGACAGAAGCATTGCACGGTGCAGTCTCTTCGAAAGTGACTTCACAAGTCTCTCTGACGATGTTAGAATCAATAAGCAACACACGGTATGCTCTGGAATGAGATGCATAACCGAGAAAAATGCCGTTAGATGAGCGAGACTCAAACTTATCAAGATTTCCTTCTTTCAGCACAAAACACCGGCAACCGAAAACTCTGAGATGGTCAACACGGGGCTGGCGTCCAAATCACAACTCATAAGAAGTCTTGGCATGAAGGCACGCAAGAAAATACGATTGGACACATAACAAGCAGTATTAACCGCCTCAGCCCAGTACTTTCGAGCAGTCCTATGCTCATCGAGCATCGTCCTCGCCATCTCAACCAGCGTCCGATTCTTCTGTTCTACAACTCCATTCTGCTGTGGAGTGTAGGGAGAAGAGTACTGATGTTCAAGACCTTGATCACTGCAAAAGGTGTCAAAACGAGCGTTTTTGAATTCTGTGCCATTATCACTGCGAACTGCTCTCATGGCCTGGGGTATCTCGTTTTTCAACCTCAAGATCAAGTCTCGAACAAACTCGAAAGCTTCATCCTTGGTTCTCATGAAAAAGACCCAAGAATAGCGAGAAAAATCATCCACGATCACAAGAACGTACCACTTCCCACCAACTGACATCACCCTAGAAGGACCAACTGTGTCCATGTGTAGCAATTCTCCAGGGTGAGTGGTCATCACCTGATTAACAGGCGGATGAGAAGTAGCAATCATCTTCCCGTGGCGACACGGATGGCAAACAAGGTCCTTTTCAAACTTCAATTTGGGCAATCCTCGGATTAGGCCAAGTGAGCTAAGTCTAGACAACAAATCGAAGCTCAAATGTCCAAGTCTCCTATGCCACTTCCACAGATCAGAAGAAGGACCAGCCAACAAACAACAAGAAGGGCCAAAAGGAGTTCTAGAGAAATTGACCAAGAAAACTCGGTCACGAGGAACGATCCGGCAAACCAGGTCTCCTCTGGAATCCAAAACTCGAGAACAACCCTCCTTGAAGTGAACTTCAAACCCCTCATCAAGAAGTTGTGAAACCGAATGCAAATTAAAGCCAAGATTCAAAACCAAAGCAACCTCTCTCAGGGTGAAGCGATCAGAAACTCTAACAGCGCCAACACCACGTACCTTGCCCTTACCATTATCCCCAAATATGATATATTCTTTGTGGCGCGTTGGGGTGAGGCTGGATAACCAATTGTCATTCCCGGTCATATGACGCGAACAACCGGAGTCCATGATCCACCTGTTCTCCAAGCCTCCGACCTGCACATCAGTAGTGAGACAAAGGGTGAGCAAATGTCTCAACACTGGGGTTAGTAAAGTGTGAAGCAAACCAGTGTCGAGCCATTTGCTCTACAGAAGGGTTAGCAAACTCAGGCAAAACGTATCCCCCATCCCGTCTACCGCGAGGCTGACGACCACCACCGCGGGGAAAGCGTGGTGCATCGTAACCTCCTCCAAAAGGTCTCGTGATCCATAGCCGTACTGAGGACGACCAGGAGCACGACCGGCAAAGCGACCACCTGCTGGAGCACGGTAACCACCACCGTCTCCCTGTCCTCCACCTACACGGCGCGCCCTAGCATCTTGCCTACCACCACGCCGAGGAGGACCATGCACCCGAGCAGAGTACATGTCCGAGTTGCATCTCTCCTGCTCACGCCTCACAGCCCGCTTCCTTCTAAAGCAAATCTCCTCCAGGTGACCCTCTCTGTCACAGTACTCGCAGTGGTATCTCACCTCTCTCTTGGGAGGTGGAGGCCTAGCCTGCGGACGGGGAGGAGCAGCCCCCTTCTTCTGGGCAACCTGGGCTATGCCAGCAGGGAGCGTATCGAGGGGATTCCTCAGCTCATTGGGCTTTGGAACCCAAACCTGTTTCTGTGGAGGTGCTTTTTGTGGTTCTTTTAGCACACCATCCACGGGGTCAACAAGCGAAGGCTGCGTGCTCGTGCTAGCAGTGTTTAGTGCACTTGAAACTCCAGCAGCCTTGCCGATCTTATCATACAACTTGTCAAAGTCTGACTTCGTGTATGTGTAACCGACCCCAAACCCATCACCACGCTTGAACTGCTTGATCATCATGCCCAACTGCGGCTCACTAGCAGAAACCCAACTAAGAATCGCCCTAAGATAGGTATTCTCATTCTCCAAGTTGGCTTTCTCTACCGCAAGATTATCCAAATCAGAGATCAAACCAGGGCAAACATGACAATCAATAGGTGGGCTAGAATCCCCGACCTTAGTCTTCCCAAAAGAATTAATCAAGGCATTCTTCTCATCTAGCTCCGACCTAAGCGTGGGACAAAGCTTACAGGCACCAAGCAGAACAGGCCTAGATCTCAGCTCCTCTAGTTCACAAACAACAGTGGCAAACTTAGATTGCAAAGAAGCTAGATCAGACTTAAAGATAGGACACTCATTGCATTCAAGCACATCACTAACAATGGGAGCATCCTTAACCAGTTCAAGCTCATGCTTGGCCTTGGCTAGCTCGTGAGACACGTCAGAAAGCGAGGTCTTGGCAACATCCAAGTTCGCGACGTTCTCATCATTCTTGGCACGGAGAGCAACAAGATCATTCATGTGAGATATGCAGCCAGCGCACTCATCCTCACTAGATTTCTCCCTAGCACAAGCCAGCTCAGCCCTAAGCTTTCTACGCTCTCTAGCTGCTTCCTTAAGCAGCCTCTTGTGGTTGTCGAGACCGGCGTACAACTCCCTAACATCAGTATCAAGGAGGTCGATGGTGGAGTTTACCTCTGAATCACTCTCGGATCCAGGAGAAGAGTCGACATGCGTCGGTGTAGCATGTTCACCCGAAAACGCAGGAGCACCATTTGCTTTACCCGCCATGGTGCAGAAGCCCTTGCGCCGACCAGCCGCCAAGCAAAGGCCGATGAAGCCGGTGGCATCCTTGTCCCGCTTCTTCTTCTTCTTCTTCTTCTTCTTCTTCTTCTTCTTGTCGTCGTCGTCAGAGGTCGGTGAAAAAAGCGGGCGGTGTCGGAGCTCTTGTCGAGGTCACTGAGCTGCGCCAGGAAAGCCTTCTCCCACTTCTTGGCCTTGTACTGGAAGCGCTTCTTGAGTGACTCCTTGTCCAAGCGTCCTCCCCGATCACGACTGCGGTGCTTGTGGCGCCGACGCTCCTTGTTGGAGCCTCCCTCGTCGCGGTGGCGGTAGTAGTCGAAGTTGTTGTTCTGGCCACCGCCGGACTTCTTGGGGCAGTCGGCGATGAAGTGGTTCAGATCGCCGCAGTGGTAGCACCCGGGGTTCTTCTTTCTCTGCCTATTGTGGTAGACACGCTGGAACTTGTTAATGAGGAGGCACAAGTCGTCGTCGCCCAGTGTCTCTAGCTACTCATCTGTAACAGAAGGCAAAGAGGCAAGAGAAAAGCCAAGAGCAGAGTTAGCGTTAGAGCTCGATCCACCTGGGCCAGTCACAAGAGCGATGCTCTTGGAAGGAGGGGCACCATTGAGCTTGGCTCGTGTCTGGTTATCCACCTCCGTGGCCTTGAGCTTGCTGAAAAGCTCATTCACGGTCAGAGTCTCATAGCCTGCAGACTCGATGATCGTGTTCACCTTGAGATCCCATACAGAGCGGTCAAGTGCGTAGAGCAACTTGAGGGCCTTCTCATGCTCTGTGTACTCAAGGGCATCAACAGATCTGTTCGCATTGACTTTGTTCACAATCGATTGAAACCGACTGAACATGTCGCCAATGCTCTCACCCGGGCCCTGTGTGAAATTCTCATATTCATGCCGGTGAGTCTCGAACAGTCTAGCCTTGACCTGAGGTGTGCCCTCGTGGTAGTTCTCAAGACACGTCCAAACCTTGTGGGCATCCTGAAAACCCTGGACGCGTGAGAACTCCGCACGAGAAACGCCAGCGAACAGGGCATTGACAGCCTTGGCGTTACCCTCGTGCTCGGACACCTGAAGAGGTGTAGTCCGAACGGCAAGCATCTCGTAAGCCTGGTTCTTGGTGATCTCCCAAACCTCGGATCCCATGCTTTGCAGAAGGCTCGCATACGCACCTTCCAATAAGCAAAGTCTTCGCCGGCAAACACATGGATCTTACAAAGACTCGCCATGGTCGCCAAGTGGTTTTCGAACCGGTTAAGGTACTGAAAACCTCAACTAAGCTCTGATACCAATTGAGCGACCGAAAGGGCGACCAGGGGGGGTGAATGGGAGCCGATTAAAATTCTCGCAAATTGAAACTCTGGCTTAGTCTCAAAGTTCACGCCCAACCCTAGAGTCCTAGGCACAGCGTGGAGTAGCTATGGAGGAGCTACACCAACAAAGGAAAGCCCTAGGAACAAACGGAAATCAACGCGGAAGCGAACATCGAAAAACAATGCTGGTAACAACGCACGGTATAGACACCGGTTGAACCGACGTGCACTAGAGGCACCTCGTCGGTTTAACCGATGTGCAGAGCCTGCAGCAGACAAAAGCTAACACCGGTTGAACCGATGCAGGTGCTTTAAGTAGCGTCGGTTCAACCGACGTTGAACACCGGATGATCCGATAAATTCAAATTTAAACGCCGGTGCAGTTGACCAGAGAGAGCTTAAACTGGACTAAAGATCACCGGTTGATCTGATGAATTCAAATCCAAAGCGTCGGTGCAATTGTCCAGAGGAGCAGCAAAACGAAACCAACGGTGCACTGGTTAAACCATTGTCAACTAAGTTCAATACGCCGGTTGAACGGGCACAACTGCAGTAGAAAAACACACACCGGATGAACCGATGCCTTTGAACAGCCTAAGCACCGGTGCAACTGACGAACAGAAGAAAACCCAAATGCACGAAAAACCCACTCACCGATTTAACCGACGAACATGAGCACAAGCGTCGGTTTAACAGGTGATAGGAAAAACTCTGTGCAGAGACGTTTTTCCAGCCCGCGATCCTTGAAGAACTCAACGATCGACGGACCAAATCACATCCAAAGCTCACCAAACTTCATAGGCACGATCACAAAGGACTTGTGAACATGTCTACGGAAGGAATTGACGAATTACTCCATGGTTTGGGAGGAATCGACTAAAATCGAGGCAAGATTGGGGTTTTCTCAAGAATGCAAAAACTTAGATTCATGGTGACTCGTGATTCCGGGGGTTTTAGCACTAGACTAGAGGGTTTTGAATCACTTCAAAGAGCCACGAAATCATCTAGAATCAAGTCATCTACTCGTGCCCAAGAATCGACGAAGGAAAATCTAAATTCAATCAAACGAGGCACAAGATGAACAAGAATGAGATGAACTCAAAACCCCAGAGGGCACAAGGAGGGATGGGCCTCCTTTCCTAAACAATCTCAATACAAAATCCTCAAGTATCCATACCTCTAATTCCTAGAGAGGAGAGGGAGGAAGAAAAGAGAGGAGAAGGAGGAGGGCGCTAGGAGAGGGCAGCGGCTGCCTATTCTGGACGCCAGAAAAGAGAGAGGGAGAGAGAGGGGAGGGGGAGAGAGATATTTATCCCCCATTAACTCTAGACTAAAAGACTAAATTACCCCTAGACTTAACTAGACACTAGAAAGCCCGTAGGGGCAAAACCGGAAAAAGATACAAGGACTCATCCGATGGTCGAAGTTCTTTCTTCGAGTTGAAGTCTTCTCCGCGATGCTGCCGTGTGGATGAAGATCCGGTTCGCGATTTTGGGGGGTCCGCGAAACCCAGGTAGGTAGCCAGTTTTGAGAAAACAGCCAAACTCCATGCGTGGGAAGATTCCCGCCTCCACGCCGTGGCCCTAGACGCCGTTCCCGCCTCGGCCTTCTGACGGCCCTAGACGCCGCCCGCCGCCCGTCACCTCCTCGCCCGCAGCGAGGCCCTAGATGCCGTTGACGCCCGTCGCCTCCGTCAGTCCCGAGACCGATGCCCGTGCCTCCACGACTTGGCATCTTCAACCCCCGTCCGCCTCCTTGGTTTTGTGGCGCAAACCAAGGAACCCGCCTTCCGTCGCCGCTTGCGTCCTCGATCCAGGAGTGGATGCCACACCTGCAGCCCGGCCTGAGCTCCTCCACGGCAACTCTCTGTCGACACTCGACGCTCGTGTACCTGCAATCCAAAGACCAAGCGCACGATCACACCGCATGGTTGACAATTCAGTCATCACAAGTAGGATAGAGTACTCAACATTCCTCATTACCCATACTGTTTCTTCAAAAAAAACTCGAATATGATGTCCACTATATGCGTTTATATGATACCCCTGCACACTATGCCGTCATACTTTTCCCTTGTGGTCTTCTAGTTTGCCAACACCAAGAGCAACACAAGGATATCTAAAAAGAAGAGCAACACGTAAAATGATTTACGGTGCAGACATATAGTGGAGAAAATTGAAGATAACGAGGAACACAAAAATGTTGTTGTATAGGAATCGAAGACACCAAGAGAGCGTGGGATTTACAACCATCCTGGAGCAACTCGCGGACATGCTAAACCTGCAGTCTCTCGTGAACAGCAGTGGGCCGAACAATAGAACTACTCATGTAACCTTCATCTTCATGCCCTCTTCGTGTCTGATAAATCGAAGGAAAATTAAACAAGTAGGGTAGCAACTCAGGTGGGATGGACATAGAAGTCTCGATAGCTCAACATGCATTTCATGTTGGTACAAGAACGTGGTTTCAGTCATGTTATTGGTACCTATACTGCTATACATAGAAGTTAGAACTAGTCATTTCCTAAGGAAACGGACAAGTTTATGTAACTGTTCAGTTTGATCTGCACTGCAAATAGCTGTGCAATAGCTCAACATACTAGAAACATCGGCGCGGTCATGCCGCACCCAATTGTGCATTTTATGCATTTTGATAGCAGCTGGCAATAGTCTCAACAGCTATTTATGCTTCGTGGATCTATGGTGGATTTCGATGAATTGGTCCGTGGGCAGTGTGTCATCTTTAGCTTGTTTAGTTGTTTGCTCTTCATCGAGTGTTCATATAGTTGGTAGCGCCATACTGCCGTGCACATCGGTAGGCACACAGAACAGTAGCCGGCCTCGCGCATGCGAATTCCAAGCTTTGGCTTGCTTCCTTCTTCACTTGGCCAGGCCGTCGCTGGAGTGGGAACTCCTCCAGAGACCAGACAACGATGCCGGGGCCGCTCTCCAGGCTCATGATGCTATGCAGCAATGTTTTTCCTAAGTATTTCCTGGCATTAGATGATTTTTTCAGAAAACATTCGATTCCATCTGAGTAGGCAATGGGTGGAAATGCAAAATTAAGTATTCGCAGTTGAGATGTATAAAAACTGAAGTTGTCAAAGGATAATGGTAACATGTACTCGTAATTCAAAACTAACTCTTTTTGACGATTTGCATGATGTGTGAAAATGAGCCTTCCCTGCAGCATGTTGAGAACTACAGAGCAGTTCTAAAGATTAACTGAAGCTGAGGATTTGGCTATCAATCTTGAATCCAACAGGTTTATTATGCTGTTACCTAGGTGCACACTCTTTGGATGCATAAGTTGAAGAGAAAACAATATAAAATGAAGCAATATACAATGTTAGTACCTAGTGTTTGGTTATGATTAATGCTCCGTACCGTTTCATATAATACAGAGTATTCAGGTGCCAAGATGAGGAGCAGATCAATTTGAAGCCTCGGATACATGTTTGAGGAGTGAACAGTATGGTGCTCTCACAGTGAACTTAACCAGTGAGCAGTCAAATGTTTGAGAATCACAGATGAAATGAACTGTGCTAGCGCCAAGGAGAATAAGCTAAGCTATGTCTGTGTCAGGAGCAATAGCAGGGCCTATATACTTTCGGCTACATCTGCCGGTGCAGTGCTGGTGAATCTGTGAAGGTGCCTCCTCGGCACTGCCTAGGCAGGGTGTGTACACAGCACAGGGTTATAGGTTGCTCCATCACCAGCAACCCCAAAATCATGCGCATCATTGTCCTTCAGACTACCATTCCAACTGAAGGTGCTTAGTAGTAGAGAAATATGAATTTTGGGAAGGCTGTAGCACAACTTTTTTTTCTGAATGCTTCAAGTTTGGCTCTCTGTTCTATTGATCCCTCTGAAGAAACTGACCGCGAAAGTTGTTAGCTTGGTCTATCCAACACCGTGAGTGACGTCTCAACTGGCCTCCTGTAATTGCACCTCGGCGAGCCCGTTCACGCCATGAGGGTTGGCCGGCAAGACTCTTGATTGCCTTATCTCCTTCTCTGCTCCCTCTCTCTATCTTCCCTGGGCCTTCCTCGTTGACTTCTCCTAGAAGGCAGCCGTGTAGTACCAGTTATCCTCCTCCACAGCTGTACGCCCAAATCCAACAAATTTGTCGCTCATGGTGAACCCGAGCTCAATCCCTCGTATCTCTAGCTTTCTCTGCTCTTGATGCATTCATTTCAATCCTCCTCCTTGGAAAGCATAGCTGAATTGTGGCCACGGCCGCGGCCGCGGGGGCCAGGGCTAACACAGGATGGCCAGCCACGCGCTTCTTCCTCTTGTCTTCATCCTCCGGGGCCGGGAGCATGGCGAGGAGGCCGAGGCTGAGACTGCCGCTCGAAGGACCCGTGGGAGCGTGTGACAACGAAGGCCCCGTCACTGTCGAGCGAATGGATGAGCCGCAGCTCAACCTCGCTGCTGTAGGCACCCGGCCGGCAGAGCTCCGCGGTTGCTTGACGTAACCGGGCAGGAAGCACCACCGGATGACCGCCTTGTACCTCCGCCCGCCAGCGGCTGCCCTCTGTGCAACCACGGCCGCGCCCATCTCCATCCAACAGCTTCGTCGCCACCTTTGCCCGGACTCACCGCTGCAGTACTCCGAAATCCAGTTCCCATGGATAAGGAGGAGGACGCGACGGGGCCGACCAAGTGCCGCGTGGGAGGCCAAGCAGGCGGGGCCGGGGTGGAGGGCGGGGAAGGAGGACGCGGTAGTGTTAGAATGTAAACCAAAGGCCCATGGGCCTGCCGATGCCGGCTCCCCATGTGGACTATATGTACAAATTGTTTGTCACTAATCAAGGTTATGCGAGTATTACCCTAATCTACTTTCATGGTATCATGAGACGGTTCGTTTCCACGACCTCTCCGCTTCCGCTAATTCCGCAGCCGCCGGCGCCGAGATCTCTCGCCGGCCCTCCCTGCCGCCGCCGAGTCCTCTCACTGGCCTTCCACTACCCCGCGTGCCATGGCCCCTCATGCAGACAACGCCCAGCGCATCGAGCGCGAGCGCGCCGCTGAGGCCGAGCGCCCTCGACGCCCTCAAGGCCAAGCACGCCGCCGTCCACGCCCAAACCATCACCGTTGTCAACATCAAGGTGCTGATCCCCATCACCCTTGTTTGTGCCGCCAACAACTACGATCGCTGGCGGAAACTATTCCTCGTCATCCTCGGGAAGTACGCCCTCACCGACCACGTCCTCTCCGACGCCGCCTACCCAGAGCGATCTGCGTGGGTGCAGATGGACTGCACTGTTCTCACGTGGATCTACGGCACCATCACCACCGATCTGCAGCAGCAGGTTATGCTCCGGGATCCCTCCGCTTGCGTCGCTTGGGCCGTCCTCGACAACGAGTTCCTTGGCCAGCGGGAGTCGCGCGCTCTCGTCCTCTCTGCAGAGTTCCGGTCGTTCAAGCAAGGCGCCCTCTCCATCACCGACTATTGCCGGCGGCTGAAGACTATGGCGAGCGCCCTCGCCAAGTTCGGTGACCCCGTTGGCGACCGGATCTTGGTGCTGACCTTGCTCCGTGGGCTGAACGGGAAGTTCAAGCCGATGGTGTCCAACCTCAGGCTGTAGCGCCCCTTCCCAACGTTTGATCAGGCCCGCACCCATCTTCTTCTTGAGGAGCTCGACATCAATGACACCACCGCTGATGATGTCCCGCCTACCCTCTACGTCGCGCCGTCCTTTGGCGGTTCCTCCGGCGGCTCAGGTGCTCCCTCCGGCGGGGCACAAGGCGGCAGCTAGCGCAACAACAACCGCCGCCGCGGTCGCAACGGCAAGAACGCCGCCCCTCATCAGGGCGGACATGGCGGTCCGGGCACCACCAGCGGTCAGGGCGCCACCGACGGGCAGGGCGGGCTTCGTCCCGGTCCCCCAGCGCCGCTCGCCCCCATTCCCAACCCGTGGGCGGGCACCGTGCAGCTGTGGCCTCACCCCTACAACGCCGGCGCTCCCTCCGAGTCTGCGTTCCACCCACCACCCTCGCCGTTCCAGCATCCAGCGACGTTCACCGCCATCCTGCAACCCTACTACACGCCGTCGCCGGGGTCCTACGTGCCGCACCACGGCACATACGACGCCCCTCCCAGCTTCAACTACGAGGGTGCGACCACGCCCACGGTGTCCTA
This sequence comes from Panicum virgatum, assembly GCF_016808335.1. Classification (NCBI taxonomy): domain Eukaryota; kingdom Viridiplantae; phylum Streptophyta; class Magnoliopsida; order Poales; family Poaceae; genus Panicum; species Panicum virgatum. The sequence goes on along the minus strand of NC_053141.1, from coordinate 17,239,715 downwards.
CCCTGCTGCACCGTCGCAACAGCAGTCCTCCTGGACACCGATGGTCGGCGGATCGTGGAACTAGCAGTCGCTGATCGACAATTTCAGCACCATGTCCTTCACTCCGCCGCCCTCTCAAGCTGAGTGGTACGTCGACTCAGGTGCTGGATCACACATGGCAAATAACACTGGTATACTCACCTTCTCCCATCCTCCTTCATCCTCCTGTCCTTCTTCTATCATCGTCGGTAACGGCGCCCTTCTTCCCGTTACCTCCACCGGGTCCTCCTCCTTTATCACGCCACATCGCCCTCTTATTCTTTCTAATGTTTTAGTCAGTCCTAGCATTATTAAGAATTTGATTTCCGTTCGTCGCTTTACCACTGATAATAACTGTTCCATTGAGTTTGACCCATTCGGCCTTTCTGTGAAGGATCTTCAAACTCGGAGCGTGATCGCCAGGTGCAATAGTTCGGGTGATCTATACCTGTTTCTTTCACCGGCCACCAGCACCACCGCCCTCACAGCCACCGCTGCCTCCAACACCCTCTGGCACCGTCGTCTCGGTCATCTTGGCCATGATGCTCTCTCCAAACTAGTTACCTCCAAAGCTATCCAGTGTAATAAAAGCACTGCTGAACCTCTATGTCATGCTTGTCAATTAGGTCGCCATGTACGCCTTCCTTTTAGCATGTCAAACAGTCGTGCGTCGAAACCTTTCGATTTAATTCACTGTGATCTTTGGACGTCACCTATTGTTAGTGCATCGGGTTATAAATATTATCTTGTTATTCTTGATGACTGCACCCATTTCGCTTGGACTTTTCCCCTTCGTCTCAAATCTGAGATGTTTGAGGTCCTGTCCAATTTCTTCTCTTATGTTCGCACGCAATTTGGCGCCTCCATCAAGGCCGTCCAGTGCAACAATGGCCGTGAGTTTGATCACTCTTCGGCCCACACGTTCGTCCTCACCCATGGCGCCATTCTTCGCATGTCATGTCCCTACACCTCACAACAAAATGGTAGAGCTGAACGCATCCTTCGCACCATCAACAACATCGTTCGCTCTCTCCTTTTTCAAGCTAGTCTACCTCCCTCTTACTGGGCTGACACTTTACACACCGCCACCTATCTTCTTAACCGTCACCCCACTAAGACACTAGACAGCCGCACTCCCTTCTTCGCTCTCCATGGCACGCCTCCAACCTACGATCATCTTCGTGTTTTTGGATGTGCCTGTTACCCTAACCTATCATCCACAGCTCCCCACAAACTCTCTCCTCGCTCATCCCTATGTGTCTTCCTTGGTTACTCCGCGGATCACAAAGGGTATAGGTGCCTTGATCTTCACTCAAATAGGATCATCATTTCTCACCATGTTGTGTTCGACGAGTCGTCGTTCCCCTTCGCAGACATGTCCACCACACCCCCTGATCCTGGCACCCTAACTTTTTTGAGCGATGATGACTACACCACTTTGCCCCTGGGTCTAGTGCTGTTCGTGCAGGTACCTTGGGCACCGCTGTGGCTGATCTGTTCGAGCCACCTCGGGCTAGTGGCACCTCGCCGCCACAGCCCGGAGGGGCACACACGTCGCCCCTCCCCTCGACGACCGGTCTGGTACTACTGCCCGTGCTGACGGTTCGTCTTAGGTTGTTGCCAGTGGTGCCCCGGACCCGTCCCGTACCGCTGCCCCTGCCTCGCAGGCTGCTGCCAGCGGTACACGATGCACCATCGTTACTGCTCCGGTTGCCATCGAGCTGGTCTCCAACGCCCACAGCATGCGTACACGGGGCAAGTCCGGTTTCGCACAGCCGGTTGATCGTCTCAACCTCAGTGCAGCCACTCTCTCTCCGCTACCTGTGTCATGCCGATCGGCTCTTGCTGACCCGCACTGGCGTGCCGCCATGCAGTCCGAGTTCGACGCCCTCCAGTCCAACGACACCTGGACCTTGGTGCCTCGCCCTCCTGGCATCAACATTGTCACTGGTAAATGGGTTTTTCGCCATAAGTTCTTGTCAGATGGTACTCTTGATCGCTACAAGGCTCGTTGGGTCCTCCGTGGTTTTACTCAACGTCCTGGGATTGATTATGATGAGACCTTCAGCCCGGTTGTGAATCATGCTACCATCCGTGTGGTTCTCAGTTTGGCTCTCTCCCGGTCTTGGCCTATGCATCAGCTTGATGTCAAGAATGCATTTCTTCATGGCACCTTGACAGAGATAGTGTACTATGCACAGCCCTCCGGGTTTGTTGATTCTTCGCGGCCGGATCATGTCTGCAGACTCAACCGCTCCTTATACGGTTTGAAGCAGGCTCCTCGTGCTTGGCGCAATCGATTTGCATCCTATGTCACCTCTCTTGGCTTTGTGGAGGGTAAGTCTGATGCCTCGCTCTTTATTTGTCACCGCGGCACCGAGGTGGCTTATCTCCTACTTTATGTTGATGATATTGTGCTCACAGCTTCGTCACAGAGTTTCTTTCAGCAGATAATCTCCGCTCTTTGCCAGGAATTCTCTATGACTGACATGGGTCCACTTCATCATTTTTTGGGTGTTTCTGTTGAGCATCGTGCAGATGGTTTATTCCTCTCTCAGTTTCAGTATTTGTTGGATATTCTAGACAGGGCGGGCATGCGTGACTGCAAGCCGTGCAGTACTCCCGTGGAAACTCACTCTAAGTTGTCTGCTGATGGTACGTCTGTGACTGATCCCACCCACTACCGCAGCATTGCTGGTACCTTGCAGTACCTCACCTTTACTCGTCCAGATATCGCCTTTGCTGTTCTGCAAGTGTGCCTGTTTATGCACGACCCCATAGAGAATCACCTTGCAGCTATGAAGCGGATCCTACGGTACTTACAAGGCAGTCATGACCTCGGCCTTCATCTCTCCCAGAGTGCACCACTGGACCTCACAGTTTACTTCGATGCTGATTGAGTTGGATGCCCAGATACTCGTCGCTCTACCTCCGGGTATGCCGTGTTCCTTGGGGATATTCTTGTGTCCTGGTCTTCTAAGCGTCAGGCAACGGTGTCCCGCTCGAGTGCTGAGGCCGAGTATCACACCGTGGCCAATGGCGTCGCTGAAGCTTGCTGGCTATGCCAGCTTCTTGGTGAGCTTCGCTGCCCTCTTCGCCGAACCACCATTGTTTATTGTGACAATATCAGTGCAGTTTACCTCTCCACCAACCCAGTTCACCACCAACGCACAAAGCATGTGGAGATTGACCTACACTTCGTTCGTGAACGCGTCGCCCTTGGAGAAGTTCGCATCTTGCATGTTCCTACAACCTCCTAGTATGCAGACATCTTCACCAAAGGGCTTCCTACGTCGGTGTTTACAGAGTTTAGGACCAGTCTTAATGTTCGCGGTGCTCTCAGTTCTGACTGCGGGTGTGTGTTAGAATGTAAACCAAAGGCCCATGGGCCTGCCGATGCCGGCTCCCCATGTGGACTATATGTACACAATGTTTGTCACTAATCAAGGTTATGCGAGTATTACCCTAATCTACTTTCAGATAGGAAAGGGAGCCGGGGAGGGGCCATGGTAAGGAGGAGTGGAAGAGGCACGGAGGGAGCGGCCGAGCGGCCGGAGCGGACGATCGGGGCGCTCGTGTGCGACGAGGGGTACAAGGGAAGTGGAGATGGAGGGCAGCAGTGCTGATGGGGAAGGCGGTGGCAGATGCGGGGAATGAGGCATCGGCGAGGATGGGCGCCGGGGTGAAGGCGGCGGCATCGGACCTCCGCGCTGGTGTGGCCGGGCTGAACCGCCGGACAGCCGGAGGTCGGAGGGGACACTGAAGAGTGAAGGGGCAGGCGAAGAATCACGAGGGGTGTGCTCCTGCGCTGTCGTCCGTTGGATTGCGATCGGACGATCTCTGTTTTGGAGCGACGTGGCCCAATGAGGGAGGGAAAATCTCTCCCCGTTTAGGTCTTGTAAAAGACTTGCTTGAAATGACTATATATGGCTTAATAAACTAGAAATATCTAGGGCAATGCACATTGAGACAAGGCACTCTGTACATTCTAGTTGGCAGATCAGATGTGAAAATGGTGAAGAAATGTTGGCAGAGCAGGGGATTAAGTTCTTTGGTAGAAAACTTTTCCAACGCACAATACAACATTTAGATAGCGTTTGGTTCAACTTTTTTGCTGTGTGCATTTACAACACTATAGTCTTGTTTGTTTTTGTTTGGTTGGAAGCCTCCGTGATGGATCACAATGTGAAGGGATACCCACCCTTAGAAAGTTGATACTCCGATCCTTATTATTCTTGTTATCGGATCCCTCGCCCAACTTTAGTGGTATATGTTATATAAAGATCCCACCCTTTTAATATTAGAGCATCTCCTGCCAAAGTCGATTGCCAATACCAAAAAACTATCATTTGAGAGATTTGGGCGACAAAATTGACTACAGCAGACTACCTAATCACTTCCCCAATACCAATTTTTTTTGGCAACCACCAAAAAATCAACTCATCTCCCCTTAATGTAGGGGAATGGAACCCTCTCCCCTATCCACGGTTGGTTTTGGCGAACAAACATTTCTGGTCGGTATGGGGCCGTCGCTCCGCCATGGAGGCCTCCGCTGTCGGCACGCCATGGCCAGTTCCAGAGCTCGAGAATGAGTCATGCGTAGCAAGGAGTAGCGGCAGATGCGGTGGTCATCGGAGCTTGAGATGCGGACATGCGGTGATCTATCTCTGAAACTTGAAGCTTGCTGCTCCCTGGAGCTTGCCCCCCCCCCCCCCCCCCCCTCCCCGACCAAGCAGCAGAACCAGTCCATCACCACCGCTTTGACCCATCACCAGCTCCGCCCAGGCGCGAATCGACACCAGTACACCACGGCAGCTCCGGCTCACGAACGAACTGGAGGAGTCCTGCACGGTGGCAGCGCTTTCTCCCGGCGTGCTTTGGTGATGCTGGTAGATTGGATACAACCGCATCGATTTGTAGCTGGCATTCTCGATTGGATGTTTCTTCTCTGCAGAAGTAGGCCAAAAAAGACTAGAAGGCTAGATCGGTGGAATAATTCTATCGATGGGCTTGGGAATTGGATTTCGTTTTGCTTCCCCTTTTTGTTCTTGATACTCATGGGAGTATCTGCACAGCGACCGAAGGCTGCGCGAGAGAGAAGGCGTGGGGGAGGGGAAAATAAAAAGAAAACGACTTGATCCATTGACAGGTGGGGCTCACATATCAGGGTTGTATTGAAAATAAAGTTTTGGTAATCTGTTGTGATAGATGATAAAAAAGTACAATACCAATAATAAGAGATCATCATATATGTATTTTTAGAGGATAGAGTTTTGGCAATCTGCTGGAGATGCTGTTAGGTGAGTTTGTTTTCGGTTAAAGACCCGCGTTCCCTTCTCCCTATGCCGATTTTCATCTTCGATTTATTCTGCTGCAGTGCCCTAGCGCCTCGAGGCTCAGCCAGTTGTCCGGTCCCCTGGCCGGTAATTGTGCGGCCGGCTGCTACAGATATTGTCACCCCTTGTTGCTATGTACCATGTGCGGGCAAGCACGAGTTCTCACCCCTAGTTGTCTGCCGCTGCCACCGTTGGCCCGTGCTGCGCGTCCCGAGCGGTTCACCGTGGGTCCCCATCCTAGACGTCTGTCGTGGTCGTCGTCCCCCGTTCCTACGCGCTGCGCGGGTCCCGTCCCTAGCCATTTGCCGTTGTCGCCATCGTCCATGGCTGCGCGCCGTGTGGGCCAGTGCGCATCCCCGATGAGGGCTGATTGCTGCGGTTGGCATCGCCCCTTTGTACACACGGTGCATCCTCGTCACTGGTGGCCATCCACCACGAGCCCCGCCGCGGCTTGTCGCCTTTGAACGCGCACACAGCTACGCGTCCTTGGTCGTGGCCGGTGGGGACCACCACCGCAATTCGTAGCCTACAGCCGCACGGCCTTCCCATATCGGTTGTTGCATGTTCCATGTAAAGGTTGTCCACCCGTCAGGGCTGCTGTTTGGCAGAACCAGTTCCTCTGCGGTATCATGGAGGGACTCAGTGCCACTGACCGGCGCACTGATCGGCGCACTGGGCACCACAATTCAGTGGGACAAGTCCCCCTCCACTACTGCAGAGGAGGCTTGTTCGTAATCACTGTCGCCGCGCCTTTGACTGCCGTATGTCGGCTCAGTCCTAGTGGACACTGCTCGGCCGCTGCCCCAGAGTGATGAGGACATGAAACCTTCGGATATGAACATTGATTATAAAGTGAGTTCGTTCTTACATTTGTATAATGATTTCATATACAATTCAATTGGTTTCATATGTACATCTCATTATTTGCTTGTAGGTACAATTCACACATGAGAGCCAGGCCCATGTTGGAGAATGTCTCAAACATGTGGAGAGGACTTCAAAGATGGCCAAGGACGTCGGGTGCAGTTGTGTGTCACTTAAGGCGATGCATCTCCCACCATAGCAAAGAACCGGTTGTATATATGGTGGGCCGCATTTTCAGCCCAATAAATATGATCCTTTGCGTGTAAAGAGGGAAAAGACATGTGTATGCATGCAGATAAGATAAAACAATGACATCATCCACTTGCAGCATCATATTTCTTGCGTCAAGATCTTCAAAACAAGACCACACTTGACTATATTTGAAGAATTTTATTTTTTAAACATTTTTTTGATAAAGTTAGAACATATGGACTACAGCGAACAAATACATATCTCTTTGTGAACAAAATATTAAACCCGATGAACAAATAATTATACACTACGGAACATCACGAACAAAAAAATTAGTGATGCATGTGTCAGCTAAATAACAGAGAGATTCTGCGCATGCATATAAAAAAGACAACAAAGATGACATTATCTATATGCATGCAAATTCAAACTAAAAAAATTATTACTATTAAACCATACATTTAAATTAAATTTGGATTGCACCATTATCTTTCTTGTCATAAATTTGAATTGTACCATTAATTTCGGGTTCTGAGAGCGAATAATTATTTTTACGAACAAAAAATTAAATATAGCGAACACATAATAACGTACAAGGAACAAAATATTATACATCGTGAATATTTAATTGTATATGATAGATATAAAAAAATGAATATCACGAACAAGTGAGTTAACATCACGGAATAATTTAATCTCAAAACGAACAATTTATTTTTATTGGCAGAAGAAGTCAAGTAAAATTCAACGAAGAAAACTGAAAACAAAAAGGGAAAAAGAAGAAAGAAGAAAAATATGTTAAAAAGAGAAAAAAATAATAAAAGACAAAAAATAAAAGAAAAATATGGAAGAAAAAAGTGGAAGAAAAAAAATGAAAAAGAATACATGAAAGAGAATGAAAAAAAATAAAGAACATGTGTGCTATCCACTTTTAGACTTTTCTAAAGAGTCAATTACGAAATTGTGTAGATACTGGAAACTAAGAAAAGAAGAATGAAATGGGTTATAAAATAGAGAAAACATCTACTTAGAAATAGAAGAAAAATAAGTAAGCAAATAAAAAGAAAAGGAAAATAAATAGAATAAAAATAAAATAAGACTAAAAAAATTTGTACAATGGATAAAAGAGAAAGCGTGTGACGGAAGGGGAAAATGGATGGGAGAAACCAAATTATTACTGGATGAAAAAAAAGTGCAGAAAAAATGAAACGAGAAACAGCAAGGCTACAGATTCCCTTCTTACATGTAACGTGCGATGTCATCCCAGCTTCATGTGTGCGTAGCAAATCAACTAGCAGTATGTAGCAGAGAGACAACCCAACTTTATGTGTGTGTAGCATATCAACTAGCAGCATATAGCACAGAGACGTGGGGCTCTGGCTCACCTTGGGACATGGGAAAGAAAAGAGAAAAACACAAGGCAACCGGTGCAAATATGGTAATGTGCCGAATTTGTCAAATGACACATACGCAAATCCCTTCAGGCGATGGCTTATTGTTTTGCAGTGCGTGTGATATATAGTCTCCACGAAGGACGTCCTTCCCCTTGGCCACCACCTTAGGAAACCAGCAAGGGCGCCCCAGCCAAGGTGGAAGCCCAAACCGATTCAACTTCGAGTCTGATTCGGAGTCCAGGAGCAGTCAGTACTAAAACGGACGCCCAGGTCGCAAACGGAGTCGGGTTTGGATGTTCTTTATATGGCTGGAAAGATAATTTTAAGATGCTTTCAATGGCACCAGTTTTAGACCCAAATTCATCGAGAGTCGATGGGAATCATCTAAGGAAGTTGACGTCCAGTTTCTGTCCCAGCGCTGCGATGCCGTCTTTTAGTCTTTGGGTCTTGTATCATTTTGGAGCCCATTAGGGGCACGTCCAGGGGGTCTTGCACGACCCTAGCGAGTTTATTAGCAGCCGCCACACCCTTGTTTGGGTTTGGATTTTGCTTAAGTTATTCTGTCAAGAACAGTTCGCTGCTAGATCGGTTTGTGAGACCCCAACTCGAGTGCTTAATTATTCATCTGCAATTTTCCAGATTGTGTTCTTCCTTGTTCTTGCTTGTGTCTTCAATTCGCAGCCCAGGATTAGCCTTCGTGGCGAGGTCAATCGTGCAACGCATGGTTGATAACCAAAGGAGAAGTGGTGCTGCGATTGCGGGGTTCGAATCGTGTTGATTGGAAGTCGGATCGTTTGTGTGACATCTCCACCAAATCGATAGTTATCCCCACCTGACGGAAGATCAGGACCCCCTGCTCCTATCAAGTGGTAATCAGAGACTCAGGTATTTCCATCAGGCATACCATAGTTTTTGTTAGACTAATTTGCCTTGGTCCTGTACGAAAAAGCCATAAAATTATTTGTGTTCTTATTGTTCCCCATCCTACAACCCTTTTTGCCGCTGCAATTTTTTTATTTCAGATTGCTTCTCTGATGTTTGGTCCCTTATTTGTGTCATCGTGTCGCTGTGTCTAGTCGAGTCTTGTATTTGGTTTGAGTCGAGATTGAGTCCATTCATTTGGCGCATAGCAGATTGGATGTCAAGAATTTTTTTCCCCTACGCCAATACTTGTGCTTCTGAGTTTTTCCAATTTCCACATCAAACGGCAGCTATGGATACAAGATTGGTTTTGCCAGATCACCATTAAACAAATAGAAGGCAACGGAAAGGATATTGGTCGCATCCGTGCACCATCATATTCCATTTGGTACTCCCATTCAGGTGCAAATACAGTTTTTGTTGCAGCTTCTATTCAGTTTGGCTGAGAGTTTCCTTCTCTTTCATATTTGTGCAGAAGTTTTGACGCAGGTTTCTGAGTGAGTTGTAATTTAATCCTTGTGGCATTTTCTGGAAAAAAAAAGAAAGAACAAGAAGTGTAAAAGGCAAGAGGTGCTGAAAAAAGAACAAAAGAGCCGCACCCAAAAGAAAAAGAGAAAGAAAAAAAAAATTCAGAAGTGCTCGCATCTTTTTAGTCCACATGCAGAGTTGCTTTGTTACTTGCTTGAACTAGGTTCGAGACGAGTTGAGGCCAGCGACATAGACTAGTTTGGGACTGATTTTCAGTTTTGCACTTTTTGAATTGAATTATTGCTAATCCTTACTACATATTTTGGCCTCCCAAACTCCACATATATCCTTCTGATCAATACAGCTTTGACCTTGCAATCGCGGTTTCACTCCCTCTTGGTAAGTATCACGAACCAGCCTCCGATTGTACCGTCCTTTGCATTGCTTTTTTTCGTAAGATACTTGTAAGAGCTTGGTAAGACGTTTCCTTTTGCTGTGTTGAGAGGCACCACTATCAATTTTCATAGCAATTGATAGGTATCATCCTTTGTTGTTCTTTCTCATATTACTAATATTTTGCAGTATGACATGAGTAATGTAGCCCATCAAGTACTCAGTTCTCAAATGGAGAAAGCAGAGCAAAACCAGTTCAACAACTTGTTCCAAATATACTTTGCTGTGAAGGAGCGGCGTTGTCGTGTCATCATCGACAACGAGAGTTGCAACAACCTGGCAAGCTTAGAATTGGTCGAGAAGCTTGGCTTTACGACAAGACCACACCCTCATCCATACTACATCCAATGGGTAAATTCTTATGATAGGATAAATGTAACTGAAATTGCACATATTGAATTCTCCATTGGTTCTTATAAGAGTAGTTTAGATTTCGATATTATACCACTGCAAGTATGTCAATTGTTGCTAGGCAAGCCTTGGATATCTGAAAATAATATTGTGCATGATAAAATTGCTAATAAATATTCTTTCAAATACTAGAAAAATTACTCTTATACCTATGAATGCTGCTGAAATTTTAGAAGCTGATCTTGAAAGAGATGAGAGAAGAAAAAGTGAACCGTTTAGGAGAGAATGGGCTGTTTCGAATGTTTCAACACTTTCATCTAAATCTGGTTGTGTATAAAATGAAGAAATTGCTTTGTTTTTTGTTGGAACTAATATTTTGCACCATGTATCAAAAGAAGAAGACAAGGTGATTGAGAAAGAATATGCAATTGTCTCAGGTAAGAGCTTTCTTGATGTGCTAAATTTGTCCACCAATGATACTAATAAAGTACTAGAACCATCTATTAATTTTTCTTCGTCAGACGATGAATGTTTTATTGATCTTTGTGACAAACAAAGTACTATGATTATTCCCATGCCACAAACTTGTGAAGGAAACTGGTTCATTTGTTTTGGATCAAAATACTTGTGCTGAAAATAAGAAATTGCTTCCCATTGCCTCTGAAAAAGATGAACTGAAATTGTTATCTTCTTTAAATACTTTGGGTTATTTTGAGTTAAATACTCTTTGTACTCTTAGTAATTTAGAAGAGAAATTTAAATGTGCTGAATTTCCTTGGTTGTCTAGATTTACATATCATTTTATTGGCAAATATACTTGTAAAGGAGACTACATGGTACACCGAGTTTATGTTTGTTCAAATCTGAATTCCTCTTTGGCTATGCGACAATATGATCAACCTGAGGGATGCAATATCTATAATAATGTCATGTGGAGAAACCCAAATTTTGTTTTAAATAAACATGATAAATTTCAAGAAGGGGAGCAATATTGGATACTACCAACAACTTGTCCTCTAACAAAGCTCAAACCGAGGACGGTTTGCTGTCAAGAAGGGGAGGATGATGAGGACATGACACCTTCGGATATGAACATTGATTATAAAGTGAGTTCGTTCTTATATTTGCATAATAATTTTATATACAATTCACTTGGTTCCACATGTACATGTTATTATTTGCTTGTAGGTACAATCCACACATGGGAGTCAGACCCATGTTGGAGGATGTCTCAAACATGTGGAGAGAACTTCAAAGATGGCCAAGGACGTCCTTCCCCTTGGCCACCACCTTAGGAGACCAGCAATGGCGCCCCAGCCAAGGTGGAGGCCCAAACCAATTCAACTTCGAGTCTGATTCGGAGTCCAGGAGCAATCAATACTAAAACGGATGCCCAGGTCGCAAACGGAGTCGGGTTTGGAAGTTCTTTATATGGCTGGAAAGATAATTTCAAGACGCTTTCAATGGCACTGGTTTCAGGCCCAAATTCATCAAGAGTCGATAGGAATTGTCTGAGGAAGTTGACGTCCAGTTTCTATCCTGACGCTGCGACGCCGTCTTTCGGTCTTTGGGCCTTGTATCGTTTTGGAGCCCATTAGGGGCGCGTCTAGGGGGTCTTGCATGACCTTAGGGAGTTTATTGGCAGCTGCCACACCCTTGTTAGGGTTTGAGTTTTGCTTAAGTTATTCTGTCAAGAACAGTTCGCTGCTAGATCGGTTTGTGAGACCCAACTCGAGTGCTTAATCATTCATTTGCAATTTTTCAGATTGTGTTCTTTCTTGTTCTTGCTTGTGTCTTCGATTCGCAGGCAAGGATTAGCCTTCGTGGTGAGGTCAATCGTGCAGCGCATGGTTGATAATCAGAGGAGAAGTGGTGCTGCGATTGCGGGGTTCGAATCGTGTTGATTGGAAGCCGGATCGTTTATGCGACATCTCCACCAAATCGATAGTTATCCCCACCTGACGAAAGATCGGGACCCCCTGTTTCCATCACAGAGTTGAGCACACATGCCGCTTACCTTCCACACATGAAGCAAATCATTGGCTGGTGATATGGTACATTATTCATTGCTGCATTTTATTTGAGGTTCTCAATAACGTATCCCTAGATGTAATGGAATCAGGATCAGAATGGCTGAACTTGATGTTTACCTTACTTTGTTTTAGCATATGCCATATAGATTTACCGCGGCTCGGGTGGCTAGGGTATCAGATTTTCATCTCGCACGGCTCCTATGAAAATTTGAAACTAACGTTCCAAGTGTGGCAGCCTGGCATCCAGGCCCCGGCGGCAAGTGGCAATCCAATGGTCATAACGATAGCTCTGCTCGTAATAAGTATGGAAGCACAACTGCGGCCCAGTGACGCCAGTACACACCTAGGCCAGCAGTGTGTATGATAGTTTGCCCGGCCTTGCATGGGTCCTCTTCACCTTAACAGCTCAGCATCCTGCATCCATCTGAGGCCCAACCATAGCCCAGTAGCATATGGGCTCTGCGTGAATGTTTCCATGCGACTGCCTATGCATGTTTCCATGTGACTGCCTATAAGTTCAGAATACAATATGTGGATTATAAAAACAAATGCAAGCATGTCATCATATTGCCGTGATGAGCAAACACAAGGTATGTCCATGATGGTACATGCACACATACAACTGACAAAGTACGCGCATGTATTATTGTCGTCGCAATCAAATGCAAGTGCAGGGGCAAATACATTATGCACAAGTATGATCAGAAGCTAGAAAAGCACCATGTCTTTCTTCAGGGCAAGGCATATAAGCAATTTCTTGCATGAGGTCGCTAGCTGGATTCCTATGTTAATATTTTGGCTAACACATCTGAGATAAACTAGGCTATTAAAGTTTTCTAGCTACCATAGTACTGCTATATGACGTTTCGGCTTAACGAGCGGCCTGTCTATTGCTATTAGCTGCATCGACAATTCGAAGTCCTACAATATTGGCAAAGTTCATACACGCTGTTGGACAAGTTGAACTGATTGACTAAGTATCCTACTGGTGATCCATGTCAATAACTTACACAAGTAATTGTTTACTTGCTCTTTAACCGGCTAGCCATGTTGTAATCTCCCTTCTTTATAAATGAAATAGGTCCAATCTCATGCCCCTTCGTGAAAAAAAAAACTTACACAAGGAGAAATCCCCTAAGGTCCTGTTTTTTTTTTTGACATTTTGGATACTTTTTAAGCAATAGCTTCGTGATGTTCAATAGTTAAATGCCTCAAAAAAACACAAGCACTGAAAAGCACCTGGCAGGGTGATTCTAGCTAGTTTCTAATTTTGTAGGGCATTTAGTTTTTGAAGATTTAAAAGCCAATGATCAAAATGCGTACATGTCTACATGAGCATAAGATTTAGAACCATCACAACACGACTCTTTGTGCACCCCTAAAATCAGTAAACATTCTGAAGTCTCATTTTCACCTGCCGATGAGGCTGGGGTTTTTCTTTTTCGCAACCAATAAGGCTGGGATTACTTTGTTCATGTTGGACAAGGCCAAATAAATTTTGAGACATCATTGCGGTATTACTAGAAAACTTGTATTTTATCCACCACAAAAATACCAGGGCAATTAGACCCAGTATTAAATATCAAGACTTTTACTTTCGGATTCACTATACCATTTGTGAATCCGGTACTATTGAAAGTTTCAAACCAGCACTAAAAGAAGTGTTTTCTAGTAGTAGGATCAGCAAGACGACTCCAGATACCTTAAGCTAGAGGCGACAGGGCTGTAGCACATCATCATTTTGCATTCATTTGTTCTTATGCATCCTCGGATATGGCTACTCATTTTTATACAAAGATGATGATAAATGACCTTTGGCATAGCATAATCGGAGGTGTTCAGTTGCCCAACGCTGCGGGATGTATTAACCGAAGCGCTTCTAAACACTACGGAACCACAAGCTATAGAAATCTCATATTGCCGGATTCTATTTGGTGTGATATTAATGTAAAGTGTGTGAAACAGTAGCGCTAGCTAACAAAACACCGATAACTGGTGTACAGTAAATGCTCAATATGCCTTTGTACCGCCGATGTAAACACAGACTTCACCATCTTACTTCTCCATTATAACTGTATGTTTTACACCAGCAATACAAGAGAACAGAAAGATGGAGACGATTGACCAGGATGAGATACAGTAGAGAAAAGGGGAAGGCAGAATTTAGAAATGGAAGACACAAGGAAACTGCGTGTTTTGGATATGGCGGCACGGCCGTGGTTCAAATGCTTAGATTTGTTAGTAGAATATTTTGTGCGCATGACACAATATTCTGGGTAACATTGCACACGCTGCCTGTGGGGTTGACAGCGACCAAGAATTAGTAGGTAGCAATAATTAAGTGCAAAGATCAATGAGGTCTATATTTAAATTATAAATTGTTATTAATACTAGAATGAGGTGTATATTTTTTTTGCAATTATACAGTACAACTCAGACACTCACAATCTACACACACTCACTTCTATGAACACGCGTATGCAAATCCTACCCCTAAACTACAAAAAAAAAACTTTTCGGAGGTGGGTAAAACATCATTTGTAGAGCTGGGCCGACGGCCCAATCCTGTTTTTTTGCAGCCAGAAATAGAGCTCCCGCAAATGCATTTCAAGACCGGCCATACTACCACCTGCCCTGCAAAATGCTTTTCTAGGGATGGTCTAGGCCTTCACCCATCCCTGAGAAAAAAAATTCATGAGACGGTTGATGACAATGATCCTACCTGAAAGTTTGTTTCCCGTCAAAATTACCACTTCAATAATCGACACATATAGACACGTTGGTATATATGCGAGTGTTGTTTTTTCTTAAAACCGATATGAATTTTCCATCCTCTAGTAGTGAGAGTTGCAATGTATAAGATGTACTGATTTTTGCTTTATGGGAAAACCCAGCATCATATACGATCTAAACTGGCCAGCCCTTTGGTTTTTTCAGCATCAGATCTTTTATGAACTATATCAGAACCTCTCAGTCCTCTACTGCACGGTAAACACAAATATATTAACTAGCTAGTGTCCGATGCAATGCGTTGAGGGGCAATTGGATTCCGTGCAGATTTTGTATGGTTTTTTATGCAATGTCATACATTATCAATTCACATATATATTGGATATATTAGCATCATTTTATCTCTCCCTTCCTCCACCTTCATTTCGCCGCCCACCAGGACAATGTGTCACACAAACAAAATAAAAGGCAAAGAGGGCATGATGTACTAGTATTCTTTGGAATATATTAATTTTGATCCTACAAAATTGGAAGGAATCAGGAAATACAGCTAGTAGTATGTGTCTAACTCTTAGGGCTAGTATGGAAACTCAAATCTTCTCCGATACCTGACTTTTTCCAGAGTGAGCAATCCATGTGCGGATGTCATTTGAATAAGATATTTAGTTGTCGATGGTATGTTTCCTTTCTTGGGTTTAGCTCCCTATGTGAGGGACTGAAAAGGTGACCAGAGGGGGGGGGGGGCGCCGTCTGGCTCCAGAGAAGGGTGGCCTTGCCCCTAGAGCCAGACGGCGCCCCTCCCCTCTGTCTCCTCTTCCTTCCTCCTCCCTTCTCCTCTCTAGGGATTGAGGTTTTAACTATGTATTTTTGAGACTCTTTGTACGGAGAGTGATTGGGAAAGGAGACCCTTCCCTCCTTGTGCCCTCTGGATTTTTGAATCGAATTCAATTTCGTGTCTATTTGGAGCTTTCGGTGTTTGAATCTTCCGATTTCTTGAGTCCTACGTTTTGGGGATTCATCCACTTGTTGCTGTGGTCCTTAAGGCTCTTTTGTGCGACTTGAATCATCATAGCCATGTGCTAAAACTCCTGTAGATCGTGAGCCCTCAAGAACCGAGTTTTTAGAAAACCCCGTTCTTCCTCGGTAATACCTCGATTCCTCCCAAATCATGGAGTGATTCATCGATTCCTTCCATGGACATGTTCACAAGTCCTTTGTGATCATTCCTACAAAATTTGATGAGATTTGGACTTGATTTGGCCCTTCGATCATCGAGTTTTTCCAAGAACGCGGGCTGGAAAATTGTTTCTGGGCACGAGCAGCTTTTTCCTATCACCGATTGAACCGGCGCTTGCCAATGGATCAACCGGTGATCACAGTTTTGCCAAGATTCGTGTTTTAGGGTTTCTGGTGTATTGCTCCGGCGTGGTGGTTAAAGTCTCAGTTGCTTCTACGTCGGTTCAACCGGCGTTGTCATTTTGCTTTCACTGGTGCATTGAGCTTTGAGCTTTTCGTCGTCGGATCAACCGGTGCTCTCTGAGTTCGTTTGTGTGTCTCTCTGGACAACTGCACCGACATTGGTTTAGATTTTGTTGGATCATCTGGTGTTACTACACCGGTTGAACCGACGCTGTTCAAACCTATACGTCGGATCAACCGGTGCTTACTTTTCTCGTGCTGCAGGCTCTGTATCATCGGTTAAATTCTCGTGCTGCAGGCTCTGTATCATCGGTTAAACCGACGTACTCAAGTCTATGTACGTCAGATCAACCGGTGATATATACCATGCTGAATCTTGTGCTGTTCTTCACGTTTGCTTCCGCGTTTATTCTCGTTTGTTCCTAGGGTTGTTTTGTGTTGGTGTAGCTCCTCTATAGCTATTCCACACTTCACCTAGGAATCCAGGGTTGGGTGCGCACTTGGGATCATAGGCCGAACTTTCGCTTGTGAAAGTTTTTAATCGGCTCTCATTCACCCCCCCTCTGGTCGCTTTTTCGGTCCCTCAATACTTCTCTACTGGCCTCCCTTTCCCTTTTATCCTCCTAACCTCCCTCTAAAGACTAAAATACACCTAAGAGCTGAAATTAAACTAGAAGGCCCGTAGGGGCAAAACCGGAAAAAGATACAACGACTCATCCGATGGCCAAAGTTTTTTCTTCGAGTTGAAGTCTTCTCCGTGATGCCACCGTGGGGATGAAAATCCGGTCCGCGGTTTTGGAGGGTCCGCAAAACCCGGGTAGGTGGCCGGTTATGAGAAAACCGCCAAAACTCCACGTGCGGGAAGATTCCCGCCTCCACGCCATGGCCCTGGACGCCGTTCCCGCTTCGGCCTTCTGACGGCCCTAGACGCCGCCCGACGCCCGTCACCTCCTCACCCACAGTGAGGCCCTAGACGCCGTTGACGCCCGTTCCTCCGCCAGTCTCGAGACCGACGCCCGTGCCTCCACGACTTGGCGTCTTCAACCGTCGTCCGCCAACTTGGTTTTGTGGCGCAAACCAAGAAACCCGCCATCCACCGGTGCTTGCGCCCTCGATCCAGAAGTGGACGCCACAGTTGCCGCCCGGCCCGAGCTCCGGTCCCGGCTGCCCTTCACCGCCGTCCACCGCACGGTCCATCGGCCACAACACATCCACGGCAGCTCTCCGTCGACACTCGACGCCCGTGTACCTGCAACCAAAGACTAAGCACACGATCACACCGCACGGTTGACAATTCACTCATCACAGCCAGGAGAAGGTACTCAATATTCCTCACCATGCTTCCAAATTAAGCCTTAAGATTTGTTCTGTCATGAACATGATCCATATTGGAATCATACTCATAGTGATCATAGGGGGGTTGGTAGACCACCAGTTAGTGACCTACGAGGTATACCGTATACAGAATGCCATAGGAGCAGAATGGCACGAGCCACCACGAGGTATGCATGCCTCATATAAGCAGAACATTGTGCAATATAACCATCAGTGTATCCTCCTAAGACTAATTAAGGAATTATATCACCCTCCGTGCCCCAATTCTTGCCATCATTACTGGCGTGATGTTGATATTTTGGTTGGTGCAGTAAGAAATATAGATTCATATGTGTTTCATCAGTGTAGTGCTCCCAACTGCAGCTCTATTTTGTTTGTCTTCTGCTCTGTTTCACCTCTTTGCAACAAAAGCAGAGGCTCCATGCGACCATGACACTATGCGCACATGTTTTTCAATCCTGCAGCTCTGCTCAACCGGTCAACCCCATAACGTATAGAGCGGAGGTGATCGTTAACTACCGGCAATTCATCACATAGGGAAAGCAGAACAAAAGACGAAATCTGCATGGAAGTTAGCTTCATAGGTCTAGTTCTCGAGATCAGAGTTTGTTTTTCCGGTTCCAGCTTCTGCAACAAGCATAAAGTGCATGTCAAGTTTTGTGCACCTTCGCCTGATCAAATCCAGAGGCCATAAATAAAGTTGGATATTTGATTCACTTGATTTGTTTTGAATGCCGCCGTGCTGCTTATCTGGAGTGCAATAAAGTTGGATATTTTGTAAAGCATTTCACGTACATACATACAACGTCTCTGTCCTGATAAAGCGCTACACCAAGCAGTCAGCTGCCAATAAAAGCATAGTGAAATACCGAACAGAATGCAGATTCTTTTTTTGAGGTCAACGGAATGCAGAATTGGTGTTGCTATGAGCTTCAAGGGAAATCGTCGTGCCGGGCAACATTTGATCATGGTGCTTCCAACAATCTTAGCCCCTGGCAACGGGTCTTGCGGATGCAAATGGACTCCTTTCAAGCAGCCGTGAACAAATCAGTGGGCAGTTCTTTGGCTCGTGTATTCTCGGCCTTACTGTATGTTTCTGTTTTCTACGGCAGTAGTATTTCTCAGTCTCCCTGTCTTATGACCCTGCTTTCTTGATGTATTCATTGTGTTAAGCTTGCAACTTTCTGTTCTAATTAATTTGCAAACCTATTCGTCTATACAATTATAATAGGTACTAAATAAATAGGCGTTTTACCCGCTGTTCTGGCGTCAATTATCATAGTTGACACGAGATGTCTTGCAAGTTCTGCGATCTGATCAAAAACATATTTTCATGTGACGTGAAGATCAAAAACACAATAGTGTTGAAAAAGAAATACTACTGCCACCACTACTATACTACCAGTATGCCGTGCAATGGTTTGTATGCAAACTCTACAAGGTCCAGCAACTAATATTAGAGATTTAGAATCTTTATAAAGTATCAAACATTAATTCAAACTGCTACGCACCAACTAATAATGACTTAATGTGTGCACCACTACAATGCCTTTCAATCATTGAACCATTATATATATCTCTGATACTTAGGCCATTTTATCCCTCTTGCTACGGCGTAGAAATAGTGCGTGCAAGAGATGGTAGAGTCGTTAGGGAAGACATAAATCTTTACCCTATTGGAATGGTAGGCACGAGGAAATAACATGCTTCTAAGTATCACTGAGGTTCGTTGTACAGTGGGCATGTTTGATCCTGGAAAGTTATCCATAGTGATCAGAGTATGAATGCTGGATCAATGTGTACTCCTTTGGTCTGCGGAATGAGAGAACCAGGTTTGCGTGCAGCAGCAGAACAGCTAGAAGCGTCCATGCTTGCTCACTAGTATTAGTCTCGCTTCACAACCGCCCTTAGTGTGCTGAAGAGGTTGAGGTTACAAAATAGAATAGTATTTATAATGAAATTATTGGTTCGCCGCCACTACAACGTCAAGATTTTTTTATTAACCGCCAATACTATGTAAATTGATATTGCCACATTTTGATGAAGCACTTTTGTTTAAATCTAATGATGAAGCATACATATCTTGATCACTTTTTTCAAATAAATTATTCATACATTATTGGATTGATCCCCTCGCACCACGCACAATCCCCATCACTAGTACAGAAATCTTTACCAAGGCGGGCAAAAAGCATTAACCAAGACAGTTTTTGCAACTGCCTCAGAGCCAACGTCAAGGTTAATCACGTGAGATTAACCGAGATGGTTTTCATGCCCGCCTCGGTAAATAGAATAAAAAAACTATAAAAAATGGAAAGCCCGAAAAGCCCATTACGAGCCCGCCGAGCCCATCGGCCGCCACCGCCACCCGCTGTGGCTGCCGGCCTCGCCTCACTCGCCGTGCTCGCCCCACCGCCGGCGCCCCGCAGCAGATCCGCACTCGCCCCGCCGCTGGCGCTGGCTGGGACCGCTCCGCGCCCCGACCTGGGCTGCCGAGCCACCGCCACCTCGGGCCACCCGCTCGGGGCTACAGCCGCTGCCTCGCGCCCTCTGCTCGGGGCTGCCACGCCAAAGCCGCCTTGCGCCCCCCCCCCCCCCCCACTCGGGCTTGCCGCGCCGAAGCCGCCTCGCGCGCCACGCTCGCTCGGAGCCGCCGTCGCCGCGGCCCGCATCCACCGCCGCCTCGTGCCCCCAACGAAGGCCGCCGCCGCCGCAACCCACGTCTACCGCCTCAGGCCCCCGCCACCGCCACCGCCGCGGATCCACCCTGCCGTGGTCGAATCCGCCTCGACCGAGCCTGGCGCACCGCCTTGTGATCGGCCGCGCCGCCGGGGACCCATCGCCGTACGTGAGGCCAGCGCCAGAGGGGAGAGAGGGAGAGAGAGAGGTAGAGAGAGCTGCACAGGAGGGGAGAGAGAGACAGAGTGGAGGGAGAGCGGCTGGTAAGGGTGGGAAGGTGAGTGGGTTATGCTTTGGCTCGGTTATATATAATCTTCTCAGCAACTGGCCTCAAATAAACTTTCAGTGGGCTCAGATCCATTAACCGAGGCTAATCTATAAGTGAACCGTCTGCAAAAATAGGGGTATTAACTAAGGCAGACACTCTATGCCATCCGCCTTGGTTAATGGATTTTGAGAGGAGATTTTTCGTAACCGCTTCGGTTAATAAAACATGACTGCCTCGGTTAATTGTAGGTATTAACTAAGGCAGTTTTTTAACGTGCCCGCCTCAGTTAATGGAATTTTGTAGTAGTGTATTCAATTGTGTCATTTAGACAGATAAGAAATAGCCTGGATGGGCATGGATTGCATCGATGCAACAAATACAGATTACTTAGGATAGTTTAGTAGCATGGTCCACTATGTGCATGTTATAAGACGTACTTGATAATTATAAAAATAGCCTGAAAACTACATAAAAATACAGAAAAAGTGTCTGTATTTAGACGTTATTTGGAAATATAACTGTTGTCACCAAAATAGTATCAGTAGGTAAACTGTTTACTCTAGCTAGGTTGGTCTTGTTAGCGATGCGTATTCGTTTTCAAGATAATTGGAACAAAAGAGCTGGATATTGCTCCCTCCTTTTTTTAGGGGGGGATCCCCACCATAATTTCATTGATGGGCTTTTCGGCAAGCCAAAATGCTACAACATTTGAGATTCAGCAATTTACAACAAACCAACACAAAATGACACCTAGACTAGGGAGGATAACTTTTACAGATTAAGAGACAAAGCCAGGTCACCAGCTAGAGAGACAGCCACCGAGCGTCGATTGGAGCCACCAACGAACAACATACTTGCCAGATACACCACGACCATTGCACCTCTACACCAACCCTCATAGTTATGCCGCTCCGCTATCACCCTCCATATGACGGGTCAGGCCAGCAGAGAGGGGACTAAAGGCGGCGGGAGAGGCGCAGACCAAGGCTCACCGAAAAACGACGATCTCCCCTTCGATGCTAATGGGGCCACCTTAGAAAGCACATCTGGGCTCCCACGTACCACCATCCAACGCCGTGCAAGGGGAGGAAACCTCATAGGGGAATGGTGGTAGAGTGGAAACACCAACCTGGCATATAATTTGATGGCATCACTAGCAAGAAGAGCGTTGACGGAGCAGAGGTGCCAAATGGAGGGCACCCGCGCGGCTCACGACTACCATCCATAGCTTGTAACAGCTTTGCACCAGAATCAACATCAAAAAAAGAGAGCAAGCGCACCGGCTTCAGTGGGGTGGGAGGGGGGGCAACCAGCAACAATTCTTTGGGTGGGAGGAAAAATGGCATCGCCTCGAAAAAGGGGAGTGGCACCGTAGGTGTCACCGATGTCGACAAGAACAACGCAATGCCAGACTTAGGATTCCTCTGGCGGTTTCCCGCGCCCACCCATCACCGTCAGGGATGGTTGGAGGCCACCGCCAGCAATTTGCAGGCAATTTGCACCTCCAGTCACAAGCTACAACACACTTTAGATAGAAGCTGAAAACTAGCACAGACTTGTAGGTAGGGGGAACGCTGCGACAAAGCATCCAATGAGGAATGTGGCACAACGAGTGTCGCCATTGCCATCCGACACGAAGCCAACAAGGATTTCTCCCAATGTTCCCGCAATCACGGCGGCACAGGAGGCGCAGTAGCTCTAAAAAGTGACATCAGAACTGGCTCCCGTGTCACTGAGGCCGAGTGCCATGGACACCAAGTCCTGGCCCACAGGCGGCCACAGTAGCATCGACACAGCGAGCCCCGTGACCTACCGCCGTCGCCACCTAGAAGAAGGGCAGCCACAACGCGGGGGGGCGGGGGGGGGGGTAACCAAATGCCGGCATGGAAGGGGTCATATGTGGCCGTCGCCAACCCGAGGACTGGTATCCCAAGCGGAGCAGAGTGGGGTGGCTGGGCATACTCCAGGCACACCGGTCTCTGTGCCAGCACCCCCGCCTAGGAGCCGGCTCTGGGGAAGCAGAGATCCGGCCGGGAAAGGGTTGGATCCGCCCACCGGCGACCCGCTCCAGCGTGGTGCTCGCCCATCCATGGTGGCATTGAGTTTGGGGATGGCAACTCGGGGGAGAGGTGGATGCATGGATGGAGGCTTCGCCGCCACCGTCCCTGTGCCCGTGCGGGCTTCCGACAGGGCGCTCCGGCGGCGGCGAGGTGGATGGCCGGGAGCTGGAGGTGGTTTGGGGGTGGCGGCGGCAATCGCCCGGGCCGTTACTGGCTTGATGTTGATATTTTGGTTGGTGCAGTAAGAAATATAGCTTCATCTGTGTTTCATCAGTGTAGTGCTCCCAGCTGCAGCTCTATTTTGTCTGTCTTTTGCTCTGTTTCACCTCCTTCCAAAAAAGCAAAGGCTCATGATAGGATGCGCACATGTTTTTCAAGCTTGCAACTCTTCTTCAACCAGTCAACCTTAGGACGTATGGAGCGGAGGTGATCGTGAACAAGCACCAATTTACCGCATAGGAGAAGCCGAACAAAGGACGACATCTGCACTGAAGTTAGCTTCATATGTCTAGTTCTCCAAAATCAGAGTTTGTTTCTCTGCTTCCAGCTTCTGCAATAAGCATAAAATGCATGGCAAGTTGTGTGCACCTTGCCTGATCTAAACCAGAAACCATAAAGTTGGATATTCGATTCACTTGATTTTTTTTATACCACCCGTGCTGCTCATCGGAGTGCCAATATTTTATATAGCATTTCACGTGCGCACACACACGAGGTCGTTGTGCTGATATACCGCTACACCAAGCAGTTGCTGCCAAGAAAAGCATTGTGAAAAACCGAACTGAATGTTACTCCTTTGGTCTAGGAGAGGATTGAACAGCGGTTTGCGTGCAGCAGATGACAGCCATTTCGGTGTTGACAAAGAGTCTGATTAGGCAACATTTTGAAGAATCACTTTTGTTTCAGTCTAATGATGGAGCATATATTAATCCTATATTATTAGATTGATCCCCTCGCACTACACAGTCCCCTTGATTCAATATGGTCACTAACTAGCTTGGATTGGCATGGATTGCATCACTCCAACAGATACATGCTATACGCAAGCTAGAAAAATAAGTGACCACAAATAACATAGGATAGTTTAGTAGCATGGTCCACTATGTGCATATATATATTATCAGACGTACTTGATAATTACAAAACAGCCTAAAAAATACAGAAAAATTGTCAGTGTTTAGAAGCTGTTTAGAAATGTAACTGTCCCCCCCCCCCAAAAAAAAAAGTATTGGCAAGAAAACTGTTTACTCTAGCTAGGTTGGTCATGTTAGAAGTTCGTATTCATTGTCAAGATAACTGGCACAACAGAGCTGGATATTGCTGCCTCCTAACACTGCATTGATATGATTCATGTGAGTTCTGCTTGGTCCATCAGATATGTCAACTTTAATTTCGTCCTTTCCTCAAGCCCCTACACAAGTATATATCAACTCAACATTTGCAATAATAGCTAGTACCATGGAATACTTCGAGGCCACCTTTATATATCGCGTTGTAGAACCGTCTTATATATCTGTCTTTTCCATGAATTTCAGTTTGCCACCACCACCACGAGGAGAAAGCAGGTTCATGAAACCTAGGAGCACAAAGAGCGGATAAGTTGTATCAGTGGGGGAAAACATGTGTTATCTTATAGGAATGGTAGGCACATGGAGGTATAGAACCATAGTGTCTCTTCATCTTCTCTTGTTTCTTGGAGATGCTTCAGTCACCGAGGGCATTGTTGGGCGTCCGAGTTTGACACATCGGAGAGCAGGCGGTGAATCGGTGATGGAAGCTAATCATGAGGTTCGTGGGGCCCTGCATGTGAGCGAGTAGCACTATCGTGGGGCCTTGTGCCGTGGGGGCGTACCAGGCAACCAGCGAAAGATGATCAACTCATTCACTTGACGGAGTGAGGGCGGAGGGCCGGAGGATGTGCTTATAAGGTGGAAATCTAGGTCCAATAACTGATTTTTAATTTTTTGGGTGCAGCTTCACCCTGGGCGCTCCTCCATCGCAGAAGGAAGCCTACATAGCAATTTAATTAAACACTAATTGTATTTTTATATTTATTCTAATAAGATTATTAAAATAATATTACAACTCAATATACTCCGATGAATTTTTAGTTGAAACATTTAATGGTGCAGTTTAAACTGTTTGCTTGCAAGAGTGGAACAATTGTTCCTGCTTCAAAATTGAAAACTGTTCCGAGAATAGTGTTCCAACAAAATCATCATAAATGCAAGTACAAATATTCTAGTGGAAAATTGAAACCATTTTGAGAATAAAAAAATTATTCTGAAATAATTGTTCTAGAACGACAATACCAGAATGAAATTAAATTGTTTTAGAAATAAAATTCATCTAAATATATTCAAGTGTGTGTCGGGCTGCAATATCAAATTTGATGCTGAATTCTTGCATGTGCACCGAGCTCTTGGTATGGTGGGCGTCACATATTACCCTTATGCGTGACTCCTATTATTTCTGTTCGCCCCTGTGTATGCATACGACTGAATATAATTGGCCTAACGGGCTTCCCGCACGACTCAACCCTAGCACAGCGTGGCCCAGGCATGACACGGCACTATCAAGCACGATCGCTTAGTCGTGGCTTGCCATGCCACCGTCGCAGCCCACGCATAGCACGAAGGGTGGGGGGAGGGCACTAGCGAGGGCATGGGGAGGCCGCCGGCCATCAGGATTCAGACACGGATGAGAAAGAAGAAAGGGAGAGGTGGAGAGCGGCGGCTCGATAGGGGGGAAGAGATGTGAAAATTAGGGTTGAGGGGAGATTATATATGAGAGATGTTGGCATTGGTCTGTTAATGGGCCGCTATTGAGCGTGGCCAGCACTATGGGCCAGTGTGGGCCCCAAGCACCGCCCTCATATATAATCATGTGGTGCCAACCCAGGCACTATGGCAATCGTGCCACACGGTGCCTAGGTTGTGCTTTTCTGGGTCGTGCTTCGAGCTGCCCGTTTGGTCGACTATATGATTGAGGTGCACTCCACAACAACCTTGTTTGCACTACCTCCATTGTTCTTTGACTGCCTGCTAGACCAACATACCTCTATCTCTGCGGAATGCGGAGGTGCCCCAAAAGAGACGAGGACTTGCTCTTTGCCGCTGTCGTGTGTACCAAACTGATTGTGCTGTTAAAATTTCATTTATTGAGAAACAAGATCACCTACTTATTCTAATAGAGTACTCAAACTGCTGTCACTATATGCAGTTTGTATACACTGGTTAGCATGAAAGGTAGATGGACATTGAATCATTTTTATGACTAGAAATTTCATGGTCAGTACCTGTACCTGTGTGCTTGCTTGAGTACAGAATTATCACCTACCACACATAACTGAAGGTAGCATAGAAAGGAAGTCCGGCCCTGAAGTACCATTGTGGACCGTTCGGTCACAGGTTACATTGGGCACCTCTCACGTTGGGCTGATTTTCAATACACCTCTCACGCTCCATATCACCGCCCATGGGTTGCTTCTCCGCCTGCTACATACATGGCGTGCACATATTTGGCTCCTGCAACAACTATTGCACCTGCCCCTGTGCGCCACATGCTTGCATGTTTAGCAGCCAACTCTCCGCAGCCTCTCCAAAGACAACCTAGCTTTGGTTAGAAACTCTAGCCACCGCGCTGACCCTCTCACATCGACGTGCCATGGTCATAACACGCTCTACCTTGCGCCAATCCACTCCGCACCACCCGTGCATCGTAGCATCTTGTAGATGCATAATCCATATTTTTTCAGATGATCTTTCATAAAGTCTCTAGATCCAATTCAAATCATAACTTTGATACCAATTGTTAGAAAATTAACCCGGAATCTCCACCAACAGAAGCAACATTGTCTCTACTAAGATAAAATTGTGAGATTACATACGGAGATATAATGTTTGTTAATTATGTCATCATGGTTACAACAGTATTCCTCCTCTCACATTTATAAAAGGTCCGGGTTGCAGAATTTCACACGAACTATATCCTATATATTATTCCTAAACACAAATCACGTCCCATTGTAGCTGGACTCGTACAAATATTCAACATAATATCTAACATGGCGTGCAGTGAAATTGGAGAGCGACCTGATCCAAAAGCTGATACAGAAATGTAGCGCTGGTGGTGGCCTGCTGCTCATGGTGGCCTGCTGGGGATCACATCATGCGGCAGCACTGGCCGCGATTGGCAGGTCAAGTGGATGTCAGCAGCAGCGTGAAAGTAGTAGCGAAGCCCGAAGAAAATGCTTCTATGGATCCAATCAAGCCGGATATTCATGTAAACACAACAAGGGGCATTTTGGTCTTTTCAGGTGTAAGTAAACAAAATAAAAAGGAGGAAATGGCAATAAAATTAATGTATCAATGTTAGAGGTGGTGATTTTCGTGTTTGCCGTGGTAATTTTATGAAGTCCAATATATGAAGTGTTAAAAATCCAAATTTCTCAATGCCAGTGCATATTTCTCGGTAGGTGTTGAATATATAACACGGGAGGAACAGGTATTTGTGGAATCAGCTAGTCTACAGAATGTTGTAGTTGCATATGTTGTTTTAAGGACCTTCTATATATTGTAGAAAAGATATATTGTTCTAAATTGTATGACCAGTGGTTGTGTTCTTAGTTCGGTCACTTGTAGTAACTGTGTAAACAAAGCCCTAATAAATTGTTGGCATGCCTAAATTGTTGGTATCATAGTACCTGCCGGTTATATTATGGTTTATGAGCTTTATTCCGGTGGTTGGAAAGTACCGATGATACTTCAAGGTACTTTTTCTTTCAATATTTCTTAACCGTTGATCTAAGACACGCGAATTAAAAGGGTATAGAAATAATTGAAAGGGTATTTCAGTCACTCTGCTTGGATTATGACATGAAGGCTCACGATGAAGGTCGTGCAAGGTGCAGCGTGCGGCGGCATGTCACAAGGTCCCACTTATAAGACATCAACTCCTCAAACGATCAAAAGAAAAAAACTGGACAGCCAAAGAAGTCTGTAATTGCATTCCACGTTTGTTTGTGTCAGGTGACTAGTCTCCCAACTTGTCTGCATCGTGCTTCTCTTGACGTTGCTGCAAAAGTCCAAATACTAATTGAGGGACCGAAAGGGCGACCAGAGGGGGGTGAATGGGAGCCAATAAAAATTCTCGCAAACTCAAGCTCCGGCTTAATCCCAAAGTGCACACCCAACCCTAGAATCCTCTGCACAGTGTGGAGTAGCTATGAAGGAGCTACACCAACACGAAAAGCCTTAGGAACCAAGGTGAACTGATGCGGAAGCAAGCAGATAATAAACTGTGCAAGAGACAGCAAGGTATATATCACCGGTTGATCCGACGCACAGCAGATGAGTACGTCGGTCTAACCGATGACACAGAGCCTGCAGCGAAGAAAAACAGTCACCGGTTAAACCGAAGCCCCGGTTTGAACAGCGTCGGTTCAACCGGTGTTAGAGCACCGAATGATCCGACAAAATCCAACACCAACGTCGGTGCAGTTGTCCAGAGGGACTACAAAACCGACAAGCCAAGCATCGGATGAACCGACGTCCACAACCACAAAGCACCGGTGCAGTTGTCCCGAGAGTCCGCAAGACCGATCACCCAGAGCACCGGTTAAACCGATGTCTAGAAAAATCTATACGCCGGTTGAACAGGCAAAACAGCGAGTACTGTGGTTACACCGGTTGATCCGATGCATGTAGAGGCGAATGTACCGGTGCAACCAAACAGAAGGCAGAAAACCCTAACGTGCGAAACTCCTACTCACCGGTTGAACTGACGCACATGAGCGCAAGCGTCGGTTCAACCGGTGATAGGAAAAACTCTGTCCAGAGACATTTTTCCAGCCCGCGATCCTTGAAGAACTCGACGATCGACGGACCAAATCACGTCCAAAGCTCACCAAACTTCATAGGCACGATCTCAAAGGACTTGTGAACATGTCTACGGAAGGAATCGACGAATTACTCCATGGTTTGGGAGGAATCGTCGAAATTCGAAGCAAGATTGGGATTTTTTCAAGAATGCAAAAACTTCGATTCGTGGTGACTCGTGATTCCGGGGGTTTTAGCACAAGGCTAGAGGATTTTAAATCACTTCAAAGAGTCATGAAATCATCTAGAATCAAGCCATCAACTCATGCTCGAGAATCGGCAAAAGAAAATCGAAATTCAATCAAACGAGACACAAGATGAGCAAGAACGAGATGAATTCAAAACCCCGGAGGGCACAAGGAGGGAAGGGCCTCCTTTCCCGATCAATCTCCGTACAAAATCCTCAAGAATCCATACCTCTAATCCCTAAAGAGGAGAGGGAGGAAGAAGAACAGGGAGAGGGAGAGAGCCACCGGAGAGGGAGGAGGCCGTGCTGCTCACCGTGCCAAAAAGAGAGAGAAGGAGGGTGAGGGGGTGAAGGGGTTTTTTAACCCCAACAACTCTCAACCCAAAAGACTAAACTACCCCTAGACTCAATTAAACACTAGAAAGCCCGTAGGGGCAAAACCGGAAAAAGATACACGATCTCATCCGACGGCGGAGTTTCTTTCTTCGACTCGAAACCTTCTCCGCGATGTCGCCATGTCGATGAAGATCCGGTTCGCGTTTTTGGGGAGTCCGCGAAATCCGAGTAGGTGGCCAGTTTTGAGAAAACCGCCAAAACTCCACGCGCGGGAAGATTCCTGCCTCCACACCGTGGCCCTAGACGCCGTTCCCACATCGGCCTTCTGACGGCCCTAGACGCCGCCCGACGCCCGTCACCTCCTCGCCCGCAGCGAGGCCCTAGATGTCGTCGGCGCCCATCGCCTCCGTCAGTCCCGAGACCGACGCCCGTGCCTCCACGACTTGGCGTCTTCAACTGTCGTCCGCTTTCTTGGTTTTGTGGCGCAAACCAAGAAACCCGCCTTCCGTCGCCGCTTGCGCCCTTGATCCAGGAATGGACGCCACAGCTGCCGCCCGGCCCGAGCTCCTCCACGGCAACTCTCCGTCGACACTCGACGCCCGTATACCTGCAATCCAAAGACCAAGCGTACGATCACACCGCACGGTTGACAATTCACTCATCGCAAGCAGAATAGAGTACTCAACATTCCTTACTAAACAATCCCTCTTAGAAACCATGCATCTAGTTAGTGGATAATGTACGTGCAACTAGTTACTGGATAATGTACGTGACAGAGTAGGAAGATGGGTAATGTACGTGCAACTAGTTAGTGGCGCCTGCGCCTTCTGTGTTACTTAGTAGTCCTCTGTATCCATCTTCGAACTAGTTACTGTCTGCGCCACCCAGAAAGTGACTGGCTGTTGCGTGGATCATGTCATCTAGTTTTCTTAATAGAGTAGTATATATTTTCTATACTGGTCATTGTGTACCACTGCACTTCGTTGTGATTGTGAACTTGCCAAGAAATTAGTTTCTAAAAAATGATCTACTGCAGTATCGATTTAGCACCATATCTTTAAAAGAACTAGCTGAAATTTAACCTCTTGCAAACATGTTGTCACTCTTCAGTCTCAACCATGCCGCACTTTGAAACTGGAACTCCGAAGATTGTTGTCTCTATCTAATTGTTGAGTTGCAGTCTGTACTGTATTTCTAAAGAAACAACTCCCTTCTAAGTGATCCTGACAGAATGTAGCACGGCAGAGAGGCTTCAGAGGTGGGGGAGCTCCCGTTACATCCTGGAGCGAGCCGTCCTTCCTTCATCTCCGCGTCTGACTCCAGCATCGAGACAGCCACCAATAGAGGGCACGGGGATGCCGCGATTCCGCCCAGATTCCGGCGCAGCCGACTACACCATGGCCGGCACATCGGCCACCGGCCTACATTACACCACCGCAAATAGCAGCGGCTGCCAGAAAATGGAGAGGACGATCCTGGTTCGAGTGGTAACAGGAACGGGGTTCAGCCATATTTAGTTACGTGAAATTCCATATCTACCCTTTCATCATTATGATTATGAAAAAATAAATTAAAATAAACGGTAGCCCCACTCTTTTAGTACTAGTCCCATTGATTTTGGTACTTCCTAGTACCATTCTTTAGGTACCTCCTATCTTCCCACCATACGATTTCTCTCGATGGATGGCTCTTATTTGTTTTCCAACCACCATAAAATTTGACAAGGTTTATTGGAGTTAGAGGTAACAGAGGGATCATTTCAAACCCAAAACCACAAGTTGGTTGCGCCTCCAATCAAGGCACGGATAAATGGCTCTTTTTTTTTCCGTTCCTCTTATTTTTTTTTATTTTTGGCTATTTGACCACCGAAATTTTTCCAAAGGCAGAATGGCACGAGCCAACACGTATGCATAAGGAATTAGAACGGAAAAGAGATCGCCCTCGTGCCCCATTCCGGCCATCATTATTTGTGTGCTATTGATATTTTGGTTGGTGCAGTAAAAAATATAGCTTCATGTGTATTTCTTCAGTGTAGTGCTTCCAGCTGCAGCTCTGTTATATCTGTCTTCTACTCTGTTTCACCTCTTTCCAACAAAAGCAGAGGCTTCCTGATAGTATATGCACATGGTTTTCACTTTTCAAGCATGCAGCTCTTGTTCAACCGGTCAACCCCATGACATATGAAGCGGAGGTGATCGTTAACCAGCACCAATTTACCGCATAAAAGCCGAACAAAGGACGATATCTTCAGATGTCTAGTTCGCCCAATCAGAGATTGTTTCTCCGCTTCCGCTAACAGCTTGTACAATAATGATAAATTGCATGGCAAATTGTATGCACCTTGGCCTGATCAAAACCAAAAGTCATAAAGTTGGATGTTTGATTCACTTGATTTTTTTAATACTACCGTTCTTGTCATTCGGAATGCCCACTACTTTATAGAGCATTTCACATACATACACACAACATCGTCGTTCTGCTGATAAACCCATACCCAAAGCAGTTGCTGCCAAAGAAAAAAGCATTGCATTGTGAAATACCTAACTGAATGCAAAATTGGTGTTGCTATGAGCTCCAAGGGAAATTTTCATATGTCTGGCAAACATTTGGTCATGGTCCTCCAACGGAACCTTGGAAGCATATTGCTCCGTTGAGGTACCCATGGACGGACAATCGGTGGATGTTCTTTGGCTCGTTCATTCTTGGCCATGTGTATCTGTTTTCTGCGGCAGTTATATTTCTCTGTCTCCCTCTTTTATGACCCAGCTTTCTTGATGTAATTGTTTAGTTAAGCTTGCAACTTTTCTGTGTTACCTGAAGATCAAAAACACAATAGTGATGAGAAAGAAATGCTACGGGCACCCAACACTACCAGTCTGCCGTGCCATGGTTTGTATGAGAACTCTACAAGGTCTGACAACTAATATTAGAAATTTAGAATCTTTCTGAAGTATCAAACATTAATTCAAACTGCTACGCACCGCGTAATAATGATGACTTAATGTATGCACCGCTACTATGCTTTTCAAGGGAACCATTAACGCACCACGTAATAATGATGACTTAATGTATGCACCGCTACTATGCTTTTCAAGGGAACCATTATATATTTGATACTCAGACCATTTTATCCCTCTTGCTTTCGGTGTTTATGTGCGTAGAAAGAGTGTGGGTAAGAATAATTGGTAGTCGTGAGGGAAAAGATTAATCCTTACCCAATAGGAATGGTAGGCACGAGGAAATTACCTACTTATGTGAATCACTGAGCTTCGTCGTTCAATGGGCATGTTCCCTCCTTGGAAGTTATTCTCTGCGATCAGAGGACGAGTCCTCCGTCGATTTGTACAAGCTTCTTTGGTGTAGGAGAGGATTGAACTGCGGATTGTGTGCAGCAGACGAACAGAGAGGTGTGTCCATGATTGCTCACAAGTATTATTCCATTGCTTCAACGATAGCCGTTAGAGTGTCCTGAACTCCTGATGAAGAGGTACTGAGCTTGGCAAATAGAGTAGCATTTATAATGAAATTATTCGTTCACCACTATTTGAGGGATCGAAACCGGCGACCAGAGGGAGGTGAATGGGAGCCGATCAAAATTTCTTGCAAACAGAAGCTTCGGCTTTGTCCCAAGTGTACACCCAAATCCTCGAGTCCTAGGTGAAGTGTGGAATAGCTATGAAAGAGCTAAACCAACCCAAAACAACCCTAGAACCAAACGAGAACGATCACGGAAGCAAACAACGAGAAAGAGCAGTTGAAAGCACGCAAGGTATGCTTCACCGGTTGATCGGACGCTTTACTTTGAACGGCGTCGGTTCAACCGATGAACAGAGCCTGCAGCACAGAAACAAGAGCACCGGTTAAACCGGTGTAAACAAAATCCTACCCGTCGGTGCAATGGGATAAACGCCGGTGCAGTTCACCCGAGGAGACACCAAGACAGAAACCAAAGCACCGGTTGAACCGATGCAAACTCCGGCATGCACCGGTTTAACCAACGTATATGCGCCGGTGCAATGGAGACGCGCCGGTGAAGTTGTCCAGAGAGGAGCAGAAATCGTGGGCAAGAAGACACCGGTTGAACCAACGCTCAACTCTTTCAAAGCGCCGGTGCAACGACAAACAGAGGAAAACCCTAACCCGCGAAATCCTACTCACCGGTTGAACCGATGCTTACCATTTCAAAGCGTCGGTTCATCCGGTGCTGGGACAAACAAAGCCCAGAATCGCTTTTCAGCCCGTGTTTGTTGGAAAAACCGATGATCGAGTGGGCAAATCAAGTCCAAATCTTACCAAAATTTGCAGGCATGATCACAAGGGACTTGGGAACACTTCTACAGAAGGAATCGACGAATTACTCCATGGTTTGGGAGAAATCGACTAAATCCGAGGCAAGATAGGGGGTTTCTCAAGAACACCAAAACCTCAATTCGAAGGAACTCGTGAATCCGAGGGTTTTAGAACTAGGATAGAAGGGTTAGAAACACCCCAAGGAATCACGAAAATGTCAAGAATTAACTTGTCAACTCGTGCTCAAGATCTGACCAAAGAAAATCGAATTCATCCAAAAACAAAAGACAAAGCGTGCGAGATTGACTTGCTTCCAAAACCCCGGAGGGCACAAGGAGGATTGGCCCTCCTTTCCCGATCAATCTCAGTACAAGAACTCAAAAATTCATCCCTAACATCCTTGGCCTAGAGAGGAGAGGGAGGAACAGAGAGGGGAGGAAGGAGATGGCGCCTGGGAGAAGGAATGTTGCGTCTGGGTGCTGTCTCCAGGGGCGACGTGAGCAGGTGCCTCCTCTCCTCTTTTAACCCCACTAACCCTATAACTAAAGAGACTAAACTACCCCTAGAGCTGAACTTTAAACTAGAAGGCCCGTAGGGGCAAAACTGGAAAAGATACAGGGACTCATCCGACGATCGAGGTTCTTTCTTCGAGTTGAAGTCTTCTCCGCGATGCCGCCGTGTGGATGAAGATCCGGTTCACGGTTTTGGGGGGTCCGCGAAACCCGGGTATGTGGCCGGTTTTGAGAAAACCGCCAAAACTCCTCGCGCGGGAAGATTCCCGCCTCCACGCTGTGGCCCTATACGTCGTTCCAGCCTCGGCCTTCTGACGGCCCTAGACGCCGTCCGACGCCCGTCGCCTCCGTCAGTCCCGAGACCAACGCCCGTGCCTCCACGACTTGGCGTCTTCAACCACCGTCCGCCTGCTTGGTTTTGTGGCGCAAACCAAGAAACCCGCCTTCTGTCGCCGCTTGCGCCCTCGATCCAGGAGTGGACGCCACAGCTGCCGCCCCGCCTGAGCTCCTTCACGACAACTCTCCGTCGACACTCGATGCCCGTGTACCTGCAATCCAAAGACCAAGCGCACGGTCACACCGCACGGTTGACAATTCACTCATCACAGGCAGGATAGAGTACTCACATTCCTCAATCTCCCCCTTGATGAGTGCATTGTCAACACACCACAAACGAGCCAGAGAAGTGATAAATAGAAAAGCAAAAAAAAAAACAAAGAACTCAAGCAAGTGACAAAAAGCTCAGAAAGGTAGAAACAATCACTTACTCAAACAGAAATCGATCCCCTAAGACAAGGGCAACGGCTCGACGCAATCGATCAAAAGCCAAAACATGACTCCTCGAAGACAGAGGTAACGCTCGACGCAGTCATGCTCAAAGTTGAGAAACAAAGCAAAAACTCCCAATGCAAAGCTTTTCCCACAAGTTTTTTTAAAAAATCAAACAAGTCTCCCCCTTGTCCGATCACTTCTCCCAAAATTCTCCCCCTTGTTGGCACATGCACACATCAAACCTAAAAAGAACTAAAGCTCCCCCTGAAGCTGAGACTCCCCCTGAACAGATGCTATGCAATGAATGCAATGCAGGAGGTGTAAGTGAAAGCATTCAGGGATACAAAGATATGAGCAATATCTAGTCGCAAGCACGTGTGCATCCATAAACAAGACCAGCATCTAGCTCAACAGGGTATATCAAATCAGTCTAGAGCTAGGCAAGTTCAGTTTATGAGAAATAAAAGCATCACCCATAATCTAGCACTAACAAGTAGGGAACGGAAAGCAGTGCTAATCATACTCATACAGGTGATCCAAACTCAGCCAAAAACAAGTTGCAAACATTCATTTTTCAATCAAATTTATATCAAGCAAATCTTAATACCAGGGGTTGAAAGTTTGTCATGCTTCACTTAGCAACGAGGACAAGCCTATTGCAAAAGACAATCAGAAGCTTAAAGCACTCGTTTCAGTCATGCACAGCCTTGCCCGGGTTCTCACAAGTGCAAAGTGAGCCATCCCGAAAGCTCGATCAGTGCGACAAGCAATCCCACCTGGATCTTTTCAAACCACTTCAAGAGCAGTTCAAGCAATTTTATCAGAATTAGATCATTTCAAGTATGAATTGCTGAACGAAAGTCTACACTAGCATGAATAAGATAGCAACGCACATCAACACGCCCTAACATGCTAGTAGCCAAAACAGGGTGATCTTGTTTTCAGATTTTTAAATCAAAATAGCTTAACTCAGATGATGCCATATACACAGTGGAGCAAGCTATACATGATCAAATTTATCAACTCACACTAGCAGGCACTAGAAGATCATAGCAAAGTATACAAGAATGCTAGTGTAAGTGAGACAATGGAAAATGCAAACATGTACAATGCATATGCACAATGCAACTACCAAACCTAGAAAACCAAGAGAAGAAAAAACAAGGACCTACAAAGCTAACCAAACAAAAGTCAGCAATCAAAAGGGGTAACAAACCCCAAGCTCCCCTCGAAAGCGTTCAAAAGTGTCCTGCTCTAGCGGTTTGGTGAGGATATCTGCGGTTTGCCTCTCTGAAGGGACATGGATCAAGTCTATGTGTCCTCTCTCATGGTTGTCTCGCAGGAAATGGAATCGGATATCTATGTGCTTGGTTCTGGAGTGTAGGACAGGGTTCTTTGCAATGCTAATGGCTGACATGTTGTCTACAAAGATGGGAACCCTACCGAAACTCAAGCCATAATCCTGCAAGGTTTGTTTCATCCAAAGTATCTGGGAGCAGCAGCTAGCAGCGGCAACATACTCAGCTTCTGTAGAAGAAAGCGCTACACTAGCCTGCTTGCGAGAGGACCAAGACACCAAAGATGTACTGAGAAATTGACAAGTGCCGGATGTCGACTTGAGATCTAACCGACACCCACCGAAATCGGCATCAGAAAAGCCCACCAAAACCATAGAAGAATCCGCAGAATACCAAAGACCAAATTCAGGGGTGAATTTCAGATACCTAAAGATGTGTTTCACCACCTGCCTGTGGGAGGTGCGCGGAGAAGCCTGGTAGCGCGCACAGAGGCAGATGCAGAACTGGATGTCCGGTCGCGTTGCCGTCATGTACAGGAGAAAGCCATTCATGCTCCTGTACTCCTTCTGGTCTACCGCCTCGCCGTCCAAGTCCTCATGAAGCGCCGTCGATGTGCTGATCGGAGTCGGCTGAGGAGACAGGTCGCTCATGTCGAACTTCCGCAGCAAGTCTCTAGTGTACTTGGCTTGATGGACAAAAGTGCCCTGAGGAGTTTGCTTGATCTACAGCCCGAGGAAGAACTGCAGCTCACCCATCATGCTCATCTCGAACTCCTTGGACATCTGCTCAGAAAACTTGGGGACAAGAGCGTGAGAAGAGCCACCAAAGATAATATCATCCACGTATATTTGAACTAGTAAAAAATCAGTGCTCGATCGCATGAGGAATAAAGTTTTATCCACACATCCCATTTTAAAACCCTGAGCCAGCAAAAAGGTTTTCAATCTATCATACCAAACTCTGGGTGCCTATTTCAAACCATAAAGTGCTTTCTGAAGTTTGTAAACACAGTTTGGAAACTTGGGATTTTCGAAACCAGGGGGTTGCTTCACATAAACCTCTTCTTCAATAAAACCATTCAAGAAGGTAGATTTAACATCCATTTCGAAAACTTTAAAACCCTTGGAAGGAGCAAATGCAAGAAAGATTCGAATAGCTTCCAAACGTGCAACAGGGGCAAAAGTCTCCTCAAAATCAATACCCTCTTTTTGGCAAAACCCCTGGGCAACAAGACGAGCCTTGCTTCGAACAACCAAACCATCCTCACCCTGCTTGTTTTTGAAAACCCACTTCGTTCCGATGGGATTACAAGCAGGTGGAGGCTCGACTAAAACCCAAACTTGATTTCTTTCAAAATTTTCAAGTTCCTCATGCATGGCATTGACCCAATTAGAATCAGAAAGAGCGTGTCCAATATCTTTGGGCTCAAAGGAGGCAACAAACGCTAAATGAGCAAAGCCAGCGATACTCATTACCTTAGACCTGGTGACTCGCTTGTTGAGATCACCTAGCATCTGTTGAGATGGATGACGATGCTGAATATGTCGAGATGCTTCCCTTGTCGAAGTCGCCTCCTCCTCAACCAAATCTGGTGTCTCCTCAGGTGCAGTTGGTGAAGCCTGAGTCACCTGCTCGATCGGCCCTCATGAAGTAGACGTAGTCGGATCGGGGCCGTCATCATCGTCCGAGTTCGTGGCGGAGGCAACTGGGTCCACAGCACGCGTGGTAGCCTCAGCCTCGCCCTCCGCGGCTTCTTCCTCCTCATCTTCAAAGATGGAGGTGCCGAGCTCATCATCTCTTGCAACATCAAAGACAGAAGAATTGCACGGTGCAGTCTCGTCGAAAGTGACTTCACAAGTCTCTCTGACGATGTTAGTATCAATAATCAGCACACGGTATGCTCCAGAGTGAGAAGCATAACCGAGAAAAATGCCATCAGACGAGCGAGACTCAAACTTATCAAGATTTCCATCTTTCAGCACAAAACACCGGCAACCGAAAACTCTGAGATGGTCAACACGTGGCTGGCGTCCAAATCGCAACTCATAAGAAGTCCTGTACATGAAAAGCACGCAAGAAAATGCGGTTGGACACATAACAAGCGGTGTTAACCGCCTCAGCCCAGTATTTTCGAGGAGTCCTATGTTCATCGAGCATCGTCCTCGCCATCTCAACCAGCGTCTGATTCTTCCGCTCAACAACTCCATTCTGCTGTGGAGTGTAGGGAGAAGAATACTGATGTTCAAGCCCATGATCACTGCAAAAGGCGTCAAAACGAGTGTTTTTGAATTCTGTGCCATTAGTACTGCGAATCGCTCGTATGGCCTGGGGTAGCTCATTTTTCAACCTCAAGATCAAGTCTCGAACAAACTCGAAGGCCTCATCCTTGGTTCTCATGAAAAAGACCCAAGAATAGCGAGAGAAGTCGTCCACGATCACAAGAACGTACCACTTCCCACCAACAGACATCACCCTAGAAGGACCAACTGTGTCCATGTGTAGCAACTCTACAGGGTGAGCGGTCATCACCTGATTAACAAGTGGATGAGAAGCAGCAATCATCTTCCCGTGACGACACGGATGGCAAACAAGGTCCTTTTCAAACTTCAATTTGGGCAATCCTCGGATTAGGCCAAGTGAGCTAACTCTCGACAACAAATCGAAGCTCAAAGGTCCTAGTCTCCTATGCCACTTCCACAGATCCGAAGAAGGACCAGCCAACAAGCAACGAGAAGGGCCAAGATGAGTTCCAGAGAAGTCAACCAAGAAAACCCAATCGCGAGGTGTAATCCGGCAAACCAAATCTCCTCTGGAATCCAAAACACGCGAACAACCCTCCTTGAAGTGAACCTCAAACCCCTCATCAAGAAGTTGCGAAACAGAAAGCAAATTAAACCCAAGGTTCGAAACCAAAGCAACCTCTCTCAGGGTAAAGCGATCAGAAACTCGAACAGCGCCAAATCCACATACCTTTCCTCTTCCATTATCCCCGAACAAAATGTACTCCTTTGAGCGCATCGGGGTGAGGCTGGAGAACCATTTGTCATTTCCGGTCATGTGGCGCGAACAACCGGAGTCCATGATCCACCTGTTCTCCAAGCCTCCGACCTGCACATCAGTAGTGAGACAAAGGGTGAGCAAATGTCTCAACACTGGGGTTAGCAAAGTGAGAAGCAAACCAGTGTCGAGCCATTTGCTCTACAGAAGGGTTAGCAAAACCAGACAAAGCGTATCCCTCGTCCCATCTACCGCGTGACTGACGAACACCACCGCGAGGAAAGCATGGAGCATAGAAACCTCCTCCAACGCCTCGGTCTCGTGGTCCATAGCCGTACTGAAAACGACCAGGAGCACGACCGGCAAAGCGACCTCCCGCTGGAGCACGGTAACCACCACCGTCTCCCTGACCTCCACCTACACGGCGCGCCCTAGCATCTTGCCTACCACCACGCCGAGGAGGACCATGCACCCGAGCAGAGTACATGTCCGCGTTCCGTCTCTCCTGCTCACGCCTCACAGCCCGCTTCTTTCTGAAGCAAAACTCCTCCAGGTGACCTTCCCTGTCACAGTACTCACAGTGGTACCTCACCTCACGCTTGGGAGGTGGAGGCCTAGCCTGTGGACGGGTAGGAGCAGCCCTCTTCTTCTGGGCAACCTGAGCTGCGGTAGCAGGGAGCGTGTCAAGGGGATTCCTCAGCTCATTGGGCTTTGGAACCCAAACCTGCTTCTACGGAGGTGCTTTCGGTGGTTCTTTAAGCACACCATCCGCGGGGTCAACAAGCGAAGGCTGCGTGCTCGTACTAGCTATGTTTCCAGCAGCCTTGCCGAGCTTACCATACAACCTGTCAAAGTCTGACTTCGTGTAGGTGTAACCGACCCCAAAGCCATCACCACGCTTGAACTGCTTAATCATAATGCCCAACTGCGGCTCACTAGCAGAAACCCAACTAAGAATCGCCCTAAGATAGGTATTCTCATTCTCCAAGTTGGCTTTCTCTACCGCAAGATTATCCAAATCAGAGATCAAACCAGGGCAAACAGAGCAGTCAATAGGTGGGCTAGACTCCACGACCTTAGTCTTCCCAAAAGACTTAATCAAGGCGTTCTTCTCTCTAGCTCCGACCTAAGCGTGGGACAAAGCTTGCAAGCACCAAGCAGAACTAGCCTAGACTTCATCTCCTCTAGCTCGCACACAACAGTAGCAAACTTGGACTGCAACGAAGCTAGATCAGACTTAAAGATATGACACTCATCACATTCAAGCACATCGCTAACAATAGGAGCATCTTTAACCAGTTCTAGTTCATGCTTAGCCTTAGCGAGCTCATGAGACATGTCAGCAAACGAAGTCTTAGCAACATCTAAGTTCGCGACGTTCTCATCATGCTTGGCACGGAGAGCAACAAGATCATTCATGTGAGATATGTAGCCAACGCACTCATCCTCACTAGATTTCTCCCTAGTACAAGCCAGCTCAGCCCTAAGCTTTCTACGCTCTCTAGCTGCTTCCTTAAGCAGCCTCTTCTAGTTGTCGAGAGCGGCGTACAACTCCCTAACCTCCGTATCAAGCAGGTCGATTGTGGAGTTTACCTCTGAATCGTTCTCGGATCCAGGAGAAGAGTCGACGTGCGTCGGTGTAGCATGTCCACCCGAAGACGCACGAGCACCATCGGCTTCGCCCGCCATGGTGCAGAAACCCTTGCGCCGACCGGCCGCCAAGCACAGGCCGATGAAGCCGGTGGCTTCCTTGTCCCGCTTCTTCTTCTTCTTGTCGTCGTCGTCGGAGGTCGGTGAAGAAGAGCGGTCGGTGTCGGAGCTCTTGTCGAGGTCGCTGAGCTGCGCCAGAAAGGCCTTCTCCTGCTTCTTGGCCTTGTACTGGAAGCGCTTCTTGAGCAACTCCTTGTCGAAGCGTCCTTGTTGGCGGTCACCACTGCGGTGCTTGTGGCGCCGACGCTCCTTGTTGGAGCCTCCCTCGTCGCGGTCACGGTGGCGGTAGTAGTCGAAGTGGTTGTTCTGGCTACCGCCGGACTTCTTGTGGCAATCGGCGATGAAGTGGTTCAAATCGCCGCAGTTGTAGCAGCCAGGGTTCTTCTTCCTCTGCCTGTTGTGGTAGACGCGCTGGAACTTGCTGATGAGAAGGCACAAGTCGTCGTCGCCCAGCGTCTCCAGCTGCTCATCTGTAACAGAAGGCAAAGAGGCAAGAGAAAAGCCAAGAGCAGAGTTAGCGTTAGAGCTCGTTCCACCTGGGCCAGTCACAAGAGTGATGCTCTTGGAAGGAGGGGCACCATTGAGCTTAGCTCGTGTCTGGTTATCCACCTCCGTGGCCTTGAGCTTGCTGAAAAGCTTGTTCACGGTCAGAGTCTCATAGCCTGCAGACTCAATGATCGTGTTCACCTTGAGATCCCACACAGAGCGGTCAAGTGCGTAGAGCAACTTGAGGGCCTTCTTGTGCTCTGTGTACTCAAGGGCATCAGCAGATCTGTTCGCATTGACTTTGTTCACAATCAATTGAAACCGACTGAACATATCGCCAATGCTCTCACCCGGCCCTTGTGTGAAGTTCTCGTATTCACGCCGGTGAGTCTCGAACAGTCTGGCCTTCACCTGAGGTGTGCCCTCGTGGTAGTTCTCCAGGCACATCCAAACTTTGTGGGCTTCCTGAAAACCCTGGACGCGTGAGAACTCCGCACGAGAAACGCCTGCGAACAAGGCATTGACAGCCTTGGCGTTAGCCTCATGCTCGGACACCTGAAGAGGTGTGGTCCGAACGGCAAGCACCTCGTAAGCCTGGTTCTTGGTAATCTCTCAAACCTCGGCTCCCATGCTTTGCAACAAGGCTCGCATACGCACCTTCCAATAAGCATAGTCCTCGCCGGCAAACACGGGGATCTTACCAAGACTCGCCATCATCGCCAAGTAGTTTTCGAACCGGTTAAGGTACTGAAAACCTCAACCAAGCTCTGATACCAATTGAGGGACCGAAACCGGCGACCAGAGGGGGGTGAATGCGAGCCGATCAAAATTTCTTGCAAATAGAAGCTTTGGCTTTGTCCCAAGTGTACACCCAAATCCTCGAGTCCTAGGTCAAGTGTGGAATAGCTATGGAAGAGCTAAACTAACACAAAACAACCCTAGAACCAAACGAGAATGATCACGGAAGCAAACAGTGAGAAAGAGCATCTGAAAGCACGCAAGGTATGCTTCACCGATTGATCCGACGCTTTACTTTGAACGGCGTCGGTTCAACCGATGAATAGAGACTGCAACACAGAAACAAGAGCACCGGTTAAACCGGTGTAAACAAAATCCTACCCGTCGGTGCAACGGGATAAACGCCGGTGCAGTTCACCCGAGGAGCCACCAAGACAGAAACCAAAGCACCGGTTGAACCGATGCAAACTCCGGCATGCACCGGTTTAACCGATGTATATGCGCCGGTGCAATGGAGACGCGCCGGTGAAGTTGTCCAGAGAGGAGCAGAAATCGTGGGCAAGAAGACACTGGTTGAACCGACGCTCAACTCTTTCAAAGCGCCGGTGCAACGACAAACAGAGGAAAACCCTAACCCACGAAATCCTACTCACCGGTTGAACCGATGCTTACCATTTCAATGCGTCGGTTCATCCGGTGCTGGGACGAACAAAGCCCAGAAACCCTTTTCAGCCCATGTTTGTTGGAAAAACCGATGATCGAGTGGGCAAATCAAGTCCAAATCTTACCAAAATTTGCAGGCATGATCACAAGGGACTTGGGAACACTTCCACAGAAGGAATCAACGAATTACTCCATGGTTTGGGAGAAATCGACTAAATCCGAGGCAAGATAGGGGTTTTCTCAAGAACACCAAAACCTCAATTCGAAGGAACTCGTGAATCCGAGGGTTTTAGAACTAGGATAGAAGGGTTAGAAACACCCCAAGGAATCATGAAAACGTCAAGAATTAACTTGTCAACTCGTGCTCAAGATCTGACCAAAGAAAATCGAATTCATCCAAAAACAAAAGACAAAGCGTGCGAGATTGACTTGCTTCCAAAACCCCGGAGGGCAAAAGGAGGATTGAGCCACCTTTCCTGATCAATCTCAGTACAAGAACTCAAAAATTCATCCCTAACATCCTTGGCCTAGAGAGGAGAGGGAGGAACAGAGAGGGGAGGAAGGAGATGGCGCCTGGGAGAAGGAATGTTGCGTCTGGGTGCTGTCTCCAGGGGCGACGTGAGCAGGTGCCTCCTCTCCTCTTTTAACCCCACTAAACCTCTAACTAAAGAGACTAAACTACCCCTAGAGCTGAACTTTAAACTAGAAGGCCCGTAGGGGCAAAACTGGAAAAGATACAGGGACTCATCCGACGGTCGAGGTTCTTTCTTCGAGTCGAAGTCTTCTCCGCGATGCCGCCGTGTGGATGAAGATCCGGTTCACGGTTTTGGGGGGTCCGCGAAACCCGGGTAGGTGGTCGGTTTTGAGAAAACCGCCAAAACTCGCGCGGAAAGATTCCCGCCTCCACGCCGTGGCCCTAGACGCCGTTCCTGCCTCGGCCTTCTGACGGCCCTAGACGCCACCCGACGCCCGTCACCTCCTCGCCCGCAGAGAGGCCCTAGACGCCGTCGACGCCCGTCGCCTTCATCAGTCCCGAGATCAACCGCCGTCCGCCTGCTTGGTTTTGTGGCGCAAACCAAGAAACCCGCCTTCCGTCGCCGCTTGTGCCTTCGATCCAGGAGTGGACGCCACAGCTGCCGCCCGGCCTGAGCTCCTTCACGGCAACTCTCCGTCGACACTCGACGTCCGTGTACCTGCAATCCAAAGACCAAGCGCACGGTCACACCGCACGGTTGACAATTCACTCATCACATGCAAGATAGAGTACTCACATTCCTCACTATTACGTCAAGATTTGTTTGATCAACCGCTAATACTATGTAAATTGACTAAGCAACATTTGGAGGAATCACATTTGTTTCAGTCTGATGGTGAAATCCTATATTATTGGATTGGTCCCCTTGCGCTCACTACACAGTCACCTTATTCAGTATTAATAATATGTTCATTTAGATATATCAAGAACTTGCTGGAGTGGCATGCATTGCATCGGTGCAACAGAGTGTACTATACTCAAGCCGGAGAAATAAATGAGCACAGATTACTTAAGATAGTTTAGTAGCATGGTCCAC
This sequence comes from Panicum virgatum, assembly GCF_016808335.1. Classification (NCBI taxonomy): domain Eukaryota; kingdom Viridiplantae; phylum Streptophyta; class Magnoliopsida; order Poales; family Poaceae; genus Panicum; species Panicum virgatum. The sequence goes on along the minus strand of NC_053141.1, from coordinate 17,195,756 downwards.
TATATGCATATTATCCGACATACTTGATAATTACAAAATTAAAATAGCCTGAAAAACTTCATCAAGAATACAGAATAATTGTCAGTGTTTAGACGTTGCTTGGAAATATAACTGTTTTCACCAAAATAGAATTAGCAAGTAAACTGTTCAGGCTCTGTTTGGATCCAAGTGCTAATTGGTGAAAGTGCTAAACTTTAGCACTCGTGTATCCAAACAGGAGTGCTAATGGGGTAGTCTAAAGTTTAGTCAAGACTCAAAAATATTATCAAAAGTATGAGTGCTAATAGGTCCTAAAGTTTAGCACTCGACTTTAGCCCCTCCAAATAGATCCTTACTCTAGCTAGGTTGGTCGTGTTAGCAGTATGTATTCATTGTCAGGGTAATTGGAACAATAGAGCTGGATATTGCGGAATGAATGAACATGACTATTACCTTCTTTGGCCGGATCTTCCCTCCTAACAATGCATTGATGTAAATTAATGCGAGTAGAATTATCAACTCAACAATTGCAATAATATCTAGTACCACTGAGTACTTGAGTGCATTTTTTATATTTATTTCACAGTAGAACCGCGTCTTATATATTTGTTATCTGTCTTTTCCCTGAATTTCAGTTTGCCACCAGGCCCACCACCAGAGAAGAGTTCATGAAACATAGGAGCACAAAGAGCGGATAAGTTTTATTAGTGGGGGAAAACATTTATCCTATAGGGAATGGTAGGCACCTGGAAGTGCAGAACCACAGTGTTGTCTTCCGACTCGGTTGTTTCATGGAGAGCAGGAGGTGAAGGAAAGCTGAGATCATGCGGTTTGTGGGGTCCTGCGCGAGCGAGGAGCACTATCATTGGTATGCATACGACTGAGATGCACACCACAACATTCTTGCTTCCACACCCTCGGTGTTTCTCTGATTGCCTGCCAAACAAAGATACCTCTTGGTCTGGAAGAGGAAGAAGGGGCACCTAGTGAAGCAAGGACAAGACTTCCAAAACCAGTAGAGTTGTCTCCTTCAATAGTAAATATATGCAAAGCTTACAATGGTGAGTATCTTTTAAAATTTATTTCAAGTTGAATTGTTAATGCCTTATACCTTCTACTCATCAGGAATGTGACTTATGACTAGAATGTTAACTCCTTATGCCATTTTCTTTCATCAGGTTTTCCTCATGATTCCGAAATGTTCGATGATGAGGATGAAGATGCCGACTATGAAATTAATGATGATGATGATGAAGAAGAAGAGTATTTTGAGGATGAAGCAGAAGAGGGAGTGACAGAAGGGCTTCAGATGACTGATACTGTTGATGCAAAAAATCAACACACTGAAATCTGAAAGCACCGTTCGCCAAGTTTCAAAATTTAAACCAAGCGTGTCAGTCAATTTGACTTGTAAATTGACAAGAAATCGAAAATTGTTAAGTCTGAGAGCGTATCGACTGATTTTCCGAATATCTCTTACATAGTGTATCGGTAACCTTTGCCGATGCAGGAATCGACAAGATATAATTAATGTAGGCACAAAATAGAGGAGCGTATCAGCAGATCTGGCCGATACAGAAAATGACAAATAGCTTAGGCAGCCGATTACACGTGTGTAACAATATAAAAGCTACGAATGTGTAACTTAAATAAAACTACTCGATAATGCTTGAAACAGCTTTAAATCAGCTCTATAATATTACGATAATATTATAAAACCATCGCCGATTGCACGTATTTCAAGACAGGTAAATCTGATAAAGGCTAAAAATACAGGAAAAATCTATAAATCTAGCAAATATCAGCAATTTGAGAATAAATCTAGATGAGAAAACAGCGATGTGCTAGAAGTCAAAGCCTATATGAATTTGATAACTTTTGAATAGATCTGAACGAAGCCACAGCAATGCGCTCGGAAGGTAAAGCTCAGATTTATTTAGTAAACGAATACTCACCAGCAAATCGAGTCGCTCGAATGTGAGACGTCCTCGATCAACTCGACAGAACTCGCGAAAAAGAAAATAGCGAAGTCGGCGACTAGAAAGTAAATTGCGAGAAAGTTGTAAAGTTTTGTTTATTGGATATGTATCAACCTTTTTTGGTCCCGTACAACCGATATATGTAGCCTAAGCTAACAAGTCCTAGCCGATTACAACAAATATATATCTTGGCTAAAAGGTAAAAAGTTTTCCTAAATAAACTAAATGAATCATGACCGAATCACCAAAATCTAATCAAACCCAGAATATTCCTCCAACTCATCGCCAACGGTACCATCGGCTGACTCTTAAATCCCACGCATCAGCACCCTCCAGACTAGAATATTCCTTTGGCCCATCGGCTGCCATTTTATCGGCCAATATCTTATGCCACATGTACTGACGCACCTCCAAATCATTCACACCATTATTTATCTTGACACGTGTTAAAAAATAGTTTCAATAGATACTGACATGGGACCATTTTCTGAGCCTGGGATAAAGTTCTTGTCCAAGGTGTGGAAAGAGTATGAACCAATCCGTGTTGATGGAGTAGTGGTTGCTGTTGAGTGTATGCATTGTGGAAGAAAAAACTGCGCTGAGCGTAAACATGGAACAAGCTCATTGCGCAAGCATATGAAAAGATGCAATGAAAGGAAGAAAGCTCTTAGGGTATGTGGCCAGTTAAGTGCTTCTATCATGACACCAGATGGAGTAGCTCTAGGACTTTGGACCTTTAACCAGGCTGTTTCACATAAAGAGCTCGTGAGAATGATTGTGTTGCATGAGCTGCCATTTTCACTTGTGGAGTATGAAGGGTTTAGAAGATTTGTCTCTAGTTTAAACCCAAGTTTCAAGATAAAATGCAAACATACATCACACAATGACTGTCTGAAAGCATTTGGGGAAGAGAAGCTACTGCTGCAAGCTTTGCTTAGTAAGTAAAAATCCAAAATTTCTATGAGAATGGACTTATGGACATCCAACAGAATGGTTGGGTACATCTGCATTACTGTTCACTATATTGATGATGAGTGGAAGTCACAAAAGAAAATAGTGAAATTCAGAACTATGAAGATGCCCCACACGGGAGTGGCAATGTTCAACATGGTAGAGAAGTTCATAAGAGAATGGAAGATCGAAGACAAACTATTTTATGTGACCCTTGATAATGCATCAAACAATGGTGCGATGCTGAAGTTGTTGAAAGCCTATTTGCTCAACAAGAACATTCTAATATCTGGTGGCAGCATGTTCCATCAACATTGTGCTGCTCATGTAATCAACTTGATATGTCAAGCAGGGCTGGAATATATTGACCCAATGATCATCAAGATACGGGAGTCTGTGAAGTATATAAGAGGCTCGGCTACTCGAAAGGAAAAATTTGAGGATTGCACAACTAGGCATAACTTGTGAGAAAGAACCCTGTCTTGATGTTAGCACACGTTGGAACTCCACCTACCCTATGCTTGCTGCAGCAAAGGAGTTCCACCTAGTGTTTGATTCAGTGACCTTTCAAGATGCAAACTATACATTCAAGCCATCATTTGACGAATGGGAAAATGCTACTGTTGTTTGCGAGCTACTAAAGGTATTCTATGAAGCCACTAATGTGATATCTACCACAAAATATCCTAGTGCTAACATGTACCTTCATGAGATGCTAAAAGTGAAGTTGACCTTGGACAAATGGGAGCAACAACCATTTGAAGAAGAATCTGAGGTGCACACCATGGTCAAGTACATGAAGAAAAGTTTGACAAGTATTGGAAGATATCATGGTTGGATCTCTATGTTCCTGTCATATTAGACCCCAAATTCAAGTTGAAGTATCTTGAGTTTCGATTTGCCAGAGAGTTTGGGTATGATGCTATAGGAATGATTAGTAAAGTAAAAAAATATGATGCATTCCTTGTTCAAGGAATATCTCAAATTGAAGGACAACATTTCAAATCCCATGTCACAAGGAAATGATGTTCAAATGGTTGTGAATGACCAGAATCCTTTGGCAAGTTGGGATCAACAAGTTACCCTTAGTGCTCGATCTACAAATGAGGCTTCTTTAGAACTTGAGTCATATCTCTCAAAGGTACCTATTCGTCGATGTGACCAATTCAACATCCTGGCTTGGTGGAAAATGAGTTCTGCTAAATACCCTACATCTTATGGCGAGAGATATACTACTAGTTCCTGATTCTACAATAGCATCAGAGTCTGCATTCAGCACTGTGTTAAGGGTTCTATCAGATCCCCAGTAATTGTTGAAGCTCTAGTGGGCCTCCAAGATTGGATAAGGGCTACAATTAATACTCGACGCAGAATGGATTCAATTCATGGCATCATCTTGGCTGAAGGTATTTGTCTTCTACTATATGCACATGTTATTGTTCACTAGAGCTGTTAGTAATTGGTTTCTGTTCTTCTGTTCTTGTTCTACTATATGCACATGTTTTGAGTGGAAGAATTAAACATCCATGAGTCATGTCAGACCTGCAGTACAGACAGAGAAGAAGAATTCATAAATATCCATGTGTTTAGTTAGTATTGTCCATGAGTTTATCAGCAATCTTTGCAAAAACATCAAGAGTTTACAAATGAGTTGTTCTCCAGGTCGCCAACCATGGCATCTTATTTACCTTTTATCACTGAAGTTACATTTTCAGTTACCCAGAATTTGTTTAAGCATGATGTGAGAGGATTGATGGGTAGAGGGTGAAAATTGATGTTTTAGATTTTTAGAGGCCATATCAATTATTTGATTAATAGATCACTTACGATCCATACTGTATATCACTGCATACAAATGAAGGAGATAATGATGTAACGGCAAGCCTACTGCAGACCTTGTATTACTATATCTCTATATCAACTCATTTGTACTAAACATGTAGGTGATGAGGAGGCTGATAAGGCATGACCAGCAGGCGACATCCATTAGATTTTGTCTTAGAAAATCTCTAATCTTCCATGCTCTACAAGGTTATGATGATGATAGCAATTTAGTTGCATGTGGGCACCGAACCTTGTTAATACCTCCTGCTGAGTTTCTTCCATAAACTTTTGAGACTGCTAGTGTTCTCAACCTAGCATGAAGAATGTTACGGTACTTACATTCCAACTTGTGGTTGTTAACTTCTTGTTTCTATTTGGATAGATCCAATGCGGCCACATGCTTAATTTGTATTTCTTTTGCCACATGTTGCACTGCTAGTTGTAACTTGTACGGCGAATGATAAAGCATTGTATGGGGTTAATCATGTTGTATGCGCTCTTGTTGATTGGGTCGACCCGTGGTGCCCATTGAGCCATCAAGGCTATAGGCAAAACATTACTTTTGGTCGACCCATGGCCTCAGAAGTCGGCCTTGAGGCCATGGGGGGCAGGTCCAAGGCCAGATCTGTGCTGGCCCATTCTCATCTTGACTGTCAAGGAACAACAAGAAAGATGAGTCAATTTCAGACCCTTATGTATTACTAGATATACACTGCAAGAAAACTAGTCATTTGTCCATGAGCTTAGTACCGGTCGCATTTAGGACCGGTACTAAATGGTCTCGAGGGTGCATTTAGTACCGGTTCTAAATTTTGAAGCCCTCTGATGCCATTTAATAGCGGACCATAACACCACCCGGTACTAAAAGTTATCTTTTAGTACCGGTTGATGTTTTGGCCCAGTACTAAAATGGCACGGCCATTTAGGCCGGTCAATGACACCGACCGGTACTGAAGGATAACATTTAGTACCGCTCCGCGTCTTGGCCCGGTACTAAATAGGCATCCACAGCTTATTTAAAATGAAAGCATCTCGCACATAGTCACATGTGATGCATAGGTGGGATGGCAAAGAAAGTTACACGCGAGGCTGGAGGTCTTGAGTTCGAATCCTCACAACTGCATGTGTTGCATGCGTTTTTTCTTCTTTGGGTGGTGGAGTTTTTTCTTGTTTGGGTGGTGGATTTAGTACCGGTTGCTGTACTAAAGTATCCTGCATTTAGTACCGGCCAACTGGTAGAGCCCAGTCACCGGTACAAATAGCCAATTTTCTGGCTGTGATAACAAAATATATATTACCTAAAAAAGACTGCCACAAGGATTTTAGAAAAATCACCACTTGGTCGCTTTGCACTATATATATAGCAGGAAGGCAAACAAAATAGCGCGTGAAGCTTTTGAGCGCCAAGAATTGGCACTGCGTGGTGGTTCCCAGGTAGCTCCATGTTAATCTAACGCGTGCTGTTTCAGACTGCAGTTCATTTCGTTGGGAAAATCAGTTACCTGCCCACTGCCATAATAGTCAAACGTGAGTGCCACGGAAATTGCTATGGCACTTTGTAATTAACGACCATGGAAGAGGAAATAACTTCTTAGTGACAGTGTTAAGCTAAAATAATATACTACCTCATAAATAAAAAGAAGCATGCTAAAGATCGATCAGAGAGTCTCTGCACAAACAGTAGAGCCAGCAGAGTAGAACAATATATGGAAATGGTGTCACATTTCCAATCAGGTTCGGTTGCTTGCACTGTCTATCAAGTATATGAAAGATTTCACTCCAGCGCAGAGAGAATAAGGTACTCGAGGTCAGCACAGTCTGTTCATGACTCGATAAACTAAGCACTTTGCTACGTATGTTCGCACGTCAAGGGCCTGCTTAGGTACGGTAGAGCACTAGTGCCAAGTGCCAACAACACTAGATTTTTTTTTCTTCTTGCCATGTCGACACTCACGAAAGCAGCTGATACTAATTAAAGGACACACTTGCAGGTTTATAAATTGGCGACCAATAACATCAACCAATTAAACTGCTCTGTCCTCCGGTATAACGGATCGTCTGCCTGGAATCTTCTCTACTTCTCCGACACCGGGGGACTCGAAACTTTGTGCCCACATGCCTGTATGCTTATCAGGAGTCAGGAACGCTCCAGCGGTGCGACAAATCGGCGTCAGAAAGAGACGGCAGAGCGATGAGCACGCCGTGCTGGGTGGTGCAAAGTAAAACTTCCAGATTCCCTGCCGGCCGGGCGTGGCGATCGAGCTTCACCACAGTCACTAGCGTTCCTTTCAGCCTACGCTTGCAGCTAGCGGCGCCCACCACCACCGGAAGCCGTCAAGTGGCAGGCGGCTTTGTCCCAGGGTCCGGCGGCAATGGGGCCTCGAAAGGCTGCAGCCACCGGGGCCCGTGTCCGGATCGTATCAAGATCTTCTGCGTAGGTAGGTCGCTGGTGGTGGCCAGCGATCCCGGGCCCTCCACCCCTCTCTCGATTCGATCACTTGTTTCGATCTGACGATGGACTGCTGGGTACAGCTCCGATCCCGTCTGCCTGACCTATCTCCTGCCCACCGGAAGTGCCAATGGCCAGGTGCCAACGCCCTCCCGGTGATCTTTTGGAACGCTTCTTTCCACAAGCTTTCTCTAGTTTATTGTTGTTGTTGTTGTATACACATGTACTGTACTGGCATACTATCCAGGATGATGATGCTTCTCTCAGTGGTTATTTGTAGGCTGATTATTGGAGTTATGATGCGAGCAATCGCTGAGGTCCCTTTCGTCTTTCTCCATCGAGTCATTGATGCTTTAATTAATGGAGGTGTTTGGTTTGAAAACTAGCTTGGTGGTCCATGGTTCTTTCTCATTATTTTCGCTAGCTCGGTGCGCGAAATGGAACGAGTAGTCGATCTATCATCACATCGTACTCATAAGGGGATGGTATTATGGCACTGTTTAGATTTTTACCCGTAAACCTCGTAAACACAAAAAAACCATTACAGCGAATGTTTCGACACATGCATTAAGTACTAGATGAAGTCTATTTATAAAACTTTTTGTATAAATGAGCTGTAAATCGCGAGACGAATCCAATGAGCCTACTTAATCCATGATTTGCAACAGTGATACTACAGTAACTATCCGTTAATTATTGATTAATCATGAATTAATTAGCATCATTAGATTCGTCTCGCGATTTACAATCCATCTGTAAAAAAGTTTTGTAAATAGACTTCATTTAGTACTTCAAATTAGTAAGATTTTAACGAAAAAATTTTTGCGCTCTAAACACGGCCTATATATCTAAACACGGCCTATATATCCCAACTACACTCATGAGGTAGACTCATCTAGGGATTAGGCGATTCCTCGAACCAAACACCTGGATGCATCTAGTACGGATTTCAGTCTAGGCGTGATCTTTGTTTGGAATCCTCGCGAAGACAGCTAGCATGTGACTGCATCATTTTTACAGCGTTTCCTGATATTTCTGAAGAAGAAAACAAACGGCAGCCGGACCCTTGTATAACGACAATACTGTTGATACGCTACGCTACAAGGGCAGACGCTTCTAGCGCCGACAGGTACCTGGTACAAAGGAGAGGAGGGATTCTTTCTCCTTTGTCTCATGTGTGACACAGAGATGTCACTCGTTCCCAGTAGTCATCCAGAATGAACAGTAAGAACTAACAGTAGTACTAGTGCATACTGCTCAAGTGTTTTTTTTTCTTGTGCTATTGCAAGGACTGCTAGCTGCTGGGTCACTGAAACAAGCATGACACAAGCATAAGGATGTGTACGTGAACGTAATAAGGTATGTAGGCCCCAGCTGGTGTATAACATCACTGACAACGAAAGCATCCTTTGGGCGCAAATAATTGCACCCCACTATCGACATTGTATTCCATGGAGTCCCCTTCATGGGTCACCAACTGGCTCTAAACAAAGGCTCGCCATTTCGTACCGACATGCTCTGGAAATATCCCTTAAATACCAGGCAGGTTGCACTAGCAGCTAGCTTTGCTACTAGGCAGCAATAAATCCACTGCTCATTCATCATGGACGCCAACAGCAACAAAGCAGCCGCCGTCAAGGAGGAGCCCCCGGCGACCACACAGCTCCGCGCCCACCTGCTGGCGGCCCATGACCACGAGCGCCTCGCCGGCGCGCCGCCGCCGCCGCCCCTCGTTGACGTGCCGCCGGTTATCAGTAGTCTCAGCCGCTGCGCCGCGCGCCGCTCTCTGCTGCTGGTGGTCACCTACGCGGCGCTGTTCGGCGGGTCGCTGTCGTCGAGCCTCCTGTCCCGGTTCTACTTCGCGCACGGCGGCGCCGACCGGTGGCTCGCCACGCTGGTCCAGTCCGCCGGCTTCCCGCTGCTGCTGCTCCTCCTCCTCCTGGCCCGGCCGCCGCCGGCGTCGTCGAGGATGTTCGGCGGCTTCACGCCGCGGCTCGTGCTCTACTGCGTGCTCCTGGGCCTGGTGATGGGGCTCAACAACCTGCTCTACTCGTGCGGCACTTCCTACCTGCCCGTGTCCACCACCTCGCTGCTCCTCTCCATGCAGCTCGCCTTCACGCTGGCGCTCGCTGCGGCGCTCGTCCGCGTGCCGCTTTCCTTCGCGAACGTCAACGCCGTCGTGCTCCTCACGCTGTCCTCGCTGCTGCTCGCGCTCCGGCATGGAGTCGGCGGCGGCCGTTCGGACTCCGACGCCGCCGGCGGCGCGGACTACATGGTCGGGGTGGCGTCCACCCTCGGCGCGGCGCTGCTCTTCGCGCTCTACCTGCCGGCGGCCGAGCTCTTGTACCGGCACGGCGGCGTGAGGGGCTTCAGGATGGTGGTGGAGTCGCAGGTGATCATGGAGGCGGTGGCGACCGCCGTGTCCGGAGCCGGCATGGCTGCGTCCTCCGGCGGCAAGGGGCCGTGGAGCGGCGTGGAGGCGACGTGGGACCTGTCGCCGGCGGCCTACTACGCGGTGGTCGGGGCGGCCGTCCTCAGCTGGCAGATGTGCTTCTTCGGCACGGCGGGCACGGTGTACCTGACCACGTCGCTGCACGGCGGCATCTGCATGACGGCGCTGCTGGCGGTGAACGTCGCCGGCGGCGTGGTCGTGTTCGGGGACGAGTTCGGCGCCGAGAAAGGCGTCGCCATGGTGCTTTGTCTCTGGGCCTTCTCGTCGTACATCTATGGGGAGTACAAGAAAGGTGGGAATAAATTGGTGGAGGGGGCAACTCAGATCGACTATGGAATTCTGGATCAGGTGTAGTGTAGGTGTAGCTTTATTTTCCATTAGGAGGAATGTAAATCTTCTTAGCATATTTCCGTCGTCTGCTGTGTTACGAATCTTGCACATATTCTGAACCCTCGTTGTAAAAAATTAGAGAAGCCTAGCTAGAGCACAAATCAACAATAATAGTGTGGGAGGTCCTACTCCGACCAATCACTTATGTGACATCCTTCGATCGGGACCCAACATTGACCCATCACTGATGAAATGAATGGTCGGTCCTTGGTACGGTTCTGAAGTCTGAACATGTAGCTGATGGTAATAAGGCTATTCCCAGTGCATCGTTTCATCAGGGTTTCATGCGCATTAATGTGATGACACATCAGCTTTTGTGGTGATGTGGCAAGAAATTGGAGAGGAGAGAGAGGATACAAGTTTCGTCCAGATGAAACGAGGCCGGCACCGTTACTCAGGCCTTGGTACGCAGATGAAACTGCACTGGGGCTCATCGTGTTTCTTCCGCAGATCCGGTGCAGCGGCGGGAAAATTTCCTCCGGGCGAGCTCTTCCCGCCCGCGCCCAGACCCTCGCTCCCGCCATTCTCCCGTATATCTCCCACCCTTGCTTTTCCATCCAGGCCCAATCCGCACCACCCCTGCTCCAATCGTGGCTCCTCTCGCCGGTGCTTCTCCGACAGAACCAGATGCCGACCAGGGAGAAGAGAAGTGGAGCGAGCAAGCGGAAGGTGCCGCGCCGCCATCACCAGCACCACCACCACAACCAGTTCCAGCGGGAGCGCCGCCGCCGCCGTTCCCTTCGGTTCCTGCGGGAGCGCCGCCGCCGCCGCCGTTCACTTCGGGTCCTGCTGGGCAACCGCCGCCAGCACCTCTTGCTGCAGGATGGCAAGCCGTACCTGGTGGGAGTGGTGCGATTCATTCCCCTAAAGCAAACCAATGCTCAAATCCCTGGTACGCTCCCTCCAATGTTTGATTTTAGCAGGTAGTGCAGTCGAGAGTACTGTCGAGAGTTTCTGATTAAACAATTTGGAAGGAACTAACCTAATGAACTGGCACATCTTTAACGACTGAAACCGCGTCGCGGTTCTGGTCGGAGAGATGGGCCACGTAGGCCGGAAAACATCGGCCGTCGGATCGCGATCCGACGGTCAGAAATAAATAGGGACATAAATTTTGCAAAAAAACCCCGAACTTTGTTAAAATGAACACGGAGTCCATTAATTTAACGGAAAACCCCTCGGACTTTGTGGAGCCTTACTTTACAAAAAAACCTGAACTTTTAGTAATCGTGCCGTACTCCGTGAATTTTGTAAAAAAACCCTGGACTTTGTTAAAATAATTATAAAGTCCATCAATTTTATGAAAAACCCCTTGAACTTTTCAGTAATCGACCGGTACTCCGTCGACGCCAAATTTACCAAATAACCCCCGCAGTCTACCAATTTTACGAAAACCCCCCCGAACATTTTGCAGTTCAATTTCTTAAAATAAACCTGAACTGGAGTGCATATTTCTGCGCGGCAACGCCGCGCAATTTTCTAGTAGGTTACATAATGATGCTGAATACATGGAATTTACTGGATGTGGACACCCATACAGTTTGCATGATCTAGTACAAGCACAAGCATTTCATAATTTTAGTCAGTGTTCATATGCATCTGCAATCAGACATTTTCTTGCATGAAGTACTGGTTCTTTCAAGCTCTTGTCGTTGCTTTAAATATATTTTTGATTGCAGACTAACAAACACTAAGCCATCCATCACGATGTAAATGAATTACTCCATCAAAGTGTAACTTTTATCAGTTTTCAGACTCGAAAATGTCTTGTGCGACCTGCAAAGTTTCTGTTCTGACCATATCATTTATGTATATTTTAGGGGAGGTTATGTTAATTTCTTCCAGCAACCACCATTTTCTGCACCGGACCAAAATTTCCATTTTGTTGGGCTTACTCATTACTTTGCACAAATCTCTCCGTCACCACCACCACCACCATCGGCACAAGGACAATCCTCACATCAAGTCCCCATTGACATTGATGGCGAAAACACTGTCGAGACAAGTAGGACAGCAAAGAGAAGGCATTGGTCACATGAAGAGGAAGTTCGATTGGTAATAGTCTTGTTCTTCAAAACTTACTTAAATTGTGTTCCCTTTCATTAAGATTATCTGATTGCTTGTTGTAGGCGAGTGCTTGGCTGAACAACTCTAATGACCCAATAAGAGGGAATGACAAGAAAGGCGATACATTTTGGAAGGATATCACTTCAGAGTCCAACAAGAACGCAGCAGCAGGTCGTGAAAGGGACACTAACCAACTGAAGATTCATTGGTCACGCTTGAAGACAGTTATCGCCGACTTCAATGGATGTTATACTAAGGTGACTAGAGTGAATAAAAGTGGGGCATCTGATGATCAGTTGATGGATGAGGCACTTGCACTGTATACAGAACAGTATAAGAAGTCTTTCACTTTGTTCCATACATGTTGATGATGACTTAGGGACTAAGCGTCCAATTGGGAGGGATGCAGCCAAGGAAAGCGCAAGACGTAATGGCAAGCGGAAGACTGAAGAGATTATTGAAGGTTTTGCAATCTTAGGAGGTAATATAGATAAGATAGTTGCAGTAACGCAAGAGCGCAAGCAGGCGCGTGAGAAGACCACAGAGGCACATCTTGAAATCTCAAGAAATAGACTCAAGTCAGCACAAGATGAAAAGGAAGCAAAACTGCGGCAAGTCTATGATTCATTGCTTCAGCAAGACACAAGTCAGATGACAGAAGAATCAAAGGCTAGAAGAGATAAGACATTGGCGGCGATTGAGAAGAAGCTATTCAGTAACAATGATGAAGTGTGATGCGCTTTTGTTTTATTCTTGAGCAATCTGACATGCTACTTCTTTCTGTTATCTATCATGCTGATTGTGAGCATGCTATTTCTTTCTGTTCTGCCATACTATTTGTGAGCATGCTATGGAACTCAGCTATGGAACAAAATATGTCCCTTGTTATCTTTCTTTTGCCCTGATTTGGAACACTGCAGGCAGTCAAGTGCATCCTTGAGTTTGGGTTACTATCTATGTAATATATTTTATATATGTGATACAATTTATCTCGTATCATTATTAAGTTACTCTTTGTTTAATGGTTTTTGGTTGATATTTCAATTTCACTATATTGCTAGATCCTTCATGCATATCATAATTCGAGTATTCTAGTGCTTGATCGAGTTAGAAGAAATACAAGTGATCACATAATTACATGGAACACCTGATCACAACAGCATGTGACTAATAAATGCTATGTACAATCCATGAAACCGTGAATTCAAACCGTGCACTGGGGCTCCCTGTTTCATTCATCAGAACACACCTCATGGGATGACGTGGCCTCCTTGGAAACTGCACAGTGAAACGTTGCACTGGGAATAGCCTAAGGACGAGTTTTTGTGGACCCACAAGTAGCTCTCGATGTTTTAAATAGCGGGGTTACTCAAACCGTCTAATTAGTGGTGCTATATCCAGCTATATATCGTCCTTTATAGCGGGCTATTTTCTACTGCAGGATTATACCGGCAGCTACATGAAACAACTATAGCCAGTTATTTAAAATATTAGTAACTCTCATAAAAGAGGCGCACCGGCAGCTGTGTGGAATAGCTATAGCCAGTTATTTAAAATATTGGTATAGCTCTCATGAAAGAGGCGCTAGAACTTCGCCGTGTTTATTTCCAAAAATCAAAATTCCAAAAAGAAATTCCGGCATTTGTATGGAGACTTAAATCTGCACGAAATAAAAAACGCATTGCGATAGCTGCCTGTAAATCGCGAGACGAATCTAATAAACCTAATTAGGCTGTAATTAGACACTAAATTGCTACAGTAATGCTACAGTACATATAATGACAGATTACTTAGGCTCATTAGATTCGTCTCGCGATTTACAGACGAGTTCTGTAATTATTTTTGTGATTAGTCTATATTTAGTACTTCAAATGTAAAAAGATGTCCTTTCAAAAACTTTACGGGAGGCAACTAAACACGACCTAGAAGAGGAGCTTGCCGATGAGCAGCTCCAATGCTATTTTATTTGGGCCATGTTTAGTTGCATCCAAAATTTCAAAATTTTACAAAATTTTCCGTCACATCAAATTTTTCAACGCATGCATAAAGTATTAAATCTACACGAAATAAAAAAACTAATTGCATAATTTGCTTGTAAATCACGAGACGAATCTAATGAGTCTAATTAATCTATGACGGGACAATAATTACCAAATACAAACAAAAGTACTATAGTATTTTACACCCTGAAATTTTTGCAACTAAACACGGCGTTGGTACTTGCGGATCTCGTTGAGCGCCACGGTGCCGGGGCACAAACAGTGGGGCTTCTTCGCACCGTGTGCCACACGACGCCACGTACGCTGAACGCATGGGCGGGTTGGAACTTTCTGCAACCGCCGGTGGATAAAATTAAATGGTAAAAGCGTGTCAGTAGGTGGACCGAGGATGGAGTGAGGGATCCATTTTGCCAGTGAATGCACTGGCAGTGCCCCTTGATACCCATCGGCAGTAATTAGGGTTTCGGCGCTCGGGGGAGGGGGTGCAAACAGGACTTTAGGAGAAAGCTGGACCTTTTTGTTTTCAGGATACCTGATGGCAATGGAGCGAGGGGGTGATTTTTTTTACAACTTTATGAGCATATACAAAATAGGCTTTATGAAGCACCTCTCAAGGAGCTCCGATCCTTAAAATATGAGGTAGCCCTTAGATCTGCTTTTTTCCTGAGAAGCTGGAGTTCGTAGAGCTACACGTGTTTAATTAGCATCTAAATTTAAAAAATGGAGCTGAATTTTCTGGAGTCGAACAGTCCCAAACACCCCGACATACATGTGGAACCTTCGGTTTATGGTGATTTTACAGAGCGTATTTGTCCATAAAACCTCCACATAAACTAGAGTGAAGTTTTTATTTGATCTTTCATAATTTTATCACTAAATTTGTTGGGTTACAATTTTTTATGATGTTTCCAGCCCAAAATGTTATAATGTATAAATCAGGAAAATTATTTGTTATAATATTCCCGTCATTTTTTTTTTCAAAACGAGGCAAGCCCCATTCCCATTACTTAAATCGAAAATACAGATTGTTTGGCACGAAGCCCGAGAGAAAGGGGAAGGGGAGCCTAGGAGCACAAACTGTACCTGATTCAGGACAGAACGCCCGCGTACCTAGAATTCCTGGGCACACAACAGGTAGCTAATATACTAGTACCTCGCAAGAAAAAAGCTAATATACTAGTAGCTGAATACGCATCGGCAAAAGTTACTAGCTAACAAAGTCCAAAAAAAACACAACGTGACGTGATGTTCATCATCGACCTCCAGCAGCTTCTTTTTGTCACGTCATCACCTTACATTCTGCTTTCCGAGTCCGACCGGTCCTCTTCTGCCCCGACAGGGTAACGATCTTATTCTACACTACTATAGAATGTTTAATCGAGACAGGCAAAACAGCTTAACTGAGACGGGCATGGCTTCCGCCTCAAACACAAGGCCACGGTTAATCATGGCCATTACCGAGGTGGGGAGACAACCGCCTCGGTTAATAACTTAGTATGTATTTTTTATTGAGAAATCGCCTATGCCTCATGTACACCAACTTCTTCGATCCATTAAGATAAGTGTAGTAGGTACCGTCAATGCAAACCACATAACCTGACTTCCCTTTGATCTGCCTCGACAATGCAAAAAGACTAGGGTAATCGGTGATGCTGACAAAGATGATGGCTTTTAGAGTGAACTCCCTTAAGGACGCATCCATTATTTTGACCCCATCTTTCCATAGCATCTTCACGTCCACCATGACTGGCTCTAGGAACACATCTATATCATTGCCTGGCTGCTTGGGGCCAGAAATAATCATAGTTAGTAAAAGATACCTAAGCTTCTGGCATAGATAGGGAGGTAGATTGTAGATGATCAGGATGACCGCCCCAAGTGTTGTGGGAGCTGCTGAGGTCACCGAACGGATTCCTCCCATTTGTACATAGTGCAAACTTGACGTTCCTCGCCTCGTCACCAAACTCCTTCGCGAACTTGCCATTGAAACTTTCCACTACCTGCCATCGGAGGGGTGTCGTAGCTTGTTATCTCCCTTGATGCGTTCTGCCAATGCATGTCACGACATCAGCATGGCATCCTCTAAGTTCCCGAATAGCGCATGCAGGCGATCGATCATGGGTAGGTACCACATTGACAGGGCAGGACTTTTCTTCTGCATGTAGTCCTCTTCTTCCTCATTCTCAGTAACAAGATCTGCTTGGCTGACTTCTTATTGTTCTACCTACTCTTGGGTCTCTCGTCATCCACGTCACCGCAACAACCGGCATTCCTTTTGTACCGACTCGTGCCGCAGTGCGGACAGCTCTGCAAATTCTCATACTTACCCCGATGCATAATATAGTAGTGCATGCATTTAATTTTTTAAGCTTCATCGACACTGTACGGATCATCTTCTTCGCTCGATAGGTATTGGAGGGCACCTTGCTACCCTCTGGGTATGTGTCAGCAAGCATACGTAACAGGTTATTGAAGCTAGTGTCGGACCACCCATGGTGAGACTTCATCATCATCAATTGGAGGTTAAAACACAACGCCGTCCAATGCTTCGGAGAGTCCTTATACAACAGATCAACAGCTATAGGTGATAGGCTACAAGACAATAACGCCCATTACTTGTATCGTGTGATGGCCCGTTACCTTAGAAGTGTCGAGTGTGTATGATGTTTGTCACCTAGGTCGCTATAGGAGACGTTGTTTGCCTATAATGCATTTTTAAACATAGCTGTGGCCCCATAAATTTAGGGACATTAGATATTAGGACACCTCAGGAAATAAATTTTGGTATGCTTTGAGCAATCAATATTCATCTGGGAATGGAGTGTACTAATATATGCCCTGATAAATACCACCATACAAGGTCTCACTTTGTGGAGGAGGAGAGGAATGACCGGCGCGGTACAGTAGAGAAGGAGGAAGGCCAGCATGAATTGATCTAGTGATGGAAGGCACCAGGAAAAAGCCTTATTAGGTCAGTTGTAGGTCTGCCACCGAGATTGCATGCTCTTGGTTGTTTCGATGCATGGTGAACAAAAGATGATCGAAGCAATGGAGCAAATGGCCCAAGGGAGAGAATTCTTACTGATTGCCGCCGAACAACGTAAATTCTCAGGTTTCCACAACCCACGAACCTTGTCTACCGTGCTGCTCATCGATCATACAAAGCTTGGTTCGAGTGCCGCAGGGCACGATTTCATACTTACTTAAGAGGAGCAAAACGTCCAAAATTACTGTCGGTCAGCTGCTCGTATGCACCTGTTACTCTTGTCTGTGCTGCTGCTCCTGGTATACATTATAATCTCCTGCTACTATGCTAATGAAGTTGAATAATTACGGATCACAATATGATAACTTGGTCAGTATGGCAACATTTAGCAGAAACAAAAGGAAATATTAACAGTCATTGAGACCGACAGAGCACAGTCTCTCTGACCCCCCCCCCCCCCCCCCCCGTCCTCCTCCTCCTCTCCTCTCTCTCTCTCTCTCTCTCTCTCTGTATTACTAATTTTGCACATATTCTGAACCCTCGTTATAAAAAGTTAGAGATTTCTAGAGCACAAATCAACAATAATAGTGGGTGAGGTCCTACTATATACAACCAGGGAGGGAGGTCCTAGTACAACCAGTCATTTCTGTGCGACATCCTTTGATCGGGACCCAATATTGACCCATCACTAATGAAATGAATGGTCCTTGGTACGGTTCTCAACACGACGGGTTTTGTGCTGACCTGGCATTATTGATGACCACTACTCCCTGACCAGTTGCGGCCCTTTTACTGAAGTTCTTATAATTAGAGATGGCATAATTACTTTTACAAATAAAGTTACTGGGTTCGCGTGAGACCTTCCAATATTTTGTTGATTCATTAAAGTTTAGATTCTTGCTTGGACTTTGATAGTTTGGATCTTCCTCTTCCTCCAACTCATCCCCACCTTTTGAAGCGATAGATCTTGTCTAATCCTGTGACATTTTTACGTTAAATGTCTTTTGTGAGATTGGGACCTGCGAGTTACATTTATGCTAGAGATTTGGCTGTATTTTTCTCTAGGATGATAGTGGCAATAAACGGCAACATAACTAACGCTGGCCTGACTAGAGACCGTCTTTTTCCCTTCGCCGCTACGATGCAACCATCATGCATGGACCGTTACCGGTGTGCACAATGATGCCTCTATTCTTGTCCACGGGAGCACACCGGCAACAAGTCTCTTGTGTATAGCGTACACTGTCTCAAGACTCGCAACAAACAACATTACCTGTTGCTCAATCTAGTTCAATTCATGGCCCACGCTGTAGTACGTAGTATTGACTACTCACACTTGATCAGTTAAAGGTTCGAGATTGAATACAGCGTGGGCCATGAAGTTCGGGTTGTGGCATTTCGCTGAGCTTACCCTATTATTTTGCACACCATTTTTTGGTTCCCTTTTTTATTATTTTACCTTTTTTACCCTATTATTTTGTTCGGGTTGTGGCATTTTCCCTGAGCTTATTTTGATATAAAACCGACGAATGGTGGATGGGCCGGTGGCGAAATGGAGGGTACAAGAATGAATGTATATATCTTTCAGTGGTCTCGGTCATTTCAAAATGATGTAGCTCCACAATATAAACCAAGACCTGGTTTAGTTCCCCATCAAAAATTTTACATATCAATCACAACAATATTTGGACACATGCATGGCGTATTAAATGTAGACGAAATAAATCAGTTTTTACAGATTGTTTGTAAATTGCGAGACCAATCTTTTGAGCCTAATTAGTTCGTGATTAGACAATAAATTGCTGCAGTAAATACGTGCTAATGATAGATTAATTAATCTTAATAAATTCATCTTGTAGTTTACAGACGAGTTCTGTAATTAATTTTGTGATTAGTCTATGTTTCATACTTCAAATGTAAGAAGATTTCATTTCAAAAAATTTACCCAGAGAACTAAATAAGGCCCAAATAAAAAAAGGTGTAGGCCTACACAGGAACGCCACAACTATTAATATACTATGGGTTTTGGGAAGTCCCCATCACTTATATCGTGTAATACAGACCTTGTTCTGACCTGAGTTAGGGCCTGACATAGAGACCTTACAAGCGAGCATCTTGGACATTTGTCACCTAGGTCGCTATATATAGGTGCAATGCTTCACCCAAATATATGTATGTAGTTGGTGGTCTCATAAATTTTTGCTACATTAGAAATAAGGAAATACACCTCGGTAAACAAACAGTGGTAGGCATTGAACAATCAATTTTCATATGGGAATGGAGTATGCTCTTATAAAAACCACCAGTCACTACAAGCGGTCTTACTTTGCCAGAGGAAGAGAGGAATGAGCCAGGGTAAGGTAGAGAAGGGCAAGGCATGGATTATTGTTTGTATTGTAGTGATGGAAGGCACCAGGAAAAAAAAACCTTTTTAGGACCTCGAAGTCAATTGTGGTTCCCAAGAAATTGCTTGTTCTTGGTTTTGTTTTGTTACATAGTGAACAGAGGACTAAGCAACGAGCACATGCGCAGAAGGCCAGAGGGAGAATTCACACTCTGACTGCAGCACAAGAGAGAGGACCAAAGCGTAAACACTTTCAGGTAGCCAACACGAACCTGGCATGCCGCGCTCCTAGATCGGACCACACCAGGGGACTCTTTAGAGCCAATGGGTTCATCTACCAGCGTCAGAGATTCGACATGGAAACTGTATATGCTTTTTCCTCACAGTAAAGAGATGAACATTATGAATACTTTTCTTTCATTAACTAATCCAAATGCTTGATTCAACGATTGCTCTTGATGAATACATTTTTTGGTAACTTACTCCTTTTGTATGCTAGTAATTAAAATAAAGTAGTCGAAATGGAAAATGTATTATACCAATAGGATATCTTAACATTTTTTTGAGAGAGAATAGGATATCTTAGTGCTGGCACTACTGCAGAAATTCTGGTCCGTGTCAGCCCATCGGCCCATCCTTGCCAGCCCAAGGTCTCAAAAAAAAAATGCTTGCTAGCCCAACAAAGCACCGATATGAAAGGCCCATCCTTATGTTGTACGCGGTTTCACTATGGAGGCTGCTAGTTGACATGTCGAGATGTACTAAAAAAAAAGTTGACATGTCGAGAGCTGCCTCTCTGTGCGACGACTGGGAACCTCAACTGCCACGTGGCAATCACCAACGCCTCTGAGCTGGCGTTCGCCTTTCTGCCATCGGTTGCAGAAGCGGTGAAGTCCATGGGTAGATGTGGAGGTGCAAGAATGTGTACATCCGTCCCATGGGATATTAATAGGAATATGGTGCGCCACCAGGGCAAAATGTCCCCACCCCAGGTGCTCTAAGTCCAGTCCTCTGCAAAAAATCTACCGCTAACGAAACGCGTACGCAGCCGCCTCATCCCCCGCGTTGCCCCAGGGCGACTCGGGCGGATCGCCTCCGCGCCGCGCTTGCCGCCCCCTCCTCTGGCCCCCGTCTCCTCTCGTCTCCGGCCTCCCCGCCGGTGGAAGGGGGCGGGGGTCCATTCTTTTGAAGATCTACTTCATCGTTAGGGGTTTTTCAATAATTTTCCTTTCCTCCAAAATAATTAGATTAGATTTTGGATCGTCTTTTCGATGTTTTCGATTTGGCTTTCTATGTCGTATTGGATCTTCTCCTGTGGATGTGTCGTTTTCTTCGAAGACGTCGCACTCTTCATTGAGGGATCGAGGTACATTGGCCTAATCCTCTTTGAGGAGGGATTGGATCTGTTTTCTCCTCTGGTGGAATCGTCTTTCCGGTCGCTGGTGCTACTACTGGCGGCGGTGGATCTGCTCTTCCGGCCGCTATTGGTAATGGCTAATGGCGGCGTCGGATCTTATGTTCGGTTCAACCTTCAGAAGATATAGTTGATGTGCTTTCGGCGCCTTTTACTCCCTACAGTGGTTGAGCATACATCACCTCTTTTGCGGCCTCCACATCTGTGGAGTCTTCTGTTGGTGGGGACTGCGGTTCTGTTCGGATCTGGTGCTGTTCCACAGCGATGGAGTTTCCTGAAGCAGTGGATGGCGCCGGTTGCAAAGAAGACGAAGGGTAGAGACCCATCGGCATGCTTCAATGTAACTTTATTTTATGTTGAAGTCTCAGTTGTAAAAGGGGTTATTTTTAATGAAATCCGATCCCTTTCTAAAAAAAAAGGTGCTCTAAGGTCAGTCTCAGTGGAGGTTTCATGGAGAATTTCATGACATTAAATATCATCAATTTTGCTAACGTGACAAGGAGAGAGAAGGATAAAGTTTCATGGGATGTGAAGAGAGTTTCATCACCATGAAACTCATCTGATACGATTACTTAGTTTCCAGTCTAGATATCTGTACTCATAAAACTCCCACTGAGACTGGCCTAAGATCTGACTCCAATTCCAATCAAATTGTTAAGAGTATAATTAAGAGAACGAATGATTGATTCTTATTGATGAGATTGATTATATATATATATATATATATA
This sequence comes from Panicum virgatum, assembly GCF_016808335.1. Lineage (NCBI taxonomy): Eukaryota > Viridiplantae > Streptophyta > Magnoliopsida > Poales > Poaceae > Panicum > Panicum virgatum. The sequence goes on along the minus strand of NC_053141.1, from coordinate 17,174,193 downwards.
TATATATATATATATATATATATATATATATATATATATATATATATATATATATATATATATAAGCCCAAAGGGCATGGTGTCCCTTAGGATTGGCCCTTTCGTGATGATCCTTTCGTGAAAGGTAACCACCTAATTAATCTAATTAACTATTACAAAAATTGGTCACTAATTCTAATTTCTTCATAACACAAATGACATTCCTTTATGTTTTCCATGTATTCATGTCAAAATCATAATTATATTGAATCTGACTTGCTAGTTTAGTTTTTCTTTTTCAAAATCCTTCAGGACTGGTTTACCAAGCTCTGCAGGTAGTAGGTCATTACGTTTTATATCCCAAGTTTCAGGCAGGCGTTTTATTAGCAGCAACAACCCACATCTTGCCAAGGTGCCTTCAAAGCTTTGGCCCTGTTTGGATCCATGGGTTAGAGTTAGATTGGGTTAGATTGGGGTCATCTAACCCAAAAGTATCCAAACAGGGTGGGTTAGAGTGGGTTAGATGCATCTAACCCACCCCAAAAAACTATCCCCTCTAAGGAGTGCTTATTTGGGTTAGAGTGGTGGGCCCTATGTCTTTTTTTCCAAACCGGATCCAACTGTGGCCGCTGGCAACTCGGCACCCTCTCCCCTCCCGACCTCCTCGCGACTTGGATCTGCGCGCCGCCACCCCCTCGACGCCCGCCGCCCCTCCGAGCGCCACCACGTCCGCCCGCCGCCGCGTCTGAGCGGCTCCCCGGTGCGGCGTCCGAGCACCGCCCCGTTCGAGCGACTCCCCGGCGCGGCCCCCGTCCGAGTAGTTCCCTGATGCGTCCCCCCGACCAAGCGCCCCCCCCCGAGGCCCCCACCGGCGCGGCCTCACGTCCGAGCGGCCCGCCGACCGCCCCCCGTCAGAAGCTCCGTGTCCAGGGAATAGAGCGCTCTATTCCGGCGGGCCACGACGAGCGAGGATGCGGTCCTCCGGGAGTCGCTGCTGGAGCAGCCGGCCGCGGCCGCGGCGGAGGGCGGCGTGCCCAAGGGGTACTTCGCGGTGTACGCCGGGGAGGAGTCCCAGCGGTTCGTCGTGCCCACGGGGTACCTCCGGGAGCCAGCGTTTCGGGACCTCATGGAGCCCGCCGCCGACGAGTTCGGCTTCACGCAGGCCGGCGGCGCGTGCCGTGCGCCCAGATGACTTCGAGGGTGCAAGCAAATTAAAGCAGCCACATGATTTGAGGAGCAAGAGGCCACACAAGAGGTAGCCACACCAGATCTAGCCAAATTATTGAAAAAGTGTCTTTAATCTAACTCTAACCCTTGCATCCAAACACCACTTAGGTTAGAGTTAGTTCAGAGTTAATCTAGAGCTAAAAACTAACTCTAACTTCTAACCAAGTTAGAGTATCCAAACATGGCCTTTGATTAGCTTGGCTGGGAGCAAATAGCCAATCAAATTATATATATACTACTGCCATCCTTCTTGGGCAGCCCTGGTATTATTATTAACTCTCCCTTCAACACAACATGGTACAGCTAGCCACGGCCAAACAGTGAAATAGTAGACGGAGCAGAGAACAGCTTTGAGGCAGAGAACATTCATAGACTACGGCATACTTGAGAATAGAAGGTGTCAGGAAACAAGCCGCGCATACTTGCATCGTTTGATCCACTATTATGGCGTACTCCCTCCTTCCACCTGCGGATGAGCTCCTACTTCAGAGATCAAGGCAGGGCTGGGAGCATGCGCCGGCATTTAAATTCTGCCCTGAGCCCACGTTACCGGAGTTTTGCATGAAGACATGCAGCGGCCTTGGAGTTTTGCATGAAGGCATGCAGCGGCCCTTGATTCCCGCCCCCCATTTAACCAAAAAATCAGTTCCTCCACGGTAACCATCCTCGGCGCCAAACTGAAAAAAACAGCTGTAAATATTTTCTCGCTCGTTGTTGCCGATTTGCTTTCATATGGGACCAATATGGGCTTAATTACGTAGATGGTGGTAAGCATTCAAGCGAATGTAAGTGCTCATCCGCCCTATAAAGATGGAAGGAAGGAGTAGAACACAAGGCCAGCCCTAGGTCAGGGTGAGCGGGGTTACCCCGGAGCCCTAAGTCCGTCGATGCCCCTGTATGATTGGTATTGGATTTATTAGGCTAATCCCAGTGGACAATTTTATGTTGATGTTTTCAAGATATCCATGTAAGCAAAAAGACTATGAAATAATATTTGAAATTATTTCTCCCAATACATAATTTCATGTTATGGTTTTATGGGATCTATGTTGTATTTAATTTCAAGACTCATAAAAGTGTTGGTATTAATGTAGAGAGAGTTTCATCTAAATAAAACTGATTTTTTTTCTTTCGTCTTAAATTTTATGTCATGCCATCATATAATTCTACGTAACATGCTAATTAATGTGCATGAAATCCCTCTAAAACTCTTATTGGGAGTGGGCTTAGGGCGAGTACAACGCGCTGTCAAGAACCGTAGACATGCAACATTTTTTTGCAAAAAAAAAACCCCCAAGCAGCTGCAGTTACTGCCCACCCCTCGCTTCATCCGTCTACGGCTCGAGCGCGTGCTCCCAGGCGAAGCGGCGACGAAGATCCCCGTTGTAGGGCGCGCTGCGGGGAGGCGGCGGCGGCGGCCATGATCCACTGCGCGCGCGGGAGGGGGGGGGGGGGGGGGGGGGGGCGGGGGCGGGGTTCGTTTTGGCGCCGCGCCTTCCTCCTGCCAAAATTTTTTTCCCGTTCCCCATTGCAGCAGCCATCTCCATTCTTCCCCAACTCCGGCCACCTTCGATTCGCCCCCTATGGTGAGTTTCCCTTCGATTCATCGCAGCCCCGGCCTCCTCTCGCCCTCCTCGACCCATTCCGCCGCTAATCCCGTCGTTTTCCTTGCCGTGCAGGGTCTCCTGGCGGAGCTCTCCCGCCGGTGCCGCCTCTGCTCGCCACGCCGCTTCCTTGCCGCGTGGTGCTCCTGTTCACGCCTCTGGTGGTGAGCGTGGCCTCCTAAGTATTTCCGTCTAATTCTTTTGTGAATCATTGATTTGCGTTGGCCTTGTGTGCATGTCAGGAGGATTACAACAAATTTGGGTTAGGAGGATTACGGTAGATTGAGGCCTCTCAGCTAAGGGGCGCCAATGTGTTCATCGTCTCCTCTCTGGTCAGCATTGCAAGCTACGAGAATGTCCTGAAGAAGGTGCTCATGGAACTTCCAGATGACAAATAAATTAGAAGGATTCAGAATAGCACATATTAGAATGCTTGACTCACAAAAATCTTGAAAACTCTTGCTTTGTGTGTGATGATTTGGCATCCTAGCTAGTATGGCACAACTCAGCTATGCATCACTTTTTTACAATTGATGACTTGTTGCATTTCTTGACTTTGCTGGGACGTATCCTAACAATTGAGGTTAGTTTCGGACTGTAGTATTTCTTTACAACAAGTCAGTTTGAGTTTCCAGTTGATGTTTGTTTCCTATAGATTCCAGTTACAACACTGCCTAGAACAAATGTGTCCTAGATTTTAATGACAAGTGTCAGGGCTGATAAAGCAAAAGTCCTACTACAAATTTATTTTGGACCAATCAAGCCATACATATCAATGTGTAGTGATAGGAACTGGTGCTTCTACTTTTGATAGGAACTTTATTTTGGACAAATCCTGCATACATATCCTCTGATGTTCATGATAGGAACTGGTGCTTCTACTTTTGATGCTCTGCCACCCACATTGTATAAGTGAGAAGACACAAGATTAATCTATGCTTAGCATACAAGGTTAACACAGATTAATCTTCAGAAAGTTAGTTCAGCTACAAAAATGGATCAGGCCGCTTACTTATTGAACTACACATCTTGGTTTCATTGATGTTCAGTTACTGCAAAGCACTCCAAAAGTTACTGAACTGTTTTCAACTAATTGTCCTAATTGCCTTTGGTTCAGCAATTATAGGAGGACAATTTAACTATTATTATTTCAGCTTGTCACATCAACTTGTCACTGATTGTTTCCTACACATAAGTAGAAATCTGGCACTAAATCATTTCTGAAACCTGTTAGCAGAATATATGTATATTGATATCATATTGTCATTTTATCATCTGTTTGTGCCTATCAAGTATGAACTGTGTATATATGTCTTTTCTTTCCTATCAAGTATGAACTGAGCATGTCATTTTAATCCTGTCAAGTGAGAACTGTTTCTTGTCATTTTTATTTTGCATTCAAGTGTCTGAAAATGGCCATTTCCATTCTAGTGTTAAATGAATTGGCCACTTGCTTTAGCTCTGTCTCAGGTAAAGATAGACAACTGAATTGGCACATTTCAGGGTTGGTGGCTCATCTGTTGCTGCCGACTGGAGACTGAACATTTCTGACTGGAGACTGAACACTCGGGCAAAGATATATAGACAACTGAACTGGTATCTATTGCAGTCATCTGTTTGTTAGGCTCTCTTCCTTTTCAAGTGTTAGCTAGAAATTTACTTGTGAAATGGCTGCATGTATTCATGTGTGGTGGCTATAACTACAACATATATGGCCGTCTGGCTTCTGTGATGTTTCATTTATATTACTGAAAGTGGTATTTTTGTCATCTTTCATAATTTGTGACACTTGTGTGACGAAAATTGGTTCGTCGCCTATACGATGTCATAAAAGGTCTTCTGCGACGAAAACACATTTTTTTGCCATAAATCTTATGACAATTAATCTATTTTGTCATTAATTTGTGACGCTCATTTTCATCATAATCAATACCAAAAAACATCACAAAATAGTATGCTTGGATGATTGTACATGTGCCCCATAGGATAGAAAATGTCATAAATTTTTTACCTCATGCGATGTGATGATGACTAGGACATGACATGGCACCTCCATTACGACAAATTGTCACAAAATATTCAAATTATTAATTTCAGCCTATTTTTTCAATATTCGATTTGGATCTTTTCGAGCTGTTTGGAATGCAATATGTCATAAAATATGTTTTCTCAATATTGGTCATAAATATTCGTCATAAACTAATATTCATGCGCACATCACAGCCCAACGTCACTTGTCAAGTCGATATAAACAGCCCAAAAAAAAAAGGACAAGTCACTCTATAACAGGTTCACTGAACAGCCAAGACAGCCCTATGTACTCAAAGCAAAAAAAATCTCTCCCCTTGCTTCTTCAAAGTTTCAATCTCTCCCCTTTGATTCTCCCTTGCTACTTCAGATTCCTGAAACTTCAGCTTCAAGTCTTCTAGCTCACTTTGCTGGTCACCCATTTTCTCACTTTGAAATTGAACCCTGCTCACTGGTAAGAAAAACAATAATTATAAGTACCATAACACAACCATTAACCAAATATCAGACATACATATGTTTGTAACTTGTAGTTATACAAGTGCAAATGCTAAGTTACAGTATGGATATAAGTACCATAACACAAACACAATCCATTTTCTGACCATAAAAGGCAATCTGACTTAGCTGTGCTTTCAACAAACTACAATATACATTCTAACTAATGTACAATCAAGAACACCATATTTATGTGTTCCCAGAAAACAACCACAACAGTAATTAACCCAATCAGCAAGACCATATATTTAAAAAAAAAAGCTAATTTAACTGTCATTACCACCCTATCTATCATGAAGTGTTAGTCAACAAAACTAGCCACAAGCTCAAAAGATGAATCAGCTGCTAAACAGATCACCAGATCGAAATCAGTTGTAGCCATACAAATTTACTTATGTCAAACAATTTATTCATGCTTCATGTGTTTTATTAGTAGCGAAAATGTGCCTGTCATAGGTAATAAGAAAATAAAAAATATCTGCTTGCTGGTAACACATCATTTTGTGGCCAACTAGTACTGACAGGCCCTGAAGTAACATAATAGAGTACAACAATTAAGAAGCCAACTAGAATTTCATGTATTAATAGCTTACAGATAGACATGACGGTTTTTTACATCCAGTAAGCAATAAAAAATCATGTGAAGAGTTCTGTTCCAAACCAGAATGATACTGCTAGACCAGGCATATGATCAGTTTATTTATTAGTAGCTCATTTCACATCTCATCAATTTTGGGCCCATAACACATGCTAGGTAAAATAATAACAAAGGAGCATTTATCAAGATCAGTCTGCAACTTTAGATCAACAGGAAAAGTAAATGCCAAAAATCAGTGCATCATCATAGTGAAATACCTGTTAGCAAAAGTGAAGGAAATTTAGAAGGAACACTGTTTGCCACCTGTCTTGAAACTGCATAAAACAAATACACAAGCGAAGTATATGAAATAATGAAATATTGAACAAAGTCAGACCTATGTTAAACAGTCTCAATGGCAGCCTATCTTTTAAGAGGACCCTCGCAGCAATTTTTGTCATAAATAGTCACAACCTGAAATGATAAGCTTAGCCAAATTTGACAAACACAAAAGTTATTAATGACAGGACACAGTGCCGAACCGTTGATTATTGAACAAAAATGGAATTAAAACACATGCATTGGTTCATAGAAGTTACTTGATTTAGGAAGCCACACCACCATCAGTTTGCCTGAATATGTAAGGCCATAAAATAGAGGTGGGTGTCATAATGTGCATTGGGTTGAAATTTGGAGACAAATTAAATCTGTATAGCAAGAATCTTAGGAGCAGGAACAGAACAAATATTCCTAATGCGAGGATGGCATCAAATAAATCAAGATAGCAGTCTCTTTTACGTTTTGTATGTAAAGGATGTGTATAGGCAACGGGCACAGATACCATTTATTGAACTGACCTTACTGTGATAGTTGCAATATGTTAGCAACTAATTCACGGAAGGCATGATATAACCATGATTTAACCTGACCCTTTTTAGAACTGATTCAACCAGACACTAGGCAGAGCTATCCAAATTTATCCCCAATTTTCATCTTTAGTAACAATTCTTTCACAAAGCAAGGCATGATGTACTAAACTATAGCAGAAAAATTTCTGAACTGCATAATGCACGTAGCTTCAGTTTTCTATATTAGCATGTACAAAGGGAAAGAGCACAAGGGATTTACTGTAAATCAGTGAGAAGTGAGAAGGGGCAGAAGGCCACGAGTTCGACGCAGTGGCACGGCTTGCTGTCAACATTGCCGGGGCCTTGCGCTGCGTCGCTGCGGAGGAGCACGGGGATGACAAGGCCGAGGCCGAATCCTTGTTCCTTTCACCTCCCTCATTGCCGTGACACAGCCCCCTCTTCCAGCTTCAGCGCCGACTTGACGCCGCGGCCAGGGACGCCGCTGTAGTTGCCCAGGGGCCGAGCCGCCCACGGAAACCGCCGTCGGGGTGGCCAGGGAGGCCCGGGTCCGACATCACCACGGCGGAGGGCGAGATGCGGCCGTGAACAGCGCCTGCGTGGTGGCAGCGGCGCGCTTCTGTAACGGGTAGAGCGCGGGCGAATCCGGGAGCAAGGCCCGTGCCGTGGCGAGGGAGGCACGACCGGAGGACGCAGACGAGGTGGCGCAGCGCTGCTGCCCCGCTGGTTGTCCCCGCGCCGGAGGGCCGCGCCCCCAAGTAGGAGGATGTGAAGGTGGTGGCAGAGGAGTCCCCGGCCGCGGTGAGGCGAAGCTTGGCGGAGGACGAGGTAGAGGAGGAGCGGCTGGAGGAGGCCGAGATGCGGGGAGGCTGGATCTGAGTAGCGGTGTGGCGGCCGGCAAGATTGGGTGAAGCCGGGAGGGAGGAGGGGATCAGGGGAATCGCGAATTCTAGGGTTAGACGTGGCTAGTAGGGGGGTTTTTTTTTTTTTGAACTCGGCTAAGTGGGCTATAAGGCTGTCGATCTGGGATGAGCGCTGGTTGATGTCGGGTATTATAGGAAATACTTCCTCCATCTAAAATGAATGTAAATCTCGTTTTAGGAGTCAAATAATTTCAATTTTAATCAAATTTATACAAAAAAATTACTAATATTTGTATCTCCAAAAAGATATAGTATAAAAATATATTACATGATTAATCTAAAAATATTTATGTTATAACACAAATATTAATACTATTTTATATAAATTTGGTTAAATTTAAAATTGTTTGACTTCTCGGAAAGCGAAATTTATATTCTTTTTGGGACGGAGAAAGTAATAGATAATTGAGTATTTGTTGGAGTGGTAAGCTATTTGCTCCTCGAGCCCGAGGTATGATGTTTGATCCCTCAACACGTGGTAAGATCCCTCAACACATCATAATTTTTATTTAATTTTAAACCTTTGAATTTAATTCGTACTAAGTTGACTCTTGTGACACCTTAAAATTCGTCACGATATGGTCTTCCTCTCGTTTATGACGTTTTTCACTTGATTTTAGTGACGAACACCATGTTTTTGTCACTAAGTCATGCTGCCTCCAACAAAACGTCACAAAATGATATGGTCTAACGACATTTTGATCAAATGTCATGAGATATTCGTCACAGAAGGTCATATGTGTTGTAGTGTATTTACATTCATGTTTGGTGAACTATTTTCATTTATACGTGTATCAATTGAAGAGTGCGAACTGCCACCTTTGTGAGTATGAGCTGTGTTGTGCCAACTTAACATGCTTTGTGAGCTTTGTGAATTGAATTGTGCCAACTGAGGTGAAGTGTCAACTGAACAAACATATATATTATATACATGTTTATTTTAAGAGTTATACGAATTATTTGAATATATTGTACAATTTCTCATGTATGCAACAAAATAGCTACAAAGATCAATTATACACTAAATCACCATGAGTTTGTGTGTCAAAGGATGAAGTAATCACCCTGCAAGACAGCTAAACAGACAACTCATTGTACAAGCTGTCTGTTCAGCTATCTGTTTTTGACAAAAAGAAAGCTATTGTCTGCACTATTGTACATGCCCTTAAACCAGTCTCAGTGGGAGTGTTATCGACACAGTTACCAAGACTGAAAACTTGAGAACTGTGCCAGTGGAGTGTCATGGTGATGAGAAATTTGCATTGTTGACACTTGAAACGTTGGGCTTCGCAGATTTGACATCCGAAACGTTGGCTTCACACTATTGACACTGCAAACATGTAGTAGCTTGAGTCCCATGACATTTCTACCATTTTAATTTATTTCGCATTCTTTTTAATCAAAATGGAATGGGAAATGTCTGTTCTACCCTTCTCTCATCACTAGAGCTGGATCGAACACCATCAGACTCTCTTCTTTTAGCTGCGCCTGAACCAAAATCGACAGCCACAAGATATTTTAACAAAAATATTTCTACGCTACGACATCTACATTAGAGCAACACTAGTTCATAAATGAAACAGGATTCACACACAAGTTGTTCGGATCCTTCCAAGCACAAGTCTATCACACACACAGTTGACATACATCTCAACCAACTAGGTTGAATAGTTCAAACACATAGTTCATAACTAAACTCGAGCAATTCATTCAAACAGACCAAAATAAATTCTCTCAACAGACATGCAAGTTAATTTCTCTTCCTCTTCTTTGGTGTCAGCTTTTTTGAAGTTGGCTTCTTAGTCTGGGGTGAACTGGCCATGGTAGCTTGTGAAGTGCTACTCTCTCCACGAATCAGCAGCTTTTTTGAAGTTACCTTAGCTTCTTAGTCTGGGGTGAACTGGCCATGGCAGCTTGTGAAGTGCTGCTCTCTCCACGAATCATTGCAAGTTGCCTACAAATTGATATCATCTTATCTAGTCAGGCTCATAGGTTAGTAAATGATGTGTTGAGATGTCAAGTTCAATAATTATGCTCACCTTCTTGTCATCACTCCCGGACTGTCATGCAAAATTACATCTGGAGCTGCAGTGGAAGTGGTGTGGACGGTTCAGTTGGGCGTGCTTTGGTAACATTCTTTCTTGGCTTTCCGCGGAGGTCTGTGTTGCATTGTAAAAAATACACATGCATTAGTATGTGAAAAACCAAACATGACATAACAAAATTAATAGAAGACTCTTGAACTTGCAATGGTGGAGAATTCGAGGAACTACCCACCATCCCAAGAGCAACCCTCTCAATCGGATCAAGCATGGAAATATTTGCAGGGTCTCTAATCTCTATCATACACGCACGGTCCAGATCCGGCCAACTAGATTTTTGTGAAAATAAAAAGTTAGAGTTAGGGTTCCTTCTACCGATCGATTTCTCGTCAAATCTAGTGCATACCATTGATAAATAGATAAAAGGAGTCAATGAGAGATGAATTACCCCTCCTCATCTTCATAGAGGCCCATCTGAAGCCGTCGTGGAAGCCGCACCGGAGCAGCGTCGCGGAGGCACGCCGTGGGAGCCGCTCAGGCAACCATCCGCGATGGACTCCGCCGAAATCCCCAACCCTAGTAGGGACGCCACCAACCCTGCCGCCGCCGCCCCCAGCGCCGTGCCCTCCTGGTCGCCGCCGCCGCTCCCGCTGCGCAAGCGCCGCCTCTCCCCTTCCATCCCCCCAGGCGCTCCGCCTCCCGCTCTCTGACCCCCGGTCCCACTCCCCGCGCGGCCGCCGCTCCCGCTCCCGCTCTCACGGATAGGCGTGGGGCGTGCGAGCGGACCGGCGCGAGATCTCAGCAGGCGCTGGGAGAACGAGCGAACAACGATGCTGGACTGAGGGAAAAGGAAGATAAGGATAAGGGCACAAGTGTCATTTTGCATGCTAAATTGATGAAAAAGAACGACAAATGTATTACAAAGCTACAAATGTCACGGGAGTCGAGCGACCTCATGTTTGTAGCGTCATTTTATCGAAGCCAACGTTTCGAGTGTCAAAATTGTGAAGCCGTTTTGTCAACAGCGCCAAATTTCTCCATGGTGATGACACTCCTCTCATATTTCATGACACTTCTCTCCCCTCTCTCCTCATACTATTGATACATGTTAGTAAATTTAATGTCCATGACACTCCTATAACACTCCCACTGAGATTGGTCTTAGGAGTTCAGAAATGCAAGCGTAGAAATGCACCCTTGCTTCCTATCTATTCCTTGGCTGCCCTGATGCATGTCGTCATGCATGACTATCAATTCAGTATACCAACATTGTGAAATTTGCTTTCCTCTATGTCCTCAAATTTCTGCTCGATCAATGTGTTATGTGTATCAGTATTTTCTTTGTTCTTGAGAGTCGTTCTCATTACAGCTGTTAGCCTGCATGCGGTTGTTCGTTGTGCTACGTGCAATAACGCTCACTAACGATTAAATAAAGCTACTGCCGTAATAGTTTGGAGAAGCAATACATTTTGCCCAATTGCTCTCATATTAACGGGCATTTTTTCCGCTCTTCGGAACATGTACGTAATAATATCTTCATCTAGACTTTTATTTGAAAAGAAGTATCTTATTGTGTGACAATAAGAACATTAACTGTTTGTGTATAGGCTGCGATATTACTCCCTCCATTCCACAAAGACTGTTTGTTTTGAAAATTTTAGACAAGATAGTAGCAATGCTAAAAGTCCAAAGTACCCCTAATAACTCTTCTTAATCAGATGGATTACCGAGTACAATTAATTATGCATGCACGCTTGCAGTAATTATCGCACCTATTAGCCTTCCTTATTTTGTGAGCTAGCTCGGGCATCGATGGTTGGGAGTAAATGATCGATTCGTTAATTGGGCCGATGGTATTATGAGGGTCTTTGTTGGCTGGTCTGAAAGCTGTATAAATAATCTTTATGGAACAAATTATGGAAGCTATATGAGCAGTCTTTGTGGGACGGTGAGAATATTTATTATTCTTTTATCTAAAAAAGATAAGACCTATAAGCAATCACCCGTACCACGGCACGAGAAAATGTCTAAATCCTCAATACAATATCAAACCTCAATACTTGCACAAATAATTGAAATGTCATATCTATATAGAAATTGTTGGTCAAAGTCTCACCTAAAAGATCTTGTCGATATCCTAAACAACATGTATTTAAACATGAGGACTAGATACTTAGCTAGTATTGAAATATGAATACTCCCATCAAACGCAGAGCTGGGGGTTGTTTTACATGCATGTGAGTTCTGTTAGGTCGAGTACATCAATTTGTCTCAAAACCATTACAAGCGACAATTACTTGTGTACCTCGTAATGGTTTTTGAAGGAAACTTCTTGTATATCTTCTGGTTGTAGTCTAGGAAAAAGATACAAAAATAAAAGCAGAAAGACAGTCTAAGCTGCTCTAATACTCGTGGGGACAAAAAAACAAATCCTATAGGCACGGTATAGGCACCAGGAATTGCTCTACTACTGCTGCTACTATATATCGAAGTTTTATTGATCCCGGGAAATAATTCCTCCTCTACACAATTGATCGCAAGCACATGATGATCAGTCAAAAACATATCCTCACTTAGCCTTGAAGAAGATATGTCGGCTATATGTACGTCATGCAGCAGATCAGGGGAGGAGATTAAAGCATCAGCACTACTACAAAAATGTTGATTTGTCCTGGTTAGGAAACCCCTGTTGTCCCGGTTTCCCAACCGGGAACGCCAGTCCGGGACAAAAGGGGGTGTCCTTTTGTCCCGGGTCTGACAACCGGGACAAAAGAGGACCTTTTGTCCCGGTTGGTGTTACCAACCGGGACAAAAGGTCCTTTTTTTCATGTTTTCCTTTTCTCAATTCTTTTTCTATTTCAATTATACTTTTGCATTTCAATTAAACTTATGTATTGGAATTCAGTGTGTATGATCTCCACTAATATATACATATATATATATAGTTACTTATATAATATTTGTCCTAGATAGTTTTCATATATAAATTAATTCACTTATATATATATGTATACACATATCTATACATGTGAATTCCTTTACATATGAAAATGTCTAGGACCAATATTATATAAATATATATATATACACATATATATTATTGGAGTGCTTATATATATAATACATACATACTCCATCATATTTGCATAGGTATATTCGTTCTTAATTACATAGTAGAATTCGCCTTTTGGAAATTTAATACATACATACTCATAAATAGAAATTTAATACATAGACACACATATATATTTACATAGGTATATTCGTTCTTAATTACATATATACACGTATATTGTCATATTTGCTGTGATTGTCAATATTAGATATTCCATCATAGTAGAATTCGCCTTTTGGATCGAGGACTTGCTCAACAATAAATCCGGAGAATTGTTCTTGAATCGCCATAATCTTTTCCTCCGGTATGAGTTTATCGCACATCTCCTCGACCTATGGAAAAAGGGGATAATTAATTTCGACTAATTAAAATACGAGTTCAAATATTAACAAGTTTTTTACTTACTTCCTCCTCCCAATCTGTCCAGCCCTTTGGAGGACCTACCAGACCATGGATGTTCTCGCATACATAGTATGCGCATAATACAGTGCCTTGTTTCTGCCTCATACACTTCAAGAGAGAAGAAATTATCAGGTATTTACATGAATATATAATAAAACTAATGAATCGTGCAACGAATCATCCAAGTGCGTACCGGGAAATCTGTCTTGATCTTCAATTCCTTGTCAAATTTGCCTGGATGATTTTTAGCGAATTCTTTCCAAATCCTGTGCATGATTAGAACAATTATAGTCAAGTAACAAAGTGATTCAAATTATCGGTGATCGACGGAGTAGTGGTAGAATTACTTTTTCATCATGTTAAGAAGATTTTCGTATTGTTCTGGAGGTCTCCTCAATGAGTCCATAACCACGAGTAGGCTCTTCTCGGGAATTATGACAATTAGGACCCAGTGTTCACTGCAAGATTATACGGAGGCAGTTCTTGGTAGTTAAGGTTTAAACAATTCGATTACAGAATAGAAAGAGTTAGACGGAAGGAATCACTCACGCAAAGTTGTAAGGAAACAATATCATTTGCTTGTTGTGATGAACGCTTATGTACTTGAACAAGTTTTGGAATATCTCATCGGAATTGTCACGTAGAAGCCTCCAATTACAAGTAATTGGGTCGATGAAGCCGAGGTGAGAGTATCCCTTTCTTCTGCAAGTATGTATCTCCATTCTACATGATACCAAATAAATCAAGAGATCAGTATGTTGAGATCATGCAAAACAATACGTAAGGAGAGTAAAATACTTACAGAACCCACAAGCCGACCATAGAGATGTCGAGGGCCTCCTGATGGAATAGTTGGTAAATTTCTTCCCAGTTTATCCATATAATGGCCTCCCCCCGTAAGAAATCGTCATCTTTAATCTTTGCGCCCTGCATGAAGATGCAATCGGCCATCGCACGCATGTAGTGCTGGTGCAGCTTATACATTTGCGTTGGAAGCACAGACACTACTTCGGGGGGTACAAGAGTTTTGCCGATCTCAAACGTCCATTTGACGACCACATCGGCCTTTGGAATATCTTCTCCCCCTGCAATCTGAGCCGCCGTCAGGTTTGATTCTTTCAAAAATGTAACAAAGTCTTGTTCTTGCGTCATCTGTCCCACTACGAGAGGCTCTATTGATTGTTTCTTTTGGGCTCCGAGCTGTGGAACGTCGGACGACGACGACTTTGATTGTCTCTTCTTTTTCTCAGTAGTTTTGATAATTGTGCGTTCGTAGTCTAAAGGGGGGTCTCTCGGAATGAATTTTCTCTTATTTGCTTCGCACATTCCCTTAAAAAATTTCAAATCTATCGGATTTATCACTTTCTCGGGCTCCGGCTTCGGCTTCGGCTTGAAGTGCTCTTTAACTCTTTCTTGAGTTATCCGATCGCATTCTTCAAGGCTCATGTCCCAGGGTTTAATAGGAGCCTCCTTGGTTTTCTTCTCCTTTTCCTTCTTCTTTGGAGGCTCCTTAGCCGGTGCAGCTACCTTCTTTGCCGGCGGCCGTTTCTGCTTCTTTGCCGGCGGCGGAGGGGGTGACCATGGAGGCGACGGTGACGCTTGAGTGTTCATCGGCACATGAGATGATGGTGATGGAGAATGTGCCGGTGAACCTTGCCGAGACAGTGCTGCCCTTGGGGAGTTTTGCGGAGATGCCGGTCTTGGAGAGGCATGCTGAGATGCCGGTCTTGGTGTTTGATCATCCGACTTTAGGAAAATGTAGCGCTTATCCCATAGGATGTAGCCATGAATGGCTTCTGCTAGTGTCCTCTCCCCATCGCCTCCAGGAATATCAAGCTCGAGCGTCTCCCAACCCTGGCACACCTGCTCCATGCCAACTCTTGTGTATCTAGGCAGAATTTGTTGCCCCGTGGTACACGTCAGCTGGTTGGGTAGGCATGGCGGTACCGTACGCAACAGTGAACATTAAGTTCTTAACGACAGTCTGCAGGTCACAAGGTGTCCGCTGGGTGATCTCATCCACTGGAAATCGCTGCGGGGCCGATGCTTCAACTGCAGCCTGGATCCCCGTTGGCTCGACGACGGCGACGTCTGTGGAAGCGCAGCTGCTTTTCCGCTGAGACAGGTGATCGGCTGCGACATTAGGCTCTGGAGGCACCGTTTGCGCTTGCTGTTGCGGGCTCATTGCTATGGCCACTTGGCGTTGAACCTCTTCCTCCAGTCTTTGATCGTGTGACATGAGCCGTTCCTCTAGCCTTTTTAAGTGCTCCCGCTCATCATTCTTTCTTCTTTGCCGGCTTCTATATGATTCAATGTAATCCCTGAACCCATACTTCCACGGAACCACGCCTTTGCCTCTTGTGCGGCCCGGATGCTCTGGATTCCCAAGGGCGTAAGTTAGCTCGTCCCTCTCTCTATCCGGCTGGAATGTTCCCTCGGCCGCTGCTTGTATGGCCTCCTGTAGTCTCCGGGCTGCTCGCTGGATGTTTGGCCCATAGATGCAGTCATCAGTCAATGGGTCCAAGCTTCCCCCGTGACCATAAAACCAGGTCCTTGACCTTTCAGGCCAGTTCATGGTCGCAGGTTGGATGCCTCTGTCAAGCAGATCCTGCTCCATCTTCTCCCATTTGGGTTTTGCAAGCTTGTAGCCTCCTTGGCCTAGAGTGTGATGGTACACTTTCTTCGAGGCGTTGTCTTTGGCCTTCTGCACCTTCTGAAGCCCAAGCTCTGAAGACTTGTATTCCACAAATGCATCCCAGTGACCCTTGAGCTTTTCGAGCTCGCCGGTAAATACGGGTGTGGTCCCGGTCTTGATATATTTCTTCGTCAAAATTTTCTTGAATGATTGCAGCTGTTCGGCCATCTTACTCAGGGTCCAGCGCTTGCATATCTCTTCGGATTTAGCTAGAACCGTGAAGTTTTTCTTAAGCTCCCGCCAGCACCATTCTTTTTCTCTTTCGGGTACCGCATCCCGTTCCTCGCTTGGATTGGAAGCTTTCCAGAGCTCGGGATGTGGTCCCTGACAATACATCCGGATTGTGTTATGAATTTTTTGGCGGCAGCTTCTGGAGCGATCGGTTCGCCATCTGGACCAACTTCCGTTATAATGAACCGCCCTTCCAGTTTTTTTGTTGGGCCTCGCTTCGTCTTTTTCTGCTGCGACGATGATCCAGACGGCTATAAAAAAACATTCATAGTATTCATATAGATTCAGATGAAAATATGATTGTCACTACAAATAAGTATAGTTGTGATATGTACATTAGCACTTTGTTCAGCAGTAGCGTTATCCTGAATAGATGGTGGCTCAATTCCATCACCGGACATATTCAAATATATGTTGGTATTGCTGCCATCATCAGCTTGTTCAGGGACATCTCCTTGACCTTCGCCAATCATATTCAACAGGAACTGTTCGTCTTCCGCATCTCTGTGTCGCGGGTCCATCGTAACTAAAATACGAATACAAATAAAACCCTTAAAAAAATTCTCTAAATAATCCACATATTTGCGAGCATTTGACTAAGTACCGATCGATGGATGAGGTCGAGAAATATTCTCTAAGTAATTCAAGAAATATAAAAGAAATATTCTATCGATAATTTCACTAAGTACCGATCGATGGATGAGGTCGAGAAATATTCTCTAAGTAATTCAAAAAATATACACAAAATATTCTATCTATAATTTCACTAAGTATCGACTGTGAAATATTCTAGATGGTTTTTTCACTAAGTACCGATCGATGGACGAGGTCGAGTAATATTCTCTAAGTAATTCAAGAAATAAACTTGAAATCATCTATATATGAAATATTCTAGACGGTTTTTTCACTAAGTAACGATCGATGGATGAAGTCAAGAAATATTCTCTAAGTAATTCAAGAAATATACATGAAATATTTAATAGAAATTTAAACTCACTTTACACATACATACATACATACATTCATACATTTTGAGAATTTGAAAATATACCTTTATTTACACAACAAATTATGATTTCACTCTAAACAACAAATTATGATTTCACTCTAAATAACATGAACTCTAAATAATATAATTTCAAAAGTAATTAACACCCTATTTGTCATCAAAATTAAACAAATTAACAAATAATATATATTTTACAACATAATTTCTAAACAAATAATCCATATTTTCAAATTTAAACAAATAATCCATATTTAAACTAATTTCTAAACAAATTTAAATAAATAATTGGGCTCGCACAGGCGACGGCGGGGCGAGCCGGAGGACGCGGGGCTCTGGGCGGCGGCGTGAGGTCGGCGGCGCTCGGGGACGTTGGGCTCGCGCGGCGGGGTCCGGGCCGGGATGGCGGACGTTAGGAGTTCTCTGCAAATTTTTCAGATTTAATGGATAACTTTACAAGGTATGAAAAATAACACAAGTTATTAAGGCATAAAGCATAACTAATTTTTAAAAACAGATATACTGCACTTCAAGTGTTCACATTTTTCTAGCAATCATAACTAGTTGTTTATAGGCTCTGGTAAAAATAAGGAATTTTTCCTAGCACATAAATTATTTTTCTTGATTTAGTTCAATTGCTTAAACCATTAATTAGTTTAACTAGTTTGGGTCCACTAAAAATCATCAAAATTTTTCTGTGGCCTATAAGCAACACAACTAACATTCTGTAAAAGTTTCAAGTGCATACATGACATATTGACAGAGATATAAATAGATCTACACTATTAGGCATAAAACAAAAACTAAATAAAAACTTTAGCTAGAGGGTAACATTGGGTCTCAAACATTTACAGAGAGTTAAAATTTGCATGTACAAGCTACTACCCAAAAGAGAAGGCTGGTCAAAGCTTCTAGCTAGAGATCTAATTAAACCCCTATTTTTCTTGCTTTTAATCTAGAGCTAAAAACAGAGGTCAAATGAAAAAAAAATTGTAAGAAAAGTTGTAGATCTACTCGTAAAGAACTCAAAACATTTGTATTTGCATTTTTCTTATTTTTCTACAAAACTTAAAGGAAGTTTTATTAGCAAATGGGAGCATGCGCCGGAGCTGCTGCTCACGCGATGGGAGCATGCTCGCCGGGGGCGTGGGGGAAGGTGTCGAGGGGACTCAGGAGATCGAGCTCTACCTTTGGGTAGTCGCGGTGTGGGCTGGGATGGCCTGTAATGGCGGGTCAACGGCGAGCAGGGGATGGCGGCGAGGGTGTTACGGCGGCGGCGGCGTTCCGGCGGGTCTCCGGTGGGTTGGTCGGGGCTCTGGGCGGCGGCGTGATGTCGGTGGCGCTCGGGGACGTAGGTCTCGCGCGGCGGGGCTCTGGGCGGCGACGTCGATGGTGGCGGTGTTCGGGGACGGCGGCGGCACCTGGCGCAGATGAGAAACCAAGTGTTAGGGGGAAGGGCGAAGGAGGAAGGAATATAGGGGGGGGGGTCTTTTGTCCCGGGTGAAGCCACCACCCGGGACAAAAGGCCCTTTTGTCCCGGGTCGTGGCTTCACCCGGGACAAAAGGCCCCCCCCCTTTTGTCCCGGGTGAATCAACGACCCGGGACAAAAGGGCCTTTTGTCCCGGGTGGTGGCTTCACCCGGGACAAAAGGTGTTTTTGGGCGGGCTGGGAAAATTCCCAGCCCGCGGCCCACATTTAGTCCCGGGTGGATCTACCACCCGGGACAAAAGGGGCCCGTTTTCCCTCGTTTCCCGCCTAATCTTATGTTTGTTTTTGTTTCTTTTTACTTCTCTTTTAAAATTGGCTTTCATTTGTTAATTCAGTTAATAAAATTATGATTCCAAAAATTATGGAACAAAATTTCTTATCTCTATATAAACTTGATACACGCAACAAAAATAATTAATTTTCATTCAAGTGATTGGGTCAATGAAATATCTAACTTTTTTGAAATCATATTTGTTATTTTGACCATGCAAAAATATATTAGGTGAACAAATTTTTTCAAACTGTTGCTTTTCGACAGAAATTGGATTCTATCACGATATTAACATTTAAAAAGTGAATTTTAGATAAAATTAAGCAATTTCATGATATTAATGAGTAGTGTGTGAGTTTGAGAGATAGTTTGTGTTAGTGAGATTGTGTGTGTTAGTGAGAGAGTATAGTGTGTTAATGTGGATGTAATTTCATGAAATAAATAAAATTAGTTGAGTAATCCATTATTGAATGAAAATTATAATTGAGTCTGGTAATTAAGTGAAAAATATATAAAATAATATATATAACACATAAAGTATAATTGTACAGTACATATATAATAAAAGTATTCGAATTGCGATTATGTTTTTATACAATAATATAAAATGATTCAAGTACATGATGGATTAGCGGTAACAAACTTTCTCTTCACAAATGTCCCTTGATTATGATCACGGCGCAAGTATGGAGCATCATCATTGGCTAGCAGGATGCATGGATCAGCATTTACTTCGAAAGGTGGAATGGCAACAAAATTATTATATTCTTCTGACAAGTCTGTCTTGTCCTCCACTCCAACGATGTTTCTCTTTCCTGATAGAACTATGTGTCGCTTAGGCTCATCCTTCTTTGGCTTGCTGGACATTTCCTTAATGTAGAAAACCTGAGCGACATCCTGGGCTAAGACAAATGGCTCGTCTCTATACCCAAGATTGTTGAGATCAACTATTGTCATCCCATACTCATCTTTTGTTACCCCTCCTCCAGATAGCTTAACCCATTGGCAACGAAATAGAGGCACCTTGAAATTGGGATCGTAATCCAGCTCCCATATCTCTTCAATGTAGCCGTAATATGTGTCTTTTTTTCCATTATTGTCCGTGGCATCCATACGAACACCGCTGTTTTGGTTGATACTCTTTTTATCTTGGGCTATCATATAAAATGTGTTTCCATTTATCTCGTACCCTTGGTATGTTAAGATATTCCAAGATGGTCCCCTAGCTAATAAGAACAGTTGTTCACTTATATCCATGTTATGCATTAGATGCTTCTGCAACCAGCTGCAGAAAGTGTTCATGTGCTCACGTGTAATCCATGCCTCAGACTTTTCCGGGAAATTGGAGAGCAGAATTTTCTTGTGTTCCTCGATATATGGGTCAACCAAGGATGATTGTTGAAGAACCGTATAATGCGCTTTCTTGAATGAGAAATCATCTGTGCAGACATAAGATTTCTTTCCTAATGTACCCTTTCTAGTTAGTCTCCCCTCATATCGCGATTCAGGGACTCCAATCGGTTTAAGGTCATCAATAAAGTCAACACAAAAGTCAATGACCTCCCCAGTTCCGTAGGCACTGGCGATGCTTCCTTCTGGACGAGCTCTATTACGAACACATTTCTTGAGTACCCCCATGAACCTTTCGAATGGGAACATGTTGTGTAGAAATACTGGTCCGAGGATATCAATCTCTTTGACAAGGTGCACTAGAAGATGTGTCATGATGTTGAAGAAAGATGGTGGAAATATCAGCTCAAAGCCAACAAGACATTGCACCATATCGTTTTGCATCTTTATCAAATTCTCCGGGTCAATTATCTTCTGAGAAACTGCGTTGAGGAAGGCACATATCTTCACGATGGTTAACCGGACGTTATCAGGCAGAATCCCCCGCAGCACAACCGGAAGAAGTTCGGTCATAAGCATATGGCAGTCATGGGACTTGAGATTTGTAAATTTCTTCTCTGCCAAATTTAAGATTCCTTTTATATTGGATGAGTATCCAGATGGAACCTTTATACTGCTCAAGCAGTCAAACATGGTTTCTTTCTCTTCCTTGCTAAGAGTATAGCTGGCAGGACTTAAGTATTGTCGTCCATTATCTCGCTGTTGTGGATGTAAGGCATCTCGTTCTTCCATACGTTGCAATTCTTGACGTACTTCTACTGTATCTTTTGTCTTTCCGTACACTCCCAAGAATGCTATCAGGTTGACGCAAAAATTCTTTGTGAGGTGCATCACATCAATTGCATGACGAACATCTAAGACTTCCCAATATGGTAGCTCCCAAAATATAGATTTCTTCTTCCACATGGGCGCCATTCCGTTTTCGTTCGGAACAGGTTGGCTACCAAATCCCTTTCCAAAAATAACTTCTAGATCTTTTACCATGTTGAAGACGTCTTTACCACTACGGTGCATCGGTTTTGTTCGGTGGTCTGCTTGGCCTTTGAAATGCTTGCCCTTCTTTCGTACCGCATGCCTGATGGGAAGAAACTGACGATGACCCATGTATACAACCTTCTTACAGTGAGTCAACCATATATTATCGGTATCATCTAAACAGTGTGTGCATGCTTTGTATCCCTTGTTCGAATGTCTTGACAAGTTACTAAGAGCAGGCCAGTCATTGATCGTTACGAACAGCAATGCTCGTAGGTTGAAGATTTCCTGTTTGTATTCATCCCACATCCGTACACCTTCATCGCCCCAGAGCAATAAGAGTTCTTCAACCAATGGTCTTAGGTACACATCAATGTCATTTCCAGGCTGCTTTGGACCCGGGATAAGCACTGGCATCATGATGAACTTTCGTTTCATGCAGAGCCATGGTGGAAGATTGTACAGACAAAGAGTCACAGGCCAAGTGCTATGACCACTGCTCATCTCACCAAAAGGATTAATGCCATCCGTACTCAAACCGAACCTTATGTTTCTCGCATCCAAATCAAATTCAGGGTACGTTCTATCTATTTTTCTCCACTGCGACCCATCAGCGGGGTGTCTCAACATCGAGTCTTTCTTGCGTTCCTCTTTGTGCCAACGCATCAACTTAGCATTATCTTTATTTCTAAACAGACGCTTCAAACGTGGTATTATAGGCGAATACCACATGACCTTCGCAGGAACTCTCTTCCGGGGAGGCTCCCCCTCGACATCTCCAGGATCATCTTTTCTAATCTTGTAACGCAATGCACTGCATACATGACATGCATCCAAATTCTCGTACTCGCCTCGGTAGAGGATGTAGTCGTTGGGGCATGCATGTATCTTTTGCACTTCCAGTCCTAAAGGGCAAACAAGTTGTTTGGCTTCAGACGTTGTGGCAGGCAATTCATTGTCCTTAGGAAGCATTTTTTTAACAAGTTTGAGTAATTCACCAAATCCCTTGTCGAATACACCATTTGTCGCCTTCCATTGCAGCAACTCCAAGGTGGTGCCAAGTTTCTTCAATCCATTTTGACAATCTGGGTACAACAATTTATGGTGGTCCTCTAACAACTTCTGGAACTTCAACCTCTCCGTTTCACTCTCACAGTCTGCCTGCACATTGTGCAATGCCTGCCCCAGATCGTCGCTGGGATCATTTTCTGCTACATCTACTTCGGGCTCTTCCATGGGAATATCGTCATCGAATGCACCGATTCCAGCATTCCCGGGAAAGTGGTCGTCAAAATCTTCTTCTTCGTTGTCTTCCATGGTAACCCCCTGTTCTCCGTGTTTCGTCCAACAAACATACTTCTCCATGAAACCATTTGCGAAAATGTGGCTGTGTAGGATTCTTGAAGATGAGTAATCCTTGTTATTGTTGCAATGAACACACGGGCAGCACATAAAACCATTCTGCTTGTTTGCCTCAGTCACAGACAAAAAATAATGCAGGCCATCAATGAATTCTTTCGAACGTCGGTCAGCATTGTACATCCATTGCCGGTCCATCTGCATTTTAAATAAATCGATTTGAATTCTTTACACGTATCGAATAAATAAAATATATCAAACCTAAATTAAACTAAATGTAACATAACATGAATAATTAAAAGATATGCAATATCCATCATACATCTTGATTAATTAAAAGGAGTACTTAATCCATTACAGAACTTAACAAAGGAGTACTATACATGAAACTTAAAAATTCGGTCAACAACACATAGGTTTTCAACCGTCCTTGCGTTGGAACGCAGAATGCTCTAACGGATTTCTTGCTGGCGCAGAAGAAGATGGCGGAGTTGAAACCTCAGAGTTTGGTGGTGACGAACCGTAACGCCGCAATAAATCCTCAAGATCAAACGGAGGTTCCTCGCCCTTTGCCATGCATTCTCTATATTCTTTTTCCAAATAACGGAGCGCTGCCCTATGAAAAGCACTAGGTTTTTTGGACCGACGACCTACTCGAGTTGTGCCATTCTCTCCAGAAGGACAACGATCACCCCCACCGGCGCCACTCTCTCCAGCTGCTGAAGCCATATTTTACTGAAAAATACCTTTATTTTCCACAAAATTATAAATTCTTACCATTACAATGCAAAAATTATTTACTATTACAATTACAATGATCAGATTAATAACTCTTGCAAATAACAATGAAATCATATAAAAAAGATGAAATGTATCATTAATCCTCAAGAAATCTCTAATTAATTGAAAGAATTCTCTATAACTTCTAATTACTTTGACACCCTTCAGTTCTAGGAGTACAGTCTTTTCAATATCCAGAAACCCTCTAGAAGAAAAATAAACCTTTATTTCTAAAAATGTATATGTCAGTAACCTCAACCCTGCGGTGATAACACTGCCTTTCGGGGGGACACGGTGCGGTACAAGGTTGTCACCAATCGGCCAGTCGCAGCACCAACATTTACGATTAATAGGCACAGCACTTGGCACAAGCAGCATGCTCGTTCATATGCTCTCAGTACAACAACGGCCATGCTGACTGCATCAAATGCTGTCTTCTTATCAATCGGAAGTGCTGGTGATGCAACCAACCGATTCGCGACGTGCTTATAGCGCATCGTGTATTCCCGAAAGGTAGTGCCATCACCGTTGGATGGAGATTAACGACGTATACTTGTTTCGAAATAAAGATTTTTTTAGCTTCTAGATGGTTTCAATGTGAGCCTGAATAAATACATCACTAGAGTGTGAAAATAATCCATTCATAATACAAAAAATTCTAATATACTCATTTCATTAATTCATTCATGAATACAAAAATCAACTATCCACAATATGGTCATGTATACAAGTACATCACATGAAGTGTCTACACTCATTCTAAAAATTTCTACTATCCACATACTCATCTAAATCTAAAAGAAAATCACACCTACATATGCAATCTAGCTAAATGTCCAAGAAATGAGCTAGCTACACATTTTCTCTATTTCTAAAACATGAAATGAGCTATACAAGCCAAGGAAGAAGAGAAAAACAAGCCCCAAACCTTTAGCGCCGATGGATGGACGGGGAATCAAAGATCTTCACAAATGTGGTGAAGAAATGAGCAAGAACTCCTCTCTCCCGAGCCGAGAACAGCAAGAAACAAGTGAGCTGAATGGCTCGGGCGGGGGGAGAGGGAAGGGGATAAGGGGGCCAAGGCCTTTTGTCCCGGTTGGAGACACCAACCGGGACAAAAGGGGGCCTTTGGTCCCGGTTGGTGGTTCCAACCGGGACAAAAGGCCCCTGTCCCCCCCCCCCCCCCGCTGGCCCGGCTAGCCGTTGGACCCGGGACAAAAGCCACCTATTGTCCCGGGCCCAAAGGCTGCCGGGACAAATGGCCTGGAACAAAGGCCTATTCTATAGTAGTGAGCTTACTTTAATCCCATGCTTGACCACTAGCTACTTGTACTGCAGGGGCGCGGAGGAACACATTTTGTTGGCAAAAACTAATCAGGTTATCGCGTATATTCTTAAATACAAAATGACATTGGATACGAAACAATCTTAAAGATAGATAAAACAAATCTTACCATACCAGATTCTTGCCATATACTCCCTCCGTCCTAAAATGTAGGGCATTCTAGAGTTCAAATTTTGTACTCAAATGTAAGGCATTCTAGGTTGAGAGTGGATCAAACCATCTTAATTGTGCATCGTTTTCAAGTCTTTTCCAATAGAAAGACGTGCATGCAGCCATGTAGGGGAGGTGTATGGGGAGATGCATGGGAAAGAGTATACTACTTTAATTAGCACATATTTAGTTACCCAAATAGAGTCCCAATGCTTAATAATTAGGAGTAGGAGAGTCTTTTCTTCATCTCCATAATCTGTTGGAAAAATCCTAGAATGACCTACATTTCAGGGCAGAGGGAGTACTACAACAAGAAATTTTTTTACCAACTGAAGCATATATACCAACCTTTATCCGGTGATAATGTATATTACCAACCTTTATCCGATGATAGTGTATACTCTCTGAATCACACGGAGTGTCTAGCAACGTGAGCTAGTGAGCATCTTCAAAAGATTAGCCAAATTTTGTAATTTAGCTACTCTCTAAAATAGATTTGACAAGAAAATACTAAAGTACTCCAACACAGACTCCGTAAAACTAAGAGACTCGATGGCTACTGAGGTAGGTTATCAAAAATTAGAGAGCGAATGGGGTGGGATAGAGAGCCACTAAATTTGAAGAGTCATTTACAAAGCCCGTTGGAGACATTTTTCTTCAATAATAGCTAAATCTCTCTTTAGAAAATGATCTATTTAATCTCTTCCAGATGCTGGGGCCCCCTGACCGCCCCCCGCCCCCCCAATGAGGTTGTAAGGAAGATCCGTCCCTTGTTTTGCTTTCATGGCCTACTTATCAAGATGATCGACCCATAGGCACAATTGCCGTTTATGTGAACGACACGGCAATATAATGGAGGAAGAAGTTGTTATGAAGAAATTGATTAGTGATCATTTTCTATAATAATTTAATTAGATTAATGACATCATTAGGATATCATCAGGTAGTTGTAATTACATGAAGGGGTCGTGTCCCTTCGGGAATAGACACCCTTTGTCTCTTTGGGCATGTATAAATATTGCGGTTGTTGGTTCAATCAATACAGAGATTACATCATTCCATTCACTTTCACTTCTAACATGTTATCACGCACGCATACTCTCAATTGAGCGCAAGAAGAAGGCGACGAGGATAGAGAGTCTCGCCGGAGATCTCGCCAGAGACTTACAATTTCTTCTTACGTTTTAGGTCGGAGAGCCTCTCGATCCCTGGGTAAGAATGGATCTCAGAGACTTATGTTTCTTCTTCAGCATGGATGATGGTTTCGTCGTCTTCCCTCTCGACAGCCACCGTTGTTTTCTGCACTTCTCTGGTGGAGGCGGTTTCTTAAAAAACCATGGCCGGCATGTCGCCGGACGTCGTCGCCGAGGCCGCTGTTGTTGCCATTTCCATGGCGGTCACGGCCGCCGATCCTCCATTGGCCGCATGCACTATAGACACCTCACCAGAGCCTAGGCCCCTCAGCGCCTACACCACGCCATGCACCAACCATGAGTGCCGGCAGCACCTCTTTCAAGCACTACGGGACACAGCTCATTTGCCGTGTGCCAAAGGCACACGGCAAAGGCTGGTTTACTCACGGCAAACTATTTGCCATGTGTAACACACGACAAAGAGCCCACGGCAAACAGTGGCTGGCAAATAGGCTATTTGCCGTGGGTCTTTTATTGAGCACATGGCAAATGTTTTGCCGTATGCTAGCACTGGTTCACGGCAAAAAAAAGTGGCATCACGGCCACAAGACGGGATCAAGTCTTTGCCATGTGCCGTAACGGCATGGCACATGTCAAAGAAGGCGTGTTTGCCGTGTGCCCTGGGCAAGGCACACGGCCAAACATTGCACCTTTGCCATGTGCCATGGCGAGGCACACGTGCACCTTTGACGTATATGGTACCCCAAATCAAATAAAAATTTCATGCAGTTCATATATTTCACAGATACTCCATAGAATAGTCCATACATCACGATAAGCATCAGAGAACACTTTATATAGTCCACAATCACAAAGGAGGGTCTATACAATACAAGCCATACACGTCCATACAAGTTCATACAAGTTCAAATGCAAAGCCACAAAGGAGGGTCTATACAATACAAACCATACACGTCCATACAAATTCAAATCAAATCCATGCAACTCACGGGGCAGGCGGCGGCGCCGGCTGCCACCACGGAGGTTGCTGCGAGTAGTTCTGAAAGTAAGACGCCCAGGCAGTAGGCGGCCACAATGGAGTATGGCCCGGCATCGGAGTTGACATGTCTAGATTGATTGGCCCATCATTGGATGCTGCCGATTGAGGCTGCACATAATTGAAAATATTGTATGTGTTAGACAAGATTTAAGTTGTTAGTCATTGCTTCTAAATCATTATTTCTAAGTCATTGTCTCTAAGTCATTATTTCTAAGTCATAATTTAGTTCTAAGTCATACTTGATTCAAATTGCTAAATCACTACGATAAATGAAACAAGAAGATTGTCAAGTCACTCACAGGAGTAGGAGTAGCTGCACTATGAGGAAGAGGAGTCGTAGTGAATTGCGGCGGCTAAAGACCCATCGCCGAGCCCAGAGTCTGCATGTACTGAAGAGCCTGATCCAGCTTCTGGCGTTTGGCCTCCTATGACTGCCGAAACTCTCGCTGCATCCTCTCCCGTTCGGCCTCCTGTTGATGGTCACTAAAGACTCATTTTGACCATCAACTCCTGCAAAAAATTCACCCGTAATGTGGAATAAACGTTAGGATAGGTTTATTTATTAACAAATTCCATAGATGGTGTTTGAGAATGTGTGCAGGTGATTTTGAGCTAATTTTGCAGCATAACGGTGTGGCATGATCCAAGACATGACGTTCCATCGAATTAGAGCGCGACACGTGTCATCACATGGATTAGAGGGCCCACCAGAGCATGAAACTGACATGACAAAAGACAAATCACAGGCCAATGACAAGTGGGCCCAGAGCACAGCCCATCAGGACAAATGGGAAGGTCGGTGGCCCCACTAGGTGGCCGGCCGACCACCCTGTTCGGCCGACAGCCCAGTGGGCCCCACCGCCTCAACCCTGCCACATGGAGGCTCACCATTGGATGCTTAAGTCGGTTTCAAGAGGAAGAGCTGCAGATGGACGCTAGGACCCCCGTGGCTCTCTCCTATATATATGAGAGGGGGGTGCAAATGAAGACACACCACACATATCACATACCTCTTCTCTTCCTTTGGAGCTTGAAGATCTTCATCCTAGATGCTTTAGGCAGCCTAGGAGTGTAGGAGATTAGGAGGATAGTGAGGAGGAGTTGGGGGAAGTACCGGGTTTGTCGGCACACTTCTCCGGTTGTACCTCGACGGATGCTTATTCGGTTGTAAGTGTTTGAGACTTTCTTATTTAGAATTATAGTTTAGTTGCAAGTTATTTCTTCTGCCTTCTATTGAATTGAGTGTATGCTTAGAGTAGCATTTGATCCTAGCTCAAGATTCCGGATAGAGAAGGATAATCTTGGCCAGGGTTAGAATTTGTACGGAATAGCGTAGACGTGGTGTCTAGGCTAGACTTTACCTTCCACGTTCGGTTATAGAATAGAGCATTATTACTGGAGCAACTGGTTTGTTAAAGCCAAGGGAACCCAGTAGCTTGAAGTATAAGGCGAAGTTATCTCTTCTTCTAAGAATAGATTCTAGATCTTAGGAAGTCCTCTCTGTCTTACCTGTCGTACACAAGTATGTGTGTCCTTGGATAAGCCTGAACCTGTAGATACTGTACTAATGTTCCTTAGTGGATACGATACCCTGGAATACTCCTGGGTGAAAGCTACAGTGGTATCCGTGCACTTGCGGATTTTATTCGTGACGTTACAAAATACCAACAAGATTTCTGACACCGTTGCCGAGGAACGGTAGCTACATTATCTTCGGACTCAGTCGTTCTCGTATCTTTTTCCTTTTCTTTATTTCTACCTCAACCCCCGTTATCCATAGAGCAGCTATCCCTTCAACAGCTCTCTTCACCCAAGAGCGAGTTCTATGAGCCAGCATCTCCCGCTGACCCAATTCTTTCCACCCGCTATGAACTCAGCTCATGCTTTATAGCCTTAATTCAGAAAAATTCCTTTTCAGGAAGGGATTATGAAAATCCCTACCATCGTCTGCGCAAGTTTGAGCAAGTGTGCTCATTCTTGAAAATTTCAGGCATGACACACGAAACTCTCAAATGGAAGTTGTTTCCTTTCTCCCTTTCGGAGGAAGCGAAGCAATGGTACATTCGTGTCGTAGGATGTGTGAACGGAAGTTGGATTGAGCTTTGGAATAGGTTCTGTTCTGCATTCTTTCCACTTTCGTGAATATGCGCCTTGCGAACGGAAATTTTAACCTTCCATCAGAATGATAAGGAATTGATCGGTGTAGCTTGGGCTCACTTTACCTTATTGGTTCAATCAGGCCCTGGCTTGTCATTACCCAAACATTTATTACTCTAGCATCTTTATGCTAGTCTTGACAAGGAGTCTCCACACCATCTCGATCTTACTTCTGGAGGATCTTTCGCTCATCTTACCCCATCCGAAGGCAGGGAAGTCCTTAATAGGATTTTGGACAGAACTTCTTTTGTTTGTATCCACGAGCCAATTCCGACAGAACCCGAGATGCATCAAGAGGAAATCTTAGAGATCGAATCAAAACCTCTAGAAAGCCAATCAGTAGATTCGATCCCTGAACCCTCTCCTGAACTTAAACCCGAAACACCAGAGGAAGAGGATCCTCTACCTCCGGAGTTTCTTCAAAGTATCGAGTGCGATCTCTTTGAAGATTTCGGCAACACTTCAAGATACTTCTACCAGAAGCGACCATCAGTTCCTATCACCCCTATGAATCCCTCCGAGGAGAATTATCTTCGGGAGACAATTCAAGAGTTGACAGCGTTAATGAGTAACGAATGGCTGCAAGAAGGAGAGTCATCCCTAAACCCAATTCAGCTTAACTCCCCTTCCTCGTCATTCCATTGTCATCTATGAAACCAAAATGTGGACGCTCTCTATAGTCCCCCTGTCGGAGCCAATCTCATGTTAGATGAGTTTGCATTAGTCTTTTTGGGCAACCAAAAGCTCACTCCGATAGACAGACAGCTCAGGAGACCCTCAAGTTCTCTTACGAGGAGTTACGGGATACTCACAAACGTGTCATTTTGCACGATGATGTTAAGGTACAACTAAACTTTTATGTCTTCGAAGATCTCAACTTCGATTTCCTGATAGGACATCCTATTAAGACTCTCCTTAAGGATGTACCTAAAGAAGGGTACCTAAACATCAAGCTAGGGAAGGACACTCTCCACGTTCCAATAGAGTGAGCATTAAAATGCTCAGTGGAGGATCCCCCTATTCTCGAACTAATCGAGGAAATAATGGCTACTTCCGTTCTCGAGTCTTCTGACTCAGACCTCGAGGGGGATATCGAGGGAAACTCGGAAGAAGAAGTCATTGAGGCAGAGGACTCTAATGAGACCTTTGAACTGTCCGATACCGAAAAGCCATAACGACCCCCGATTGTGCTAAAGCCTTTACCTTCTGGGCTTAGATACGCTTTCCTAAATAGCGATGTAGAGTCTCCAGTGGTCATCAGCGATAAACTTTCAGAGGAAGAGACAAACAAGCTCATCGCCATTTTGGAAAAGCACCGATCAGTCTTAGGCTATACCCTACAGAATCTCAAGGGCATCAGTCCCGTTCTTTGCACCCACCGGATTCCTCTGGACCCCGAAATAGCACCTTCGAGGGAACCCCAACAAAGGTTAAACAATGCCATGAGGGAGGTAGTGAAGAAAGAGGTCCTCAAACTCCTAGACGCCAGAATCATTTATCATGTTCCACATAGCAAGTGGGTTAGTCCTGTTCAGGTCGTGCCCAAGAAAGGACGTGTGATGGTAGTGGAAAATAGCAAGAATGAGCTAATTCCACAACGAACTGTCACAGGATGGAGGATGTGTATAGGCTACAAAAAACTCCAACAAGGCTACAAAGAAGGATCACTTCCCGCTACCTTTCATTGATGAGATGCTAGAGCAATTGGTGAAGCATTCCTACGTCTGTTTCTTTGATGGTTATTCGGGTTACCATCAAATACCCATCCATCCTGAAGACCAAAGCAAGACTATGTTCACGTGCCCTTATGGAACGAACGCCTACCAATGAATGTCGTTTGGGCTATGCAATGCACCTGCATCATTCCAAAGGTGCATGATGTTCATTTTCTCAAATATAATCGAGGAAATCATGAAAGTCTTCATGGATGACTTCTCGGTCTATGAAACGACCTTCGATCATTGTCTAGAAAATTTGGACAAGGTCTTGCAGAGATGCCAAGAAAAGGACTTGATCCTCAATTGGGAGAAATGTCACTTCATGGTCCATGAAGGCATCATCTTAGAACACTTGGTGTCCGAGAGAGGGACAGAGGTGGACAAGGCAAAAATTGAAGTCATTGAGTGACTTCCGCCTCCCACTAATGTGAAAGGAATCCGAAGCTTCCTACGCCATGCGGGATTCTATCGATGGTTCATTGAGAACTTCTCTTAGATCGTTAGACCCCTCACGAGTCTTTTAGCCAAGGATGTCCCTTTCCAATTCACAGACGAGTGTCATAAAGCCTTTGAAACTCTCAAAAAGGCACTCGTCTCGGCTCCAATCATACAACCCCCAGATTGGAAGCTCCCGTTCGAGATCATATGTGATGCTAGTAAATACGCGGTGGGGGCCGTGCTTGGGCAAACCAAGGATAAGAAGCATCATGCGATCGTGTACGCCAGCAAGACACTCACACGAGTCCAGCTCAATTATGCCACAACGGAAAAAGAGCTCCTAGCAGTTGTCTTTGCTATCGACAAGTTTAGATCCTATCTATTGGGGACAAAGGTCATAGTCGACACTGACCACGCTAGACTTAAGTACCTCCTCACTAAGAAGGATGCTAAACCAAGGCTGATTAGATGGATTCTTCTACTCCAAGAATTCTACTTATAAATTAAGGATAAGAAAGGAGTAGAGAATTCAGTAGTGGATCATTTATCGCGCATGCCTATCACCAGTACCCAAGACACGCCAATAAATGACTTCCTACGTGATTATATGCTCCTCAAGGTAACAGCTTCACACCCCTAGTACACGAATATCGTGAACTTTATGGTTTCAGGGTATGTACCCCTGGGGGAGAGCAAAAAGAAGCTGAGCTACGAGAGCAGACGCCACTTATGGGATGCACCATATCTGTACCGAGTGTGTGCGGATGGGTTGCTCAGACGTTATGTACCTATAGTAGAAGGACGCAAGATCATAGAAAAATGCTATGCAGCACCATATGGAGGTCACCATGCTGTATTTCACACTCAGGCGAAAATCTGGCAAAGTGGGTTCTATTGGCCATCTATGTATGAAGACACTAGAAACTTCATCAGAAGATGTCCGAATTGCCAGAGGCTTGGAGGGATCACAGCTCGCAACGTGATTCCCTCAAGTCGAACCTTTCGACATTTGGGGCATAGACTATGTGGGACCCTTCATAAAATCCCAGGTTTGCGAGTATATCTTGGTCACCGTGGACTACGTCTCCAAATGGTCGAAGCCATACTATGCAGGGCTGCAGATGCAAAACACGCCCATAAGATGTTTCATGAGATTATCTTCCCAAGGTTTGGCACACCAAGTATGGTAATTAGTGTCGGAGGGTTGCATTTCATCGACTCGGCCTTCCGAAACTTTCTCGAGGAGCTAGGGACAAGGCATAACATCACGAGCCCGTATCACCCCCAGACTAGCGGCTAGGAAGAAACATCCAACAATCAAATCAAGAATATTTTGCAAAAGACCGTGAATGAGATGGGGAGGAGATGGAAGCTGAAGCTGCCGGATGCCTTATGGCCATACCGTACAGCGTACAAGACACCCATTGAAATGTCACCCTACCAGATCATCTACGGGAAAACTTGCCATTTACCCATAGAGCATGAGCATAGAGCGCATTGAGCTATCCGGAAATCGAACATGAATTTAAAACAAGCCGGAGAGCACAGGAAGCGCCAGATCTCGAAACTAGAGGAATGGAGAGATAAAGCTTATCACAGTGCCTCGATTTATAAAGAAAGAACCAAGAGATGGCACGATAAGCGGTTGAAGCCCAAGATCTTTAACCCAAGAGACAAGGTATTGCTTTTCAATTCTAGGGTCAAATTGTTTGGTCACGGGAAATTATGCAGCAAGTGGCTAGGACCGTACCATGTCATCGACACATCACCCCATGGAGCTATCACGATACAAGATGATGACGGTAACACCTTTAAGGTAAATGATCAATGCCTCAAACTTTTTTTAGACCATAACAAAGCTCCCGATGAAGAAATAGATGTGATTGACTTAGTCGATCACACTCTTATATCTAATTAAGAGCCATATAGGCCTAAGGGGCAGGTGGGCCCACAATAATTACAATTTATATAGCCCGACCTATCAACCAGAGGAGCTTGGGGCCCACTGGGGCCCAGCCATGGCCGGCCGACCACCATGGTCGGTCGAACATGGGCTGGCTCCAATGAGGCCCATCCGCAGTGCACGGCCTCCATGACCCATGCCAAGCCCAGATTGATCGGGCACTGTGGTGTTCGCGAGGAGAAGAGGAGAGTTCTCGTACCTCTTCCTCAGAAAACCTAAACCCTCTCCTTCTTCACCTTGTTTCCAGTTACTCCACACCTCTACCCAATTCCAGCAGCATCTCACCATCCACAAGCCATGGCCAACAAGGAGATAGTTCTATTTGTTGCCTCGGAACCCAGCTGAAAGGAACACCTTAGCCCAATGGAACAATACATCGCCAAAGCCCTACAAAAAGAGGTCTACTCCATGACCGCGACCTCACCGGCGACACCTCGGAGCACCCCAAGGAGGAGGGAACCGAGGGGTGCTAGGGGACGGTCGGCCGATGCCACCACGTGCCCGCACAACCCCCGGTTCCTCCGAATGTCCCCCTTCGCCTGGTGAAGTGCCTCTCAAGGAGGGTCCGCGTCGCAAACCCGAAAAGACCATCAAAGAAGAAGTTGGAGGTCTTCGCCATCAAGCTCTTCCAAGATGAGAATGCACCCGGGCCGAGACTGAATCCCAGTGAAGAATGTGTGCATTCTTGGGTGACCAAGGAGGGCCGCATAATCAGCCATGATTAGCAGCGCAACAAGATATCTCCAGACAAGCCACTGTTGGTACTTTGTAACGTCACGAACAAAATCCGCAAGCGCACGGATACCGCTGTAGCTTTCACCCAAGAGTATTCTAGGGTATCGTATCCACTGGGGAACGTGAGTATACTATCTACGGGTTCAGACAGTCCAAGGACACACATACTGGTGTAGGAGGATAGGAAAGAGAGGACTTCTAAGATCTAGAATCAATGTCTAGAAGAAGAGATCACGTCGCCGTTATACTTCGAGCTACTGGTTTCGACCGGCTTATACAAGCCGATAGCACCAGTAATAGTGCTCTATCCAATATCCGAACGTGGAGGATTACTAGGGCTCGAACAGGGCTGTCATCACCTGCCGGCTACCTCTACAAACCGTGGGGCTATCGGACAACTGAGTGGTATAGTCCAGCCTAGACACTATGTCTACACCTTTCCCTACTAACTCTAGAGGCGTACAGGGTTATCCTTTTCTATCCGGAGCCCAACTCTAGAGTCAAATACTACTCTCTAAGCATAAACATCAACTAATATAAGGCAGAGATGATAACTTACGATCTAGACTCTAATTATAAATAAACAAAGAAAGTCTTGAACACTTACAACCGAATAAGCATCCGTGGAGGTACAAGCGGAGAAGAGCACCGACAAGCCCGGCACTTCCCCCGACTCCTCCTCACTCTCATGTAGAGGTACAAATTGGAGAAGAGCGCCATTACCGGCGCCCCTCCTGAGTACCTCTAGTCCTAAACTAGTGTTGACGCTCGTCTTTCATACACTCATGCAGGAGCTGATGGCTTGCTCTGATGGTTGGGTTTGTATCATGACGCTTGGAGCCTATTTTACCTGTATTTCTGCCCGAATTCCGATATAGTAATATTTCTAAGAGGAAACATGGAATTGGCTCTTTCTGGATAACATCAGCAGGTATGAGACTTTATTATCATGATTTTAGGCTCAAGATGATGCCTGAAATGAGTCGTTAGCGAGCGTCAATAAGATCCCCCACACTTAGTTCTTTGCTCGTCCTCGAGTAAAGGCAAGTGTCGGTACCTTGTAGCAGGGATACCCACTTCTACTGCAGCAAGGCAGGACCCGCATTGTCATCCGTAACTACGCGGTAAAGGGCGGAGCAACCAGGGTCCACAGGTCAGGCTCTAACCTCACCTGGCCAACGGCCCCGGACCCGCTCCCCGCTCTGGGACGGGTCCGGAGACGCCATGTGTCCCTGAGGGAGGGAAGCTCCGAGCTGACAACCGAGGCCTCGGACCCCCCATCGGGGTCCGGGACCTCCCGCGTCCATCCGGACCTCCCACGCGGTAGAGCTAACATACCACCGGGGGGGGGGGGGGTCCGAAGCCGCCACGTGACCACAGGCGCGGGCGCGAGTCCTCCGCTGGAAGACTCGCCCACCCACCGCACTCAATGCGGGTGGTTGAGGCGTGCTCTGCCGCCGCGGCATGCGGGGCAGACTTTGTCAGTTCTCACTGTAGACCGCGTATTACCGAGGTACACAGTGCAGCCGCCTGCGCCGCTCCCGCGCAGAGCCCGTCTGCCGCATTAATTGGATACGACGGCACGACACTTTTCCATCATGCCGCCTACGCCGCAAGCTACACGACCCGATCAGCTACATGGCAGACGACGCCGCTAGCTACGTCTGACGCCGTTCCGACAAGACAGCGCCTGGGCATGCTGAACGGGGGATTCCAGGAGCTGGCAAGGAAATCCAGGAGAGAGATCTCCTTCGCCTTCAACGCAATAATGCATGAACAGTATGTTATTTTATACTACATCGTTGGGCCCACCTGGTGTTCTTGAGCGAGATTGAACTAGTCGCTAGCTAACCCCCGAGTACTCACGCTCTGGGCATAGGCGGGTGCATTCCGCCACCCGGCTGTGGTCTGCCACACCACGACATTTGGCGCGCCAGGTAGGGGCATTAGCTGGTCCCGGTTCATCTCTTGCTCGTCTCCATGGTTCGGGTGGACGACGTGGAGATGACAGAGGGTGTGGCGTCCTCCACGCCACACGCCTCTCGCGTTCCTGCTCCAGGGACAACTGTGCCTGTGGAGCAGCCACCGTCGGCGGCGGTGCGCGCAGCTCACCGGCAGGAGTCAGGGCTCCCATCAAGGGCCCCCTCACAAGCAGCGAGCGGCGGAGCGCTGGCGGCAGCTAGGGAGTTGCTTCGCAACCCTCCGGCTGCTGCAGCCTTGCCAGACGCCCTAAGGCAGTGGCGGGACGATGTTGATTGTCTTCTCCATCTGGCTCAGGCCTCCCGTAGTTCTGCAAAGACTGGGCAACGACCCCCGCCTGGCAATGTGGTGGTACCCTACCACCGGCGCCAAGGTGGTGCGTCGGCATCCGTGCGCTCCCCCACAGTGAGGGGTACACGAATTGAAGACCTGCGGGCAGAGCTCAACCGCAGGCGCGCGGGTGAGGATGCCCGCATCTCCGTGGAGAGGGCGCGAGAGCGCCGTCTCAACATTGAGGGCCGCAACCTCAATGCCGACTTGGACGTGGTGGCACCCAAGCCTCCGGTGAACGCCCGGATACAGTTGGGCGCCCCGGTGGCTGGGGTGGGCTATGCTGCACTGGCGGAGCACCTTCGCGTGGTGGCATGGCCGTCCATGTTCCGCCCGCACCTGCCAGAGAAGTACGACGGTACCACTAATCTGTCGGAATTCCTGCAGGTGTACGTTACCGCCATCACAGCAGCTGGTGGTAACGACGCCGTCATGGCGAGCTACTTTCGCCTTGTCTGGGCTAGCCCGGACTTGGCTCATGAACCTCACTCCTGGGACGATCCAGTCTTGGGAGGAAGTCTGTGCAAGGTTCACGGCGAACTTTGCCAGTGCGTACCAGCAGAATGGTGTGGAGGCCCACCTCCACGCTGTGAGACAGAAACCCGGAGAGACACTCCGGGCATTCATCTTGCGCTTCACCAAGGTACGGGGTACTATGCCTCGTATCTCCGATGCATCTATTATCATTGCTTTCCATCTGGGGGTACGTGATGAGAAGATGCTCGAGAAGCTGGCGACGCACGAGGTGGAAAGCGTTACTACGCTTTTCTCCCTAGCAGACAAGTGTGCCAGGGATGCTGAGGGCCGCGCATGGAACTCAGCCCACCAAGACGGAGACGCCAAAGCTGGTGGCTCTGGTGCTACCACTCAGGGTGGCGGCAAGAAGAAGAAGAACAAGAACCGGAGTCACGGGGAGCCGCAACCTGGCGGTCCAGCCGTAGAAGCAGTGGCACCAGCTGCTGCGGCAGCGGCTGGGGGCCAGAATGCTCATGGCAAACACCCTCACCCGCAAGGTGGCAGCGGAGGTTCATGCCCAGTGCATCCCACCGCTCACCACAACGCCACAGACTGCCGCGAGATCCAGAAGCTCGCGAAGCGGGTCAGTGGACGGTGTGAGCAGCCCTCCAAGGACGATTCACCCCCTCCTCGCCAGCGGCCTGGTAAGGAAAAGGCCTCCGACAGCGGGGCCGCCGCCAGGGGGAAGGAGCTGGGGTACTAATCCCCCACTCGGGAGCTGAAGGGCGTGTACCACGACAACGACTCCGACTCCGATAATGACGACCGCCGCAAGAAGCTGTACGTAATGTACGGCGGAAGCTGGGAGCTTGTCTCCCGGCGGGACGTGAAGACCCCGCTCGGGAGCTGAAGGGCGTGTACCACGACAACGACTCCGACTCCGATAATGACGACCGCCGCAAGAAGCTGTACGTAATGTACGGCGGAAGCTGGGAGCTTGTCTCCCAGTGGGACGTGAAGGCCCTTCGCCGAGAGGTCCTTTCGGTGAAGCCGGGGGTCCCGAAGGCGGAGCCGCACCAAAGGTGGATGAACACCACCATCTCTTTCGGGCCATCCGACTGCCCGGAGAATATGGCTGGGGCCGGTGTACTACCTCTAGTCACCGCCCCTGTCATATCCAACGTGAGGCTCTATCACGTGCTGATCGACGGTGGGGCCGGCCTCAACGTCATCAGCTATGCAGCATTCAAGCAGCTGCAGATCCCGGAGTCCAAGCTGACTCCCTCTCCCCCATTCTCTGGAGTGGGCCCACATCCGGTGTTCCCTCTGGGGAGCATCACACTGCCGGTCACGTTCGGGACCGAGGAGAACTTCCACACAGAGAGCATTCAGTTCGATGTTGCGGAGGTGAACCTCCCGTTCAACGCCATCATTGGCCGGCCGGCACTCTATCGCTTCATGGCCATTGCCCATTACGGGTATTTGGTTTTGAAGATTCCTTCCCCTGCCGGTGTCCTCACCTTGCGGGGTGACCGCACCACTACCGTCGCTGCAGTTGAGAGACTACATGCTCTAGCGGCAGAGGCTACACATACCGAGAAGGACCCATCCACCTCGCAACCCAGGGCGCCTGCAAAGGCACCCAAGGTTCAGCCGTCTGATCCGGACGATGTTCCGGTGAAGACGGTGCAGACTCCACCAGGACCACACGCATCGCGGGAAACCTGGAGGAGAAATAGGAAGACGCGCTCATCACTTTCCTCCGGGCAAATGTGGACGTGTTCACCTGGGAACCGTCATAGATGCTTGGGATCCCCAGGGAAGTGATCGAGCACAATATGAGGATCTACCCCGACGCCACGCCGGTGCACCAGAAGCCTCGGAAGCAGTCCGTGGAGCGGCAGAACTTTATCCGTGAAGAAGTCCGCAAGCTCCTGCACACTGGCTTCATCGAGGAGGTCCACCACCCCGAGTGGTTGGCCAACCCGGTCGTCGTCCCAAAGGCCAATGGGAAGCTTCGAATGTGCATTGACTACACCAGCCTCAACAAGGCATGTCCTAGAGACCCCTATCCTCTTCCACGTATCAATCAGATCGTGGACTCCACCTTCGGGTGTGACCTTTTATCTTTCCTAGATGCCTACTCTGGTTTCCACCAGATTCAGATGTCTAGAGAGGATAGGAAGCATACTACTTTTGTAACAGTAGATGTGCTTTATTACTATATTGTTATGCCATATGGTCTACAGAATGCCTTACCTACATTTGTACGAGCTATGAACAAAACCTTCTGTAATCTAATTAGAGATATTGTTGAGGTGTATGTTGATGACATTGTGGTCAAGACTAAGGTAGGGTCAACACTAGTTGAGGACCTGTCCCTCGTCTTCGACCGGCTACGCGCCACGCGCACGAAGCTGAATCCCGAGATGTGCATCTTCGGCAGGGAAGCTGCTGGGTTTCCTGGTCTCACATCGAGGCATTGAGGCAAACCCAGCCAAGATCAAGGCAATCAAAGGGATGAGGCCTCCTGGCCGCATCAAGGACGTCCAGAAGCTTGCTGGATCTCTCGCCGCTCTTAGTCGCTTCATATCGAGGCTGGCTGAGAGGGCCCTTCCCTTCTTCAAGCTATTGAGGAGGTCCGGTCCATTCTCTTGGACCGAAGAGGCTGAGCAAGCCTTCCAGGAGCTAAAGCAGCATCTCACCTCACTGCCAGTATTAGTGGCTCCAGAGCCCGGTGAGACGTTGTTTCTGTATCTTGCTGCGTCAGCAGAAGCGGTCAGCATGGTGCTGGTCGCCGAGAGGACGGAGCAAGCTCGCCAGGGGGACACCAGGGTCTCCCCGGCCAAGGATGGTGAGCCAGACCCCGGACATGGGGGCCCGTCAGCCTCACCTCTGCCTGAAGGTCCGGACCCCGGACAAGGGGGTCCGGAGGAGCCGCGTCTCAATGGTAACCCAGAACCGCTGGGGGCCCGAGGACCTGACGTGGTGGAAAAAGGCGAACCGGACCCGGCCGCCAGGGTCTGGACCATCCAAAAGCCAGTCTACTACGTCAGCGAAGTCCTCCACGAGGCGAAGGCCTGGTATCTTGAGACGCATAAGCTTATCTTTGCAATACTTATTGCGTCCAGGAAACTGCGCCACTACTTTCAGGCACACCGAGTTGTTGTAGTGACCTCTTACCCGCTAAGAGCGATCCTGCACAACTCCAATGCCACGGGCAATATCGCCAAGTGGGCAGCAGAGTTGGCTGAGTTCCAGCTGGACTTCCAGCCTCGCCATGCAGTCAAGAGACAAATCCT
This sequence comes from Panicum virgatum, assembly GCF_016808335.1. NCBI lineage: Eukaryota > Viridiplantae > Streptophyta > Magnoliopsida > Poales > Poaceae > Panicum > Panicum virgatum. The sequence goes on along the minus strand of NC_053141.1, from coordinate 17,133,949 downwards.
GGCTGATTTCATAGCGGAATGGACTCCTTCCCCTAGCAATTCTGGGGGTCCGGACTTCAACGCCGGGCCCTCGGAGCCGGAAACTAGGACACCAGTCTTCACCGAGCCCCACTGGACACTCTTCTTCGACGGGTCCGTCTGCAAGAAGTGGACTGGAGTTAGTGTGGTCCTCATCGACCCAAACGGAGATCAGCTGAAGTACATGGTGCACCTTGAGTTCAAGGCCACCAACAACATGGCAGAGTACGAAGCTCTGATCTTTGGACTGACACAGGCCCTGTCTCTGGGGGTCCGACAGCTTCTGGTAAAGGGGGACTCTCAGCTAATCATCAAGCAGGTCCGAGGAGATTGCAGCTGCAACAATCCCCAGCTCGCGGCATACCTCATCCACGTGAGGAAGCTCGAGAAGGACTTCGACGCCTTGGAACTGCAACATGTTCCCCGCGAGTTCAACTCAGCAGCAGATGATCTCTCCGCGAGAGCATCTACCTGGGCATTCGTACCCGAGGGCGTCTTCGAAAGACAGTTTCTAAGACCTACCACCCAGCCTGCCGAACTGGGTGAAGGGGATCAAGCTAGCACCTCGAAGCTAGCGGTCCTGGTGACATACCACCTGTGGTGCCCGCTCTGGGTTGTGAGCTCTGTCGAGGATCCTGGAGACCTCATGGATTCACTCCCACCTGCTCAAGGAAGCCTCGATGCATGGATCTCCGAGATCCAGGGCTACCTGAAAGACAACATCCTCCCTGATGACGATGTGTCCGCTGAGCACATAGTCCGATTGGCTAAACCCTACGTGGTGGTAGAAGGGGATCTCTACCACCGTGGCACCAATGGTATCCTCATGCGGTGCATTTCCCAGGGAGAGGGCCGCGGGTTGCTCGCGGAGATCCATGGAGGCGAGTGTGGAAGTCATTCCTCGTCTCGCACGCTTGTTGGCAAGGCCTTTCGGCATGGCTTCTACTGGCCGACAGCACTCCAGGATGCGGCTGAGCTGGTAAAGTCCTGCAAAGTATGCCAGTTCCATGCAAAACAAATACACACACCGGCTCAAGCTCTGCAAATGATCCCACCCTCATGGCCATTCACTGTGTGGGGTGTGGATATCCTGGGGCCATTCCCCCTAGCCGTCGGCGGGTACCGGTTCCTCTACGTCGCCATCGACAAGTTCACAAAGTGGCCGGAGGTTACCCCTGTGGTGAACATCACCAAAAAGTCAGCAGTCGCATTCCCTAAGTCCATTGTGTGCAGATTTGGTGTCCCAAACCGCATCATTGCGGACAACAGGACCCAATTCAAAAGCAGACTCTTCCAGGAGTACTGCGAGGACATTGGCATCCAGCTATGCTTTGCATCCGTGGCACATCCCCGCAGCAATGGACAGGTTGAGAGAGCGAATGCAGAGATCCTCAGGGTACTCAAGACTCACACCTACAACTGCTTGAAGAAGCATGGTGCCAAATGGGTTGATGAGCTTCCGTGTGTACTATGGGGCAACCGGACCACACCCAGCCGAGCCACCGGGGAGACTCCATTCTTCCTGGTCTACGGGGCTGAAGCATGCCTTCCCCCAGAAATTAACCTGGGCTCACCACGGGTCCAAGCTTTTGATGAGTCCGTGCAGGAACAACTGCGGCGCGACGATGTGGACTTCGTTGACGAACGAAGGTGGCGAGCTGTAATCCGAAATGCATGCTACAACCAGGCGCTCAGGCGCTATCATCAACGGTTCGTGCATAGTAGGGAGCTCCGGGCTGGCGACCTCGTCCTAAGGCGGATTCTAAACCGAGCAGGGCTCCACAAACTCTCCCCCAGCTGGGAGGGGCCCTTCAAGGTTACAGAAGTATACCAGCCCGGGTGCGTTCGCTTTGCCACAGAAGATGGAGTGCCGCTGCCCAACCCATGGAACATAGAGCATCTGCGTATGTTTTACACTTAGGCAGAGCAGGGAAATGAATTTTTCCTTTGTAATAAGTTAGAGTCAGCGTGCGGCCCAGAGCGGTTGGGGTTCGTCCTCGTAAACCCGGCCTCTGGCACCCATCGCACCATCGGCTAGCATTAACGCGCGGCCCAGAGCGGTAGAGGTCCGCCCTTGTAAATCCGGCCTCTGGCATCCATCGCGCAAGGCATGTATATCAAGTTGCAAAGGAAAGATTTTCTCCCAGTTCTGTCTTTGTGTCAAAATTTTATATCGCATTTCGATTCTCGAAATTTTCCTTTTCTAACCCCCGCGCGGACTTTCACTCTGTTCGCAACAACTAAGATCTGAATCGAGTGGCTGGACTACCGTACAGGTCTGGACCCTCTTGCTGCTGGGAGAGGGGTCTGGACCCCTAGGGACCTGCTCTGGAGAGGGGGTGCTCGTTTCTTGGGGTCGTCCGGAGTCCTGTGTAGCCGCTTAGCCGGTTCCGTACCCAAAGCCTGCACTCTCTACCACCCTGTAACGAGTACTCTAGTACCTGGAGCTGGGTATTTAGGGGCCCGGACCTCGTTCTAGCTCAAGAGTTGGCTTCCTAAGTCCTACACGGCATGTCCAGCTCCATATCTCAAAGGATCGAGTACGACAAGATGACCTCACCCACTGCTAGGAAGGGTCTGGAGCGTCGGAGCAAGGTCCGGAAAAGTCGTGTTGTTTACTAGAGTGGTCCAGAGTCCTGTGTAGCACCTTAGCCTGGTTCCGCACCCTAAGCCTACACACTCCACCACTCTGTAACAAGTATTGAACTTCCTGGACCTGTGCATCTGGAGCTCCGGACCTCGTACTAGCCTGGGAGCCGGTCCAGATTAGGTCCCGCGGGCCTACTACTAAGCTGTAACTTTGAGTGGTATGCAGGTGAAGCCTTGACTGGTGGTAGCTAGTCTCAAATCATTGAGCCTACCTACCAGGGGGTCCCAGCATCCGCTTTAAAGGCTTCATGCAGATCGAGATCCAGTCTATGTGCTAGACATACTCAAAATAGTTGAGCCTGTCTCCCAGGGGGTCCGGGGCGTTTGCTTTGAGCCAGACACCAAGGATCGATCCTGCATGCATCTAACAGCTAAGTTACAGTATCATTACTGCCAAACAAATGAGTTAATTCTCCTCTCTGTAGTTCTCTCTGCTACACAGGGAATAAGACTCTCGCTCGGCTTGCAACCTATGCTACACCTACACGCCGAAGAATGCTTGCCCAACCTCACACGGGGATCCGGAGTGTCTTCTGCAGCTCTGATGGCAGATAGGTCCTTACAACTGAACCTATCTGCCAGGGGGCCAGGGCGCCGGGGTGCTGCATACCGCAACCACAACAACTGATAAACAGCTAAGTTGAAATTTTTTCCTTTATTAAATTCCAACTGGTACAATGTTTGTTACATAACGTAAAAGAAAAACAAAGGTACAATGCCCAGCTCAAGGGTCTGCAGGCTCCCGCTTGAAGTAGGCGGCGACGAAATCGATGACGTCCCGCACACTTTCCCGGGCGGCGGCCTCTGTCTCCGCCACAGGACCATCGACCACGGGCGCTAGCGAGATGGCCGGGTCATGGCTCCGGAGGCAGGTAAGGATGTGCTCTGCCACCATCCAGATCAGCTCGTAGCCCTCGGCTTCAAGCTGGCCAACAAGGACCGGCTCCAGACGCCAGAGCCTATCCGAAGCGGAGTTTAACACTGGGAGGGAATCAGCAATCGAAGCTGGTGGCTCCGCCACTTGGATTGGGCTCATTCCAAGTGGCACCAGTGCTAAGCTCGCTTCGGTCGCCCAGTCAGCGATTAGCTGGGCCCCCCACGCGCTGGTCCTCCTGGAGCTTCCGGACCGCCTCCTGCACCGCCTCCTGCACCCGGGTGTCCAGAGCCGCCTTGGTCGCCTCCACCTCGTGGGATCTCTCCTCGAGCTCGGCCTTCCTCTTCTTCGCCCACTCCTTCTGCTTCTTGAGGGAGTCGTAGTGGCGCCCAAGCTGCTTCTCCATGTTGGCGGCGTGGGACTCCCGCGTATCGAGGGACTTCCGGTCCTCTTCCAGCTCCGCCTCAGCAACAGCCAGCTTGCTGGCCCTCTCCTGCAGCTGCTCGCGCCATCCCTGCAGAGTCGCAGAGAGATTGTCGAGCTCCTGCTTCCGGACCTCGAGACCTTGGCTGCGAGTCTCAAGCTCGGACCGCTGGGCCGCGAGGCGAGTCTCAAGTTCGGACCGCTGAGCCGCGAAGCTGACAACCTCTAGGGCAAAAGCCTCCTCCCGCTGCGCCAGGGTTTTTTCTCGGCTTGATACTGCGTACTCCCGGTCAAACACCTTCCGAAGGTTGGCTCGGTAGGCCTCTTGGTCGGCCTTGAGTTTGGACCGAGCTTCCGCAGCATGGGAGGCTTCAGCTTTCGTGTGCGCCTCCAGGCGGGTGTGCCAGTCGGAGAGGCACTAGTGTTCGCTCTCCAGGGTAGCCTACTCCTACCGGAAGGCTTCCTCGGTGGAAGAGGTTGCCTCCATTATCGACTCACGGACCTGGACCAGCACTCGGGGAAGGGGAACCGTTTCGTCCTCCGGGGGACCCTGCAGGAGCTGCCTGCCAAAGACCACCACCAACTCCTCCTCTGCAACAGGATCGGAGCTGGAGGTGGGAGCTTCGGTAGCTGTTGTGCTCGCTGCTGCAGCATTGGTCGCCGTCGCGCTCAACGTCGCCAAATCCGGTGCCAGCGCAACTGTCGCCGTAGCCGGGGTCTCGAGGGCCTCTGCGTCGGGAGCGGCTGCGCCCAGCACTGTCGCATCCGCCGCCGCTGCGTCGGGTGCGGCTGCGCCCAGCACTGGCGTATCTGCCGCCGCTGCATCCGGTACGGCCGCGCCCAGCACTGGCGCATCCGCCGCCACCACATCGGGTGTGGCTGCGCCCGACACCGACGCATTAGCCACCGCCGCATCTGGCACAGGCGCATCCGATGCCGCTGCGTCAGGTGTAGCCGAGCCTGATGTTCCCACGCCCGCTGTCGCTCCCACTATCGCCGCCGAGGCCCCGGTCGCTCGGGCACCTGCCGACGAGCCGGCGATGTTGGAAGAATTGCTTGGGCGAGGGGTCTTGGCAACAAAGAGAAGAAGCCTTTCGCAAAAAATAGAGCACCTAGAATAAGGGGAGTGAGCAGAATAACACTAACCCAGAAGTGCCGGGTACCCAGCGACCACGGAGGCTCGACAACTGCTTCTGTTGCTGCCGCTGCTCCCGTGGTGGCGATGGAGGCGCAACCCGGGACTGTTGCTGCTGTTGCTGCTCATGCTACTCCTATTGTTGCTGCTGCTACTGCCGTGGCTGTTGCTGCTGCTGCTACTGCCGGAGGGAGCTATCTCTCGGCGGTGATGGTGGCGGTGCGGTCGCCCCGGAGGACCCGCGAGGGCCGGAGGCCCGGGAGCTACCCTGTCCCGCACCCTCAGCGGTCCTCTGACGCTTCGCGGTGAGCTCTATGGCTGGGGTCCCGTCGCCCCTGTGTAACCTGCGCCGGCCTGCATCTCTCGACGACGCGCCGGAGCTGCTCCGGACCTGGATGGGACCGCTTGTGGTGGCGCTGCCAGCCACGGCCTGCTTGCCCTTCGTAGTGGGGCCGGACCCCGTGGCGCTCGGCATAGCGTGATCCCCGGACGCACCAGGGATCCGGAGCCCACAGTTCGGGTCGCCTCCGGTCTGCCGTGCGGTCAGCCCACCGTCGTCGAGAGTCGGTATGGTAGCCAGCACCGCCATCCTCAGGCGCGAGTCCTCGCAGAGGGGGACGACGCCCTGGGGAAGGATCAGGTGCTCCGGGACGAAGACTTCCCCCATCATCGCCCGCTCCAGGACCTCCAAGGCTTCCTGGGTCAGGTCGCTCCCCTCTCCGCGGTGGGTCCTGCTGCAGTCATTGCGGCCGGTGAAGCTCCAAGCATGGAGTCGAAATCCGGCGGCAGGGACTGCTTGGTCCTCCAGGATACACGGTCGGAGGCGGGTCCCTCGGTCGGCATGACCAGGCGCTCATTGGCTTCAGTGGTGGCGATGACCCACACCTTGCGCCACTCGTCCCACTTCCCGCCATTGAGCCCAGGGATGTACGGCGACCACAGGTCGCTCCTCGTTTGGAAATAGTATGCCCCCACTTCGTCTTTGCTCTTCCCGGACTTCACCAACTGGAAGAAGCGGCGGAAGAGGATGATGCAGGGCCGCACCCCCACTGTTGACAGCCAAATTTGGCACCTGCTGAGGTCGACCGGTCTGACTGGTCTGGTTTGTACAGTCCGAGTAGAATTAGGGTTTTTGTAAAGAGTCCTCATGTAATCCTACTCGTGAAGGGGTACGTCTTCCCCGGCCTATAAATATAAAGGCTAAGGCCGATTGAGGTGATTCCCAATCGAATCAATACAAAAAATCGCATTACGTTTATCTCTTAAACCCTAGCCTTTTCCAACCCTAGATTGCTTTCTTCCTTCGTCCCGGCGGCATTTGAAGATGTTCTGAGTGGCCTGCCGACCTCAGAGCAACCCTACGATCACGAGCTCCTATGGGGTCCCTCCCAAGCTCGCTGTTCTAGGTTTCCAGCGAGCCCCTGCCTACACCGGTCAGACCGGTCGGCGGTACCGGTCAGACCGGTCCGCCCAGGGTTTCGCAGGTGTTGATCGTTTTGACGATCGTTCGCGCGTTCTAGTGCATTCGAGTGTGTTGGCGCGATTCTGTGTCAACACACTTTTTGGCGACTCCGCTGGGGAGAGATTAATCTGGTTTTAAAACCGATCTAATCTACTCCTTGAAGAAGATGGGCTCTTCAGAGATCGACAAGGAAAACATCATCACGGCTACAATGGAGGAGCTCACCGAAGAAGAGCGCAAGGCCTACCTTCTTGTGGAGTAGCACGTCAAGGCACAATTCTTGAAGGGCTTCAAGAAGGATCGTGGTGGCCTCGTCAAGAGAGTGGAAGAGTTCGTACTGCCGTCTCTCAAGCTTAGCAAGGATAAGATTGAAGAGATCTCCAATGTAAGCCTCTCTCCCTCTGATATGTTTCATAGAATGTCATCCATGATGGATCAAAAGATTGTTGCTGCACAAGCCACTGCGGGTGATATTCTTATTAAATTGAGTAGTGATGTTGATGCGCTTAAAGGTAAACAACCCATGTCAGATCCTAACTCATCAGATCCGAGTTCGGCTACCCCTGAGTTCACATCTGAACCACTCTATGGTATGCCGCCGAACTCGTTCTCAGGGCAAACCCCGCCACCGTCGACCGTGCGCACAGCACCGGTCGGACCGGTCCCACAGACCGGTACGACCGGTCAGACCGGTTACCAGACCGGTCAGACCGGTTACTCAGTGCCATCGCCGATGCCTATCGAGACAATTCCTGGTTCGGCTGCCCCTAGCCGAACTAATGAGTTGTCGCTGTATACGCCGCCTCGCACTACTACTGTAGCGGGAGGGCCACGAGGATCTGGACCTAACCAAGGACCGATCCCAACTTCTTCACAGATGATGGTGCATGGAAACCGTAATGCACATCGTTCTTCTGAGTTTTATACCAGCCAGCACTATCAAGCCGATCTTATTAAATTCAAAGAAGATCTGGCCAATGCGATTAAGAGTAAGCTTGGTGTGGATATGGGTACTACACGTTTATATCAAAAACCTTATCCCACTGAGTTTGATTTTACTCCCTTTCCTGCTGGTTGGCGTATTCCTGAGTTTACTAAATTTAATGGTGATGATTCTCGTACAACTTGGGAACATGTTAGTCAATATGTCTTGCAATTAGGAGAAGCCAGTTTCAATGATGCTTTGCGTGTGCGTTTATTTTCTTTATCTTTGACTGGAACAGCTTTCTCTTGGTTTTTCTCGCTTGCTCTTAATTCTATTCGCAATTGGGCTCAGTTGGAGTATAAGTTTCATGATCACTTTTTTAGTGGGGAAACCGAAGCAAAATTGTTAGACTTAACATCGATTAAGCAAGGACGCGATGAATCTTCTTCGGATTATTTCCAAGGATTTAAAGAAATTAAAAATTGGTGTTTTAGTTTGACGATTTCCGAAAAAGATTTGGCGGATTTGGCGTTTAATGGTTTATGTTCTTATTTGAAAGATAAACTCGAGGGCTTTGAATATCATACTGTGAATTTCTTGCAAGTCAAAGTCATGGGTTTAGAGTTTAAGCTTAAAAACGCCAAAGATACTTTCAAGCCTCATCGGTCCAACACGCACATTATCGATCGTGATTCGGATAGTTCGGATGATGAGAATAAAGAAGTATATGCTGCTGAATTTGTTTGGCCATCGAAGGCCAAACCCGGTTCAGTTCCGTATCTCAAACCGATTCAAAAGAATCGGCAAGAGGAGCTGAAATTTACTTTTGATGTTTCTAAATGCGATCGGATTTTTGATGAATTACTTAAAAATGGTAACATCCGATTGTCACATGCTATTCCATCTCCCGACGAGCTCAAGCGACATGCATATTGTAAGTGGCATAACTCTACATCTCATGCTACTACTGATTGTAATGTTTTTTGTCGACAGGTACAATCGGCCATTAATGAAGTACGATTGGTACTTTCTGAGGTGCAAATTGATAAAGCTCCTTTCCCTGTTCATACACTGGAATTGAACAATCCAAAGGTGCTCATTCGGCCGGAACAAGCCGAAGGAGCTAAGGGGAAGCAGGTTGTCATCGGTGATCCAAGACCGATGAATACAAGTGACAAAATTCTTGCCCGGGAAGTTATCAAGGAGAAGACTGATGATGGCAAGGATACTCTGAAGATCATTATCAGAAATCCCAGACTTGGGGGGCAAGGAAGCTCTCCACCAGAAAATCGGTCTGCTGATCAGGCATGACCGGTCAGACCGGTTCCTCCAACCGGTCAGACCGCCCTGGTGACCGTCCCCGGACTTTCAAGCCAAAACATCCGGAAGTGGGTACTTGGAAGACCAATGAGGTGAAGGTGCAGGGAAGAGCTACTAATCAGAAGCCCACCTTCAACCAGTTGTTGAACAAGTACACAAAGGCCGTTCAAAATGATCGGCCGCTAAAAAAGAGACCGCGATCACCACCGTGCCAAGATCGTTCGGCGTCCCCGAGGGGGGAGTTCAGCAGGCGCAGAGGTGATGTTGTCACATTGTATCCTCCTCAGAAGATGTATGCTACCATGCCATGGATGCCACCGGCATCAAATGCAACAAATCCGGTGTGGGAGCATGAAGGGATATGGATGCAGTGTTTTCCGATGCCTTATCCTCCACATTATTAGGGGGAAAGCTCCAGAGTACCAATACATGACCGATTGGGACCATGCCAATCTAGTCCAGTGCAGCAGGCTGCACCGGTCAGACCGGTCTCATCAGAGGCTGGGCCAAGCTCCTGTTCCAAGGTTCGAGTATCGCGTCAAGGAGAAGAAAGGGGAGCAGAAGCCTATGGCTGACCCAGAGAAGTTTAATGCCGATGTTGTGGTTCAAATCGGTGAAATCAAGGTGCCCATAAAGGATACGGGCAAGAAATTGATGGATATAGATACATCGGTTGACGTTCTTTCGCAAAAGCCGGTCATGGCCAACGATCATGAGGCTGGTAGCAGCAATAACGCGGCGGACAAGTACCATCAGCCTAGGTGGAGCCCTTCGGGTTTAACTCATACACAAAAGAGAAAATTGCAAAGCCTTCGCAACAAAGAAAAGAAGGAGCAGGAGAAAGAGAAGAAGATGGATGAGGACTTCAATAGATATAGGCCCATGTTCCCTTAGAGCAAGGTTTGGAAGGCCAAGACAGCTGATCAGCCAGCCAGACCGATCGGATCACTGCAGCCGACCGGTCAGACCGGTCAGACAAACCGGTCAGACCACTCTGAGCAATCGGTCAGACCAGTCGAGCCCAGTACAGAGGCAACAGCCGAATCGGCGCCGCCCGTTTCGGTTTCTTCTGTTGAGGAAGCCCCAGCAGTTCCTCCAACATCAGAAGACGAAGAGTTGGTAGACTACGAAGCGTCTCCAGAGAGCACCAATATGGAGATCAATGTGGTGCACTTATCTTCGGATTACTTCGTGGTTCCGGAGGAGGATTTAACTCATCTTCAGTTCGGGCCCCGTGAAGCTGTGTTCCAGAAGCTAAGCGAGAAAGACAATCATCTGAAGGCTCTTTATATGAGGGGACACATCAACGGGAAGCTGGTGACTCGCATGCTAATAGATGGTGGGGCCATTGTAAATCTTATGCCCTACTCGCTGTACAAGAAGTTCGGTGGCCAGGACGAGGACTTGATCAAGACAAACATGACGGTCAGTGGTGTTGGAGGGAGCGAGCCCCTTAGCGCCAAAGGAGTTGCTCCCATGGAGCTCACCATTGGAAGTAAGACGCTTGCTACAGCTTTCTTCGTCGCGGAAGTGCAAGGTAACTACAATTTGATTCTTGGGAGGGATTGGATTCATGCAAATCAGTGTGTTCCTTCTACCTTGCATCAGTTTCTTGTTCAGTGGATCGGCGATGAGGTTGAGATTGTCCATGTGGACACTTCATCCTTTGTTGCTTTAGCCGATTCGGATTCTATTAGTGCACACGACAACGTCAAGTGTTTATCAGGCATGGATCTGTCCGATTATGATTTGATCAGTTGTACTAAAGATGGCTTTGTTTCTGCTGTGCTAAAGCCAATGAATAATCGGCTAAATCATTTAATGTAAATCAGATGAGTACAATAGAAATTCTAGAGGCGACCGGTCAGACCGGTCCTGTCCCGTTCGGCGCACAGGGCCGACCGGTCAGATCGGACACCCCGACCGGTCAGACCGGTCTAACGCAGAATAGCTGCAGCAGAGGCTAGATCAATATCGGGCGCGTACGAACGATATGTGTGAAGCCATTGAAGATTCTGGTGATCTAGATAAGCTGGGACAAGGGTTTACATCGGCCGATCCTTTAGAAAAGGTAGACATTGGTGATGGAACTATTCCTAGGCCGACTTTTGTAAACAAAAATTTATCGGCTGAATATAAAGCCGATTTGGTTAATTTATTAAAAGAATACATCGATTGCTTTGCTTGGGAGTATCATGGGATGCCTGATTTGAGTCGTGATCTTGTTGAGCATCGTTTACCTATTAAAGCCGGTTTTAGACCATATAAGCAACCGGTTAGGCGTTTCAATCCCATTATTTATGACCGAATTAAAATTGAAATTAATCGTTTACTTGATGCTGGATTTATTCAGTCTTATCGTTATGCTGATTGGATCTCTAATATTGTGCCTGTTGAGAAAAAGGATTTAGGGAAAATTAGAGTGTGCATTGATTTTAGAGATCTTAATAAAGCTACTCCCAAGGATGAATATCCTATGCCTATAGCCGATATGTTGATTAATGAGGCTTCCGGACATCGTGTTATTAGTTTTCTTGATGATAGCGCCGGTTACAATCAAATATTCATGGCCGAAGAAGATATATCTAAAACGGCCTTTAGATGTCCGGGATTTGTTGGCTTATTTGAGTGGGTGGTTATGACTTTGGGTTTGAAAAATGCGGGTGCTACTTATCAAAGAGCTATGAATTTAATCTTTCATGATTTGATTGGTGTCATCTTGGAAGTGTACATTGATGATATTGTCATTAAATCGGCCGGTTTAGATCATCATTTAGCTGGTTTAAGAATTGCTCTTGAAAGGATGCGCCGGTATGGTTTAAAGATGAATCCACTCAAATGTGCTTTTGGTGTATCGGCTGGAAAGTTTATTGGCTTCATTATTCATGAGAAGGGAATAGAGATTGATCCTAAGAGAGTTGAAGCCATGAAGAAGGTTGAAGCCCCTACATGCAAGAAGGATTTATAGAAGTTCTTGGGCAAGGTAAATTTCTTGAGAAGATTTATATCTAACTTGTCCGGGAAGATCGATGCTTTTACTCCTATTCTTCGGTTAAAAGATGAAACCGAATTTACTTGGGGGGCAAAACAGCAAGAAGCATTTGAGAAGATCAAGATTTATTTGTCTTCACCATCCGTACTCAGCACCTAGGAGAGGAGTACCTTTCAGACTTTATGTGGCTGCTGAAGACAAGGTTATTGGGGCTGTTTTGACTCAAGAGACCGAAGGGAAGGAATATATTATTACATATTTAAGCCTGACGACTTATTGATGCGGAGACGAGGTATACATTTATTGAGAAGTTATGTTTGTCTCTTTATTATGCTTGTACCAAATTGAGACATTATCTGTTATCTAGTACTTGCATAGTAGTATGTCAAACCGATGTGATCAAACATATGTTACAGAAACCGATTTTGATTGGTAGAATCGGTAAGTGGGCTTATGCTTTGGATGAGTATGATTTGGCTTGTGAACCTTTAAAATCTATGAGATGCCAAATTGTAGCGGATTTTATTGTTGAGCATCAGATTAATGACAAGCATGATTTAGAAGTCGGCTATATTACTTGCACACCATGGAAGTTGTACTTTGATGGATCGGTTTGTGATGATGGTCAAGGGATTGGTGATGTTCTTATTTCTCCGAATGGTGCTGTTTTTAAATTTTCAAACCGATTGGAAGAAGAGTGCACAAATAACCAAGTTGAATATGAGGCTCTTCTATTTGGCTTGGAATTCTTGCAATCCATTGGCGTGAAGCATGTTTAAGCCTTTGGAGATTCTCTTCTGGTGGTGCAGCAAGTATCTAAGGTATGCCAGTGTTATAATGGTTCTCTAAATGCATATCTTGATAAATGCCTCGATATTATTTCCTCTTTCGATGAATTTATTATCAAACATATTCCGAGGGAGGAGAATGGAAAAGCAAATACTCTAGCGCAACAAGCATCTGGCTATAATGTTACGAAAAAATATTTCAACATTCGCAAGCCGATGCAAACGAAAGCCGAGTGTCTGGTTCTGGACGCACCGGTTCGACCGGTCAGCGAAACCGGTCTGACCACCCAGACCGGTCAAACCGGTCCAGAGACCGGTCTGACTGGTGATGCAGCTGTTGGTTCTGATTTGGCCAAAAAAGATGATTCAATCATCTCGGCCGAAGCCCAGGATTGGAGGGTTCCTCTTATGTTCTATTTGAGATATCCTGGTCGTGGCGCAGAGAGAAATATTCGGCGTTTGGCTTTCAAGTATGTTTTAATTGACGATGAACTTTATCGTCGAACTGCCAAAGATTTGCTCCTCAAATGTTTAGGCTTTGATCAGGCTCGGGTTGCTATGGGTGAGGTTCATGAAGGTATTTGTGGTACTCATCAATCGGCTCCCAAGATGAAGTGGTTACTCAGAAGAGCTGGTTTCTATTGGCCCACCATGCTGTCCGATTGTTTTAGATACTATAAAGGGTGTGAAGAATGTCAGCGATTTGGTGATTTGCAAATGGTGCCTGCTGCGTTGATGCATCCTGTTATTAAACCATGGCCGTTCCGAGGTTGGGGGTTGGATTTTATTGGACAAATTAATCCTCTATCTTCAAAGGGGCATCGCTTCGTGTTAGTTGCTATAGATTATTTTACTAAGTGGACCGAAGCAGTTCCTTTGAAGAATATGACACATAGGGAGGTAATTGAGTTTATTACAAAGCATATTATTCATAGATTCGGCATTCCACAAACTTTGACAACGGATCAAGGTCCTTCATTTATATCAAAAGAGGTGCGTGCTTTTGCCGAATCTTATAAGATTAAGTTGCTCAATTCATCTCCATACTAAGCTCAGGCCAATGGGCAGGCCGAGTCTAGTAATAAGATTTTGATCAAACTTATCAAGAAGAAGATAGAAGAAAATCCTAAGAGGTGGCATGAAGTGTTATCCGAAGCGTTGTGGGCTCATTGTATATCTAGACATGGTTCTACTAAGGTTACTCCTTTTGAGCTTGTGTATGGTCAAGAGGCCATTTTACCCGTTGAGGTAAATCTGGACGCGTATAGGTTGGCAAAGCAAAATGACCTCTCCGCTGTTGATTACCATGATTTGATGATGGATAATATTGATGAGGTGACCGACAAGTGTTTGAAGGCTTTGAAGGAGATTGAGAAAGACAAGCTTCGGGTGGCCAGAGCTTACAACAAAAAGGTAAAACTTAAATCTTTTCAGGTTGGGGATCTGGTGTGGAAGACAATTTTACCTCTTGGGATGAAAAGCAACAAGTTTGGCAAATGGTCGCCAAGTTGGGAGGGTCCATACAAGATTGTCAAAGTTATCTCCGGAAATTCATATATGGTGGAGACGGTGCAAGGTGAACGTCTACCCAGGGCTATCAATGGGAGATACTTGAAGAAATTCTATCCTAGCATATTGCAAAGTGCGTGAAGACGAAGACGGCCGGTATTGGATATCGCCCTTAGTTTTATTTTTAGACTTGTATGCTCTGTGTAAAAACATGTACATCAGGATAGTTCTTGCTTTTTAGCTTGTGAAACTCACCAAAAAGTAGGGGGGCATATGTTGACAGCCAAATTTGGCACCTGCTAAGGTCGATCGGTCTGACCGGTCGGGCCGACCGGTCAGACCGGTCTGGTTTGTACAGTCCGAGTAGAATTAGGGTTTTTGTAAAGAGTCCTCATGTAATCCTACTCGTGAAGGGGTACATCTTCCTCGGCCTATGAATATATAGGCTAAGGCCGATTGAGGTGATTCCCAATCGAATCAATACAAAAAATCGCATTACTTTTATCTCTCAAACCCTAGCCTTTTCCAACCCTAGATTGCTTTCTTCCTTCATCCCGGCGGCGTTTGAAGACGTTCTGAGTGGCCTGCCGACCTTAGAGCAACCCTATGATCACGAGCTCCGACGGGGTCCCTCCCGAGCTCGCTGTTCTAGGTTTCCAGCGAGCCCCTGCCTGCACCGGTCAGACCGGTCGGCGGTACCGGTCAGACCGGTCTGCCCAGGGTTTCGCGGGTGTTGATCATTTTGACGATCGTTCGCGCATTCTAGCGCATTCGAGTGTGTTGGCGCGATTCTGTGTCAACACCCACGAACATCTCGCACAGGTGCACGAAGATGGCCGTCAGGAGGATGGAGTGCGGCGTGAGGTGTTGAAGCTGGAGGCCGAAATCTTCCAGCAGCAGCAGTAGGAAGATGGAGGAGATCGGCAGCCCCAGGCCGGTGGAGATATGCGAGATGAACAGCACAAACTCCCCGGCACGCAGGGTGCCGAGGGGAATCGAGCCTGCTCGGACCCCCCAAGTCTCCTGAGCACTCCACCCAAGCAGGCGGCGCACTGTGCTCAGCTCTTCTTCAGTCTGGAAACAGCGGGGATGAGCAAGGGATGCCATTTCTCCAAGGAGGTGAGGAGCAATCTATGCGGGGAGCAAGGGGCGAGGAAGCTCGAAGGCAAAGGGGCGCAAAGGTTGGAAGGGAGAGGGCGAATGTGGGAAAGTAACCGCGGTATGCGGGAAAGTAGCCTGACCTAGCCGGCGCGCCCCGGAACCATCGCTGGATCCCAAGCGATGCCCGCACCTAGAGTTAACCGCCCAGTCCCTGACAGGGGGGCCCAGGCCCGCCTGTCAGGGAGAGCGGGTAACAAACAAAGGTGTGAAAAGGCGGGATCTGAACCGTCGCCCGTGCGCGAAGCGAGGCGGAAGCTGAGCTGACATGCGCGTATTAAGCGCTGGCATGACCAAGCTTTTCGGGAACTGCGCCGATAGTAAATATCCCGTTTACTCTGGCCGCAACAATGTCGAGCATCGCACGCGTGACTAGGTGAACCACTGTGCATGGGGGCCACAAGTCAGTAAACCGTTGCGATGTGATGAGGTAGCAACCAACCCGATGGATGGTCAAAGCCGGTCAAGACCCCTGCAGTGAGAGGCTTCAAGTTATGCAGGGTCAAATTGCAGTAGTGGCCCCACCTGCGGGTTCGAACCTCCCCCGAGGTGGGCCCGGGGGCCACTATCGGTACCCTGTAGCAGGGATACCCACTTCTACTGCAGCAAGGCAGGACCCGCGTAGTCATCCGTAACTACGCGGTAAAGGGCGGAGCAACCGGGGCCCACAGGTCAGGCTCTTACCTCACCGGGCCAACGGCTCCGGACCCGCTCCCTGCTCTGGGACGGGTCTGGAGACGCCACGTGTCCCTGAGGGAGGGAAGCTCCGAGCTGACAGCCGAAGCCTCGGACCCCCCATCGGGGTCCGGGACCTCCCGCGTCCATCCGGACCTCCCACGCGGTAGAGCTAACATACCATCGGGGGGGGGGGGGTCCAGAGCCGCCATGTGACCACAGGTGCGGGTGCGAGTCCTCCGCTGGAAGACTCGCCTACCCACCGCACTCAATGCGGGTGGTTGACGCGTGCACTGCCGCCGCGGCACGCGGGGCAGACTTTGTCAGTCCTCACTGT
This sequence comes from Panicum virgatum, assembly GCF_016808335.1. Taxonomy (NCBI): domain Eukaryota; kingdom Viridiplantae; phylum Streptophyta; class Magnoliopsida; order Poales; family Poaceae; genus Panicum; species Panicum virgatum. The sequence goes on along the minus strand of NC_053141.1, from coordinate 17,117,684 downwards.
AGACCGCGTATTACCGAGGTACACAGTGCAGCCGCCTGCGCCGCTCCCGCGCAGAGCCCGTCTGCTGCATTAATTGGATACGACGGCACGACACTTTTCCATCATGCCGCCTATGCCGCAAGCTACACGACCCGTTCAGCTACATGGCAGACGACGCCGCTAGCTATGTCTGACGCCGTTCCGACAAGACAGCGCCGGGGCATGCTGAACGGGGGATTCCAGGAGCAAGCAAGGAAATCCATGAGAGAGATCTCCTTTGCCTTCAACGCAATAATGCATGAACAATATGTTATTTTATACTACATCGTTGGCCCACCTGTCGGGGACCCAGCAGCCATGTACGCACCTTCCTTGAGATATAAAGGGAAGGCGCTCGCTGCACAGGACAGGCCCTCCGGCATACACACAGACGCACGCTGGACTCAGCTCCAACTCTTCAGTCTGGAGAAATACAACACACAGTGGATATAGGATATTACGCTCCGGCGGCCCGAACCACTCTAAACGGCCGGTGTTAATGGTGTTCTTGAGCGAGATCGAACTAGTCGCTGGCTAACCCCCGAGTACTCACCCTCTGGGCATTAGCGGGTGCATTCCACCATACGGCTGTGGTCTGCCACACCACGACAGCAAGAACTAAGGTTGACCCGACTTCATATGATATGGTACCTGCATACAGATTATTCTAAACTTCACCCTTACCTGTGAATTTTGATGTGTCTACCATGAATTGTTTGGGAAGTTGAAGAGCGGAACGGTGTTGACTTTAGTCTCCTCCTCTTTCCTGCTATATGACTGGGGTTTTGAAAATATTTTTGCACAGACCAACCATAGCTTTACTTCTCTATAGGATCTCTCATGTCGCTCAGTGTGTATATATATCCTCACAAAGGCATTGCCTCTTTTCACCCTACTTCTAAAGATGGCTTATATGTGGCTCATGGTAGGGAAATGGAAGCATGCACTTGTGTCACATATATCGCAAAATCAAACAATGGATCCATGGAGATGACAAATCACACAAGTTGATCTACATTGTGCACATATGTGGTGGGTGGATGATAGAAATGGAATACTCCTTTTATGAATCTCTCTCTCTGTTTTATTTGGATAACATGAGGACATGGCTATACTATTGTATATCTCTCTCTTTTCTCTCTTTTTTTTTCTTTTTTTCTTGGACCTTCATGCGTCCAATTTTTTTCTCACTCTCTTTTTCTTTTGGTCATGCTTCTTGGGCATGCCATCTTTTCTTTTTTTTGGATAGCCCATGCCTCATTTGAAAGATACTAGAGAGAGAGATCATTAGACATGGAGTTTATTTTGTGGATGGAAGGAATGACATAGCTAACTTCCAGTGTAGAAGTTCAGCTGGTGGAGTGCACATGATCTTGATCAAGCAAGTATATAAAGACATCTCACTAGGGTCACAAAGTTTGATGAAGCTCAATGCAACAACAAGGCACATATGTGTAGAAGTTTGTGTCATGAAGATCGTCATATGGCTTTTGTAGGACAAACACGTGGAGTTGTAAAGCTATGGAGGTTTTCTTTTTAATAAAACTTTTTCAGACACATAAGCAGATAAAGCAAGGATTCTTTCATCAAACCATATCTCACTAGTCAACAACTTAACAATTATGGGTTCCCTAACGTATGATTCACAAGCTCAGGCTTAGCAAAGAATAAAAAGTATGCAAGCCAATCATTGAGAAGCACAAGAACCAGAGGATACCTTGAGTTTAATATTAATGATGAAGCAAGATTTCATTTAAACTCATGGTTAAGGAGAGCATGAGGGGTAAAGTGCACAAACCGTCGTGATGAAGATGATCGGAGCTAGTGCTAGTCAGCCAAACCTGGTGTTCCACTGCCCAATACTAGCTCTGATTCATCTTGGTCTTTTGCATTCTGGTTCGTTCGGTGTTGTGTACGTGTTGTGGGAGATCTCTAGTGTATATGCATGAAAATTCCGAGAGATCTCCCCCACACTTGTTCTTGTACCTGGTGCTTATTCAAAAACAAAAACATGGAAACAAACTAATAGCTCTACCGGTTTTAAGAACTAGGGAGCTCCTAAAATTTATTGAAACTAAAATTTAATCTCACCAAGATACTTACTCAGGCAAGGCTGAATCAAGATTGCATCAACATGCATATGTTGTGCAACATTAATGCAAAACCTTGGCTTACCTTTCCATTTGAATTTAGCTCACTTCCCCACCCAATTGGATTTGATTTTCCTACAGGGGTTAGTCCATATATGCAACCAATATCTATACAAGTATTAACTCCGGAACATCAATCAAACTTGACACAAGGTCTAGTTTGACTGAAGAGGACATTTCAACCCAAACACCATGCTTGATTTAAAATGCCTAGGAATGTGTATGCATCAAACACATTCAAACCAGAGCATGCTAGAACAGATTAAGGGAGCAAGGAAGTATGATTGAGCATTATTCAAAGAGAGATAGGCATGAGTACGAACCTTGTAATCCTTGGGCGACCTCTCGGCAGGGCTTTGTTTAATGTCAAAAGCAGGACATTGAGAGTACTTACTACAGCATTTTGTTGATGGAGATAATATTGTCACCATGGCAACTTCTCTCATTTTTTTCATTTTTTCTTTTATAGAGCAAGAAGCGAGGACATACACCAATTCCAAGACAAGATATGAATTGAGAAAAGAACTTACTTTGGGGTACTCACATACCTCCCCCACACTTGGAGTTTGCAAAACTTCAAGTGTATGGAGTTCAAGTCTCCTTCAGTAGTTGTTCCTCCACCAAGACATGTTGGGGCGTTGTAGTCGGTGTAGCTCACATGTTCGTAGGCGTTGTCTATCTGCCGTTCTTTTTTATCTTCCCCTGGAATGGTTAGTGACCAAAAATACCCGAAGGAAAACTACGTCCTAGAACATGCTCTTGCTTTTTATTGAAAGGGAAATAAATAAGTAAATAAATCATAGTCCGGGCTATCTTCCGGCAATGCTTTGTTTCTGGTCATAAGCTCGACCATGATAACCTTTGCAGCCATCATTGGTGATGGGTCATTGTTTCACCACCAATTATTGAAGCTAGCTACAAGGTTAGTGTCACGGTGCACCCATGAAATCTGCAATGTTTATGATAAATATATACATCTACAACCAACCTTCTGAAGATTTTGCAGAAGAGGACCATAAGGTGGTTGTTGTCCTCGTGTGTGCACGGTGCACTAAGCATGCCTGACTCTGGAGTTGCATTGAATAAGCATGGTTTACATGGTATGTCAAAAGTGAAATTTCCATGCTCATTTGTGGAATCCTTTTCATTGGACTCCAGAGTCGGTGGCTCACAAGATTCCTTGGCCCGTTGAGTCTCCATCTCAAGAGGTTCATCGTGAAAGATCATAGTTGTATCTCGATCAAGGTCGAGAACAACAGATTCTAGGCCATCGGGAAGATGCTCAAACTCGATCAAGTGTGATGATGAATGTTCATCTTCACAAAAGTGAAGGCTATCTTCCAAGTCGTATTCTTCAGAGGATTCTAGAACTCCCAAGAGAACAGGCTTGGATGATATGAACGGAGATGTATGCATCATCTCCTCGAGCGAGTTTTGCTCGCGAAGAGGCTTGGCTAGAAGATTGTCTAGACAAGGAGTAGCAGTGGCAGAGCTGGTTTCCCTAAGCTTTTCATCTAGGCTCCCATGAGATGCCAGAAGTTTTTCTAGCAGGAGGCCTAAGAGAAGATCAAAATCAAGGATATCATAGATGTAAAACTCTAAGTGCATCTCGATTTTGTCTATGGTGATAGGCACATCCCTTGCGATCCCTCGACATTCAAAGTACAGTCCGGATGGACTTTTAAAGTATTTGTCGGTCGGGGTTAAAGGCTTACCCACAAGAGTATCCAAAAGGTACTCGGGTAAGATGCAAACCTCAGCAGCAGGGTCATGAAGAGCTTCTACGATTTTGCCCTTCATAGAACAAGTGATGGTTGCAGAGGTCGGGCAAATCCGAATTGCTTCGGAAGCACGCTTTGCCTCCTTTGACCAATCAATTGCGGGTGTATGGCGGGAAATTATATCGAGGGTCTCAAAAAGACACATCGATTTCATAGGCTCCTCGTGCCTAAGATGATTTGAGGTATTTTGGATGTTTTCCGAAGGATCATCCTCGAATTAGGAAGAGAACTCCGAAGATTGAATTTCTTCTTCCTTTGGTGTTCGTGGTTCTGGAGAGGGCTCAACAAACAAATATTGGGATGTGGAACATGAAGGCTCAGATTCGGGTGTTGAGGGACTCTCATGGCTCGACGCGGATTCCTCCCGGCGGGGTTCACTAGGATCGGTAGCGAAGAAAGAGTCTTCTAGGAAACTATCTAGGATATCTCTTCCTTCTTCCGGAGTTGTGTGTGCGAACCATCCTCCACTGGCTACGTCAAGCTCTAGGGCAGTTTCCATGTCTATACCCGAGTAGAAAACGTTCAACGATACTTCATCAGGTATAGACAAGTCTGGGCTAGATGCCAAACGGTGTAAAAATCTAGCCCAAACTGCACCTATGGACTCCTTCTCTAATTGCTCAAAATCGAGGATGTCGGTCGGTAGGGAGTTTATGCGTTCGGTGAGGGAGAACGAGCAACAAAAGTCATGTCGAAGCTCCTCCCAATCACCGCTCATATTTCCTATCATGCGGGTGTACCATTGCTCCGCCCTCTCTATAAGAGAGAAGGGGAACAATTTCCACCGCAAGGCTTTCTGTGTCATGCCTAGGATTACTAGACCCGAACACAGTTCCTCGAATTCTTGCAAATGCTCATAGGGATCTTCATGAATTTCTCCGGAGAAGGGTTGCTTCCGAACCATGGCTATAAAGCCAGGGTCGAGTTCATGCTTAAATGAGGAAGATGGTGATGGCTCAGAGAACTCGCCCATTGGGGTGGAGAGCTGTGGAAAGGATGGCTGCTCCATGGGTAGCGGGGGCTGAGGTAGAAATAAAAAAAAGGAAAAACATACGAGGACGACTGAGTCCGAAGATAATGTAGCTGCCGTTCCCCGGCAATGGCGCAAGAAAGCTTGTTGGTACTTTGTAACGTCACGAATAAAATCCGCAAGCGCACGGATACCGCTGTAGCTTTCACCCAAGAGTATTCCAGGGTATCGTATCCACTGGGCAACATGAGTACACTATGTACGGGTTCAGACTGTCCAAGGACACACACACACTGGTGTAGGAGGATAGGAAAGAGAGGACTTCTAAGATATAGAATCTATGCCTAGAAGAAGAGATCACGTCGCCGTTATACTTCGAGCTACCGGTTTCGACCGGCTTATACAAGCCGATAGCTCCAGTAATAGTGCTCTATCCAATATTCAAACGTGGAGAATTACTAGGGCTCGAACAGGGCTGTCACCACCTGCCGGCTACCTCTACAAACCGTGGGACTATCAGACAACTGAGTGGTATAGTCCAGCGTAGACACCACGTCTACGCCTTTCCCTACTAACTCTAGAGGCGTACAGGGTTATCCCTTTCTATCCGGAGCCCAACTCTAGAGTCAAATACTACTCTCTAAGCATACACATCAACTAATATAAGGCAGAGATGATAACTTACGATCTAGACTCTAATTCTAAATAAACAAAGAAAGTTTCGAACACTTACAACCAAAAAAGCATCCGTCGAGGTACAAGCGGAGAAGAGCACCGACAAGCCCCGGCACTGTAACACTCCAATTTAAATTCTAGTATTTAATAACAAATTTAATTGGCTTTATTTAATTTTCTAAGGTTTTATATGCTTAGACTTGCGTTTAATCTAATTTTGTGTCACAAGGAATTAAAATTTTTCTTACGTCAACATGTTGTGCATTCATGCTGGTGCATAATTTTATTTGTTTGAGTGTGGTTTGAATTTAAATTCAAATTTGAATTCAAAAAAGTTTAGTTTGGTTTGTATTAGAAATAGAAAAGGAGAAGAAGCAAACCAGCCCAGCAACCCGAGCTCAGCCCACGAACCCCTTTCCTTTTCCCTGGCCCAACCAAGCGCGCAGCCCGTTTTCCTCCTCCCCGCATGGCCCAGCACGGCCTGCGCGCTCAGCCCAGCTCCACCCGCGCCAGGCCCAGCAGCGACCTCCCTCCCACTGCATCCCAGCTCACGCGCACGGCCCATTCCCCCGCTCGCCGCTCAGCCTCCACGCCAGCGCCGCCCCCAAACCCTAGCTCGCCATGCCCGCACTGCTCCACTGCGCAGCACCCCCTGCGCCGCTGTGGACCAGCCACCCCGCTGCACCACATCCACCGAGGATCCTCGTCGGAGCTCCGCCTGGTCACCAAGATCATCACCAGCCCCTTTCCTGGCCCCCTGCTCCACACCCGCGCGAGAATTTCGCCAAGAACCGCCGCGCAGGTGAGCTCGGTTTCGCCGCGATTGCTCGTCACTGGTGGACCACAGCCCGCCCTGACCCTCTGTACCGCTCCGCAGCATCTCCAGGAGTCAAACCAAGGGATCTGAAGGCCGGACTCCCTCTGCAGCGACCCCTCACCGAGCGCCGCCCGCGACTCGCCGCCGGTCCTCGTCGCCCATCCCCCTACACTGCCACACTGCTCGAATCCGAGCCCTGGTGAGCATCTACTGACCCCCCTCTACCTTCTGCACCCGTTAACTAGGCTTGTAGGCTGCTCGTGGGGCACGAACACCGCACGCCGGCGTCTCGCCGCCGTACGCGCCATTGCTCCATCGTGGCGGACACCATGCACCGCTGCACAACCTCACACCAGCCTTGTCCAGGTTTGTGTTGGCCTCGCGTACACGCGCATACTCTTTTGCACCCAAACCCGAGCCCCGGAACAACCCGCGCGCTCACACGCCGGCGGGCGCCGCCGCGCAGTTCCGCCCCCCTTCGCCGCGCACACCGCTCCAAGCTCCCCCATGCCTCGCTAGGGACCCCAGTTGTTTATCCGTGACGCGCTCATTCTCCAGGACCAAATCCCAGGCCAAACCAAGCCCCGAAGCGCCGCATCGGCCAACTCTACCGAGCCCAATGCCGCGCCACCGCGGAAAGTCGTCTCCGGCGACCCAGCGCCGCTGCCCCAAGCGCAGATCTGATCTGGGCCGTCAGATCTGAGGTGAATGGTCCGGATTAGAACCAGCGTACCGTTTCGCTGGTAATCTTGCTAAAGAGACCCCCGCATTTCTCTATATTAACTCGCGGTCCTATATAGTGTAAAAGTATTTACACTGAGGCCCAGTTTTTAGCACTTAGACCCCTGATCTTTTCCTTTTTGAACCCGCGGTCCAGTTAGCATGTTTTTGAGAGTTAGACCCCAGATCTAAGGTTTAATTATGTATAGGTCCCAGGTTTTTGCATAAAACCCCCAGAAACTCTGTTTCTCTTACAATTAAGCTCCTGGATCTTGTTTTAGGCCTAGTTTTTGCGTTCTAGCTCCGTTTTAGGCGATCTTTATGTCCACGCGATCGTTGTAACACGTAGAATAGTTCTAGCTTAGTTTTGTTTGCTGTTTTCATGTATTGTTGTACTGTTTCTTAGTGTTTGCTCTTGTTTGCATGTATGTTTATATTGTTGCCTTGTTTCTGGCCATGTGTTCGTGAGTAGACGTTGAGCTACCGGAGGAGCCCCAGTACCAGTACCCGGAGTAGCTACCACCTTCTGAGCAGTTTGAGTAGCAGGAGCAGTTTGACGAAGGCAAGTATAACATGAACAACACCTATCACCTTTAAATACATTTTCATACTGCATTTTAATATTGTATGCCTATAATGGCTTTTCTAGCCACTTTATATCCTTTATATATATATCCCTTGGGTTGCATTTTGGTTAGTTGTGCTAGGTGCCGCGCTATAACACACTTGGTCCTTTTTAATTAATTTGATTAATGGTATATGCAACTTAATTCTGAGAGTGGCCCTCTGTGCGGTGTACTTGAGTGGCTCACGTCTCGTTAAAATATGTTTTGTTAGAAACATGGTTTAGGGGGCCAGCACGGTGCTTAGTGCTGGGTTGGCCACTCTCCATAAGGACCGGTTCATAGAGCGACAACCTGGGACAACAACGCTACCACAAGACTGGAATGGGACGGTCTTGGCTTACTAATTAGGTCATTTTTGGTTCGGGAGTAACTTACCGACGGGGCAAGAGGAAGGGTGAGCTTCAATGGTCCCTGTGCTACGAGGCTTGGTCTGTGTTATCTTGTACCCCCTCGAGGTGGGCCCCATCGTTGCGGAGCCTGAATCCTTAGCGGTTACCCCTTACCAACGTGGTCCTTTGTAACGGCCTCGTAGTGAGTTTGCTAGTCATCTCACCTACGGAAGTGTGATGAACAACTAGCGTAGCTCACGACTTGTGGGTAAAGATGTGCAACCTCTGCAGAGTGTAAAACTGGTATACTAGCCGTGCTCATGGTCTTGAGCAGCCCGGATCCCCGTTTTGATTAGTGGGGTTACCTTCCTTTGATTAGGGGGGTTCCCCGGGTGGTTGGTTTGGTTCTCAGTAGTTCATAATTTAATTTTGATTAATTACTATGTAACTGGGGTATGGTAACTCATCAACTTGTAGTAAATAGCTTTAATAAAATTTTGCCAAGATTAAAAGCTAATGCGGTTAAGTCAGCCAGCCTTAGAGCCTCATAGTTTGTGTTATACTTGTTGAGTAAAAGTTGTGTACTCACACTTGCCTTCTCTACTCTTTTTCCTCTTGTTCTTTTTGGGGATACTCTACTAATGCTCAGCTCCTGCCGATGCGAGGGAGTTCACCCAGAGCTACCAGGAGTACGAGGACTTCTAGGCGTTCGTCTCCCAGTCGACGTCCCTGTGGCGCCCAGCTTCCGAGTTTCGTACTTGTTTTATGCTTCCACATATTCTGTATCAGACATTTTGTCATTAATGTAATAAATAACATTCGTACTCGCTTTATTATATCTTTTTACGTGATATGTGCTGTGATATATTGTTCATTATGTTGTATATATGTGTGACTTGATCCTGGCACATATATGATTGCTCGGTTTATGTTCTTTTATAAACCGGGTGTTACGGAGTGGTATCAGAGCCATGTCGACTGTAGGACGAAAGCCTAGATAGAACTGGTCGAGTTTTGGGTCTTCTTCTCTCCAAGCCTTGTCTGCTGAGGCTATTTTGCTATTATACTCCTTGAATTCTAAGATTTTTACTTGTGTTGCCTTGAATTCTCTCTATAGAATAGTTTCCGTAGATTCTGGCATGAAGAAAGTCATTTGACCATCATACGTATAAGCTAGATGACCTCTTTATAATAGCATGATAGCACATTCTGCGACGCGTTGTGTTAGTCGAGTCGTGTGTTAAACTCGGCTAAGTTGTGAATTTTTTATGCTTGTTATTATGCTACATGTTTGATTTGGATTTTTGAATGATTGCATAGTTTAGTAGTTAAATTTTGTTTAATGAAAATCAATCTTAAGTTAAAGTTAATTAATTATTAAAATGAGTTAGACCGTTGGGGTTAAAACCATGCACTCTATCCTGTCTACCTTGTCATGCCTAAGTCTTCCTTGTAGAAAAATATCGTATCCATCTGAAATTATTTCTGCAATATCTTTGCTCATGAAATCTTTTGTTCAAATAAGATGGTGAACACCAGGCGCGGTTCTGACCAGCAGCAGGGGCAGAACAACCAGGGGCTGAACAACCAGGGTACCGGGATACCGATGCCTCCACCCCTGACCCCGGAGCAGTACTTCCAGCTCTAGATGCAGATGATGGCCTCCCTGAACAACACTGTTCAGGCACTGCAGCAGGCTCACACGCAACCTCCGCCTCCTCCACCACCGCAGACCTGCGACAGGCGTGCGGAGTTTTTGAGGGGTCACCCGCCGACGTTCTCCCACACGTCTGACCCACTTCAGGCAGACGACTGGCTCCGTGCAGTAGAGCGACAACTGGACATGGCCCATTGCGATGATCGGGAGCGTGTCTTGTACGCAGCAGGACAGCTGCGAGGGGCAGCTTTGGACTGGTGGGAGTCCCACCGATTTCAGAACCGCGAGGCTTTCACCTGGATCCAGTTCTGGGAGCGGTTCCGCAGCCACAACGTCCCCACGGGCGTGATGAAGACAAAGAAGAAGGAGTTCCTTGCGCTTAAGCAGGTAAACTTAGATATAATCCTTCAGCATTTCCTTTTGAGCCAAGATCTCCCTTGTTCTATCTTTCTGAAACAGGAAAAGTTAAGCTAATCATTTGTCATACATCTTTCTTTTTCCACTTCAGGGGACTATGACGGTCACGGAGTATCGTGATCGTTTCCTTCAGCTCGCTCGCTATGCCCCTGCCGAGGTCACGGATGACCGCGACAAGCAGAAGCACTTCATGGAGGGTCTCGAGGACTACATCCAGTACGTGCTGCTCAACCTCCGCTTCGACGACTTCAACCATCAGGTTGACAGCGCGCTCAACACGGAGCGCAAGCACCGGGAGATGGAGGATAAGAAGAGGAAGATCACTCCAGTTGCTTCCGGTAGCAACACCCGTCCTCGCCTCCAGTCGCCCAAGTAGTACCAGCAGCAGTAGCAGTACCGGCCTCCCCAGCAGTACTAGCAGCGGCCGTAGCAGTACCTGCCTCGACAGCAGCAGGAGGGGTAGGGCCAAAGGTTTCCGGCACCTCCGGCTCGTGCCACTCCACCAGCTCCGCCAGCACCTCAGGCTCCACGGCAGGCAGCTCCTCCTGCTGGACAGCAGGCTCCAGCACCTCCTCGCGCGTGCTATCACTGCGGCTAGCTGGGGCACTACGCCAACTCTTGCCCCCGGAAGGCGCAGGCGGGACAGCAGGGGTGCCCAGCTCAGCCCAAGGCGCCACTTTAAGGGAGGGTGAACCATGTTACGGCCGAGTTAGCGGCCGAGGCTCCTAACATGGTTATTGGTACATTCATGGTCAACTCCCATCCAGCTACAGTGCTTTTCGATACTGGTGCTACTCATTCATTCATCACCAAGTCATATGTTGAGCAGCATAGTTTCTTTACCACCACATTAAAGAAGTGTCTACTAGTCTCTTCACTGTGAGGGGAGTTGAGGTCCCATATTGTTTGCCCCCGAGTCAGTATAGCCATAAGGGGGGCAAGTTCAGTGCTAATCTGAGGGTGCTAGACACCAAGGGTATTGATGTGATACTGGGAATGGATACTCTTGCCAAGTGGGGAGTCAGAATTGATTGTGCTCAGCGGACAGTTCACTTGTCAACATCTGATGTCCAGCAGGTCACAGTTAGTGCTTCACAACCCTCGGGGTTTCTTCATCAAATGGAGGCTAGACCCATGGACGGTATTCGCGTGGTGTCTGAATTCCCGGATGTCTTTCCAGATGATCTTCCAGGTATGCCGCCTGAACGCGACATCGAGTTTTCAATTGATCTCTTGCCTGGCATAGCTCCTATTGCAAAGTGGCCCTACCGCATGACACCTATAGAGCATGAGGAAGTCAAGAAGACCATTGATGAGTTGCTAGCCAAGGGCTATATCCGTCGCAGCTTTTCTCCTTGGGCTTTTCCGTTGTTGATGGTAGATAAGAAGGATGGGTCGAAGAGGATGTGCGTCGATTATCGGGATCTGAACGCAGTTACCATCAAGAACAAGCATCCACTGCCCCGCATTGAGGATCTTTTTGATCTGCTTCGAGGTGCTTGTGTATTCTCGAAGATTGATCTGCATTCGAGTTATTTTCAGCTGAGGATCCGTCCCGAGGATATTCCGAAGACGGCATTCACCTGCAAGTACGGGCTGTATGAGTACACAGTCATGTCTTTTGGCTTGACTAATGCCCCGGCTTTCTTCATGCACCTGATGAACATGGTTTTCATGGATTATCTGGATGTCTTCGTGGTGATCTTCATTGATGATATTATGATCTTTTCCAAGTCAGAGGCATAGCATGAAGTTCATCTAAAGCTCATGCTGTAGAGATTGAGGGAGCATCAGCTGTATGCTAAGTCCAGCAAGTGTGAGTTCTGGATTGACGAGGTTCCATTCCTCGGTCATATCATCTGCAAGGGAGGCATTGCAGTTGATCCGAGCAAGGTGAAGGATGTGCTCGAGTGGGAGACACCGTAGACGGTGAAGGAAGTCCGGTCATTCTTGGGCTTAGCACGATATTATCGGAGGTTCATTGAGAATTTCTCCAAGATCGCGAAGCCCTTGACTTCTTTGCTAGAGAAGAATGCGGCATTCATATGGACAGATGAGCGTCAGATGGCATTTGATGAGCTGAAGAAGAGGTTGACTACGGCGCCAGTCCTTACTCTGCCAGACCAGAGCAAGAGGTTCACGATGTATTGTGATGCTTCGAAGGATGGTCTTAGTTGTGTTCTGATGCAGGAGGGCAGAGTGATTGCTTATGCTTCACGGCAGTTACGTCGGCATGAGCTAAATTATCCCACTCATGATCTTGAGTTAGCCGCAGTTGTGCATGCTCTGAAGATTTGGAGGCATTACTTGTTTGGGCAGCAGTGTGATATCTACACTGATTACAAGAGCCTCAAGTATATTTTCACGCAGAATGAGCTGAACATGCGGCAGAGGAGATGGTTAGAGCTGGTCAAGGACTATGACCTGGAGATTCACTATCATCCGGGTAAGGCCAATGTTGTGGCAGATGCTCTGAGCAGAAGAAGCTATGTCAACATGGCCGTTTCTTTCCAGATGCCTCCAGAGTTATGAGAGGAGTTTGAGCAGTTGAGTCTGGGTTTGTTGCATCATACTTCGAGTGCGACATTCGAGGCAGTGCCCACTCTAGAAGCAGAGATCCGGCAGCATCAGAAGGAAGATGAGAAACTGCAGGAGATCTGTGAGTTGCTCAAGAAAGGCAAGGCTCCTCATTTCAGAGAGGATGATCAGGGTACCTTGTGGTATAAGAACCGGATCTGTGTGCCAGATGTGAAGGATCTCAGAAAGTTGATTTTGAGTGAGGCTCATGATACAGCTTACTCTATTCATCCGGGCAGTACCAAGATGTACTATGATCTCAAGGAACGCTTCTGGTGGTATGGGATGGAGCGTTCAGTGGTAGAGTACGTGGCTATTTGTGACACCTGTCAGCGTGTCAAGGCTGAGCATCAGAGGCCAGCAGGTCTGTTGCAGCCATTGAAGATTCCAGAGTGGAAATGGGAGGAAATCACTATGGACTTCATTGTTGGGTTGCCTCGTACTCAGAAAGGGTACAACTCCATATGGGTAGTAGTGGATCGTTTGATGAAGGTTGCTCACTTCATTCCAGTGAACACTACTTACTCCGGTGCCAGACTTGCAGAGCTGTACATCTCCCGGATTGTCTGTTTGCATGGTGTGCCCAAGAAGATCATATCTGATAGAGGATCACAGTTCACTTCACAGTTCTAGGAGCAGCTCCATGATTCGTTGGATACGAAGCTGCATTTCAGTACCGCTTATCATCCTCA